>NC_140483.1:93123090-93771840 GCF_964271855.1 Acomys minous
GCATACCAGGGGCTTGGGAGAACTGAGATAATGAGCTGCTGCCATTCACTAGAATTGGAGTTCCATTCATGAGTAAAATGTCTTAGAGATACACTATATAGCAGCATATATTTAGAGCTACAAGGCTATACTTAAAATCATTGGGTATAGATTTTCTGTTACATGTTTTGTGCTTCTACAAATATATGCACTCATTTTTATGTGACAACATAAAGATTTTAAAGCATTCTCTGAACATGTTTTTTTTTTTCTGGTGCATTCTTTTCTGCTATTAAAGTCCATGGATTTATATCAGAACTAAAGAGTGTACTTAGACCTCAACGCAGTTTAGAACAGCCAAGAATTTCAAACGGCAGCTATAGTTTCAGGAATGATTGTTCCTGAAAAAGTCATATGCTTACAGTTTGGCCCCAGGGCTGGCATTGTTGAGATAGGGTAACTTCCAGGATACGGAGCCACTTATGGGAGCCAGGTCCTGTAGACACCATGCTTGTAATCGCTCTTCTTAACCTTAAAGAAGGGCTCAGCCCTGGCAGGGTGGGGTAGTTTGTTAGACCTGTTGTTATGAGAACAGCCTGTTTCCCCCAATCTGTTGCTTTCTTGTCCATTTGTTGACATGATTTAAGTACCTAGTAGTCTCTCAGCAGGATGCTACATATACTGTTTGGGCCTTCCAGCCACCAGAATTATAAACTTCTTTACTTTATAAAAGCACTGCATATCAATTACTTTGATATAAGAACACTAGACAGATAAGGTAGTAATATGAAAAATTATATTATTCAGTAATTTTAGTTATTGGATTAGCCATCGCCTCCCATAATACTTTATAGAGTATTCATGAATGAATTTTAATCAGAGTTTGTAACTTATCCTGCGATTGCCTGAAGTCAGGACATGAAAGATGTTCCTAATTATGCATGTGCCTTTCGACGGACCTTATACAGATTATGGGCAGCCAGTACACCATCATATGTTCCTAGATAGAAAAATATATCAGAAGGTTTTCTAGTATGTCTGACCCTTGTCAATGTAGTGTAGCTGCTTCCTCTACATGTTAAAAAGTATTTTATTAATATTTTATAACTGACAATAATTAATTATAGTTTATCTTAGTTGGAATGCAATTAAACATATAGCTCATTTAAAATGTTATCTGAATTTCATGAAGCATTCTATGTAATTCTGAGAGAAACCTTAAAGTAGCTTAATCGGCATCCATAATTTGGCTTCAAATTTTAAGACAGAATCCATACTCAGACAAGCATAAAATGTGTTATTCATATTACCAATATTTCTTGGGAAGGCCAAGAAGTCTTACCATGCAGATATGCCAGTGGCTGGGAATTTTGCAATGCCTGTTGAGGAGAACTATGCTAGATCTCTTACATAGTGCTGTGTGATTGAAACCTCCAATTTGTGTCCCCAAAAGAGAATTTTATGGTTAAATATTTTTACAAATTTTTATTAAAATTTTACATTTTATATTATGACATTTATATTATGACACACACACATATAGTAACTACCTACAGCAAGAAGAACCATGAAACATTCAGGAATTATATAAGCATTACATTCATAGTATTTTGGCAATTTGTATTTGGCAGCCTTGAAGAAAACATCTTCCCTATCTTAGTGAGTCTAAAATTCTGAATGTAAATCAATATCTATCATATCTCATCATTATCAACTTAAAGCATCTATATAGATCTAAAAACATCTTAATCCCTGAACAACTAAGCTTAATTGTCAAATTAAACTATCTAGAATTCAACCCCATCAGAGACTTGAGAAAGAATAACATTAATTACCTGAGTATACAGGTAGTGCAGGTTGGCAGGTTCCAATAGAAGATTACAGAGACAGTTTCCTGCCTGAAACCTCATTTCTATGACAGCCTAAAAAGGGGCAAGATTGGATGCAGGCAGAATCAACAGCCAAACTCTGTCAAGACAGGCTAAGCAAATCCTCAATAGTTTTTGCCTCACAAATATGTCTGCCAGATATATTGGGCCAGAAGGCTGAAGATGATGCTCCAATGTTATAGATAGTTTTGATGGGTAATCTTAGTTGTCAACTTGACTACATATGTAATCAATTAAAACTGAAGCTACTGGTCATTTCCATGATATTTTCAACCAAATAAAGTGGGATGACACACTTTGAATTTGGTCTACACTTTCTGGTGTCTGACCATATAAAATGACATAGAAAAAGGGACCTTCTAGAATTTTCAGCTTCTTGCTCTCATCTTCACTGACAAGGTCATCTAGCCACTGAAGAAGCATTCCTTAACTGGTGTTAGAGTCTTCTTTTTCAGAATCTAACACAAGCTGAAGGCCATGGCCCACACCTCTTGGGAATTCTCAGGGCTGTGGCACACTACTGGGACTATAGGACTGAAGAAGCCCTGGCTTCTTTGCCTTTACACTGGGAAACAGCCATTGTTGAAATACCTAGACCATAGCCCATAAGCCACTCTAATAAATGGAGTGTATGACAGAGAGAGAGAGAGAGAGAGAGAGAGAGAGAGAGAGAGAGAGAGAGAGAGCTCTATCAGTTCTGCTGCTTTAGAGTAACCCAAATAATACAGGGAATATTCTGATTTTTTGTTAAATGAATCACACATGGGTCAGAGGGGAAATCATAAAGTCTTAGATGCTCATGGCTTTTAGCAGACAAATATAAAAAAAAACATGTAGTCAAGTACAACCACAGTCACCTTCAATTTGCCTAGAATAAACAAACATGTCCTACATTCAACTCCACCTTTGGTACTCTTAAATTGTGAAAACAAAGACAAACTGCATGTGGACACATACCACACAGAGATTGGAGTGGGTAGCCTCTGTACCATCTTTGTTTTTTGAGTCCATTTAGACTTGATAGCCTGTAGTGCTGAGGGATGGCAAACACAGAGAATTCTAGAGGAAGTCTTGAACCATCCCATGACATTGACACATTCCTCAAAGCAGCATGTGTGCACAGCTGAGTCTGCATGAGTCTGAAGATAAAGTAATTAGGGACCTTCTGAGCTGAAACCTACATCAAATACAAAGTGGTTGACTAAATACAAGTAACACATATATGTACTTTGAAGTACATCCCTATAAATAAATTTCAAAATATTTTAAAACTTAGGGCAAGGGAAGAATATTTTATCACCAGTGCCCTTAGAATTGCCTGCACTTGACTCTTATGTAAAGGAGATTAAACTCATGTATGGTTTAAAATTTTCAGACATACTAAAAATACAGTAACACTAATAACCAAAATAAATTCATACAAAAACTTGCCTCCTGCTACTCCTAAGGGGACAAGTCTTAATTTTACAATAAAAAGCCATATGTAGATAACATTCAAAATTGTACGAAATTAAGAGTATAATTGCTTGTCTGACATTTGTGATAGAAATCACGAGAACAAAGATGAGGAGGACATAGGTATATCCTCCCAGATGAGTAGGAAGATGTCCACAAGTGACAAGACAAAATTCAGTATTTGTTGGAACACAAAGACACACTGCCTACACTTTCGCTATTATGTTTTCTGGTATCATGTCTTTGACACCAGAAGAACTTAATAATTACATCAACATTTACTCATTCTTCCCCCAAGCTTGTGTCTAGCATCCCATGTAGAGTTCATGCAGTATCAACCAAAACCTCTATAACTCTAGTTATAATGTACTTAAGGCACTTTCCTATTGCAAAAGCAACTCAACATCAGGCTGGAGAGATGGTTCAGTTGGTAAAGATGTTCACAGACAAGACTCACGACTGATGAGTTCGATTCCCTGGGCCCACACAGGAGAACTCACTCTGCCCTCTGATGTGCACTGACACGCAAATAATTACATGTAATAAAAAATTTAAAGCAACTCAACATTATAAAATATCTCCATATTTACGCACGATTGGCAATAAAGCCTGAAGAATCACACAGACTTGTTTTAGGTGGCAACTCCTTATCCAGCATAATGACTCATGTAGAGTTCCTATCTCAATGTGTTCTCTCTCAGGATGTTAGCAGTGGTCAATCTCACTGCCCCCTTCTGCTTCAGGAATAAAACCCTTAAGAAAGAAGTTTTACAGAGCTGATCAAGTTGTCTAGGTTTCTTGTCACCAGAGAAAACCCCAATTACTAGGTCAATGTCTCTGAGAATTTCAGTCAACTGCTTATTCAACAACTCACTCAAGAACTGTTTCTCACAGCATGTAAAGCAATTTGTAGGGTGTTTTAAGTTTGCAAAGATGAAGTAAGTGACGGGGCTTCCATCTGAGGTCAAAAGAGAGCATCAGTTGAAAAGTAAGCTTGACAATAGGATGTCCTCCCCTCTGTCCCAGTTTCCTGATAAGTGAAGGCTTTCATGGGACATGCCCCTTGGACTCTAGATGAGAGAAGCATGGGAGATTAGCAAAGTAGAAGGATCCAGAGGGTCCTAGAAATCTACAAGTAGAACATTATGATAGGCAGATTTGGGCCCAGGGGACCCGCTCAAACTAAGGCACCAGCGAAGGACAATACAGGCAGTAAATTTTAAACCCCGACCCAGATCTAGCCAATGGACAGAACATTCTCCACAGTAGAGTGGAGAGTGGGGTATGACTTTCTCACGTACTCTGGTGCCTCACCTTTGACCATGTCCCCTGGAGGGGGAGACCTGGTGGCACTCAGAGGAAGGATAGCAGGTTACCAAGAAGAGACTTGATACCCTATGAGCATATTCAGGGGGAGGTAATCCCCCTCAGGAACAGTCATAGGGAAGGGGAATAAGGGGAAAATGGGAGGGAGGGAAGAATGGGAGGATATAAGGGATGGGATAACCATAGGGATGTAACAAGAATAAATTAATAAAAAATTAGAAAAAGAAAGAAAGAAGAAAAATAAGCTTGAGTGGTCTCAGTATCCCTATACTTAAAGCAACACAAAGTTTTATATTCTGGTTTGTTCAGATTGTCAACTTCCTTATCAGTGTGGATATCTTTAGAACTGAAATCTCACTTGTATAGATTTATCCTTAGTAAAGTATGAGAAAAGTATGTGTATCTACAGTTATCACATGCTCATGCTAATTTAAACATAAGGATGCCAGTTTTCCTGACAATCATGCTGATCTGTTTGTTCAGTTTTGTTTTTCCCTACTGAGATATAAAATGCCTCCCTGTTCCCTCTGCAGACACAGAGAGCACACCAGGGTATAGGACACTTGGCATCCTCCAAACTGTGCAGTTAAGTGGCAGGAATCAGATTGCTTCCTGTTATCACATGGCATCTCTCTTGTGGGGAGGCAGTTATCTGTGTTCTCAGGAAAGTGTCTTTTCTGAGCACTGAATCTACCCCTCTACCCCTCCCACAACACATGTCTTCGCTCTTTACCCAATAGCCTATTTTATTCACTGCTTCTTTTAGAATGTATTTGTCTTTCTTAAATATATTTTAGCATTATTCAGATATCAAGAACATTCATATGAATGTTTCTTTAGTAAATTTGCAGCATATATATTGTAATCACCACTAACCCAATTTAAATTATTTCCATTGCCTCAACAATTTATAATTAAATGAATATGTTTTTCATCATAAATCACAACTGTGTCTCAGAAAGCTACTTTTCTGTATGTATAAATGTTCCTTTTTCAGACATTTTTTGTTTTATTGGTATAAAATCATGTGTAACTTAAATTTAGCCATTTTTCTTTAGCATGGACTGAATTACTTTTTTTTATTGTTGAAGCATATTATGGTATATATTTTTGCTATGTTTTATCCATTTGAAAGACATTTGGAAAATTTCCATCTTAGTAGCAATTCTGAATAATACTGTGAAAATTAGCATGTGAGTCTTTGCGTATACAGGGGTTTGTTCTTCTATAGTTTTCTAGAAGTGAAAGTAAATGTTAAACATATTTTATTTTCCAAAAAATAATAAGATATTCTCCAAATTGCCTACAATATTTATATAACTACAACCTACCAACCTCAGCTCTTCCTTGTACTTGCTCATTCTTGTTACCATTTGTAATCCAAGCACTAAAGAAATATGCTGTAAAAATTTGGTTTTACTCTATTTTCTTATTAACTAATAAATATTTGACCTGTTATACATTTAGCATTTCATAAAACTGCAGGCTCTTGGGAAGCAGGCACATTATGTTGCTTTTTCTTGTAGGGTAGTTGTACACAGTAGGTGTTTAATTTCATTTGGAAATTAAAATGCAACCATATAATAAATACTGCAGAGAATTTAAAGCCATCATTATGAGTAATACTACATTACCTTAATTTATCTCAGCTATATTAACATGGGTAATAAACTATGTAAAATCTTTCCTGTGAAATAGGCTAATTAAGGTCTATTTGATTTGCTAAGACAGGGTCTCATACGGCCTCAGCTAGCTTCCAATTATATATACAGTCAGTGATGAACTTGAAATCATACTCTACTTCCTTCTACTTCCAATGACCTGAGATTACATGCACTTGCCATTATATCATCCTGGTATGGTCATCTACACATTAGAATTTTAATAATTATTTTTCAGGATGTGCCAATGGCAAACTGGAAGAAAGGATAGAAAAGAATCTCCAATGCCCATTCCCTTCAGTAAGATGCTCTCTATGGTGTTGTCAAGCCAGTATGTAGCATGTGTTAATAAGGATCTCAGCAGGTGCTACACAGACTAGAGCTGTTGATTACATGATGGGAAAAAATTTTACTCCCCATACACCCCCTGTTGGTGGTGAAGCGTCACTGAGACAGTGTGTAGCAATTGTACAAAGATTCCTCCTGACTCTGGCTTCTACTCCATCAAATTCACTAGTACAAGTTCTCCACTCTGGCTTTATCTGAAACAGTTCTCAGGTAACTAGCTCACTCACAGTTGGCCTGTTAAAACTCATCTCACATCATCAAAATAATTCTGTAGTAAGATAAAAGTTTCTGTAAACAGTTCTCAGATGAGAATGTTAAGCCTATAGCAATAGCTACCATTTTGGAAATGAGGACTCTGTGTGTGTGTGTGTGTGTGTGTATGTGTGTGTGTGTGTGTGTGTGTGTGTGTGTGTGTGTGTGTGTGAATTCATTGTTCCAGTGTTTTATGAGAATAAAATGAGTTTTATTACAAGGCTCCTGTGTTTGCCTATTTTATATATGAAAACTCTGAGACACAAAGAAGCAAATAACTAATTTGATATTTCATAATTATTAAATATAAAGCATTTGAATTGTTTTTCAAATGTGTCTAGTTCAAAAGTCTTACTCTTTTCTTCTAGTGAACTCTGAAACTCTGCATTTCTTCTTCTTCTTCTTCTTCTTCTTCTTCTTCTTCTTCTTCTTCTTCTTCTTCTTCTTCTTCTTCTTCTTCTGCTTCATTAACTTATTTATTTACCTTACATCCAAATCAGAGCTTCCTCTCCTCTGTCCTCCTGGTCCCTCCCTCTCAACTTTCCTCTTCCTATCTCCTCTCCCTTTATCCTCAGAAAAGGTAGGCCTCCAACAGATATCAATTCCCTTGATGTATGAAATTGCAGCAGGACGAGGCACATCTTCTCCTATTGAGTCTGGATAAGGTAATCCAGTTAGAGAAAGGGATCCAAACATAGCCTACAGAGTCAGAGACAGCCCTGCTCCAGGAATGTTAGGGCCCACATAAAAACCAAGATACACATAGGCTACATACGTGTAAGGGGCCTAGGTCCACCCTATGCATGGTATTTGGTTGGTAGTTCAGTTTCTGTGAGTCCATATGGGCCCAGGTTAGCTGACTCTGTAGGTTTCCTTGTGGTGGCTTTGACATCTCCAGCTTCCGCAATCCTTCCTCTCATTCTTCCACCGTCTCCCCCAGCTCACCCTAATGATTGGCTATGGATCTTTGCATACATTTTTCATCAGCTTCTGAGTGAAGCCTCTCAGAGGACAGTTTTATGCTAGGTTCCTATCTAAAGGCATAGGAGAACATCATTAATCATATCAGGGGTTGGCTTTCTATGAGATGGGCCTCAAGTTGGGACAGTAATTGGTTGATCATTCCCTCAATTTCTACTCCACCTTTATCCCTGCACATCTTGTAGGAGGAACTTATTTTGGGTCAAGTGTTTTGTGGGTTAGTTACTGTCTTTTTCCCTCCATTGAAAGTCCTGCTGGGCGATGGCACACACCTTTAATCCCAACACTCAGGAGGCAGAGGCAGGTGGATCCCTTTGAGTTTGAACCAGTCTGGTCTACAATGCGAGTCCAGAACAGCCAAGGATACACAGAGAATCCCTGTCTTGAAAAACAAAACAAAACAACAACAACAACAACAACGACTGAAAGTCCTGCTTTGTTATGGAAGGTGGCAATTCCAGATGAGATTGGGTGTGTTCAGGATGATACGGCCATAGAAAAGGGGACCATTTCAGGTTCCATATCCTCTGTTGCTAGAAGTCTTAGTTAAGGTTACCTCATAGATTCCTGGGAGTTTCCCTTGTCCTAGGTTTCTGGCTTGTCCCAGGGATGCCCCACCCCTCCCACCACCACAACAACCACCACAAATTTCAGTTCTCTTTCCCAGTTCTGTCTCCCTCAGTCTTCTATGAACTCGACCCATTCTGTTCCCCTCTCTACCTTCTCTCCCACTCAGCTTCTTCCCTACATATACCTCCATTGTTTTATTCCTCCTTCTCTCTAATACATTTAACATGAAGGAGTGTTACATTCTGTCAAGGGCTTTTGCAGCATCTAATGAGATGAAAATGTTACTTTTTTCAGTTTGTTTATATGGTGGATTATTTGATAGATTGTGTATCTTAAACTATTCCTGCATTCCTTTGGATGAAGCCTACTTGATCATGGTGGATGGTGGCTTTGATGTGTTCATGGATTCAGTATGTGAATATTTTATTGAGTTTTTCCCATCAGTATTCATAATGGAAATTGATATGAAGTTCTCTTTCTTTGTTGAATCTTTGTGTGGTTAAGATGCCAGGGTGACTGTGGCCCCATAGAATGTGTTTCGTGATGTTATTTTTGATTCTATTTTGTGGAATAGTTTGAAGAGTATTGGTACTAGTTCTTATCTGAAAGCCTGGTAGAATTCTGATCTAAAACCATCTGCCCCTGAGCTCTCTTTGCTTGGGAGACTTTTAAGGACTGTTTCTATTTACTTAGGGGATATAGATCTATAGTTGGCAGATATGCAGCTTGGTCATTATGTAGGTCCTCTAAGAACTGGAGTAAAGGGTGTCTCCAACTCTGTTGCATGCCTTTGGATCCCTTTCACCTAGCTGGGCTGCTTTATCTTGCCTCAGTGGGAAAGGATGCATTTAGTCCTGATGTGGCTTGATATGTCAGGGTAGGTTGTGTCCCATGATGGGGTGGGGCATGAGAGGTGGCTCCCCCATCAGAGATAGGGAGGGGGCATGCCAGTGGGCGTGGGAGGGGGACTGAAAGGAGGGGAGAGAGGTGGCTGTAATCAGTCTGTAAGTGATTAAATAAATTAATTAATTAAAAATTATCTGTTCTTGATTTAACATTGGTAAATGGTATCAATCCAGGATATTATCCATATCAATTAGATTTTTGCAACTTTGTCAAGTACAGGCTTTAAAAATAAGATCTAGTGATTCTTTGTATTTCTCAGATATATGTGGTTATGTCCCCCTTTTCATTTCTGATTTTGTTAATTTAGACATTCTCTCTCTGCCTTTTAGTTAGTTTGGCTAAGGGTTTGTCCATCTGTAGATTTTCTCAAAGAACCAGTTCCTTTGTTGTTGTTGTTGTTGTTGTTGTTGTTGTTGTTGTTGTTGTTAATTCTCTGTATTGTTCTATTGTTTATAATTTATTTCAGCCCTGAGTTTGATTATTTCCTGTTGTTTACTCCTCTTGGGTGTGTTTGTTTCTTATTTTTCTAGGATGTTCAGATGTGCTGTTACGTTACTAGTATGAGAGCTCTCCAGTTTCTTTATGAAGGCACTTAGTGCTATGAACTTTCACCTTAGCACTGCTTTTATTGTGTCCCATGAGTATGTGTATGTTGTGCTTTCATTTTCTCCGAATTCTAGAAGGCTTTCATTACATTCTTTTTAATTTCTTCTTTAAACCTGCAGTTATTGAATAGAGAGTTATTCAATTTCCATTTGAATTTTAAGACTTTCTGTTGTTTCTGTTGTTGTTGAAGTCCATCTTTAATCTGGAGTGATCTGAAAGTATATAAGGGATTATTTCAATTTTTTATGTGTCTGTTAAAGCTTTTTTGTGACAAGATATATGGTCTGTTTTGGAGAAGTTTCCATGAGGTGGTGAGAAGAAAGTATATTCTTTTGTGTTTGAGTGAAATGTTCTGTAGGTATCAGTTAAGTCCATTTGATTTAAGATCTATTAGTTTCATTGTTTTTGTGCGCTTAGTTTCTGTTTTGATCATCTGTCCTTTGTCAAGAGTGGAATGTTGAAATCTCCATGGGATGGTTTCCCAGGCTAGGATAGGCATTGGTTGGACATTCCCTCAGTCTCTACTCTATATTTATCTCTGCACATCTTGTAGGCAAGGTAAATTTTGGATGTAAGATTTAAATGTGTGATTTAAACTTTACAAAAAAAAGTATTTCTTTTAAAAATGTGGGTGCCCTTGCACTGAGACATATATGTTCAGAATTGAGATGTCATCTTGGTGGATTTTTCCTTTAATGAGTATGAAGTATCCTTTCTCCCACTATTAATGGGTAGGGATCAATATGTGATTTAAGCTTTAGTAATGTTTCTTTTACAAATGTGGATGCCCTTGCATTTGGGCCATAAATATTGGCAGATCAATGCAATCTAGTTGAAGACCCAGAAATAAATCTACACACTTATGGACATCTTCAGCAAATGGTGCTGGTAGAACTGCACATCTACATGTAGAATAATGCAAATATTTCCATATCTATCACTCTGAAGAAAACCCAAGTCCAAATAAACAAAAGACCTTAACATAAAACCAGGTACACAAAATCTATTAGAGGATAAAGTGTAGGGCAGCCTTGAAGACATTGGTACCGAAGACAACTTCCTGAACAGCACACCAACACCTCAGACTCTAAGATCAACAGTTAATAAATGGGACCTTATGAAACTGAAGGTCTTCTGTAAGGCAAAGGATACTGCTAATAAAACAAAAATGACAGCCTACAGATTGGTAAAAGTTCTTCACTAATTCTACACCTGACAGAGGATTAATATCTAAAATACATACATACATAAAATACATAAAGGAGTCTGGAAATTAAATGCCAACAAATGAAATAATCCAATTAAAATTGGAGTACACACCTAAATAGAGAGTTCTCAACAGAGGACTGGTAAGTGGTTATACAGTGGCTGAGAAGCACTTAAAGAAATGCTCAATGTCCTCAGTCATAAGGGAAATGAAAATTTAAATGACTCTGAGATTCTATCTTACACACATCCGAATGGTTAAGATTAAAAATTCAAGTGACAGCACATGCTGGCAAGGATGTGGAGAAATGAGAACACTCCTCCACTGCTGGTGGGAGTGAAAACTTCTACAACCACTTTGGAAATAGGTCCAGTGCTTTCCCAGAAAATTGAAAGTAGTGCTACCTCAAGATCTAGCTATACCACTTCTGGGCATATACCCAAAGGATGCCCCACCATACAATGAGGACATTTCTCAACTATTTTCATAGCAGCTTTATTAATAATAGCCAGACAATGGAAAATATCTAGATATCCTTTAACTGAAGAATGGATTAAGAAAATATAGTAAATTTGCATAGTGGAATTCTACTCAACTATTAAAAACAAGGAAATCATAAGATTTGAAGGCAGGCAGGGTACTAGAAAAGATCATCTTGAGTGAAGTAACCCAGATCTAGAAAGAAACTATGGTATGTACTCACTTGAACTGAATATCAGCCGTATATTACAGGATAACCTTACTACAATTCATAGACCCAAATATGCTAAGTAACAAGGGGGCGCCCAATAGAGACCCTCCTTGAATTTCACTCGGGTGGGGAAATAGAATAGACATTACAAGTGGACATAGAGAGGGAACTGGGTAGGTGGGGTTGCAGAGATGGACACAAATTGGGGATCAGTGTGGGATGTGTGGGGAAGGGAAGTGATTAAGCTTGGAAAGAAAAAGGGAAACCAAGGGCGGTGGCATTTCTGAAACAAGCTGGAGACATTCAACAGGGTAGGATCAAAGGAGGAAATGGTCATGTCTAGCTGAGCCTCCTATCAGTGGGGGATACTGAGAAGGCAAATGTCTAGTCGGGCAGTACTTACAGTGATGGTAGGGGAGCACCAATCCACCCACAAAGCCTTAGATCCAAAATTTACCTTGCCTACAAGATGTGCAGAGATAAATATGGAGACTGAGGAAATGTCCAACCAATGCCTACCCCAGCCTGGGAAACCATCCCATGGGAGAAAACCGACCTTTGGCACCATTAAGGATACTTGACTATGTTTATAGACAGGAGCCTAGTATAACCATCCTCAGAGAGGCCAACTAGCAATTGATTGAATCCGATGCTGAGACCCAGCCAAGCATGAGGCAGAGCTTGGGGAGTCCCAAGGAAGTGTGTGTGTGTGTGTGTGTGTGTGTGTGTGTGTGTGTGTGTGTGTGTATGTGTGTGTGTGTTTGTGTGTGTGTGTATGTGTGTGTGTGTGTGCATGTTCCTGTGCACGCGTGCGCACATGTAGGGGCGGGGGTGGGGGGCATGATAGAAATCCCAGAGTGTACAGAGATGCCACAAGAGGATGAAAAGAGTCAACTAACTTAGTCCCATGAAAGTTTGCGGAGGCTGAAATACCAAACAAGGAGCGTGCATGGACTGTACCTTGGCTCCATACACATGTGTATCCGATGGACAGTTTAATTTTCCTATGAGTCCCTTAGCGAGTGGAGCAAGTGCTGTTTATGACATGGACTCTGTTGCCTGCTTTCAGTCAAACTGGCTGGGTTGCCTTGCTTGGGAACGGAGCTCAGCTCACTGCTGCTGGCTCTGCCACTGAACGCTTCTGGGGCTGGCAGGCCTCCTTGGCAAGGCAGGCAGAGCTCTGTGTCCACTGTATTTCTTTTTACTTCTCTGAGGCCACAATAGTTCAACACTCAGATCTCAGCTGTGGTAGGTAGGGTAGGATGGCTTCTCTCTGTTACATGATCCAATTTTCACTTCCACAATCCTCACACGCTTTGATCTCAGCAGTCACTGTAGACTACAACTGCCACCTCCATGCTTGGCTTCCTCAAATCTATGCTTCTGTTAGCTTCAGAACATGAACACTAAAAGGCCTGCATTAAATAAGCCACCTTCAGTCTGCCCTATTTCTCAAAGATGCTTAAAGACACCCTGAAAGAAGCAAAATCACTTAGACTGTTCTTTCATTGCGTCTCAAGTTTGCACTCATGTGTAGAAGGCATTATCACCAGCTAATAAAAGTGTGTTCACACTCTCTAGTAGTAACTTCTGTGTAACACTTCAAATGTCACAACTGGGACAAGAGCTAAAGGAGCAGGAACTATATGTGTGAGGTAAGTATTAGCTACAAAAAATTAACCTCCATTCGTGTTGAAAGTTTCAAGAAATTTGCTATAATTCTCAGCTCCTGAGAAGTGTTTATGCAAATATAACTAGAAATATTTACTTTGATGTACTATAAGTGTGATCAGGACATGAATTTTATATTACCTGCCTATAAAATATGTTAATAAATCTGTGCTATAGGCTTGTAGAGATGAGTCAACGGTTAAGATCACTTGCTGCCTTTTCAGACAACTAATATTCAGTCCTCATCACCCATGTCAGGCAGCATATATGCCTCTACTGCAGATCCAGGGCATGTGACACACTCTTCTTACCTCCAAATGGACCATAATATATATATATAATTAACATATATAGAGATCTCAAAAGGGAAATTTTGTATATAATAAAATCAATTTCAAGAGGGAAATTTAGGCTTTAATATATTGTCCATGGAATTACGGACATGATTACCATTATAATATAAATGGGAGACACTCTCAGAGAAAGTCGGATTTCTAAATGGGATTAGATTTCCTAGTTTATAACAATTTTTTAACATTAATTATTCACCACCACTTAGTTTTCTATGTAAGTACCGTCTAGGGAAAGAGGAGACATGTTTGACTTATATTTTATCATTTACATGGTTATCATTGGATATCCAAGATTATTAATGAAGGTGATGCTTAACAGCTCTGCACACAATCTCCAGTGTTCCCTTTAAGTGATTATGAAGTCTTGACATGATGCAGTTTCTGGGCCCACACTGTTGCTGCTGCTCAGCTCTGCTACACAAGTACAAGTCTTCCTCTTTTTTTTTTTACAGATGTCTCAGCCTCTTGATGCACCTTTTACTTTTCTCTTCCAACCATAACCTCCCTCAGGAGTGTCGGCTATATTTCTTTCTTCTCTTCTCGTCATTAATCATACCGGTGGCTTATGCTACCTTCCTTCTCTTTTAGATTAAATTGTTCGATGGCATCCATACAAATATATTTCTTGTTAATTTTGTAATGTTGTTAAATTATAGCCTTTCTGGACCCATTAATGTAGCAGTGTTTCTGAACTAGAGACAAAATGTATTATTATTTCACACAGAGATGCAGAGAATGGATAATGAGATGACATATTTGACTCTGTTGACATGCAAAAACATTTACTAGGTTAAGTACCTTTCATAGAAGTCATTCTTTGCTGCTAATATGATCATTGCAAATGTTGAGTACATTTCTGTAAGTTGTTTTTAAAAATCTGTTAACAAAGCTTATTTCTGTTTGTGAAACTAATTTATAATAGGAAGAAATGAAAATGAGCTTCGTATGGTCTGCATACATTTTAAAAATATTCCAGGTATAAAATTATATTATTTAAAGCTGTATTATCTTAATAGTTTAAACAAAACTCTAGTATCCAAGAAATAAAGCACAAACTAATGGAGCTGATATTTCATTTGTGTACATGCACACACACACACACACACACACACACACACACACACACACATACACATACACGCAATCGCACTTATAAACATGGTATATCATGATCTAAGCAGGGAGCTTTTTCTCCTCAGTGATTTTAATATCTACGATTGACTTCTGCTTTAAATTTACATTGAGAGTAGATAACTAAGGCTTCACTGTTTAGCTAGAAAGTATTTATAATAATTTCAATGATATCTATAGTCATGAATATGTTCAAAAGGAACATTCTTGTTTAGGGAGCCAATCCTCTCCTCAGCTGATTGCTGGTGCTAGCTCTACTTTGTGTGGACTGCAGCATTCTTTATGACATGCAGATTTGTCTAAAGGACTTAACAGTACAGACATTCATTCATAATTCAGAGTTTCCCCTACTCTCCTGACTCCATATAAATCATGGGTCTTTTGACTGCCCTTCCTGGCATTCCACTATCTTTTTGTGGCTCATATTTTATTATTTCATTATTTATTTCTTATAAATAATGAAATTTGATATTATTACACATATATACAATAAACTACCTATAGCAAGAAGAAATATGCAACAATCAAGAATTATACAAATGTTACATTCTTAGTGTTTTGGCTATTTGTATTTGAAAACCTTGAAGAAAAGATCTTTCCTTTCTTGGTGCATCTAAAATTCTGAATGTAAATCAATCATATCTCATCATTATCAAACTAATACATCTATCTAGACATAAAAATATCTTAACCACTAAAAGACTAAGCTTAATTGTAAAACTAAACTACCTAGTCTTCAACCACATCAGATACTTGAGAAGGAATAAAATTAATTGCCAGAGTATACCAGGAGTGCAAGTTGGCAGCTACCAATGATAGAAAATTACAAAGAAAGGTTGCTGCCTGAACAGTAATCCAAAATTCTCTATAACATTGGGGCATCATCTTTAGCCTTCTGGGCCAATATATCAGACAGACATATTTCTGAGGCAGAAAATATTGAGGACCTGATTAGCCTTTCTTGGCAGAGTTTGGCTGTCAAATCTGCCTGCATCCAAGCTTACCCATTTTTAGGCAGAATTATGTCTGTGGTAAAAATTGGGATATTTTTCCCAGTGACTTGTTTGCCATTTTTGAAGCCATCTCCATAAGGAGGTTCTTTGATGCTTATCATCTTCTTGAGGAAGCCTGGGTGTTGCCAGGAGTTAACCTGTCTCATTGTTAGTGGATCTTCAGAATAATAAAAACATTTTAAATCGATATTCTGTATGTCTCTGAGGTTTATGAAGACCTTATCTAACTGTCATAACTTATGGTTTATAAATCATATCTATTCATCACACCTAAGATGCTTTTCTTGTGATAAAATTAGACTAGTAATTGACATGACCATGATTTGGTCAACTAACAATTAACTTGTATAATTTACTTATCCTAAGCAATCTGCAATAGTACTTTAATACTTCAAAGTATTAAAAGTATTATAATTGTGTTATATGGGTACAGTACCTCATGTTAAAGTAGAAATATATATGTCAATTGTGATGATTTTCTCTAATAATGAGCTGTTTGTTTCATTGATTCTTTGAATTGTTTTCTTTGTTTCATAAGTATTGATTTCATCATTTAGTTTGATTATTTCTAGCCTTCTACTCCTCTTGGGTGTGTATGTTTCTTTTTGTTCTAGACCTTTCATGTGTACTGTTAAGTTGCTAGTATGGGATCCCTCCAGTTTCTTTCTAAAGACACTTAGTGCTATGAGCTTTCCTCCTAGCATTGCTTTCATTGTGTCCCATAAGTTTGGGTATGTTGTGCCTTCAGTTTCATTGAATTCTAGAAAGTTTTCAATTTCTCTTTTTATTTCATCCCTTACCCAGAAGTCATTGAGTAAGGAGTTGTTCAGTTTCCATCACTTTATAGGCTTTCCGTTGTTTCTTTTGTTGTTAAGTTCCATGTTTAATCCATGGTGGTCTGATAAAATGCAAGGGATTAGTTTGATTTTCTTATATGTGTTGAGGCTTTCTTTATTACCAAGCATATGGTCAACCTTTGTTCTATGAGGTGCTGATAAGAAGATATATTCTTTTATGTTTGCATGAAATGGTCTGTGGATATCAGTTATGCCAATTTGCTTCATGATGTCTATTAGTTTCCTTGTTTCTCCATTTTGTTTCTATCTATTGGGAGAGGGGGTGTTGGAGTCTCCCAGTACTAATGTGAGGGGTTCGATGTGTGATTTAAGCTTCAGTAACATTTCTTTTATGGATGTGGGTGCTCTTGCACTTGGGGAATAGATTTTCAGAACTGAGATATCATATTGGCATATGTTTCCTTTGATGAGGATAAAGTGGCCTTCACCATCTCTTTTGATTAATTTTGGTTGATAGTATACTTTATCAGATACTAGAATAGCTACTCCAGCTTGCTTCTTGAGTCTGTCTGCATGGAGTATTGTTTTTCAATGCTTTCCTGTGAGGAAAATATTTATCTTTATTGCTAAAATGTGTTTCTGGTATGCAGAAGAATGATGGATCCTGGTTTTGTATCCATTCTGTCAACTTGATTCTTTTTACTGAGGAGTTGAGTCCTTTGATGTTGAGAGATATTAATGACCAGTGGTTGTTAGTTCCTTTTATTTTTACGTTGGTAGTAGTAGAATGTGTGTGTATGTTTCCTTTCTTTTAGATTTATGGTTGTGGAGTTATTTATTTCCTGTGTTTTTTGGGTGTAGTTAGCATCTTTGAATTAGAATTTTCATTCTAGTACCTTCCATATGGCTGGACTTGTGACTAGGTACTGACTAAACTTGGTTATGCTTGGGTTTTTTTTTATGGAATATCTTGCTTTTTCCTTCTGTGGTGATTGAAAGGTTTGCTGGGTATAGTAGTCTGGTTTGCCTTCTGTGGTCTCTTAGTGTTTGCATGACTTCCATCCAGGCCCTTCCAGCTTTCATAGTCTCTGTTGAGAAGTCAGGTGTATTTCTGATGGATTTACCTTTACATGTGACTTGACTTTTGTCTCTTGCAGCTGTTAATAGTTTTTCTTTGTTCTGTACTTTTAATGTTTTGATGATTATATAGCAGGAGGATTTTCTTTTCTGATCTCATCTATATGAAGGTCTGTAGGCTTCTTATATGTTTATGTGAATTTCTTCTTTAGGTTATGGAAGTTTTCTTCTATGATTTTGTTGAAAATGGTTTCTGGACCTTGGAATATTCTTCTTCTATTCCTATTATTCTTAGATTTGTTCCTTTTATAGTTGCCCATATTTTTTGTGTTTTGTGTGTGTGTGTGTGTGTGACTTTTTTGTTTTAACATTTTCTTTGATGCATCAAAATCTTTGATAGTATCTTCCACACTTGAGATTCTCTATTCCATCTTTTCTTTTCCGTTGAAGTTGCTTATGTCTGTGGTTCTCTCCCTCTGTTTTCCAAGTTTGCCTCAGCTTGTTTTTTCTTTGTTGCTTCTAATTCCCTCTTTAGTTTTATTCGTTTCTTTCTCTGGTTTGATTGAATTTTCCTATAACTCTTTATAGGATATATTCAACTCCTTTATCTGTTTGGAAGTATTTTCCTGTATTTTTTGAGTGATATATTTTCCTCTTTCAAATATTCTATTCTTGTCAGCACCTCAGATTAAAGTCTTCTTGCATTTCGTGGGTGCTCATATCTCCAGGACTTGCTATGGTAGGATCACTGTTTTACATTAGTGTTATGTGGCTCTGAGTTTTGTTGCTAGTCTTATTGTACTGGCCTCTAAGCATCTGGTTGTCTCTGGTGTTAGCAGCCCTAGAGGTTCCTCCAATGGGGTGGGTGTCTGTGTCTCACTTGGGCCAGGTAGGTTGGGAGCAAGCAACAAGAGCTACAAGAAAAAGGTTGTTTCCTAGGGCTCCGCAGAATCCCCCTCAGTATTGTAGATAGTGGATGTTGGAGCCTGCACCTAGCTCAGCTCAGCTGGGTTTCCTGTCTGTATCTCAGCTGGGTCAGGCAGGAGAAGAGTAGGTTGACAGAGTTTCAAGCCCAAAGCTGCTCAGATACTCTATCGTCCTTTTTGAGATGGCAGTGTTCTGCCTATCAGCTCTGTGTTCCAGGTAGGTTAGGCCAGTAAGCAGCTGGGAGGGGAGCTGGGTGCTATCTGAGCCTGAAGCTGTCCAGGTGGCCCCATGGACCTCCTTGCAATGGCAACAAATGTGAGTTATGGCCTACACCAGATTCAGCTCTGCCTATCTGCTCTGTGTCCAAGATTAGCCAGGCTGGTAAGCACCTGAGGGACTGAAGGGGATCTGAGCTCAAAGCTTCTGGGATGCTCCACATGATTTCTCTTGATGGCAGGGCTCTATTCATCTGCTCTGTGTCACAAATGGCTATGACCTTAAGCAAGTGGCAGGCAGAGAGAGATCTGAGCTTAACCCTGCTCTGGGAATGGCAGCTAATATGGAGTGTGGCCCAAACAGGTCTCTGCTCTGCCTGTCTGTTCTGTGACCCAAATTGGCCAGGCCAATAAGCTCCAGGTTCAGGGAGAAAGATACAAGCCCAAAACTTCTCATTGGGTGGCAACTAACATGGACTGTGGCCCTTGCATGTCTCTGCTCAGCCTCTTTGTTACGTGTTCTAGATGTGTCAGACCAGTAGGCTTCAAGCAGGCAGAAAGAAACCTGAGCCCAAAGTTGCTTACAGATTGGCAGCTAATATGGATTGTTGTTGGCTCTGGAACTCAGGTCTGCCTGTCTGCTCTATATACCAGATCCTGTAAACAACAGATGGGCAGAGAGAGCCCAAAGCTGCATAGGAAGATGCATAGGTGTCTCACTGTTGTCTTCAAGATGGTGGCTCATGTGGGTTGTCCGAGGGACTTCTCTGTGGGTTAGCCAGAGGTCAAACCCACCTGTGCGCCACACATGTGGATTCTCCTCACTTGGGAATAATCAGCACTAGAATTTTGTAGCTCCCAGTATGGTCTTTAGGTCACTGTGCAGTCCTGGTTGTCCTGGTGACATCTTGGATCCTGCCACTATTTGTTCTTACAATACTAGTTCAGAATAAGGAGAATTTTTTAAAGTCTGAGCTTCAAGGTGATCTTGACACATTTTCCCTTGAATAAAACTGTATTATTTTTAGTAGTTCAAACAAGAGAGCTGGCATTATCTTTACATGGGGACAAAGTCATATAACATCTATCATTAAGACATAAGCTAAACCCATAAGTATTTACCTTTTCTTATAATTAAAGATATCACTCTTCTTTCTCCAATACAGCTGTCACAGAAATTGAGAAATGAATTGTAAAAAGAAGGATGATTTTGAAAAACAAGTCCTTGAGCCTCATTACTGAAACAGCCATCAAAAAAAAAACCTGGAGAATATACACTCCTACTATTTAGTATTTATGCTGCTGGAAATCACTGTGTATGCTACAGGGGAAAATAGCAATCTTCAGTATCAACCCAGGTATAACTTCTATCATTTACAAAAGCAACATGTCTACAAAATATTCTGGTGTAACAGTGGTTCAAATTTTGGGGGAAGAGAGTCCCCTGCCTGAGGTCTAGGGGATGAGAATTGGGCAGAAGAGGGTAGAAATGAGAAGATGCAAGAGAGGAGATAACAATCAGGATATAATATGAATAAATAATAGTAAATAAAACAATGAAAAAGTAAACAACTGCTTTTAAAAATTAAACTTAATGCCCACTCCATGACCCATTTACTTCACTGGTAAAGTGGCCAATAACCTGAGACTTGATAATTCACAGACCTAGAGATATATTCTATTATTCTGATGAAGGAACTTAGCAATAAAATGACTCCTAATGGCATATTGATATTCCTGTAGATGAGTATTTCATTCAGTCCTCATCAGAGAAGCTTTTGCTTGTAGTGTATTGTTTTTAACATGAGTACCCACAAGTAAGAGACTTTGGAGCACTCAGTCTTCAATGGGTTCTCTCAATCAACACTCTCCCCTGAAATCTCAGATTTTCTAGAAGAAGAGGAAGTAGAAAGATGTGATAGATGACTCCAAGGAAACAGTGTCTTCTAGAGAAACAAAAGGACTAATATTCATAGGAGCTAAAAATACTGTGACCGTACACACAAAAACTTTCACTGACTCACACAAGATAAAATCACAGTACTGAGAAAGGGAAGTCGATGTGAGAGTTTCATCCCTAGCCAAGAAATTACTTGTAAGTGATATCCACTGGCAAAGGGA
The DNA here is from genome assembly GCF_964271855.1 of Acomys minous. Classification (NCBI taxonomy): domain Eukaryota; kingdom Metazoa; phylum Chordata; class Mammalia; order Rodentia; family Muridae; genus Acomys; species Acomys minous. Next base: position 93,144,267 of record NC_140483.1, read on the forward strand.
AATATCAGTTTTCTTCACTGGAGTGTTGCCATTATGTTATTGTACACTGTGTATAGTTTACCCTTGTCTCATGCAAATGATGACTTCTCTACTCAACTATCTGGTTTCAATCCAGATGTGAATTTGTTATGTTTAATTCTAAGAAACTCCAGTCTCACATTTGTATAAACATTGCTCCTCATTCATTCTTTGCCTTGCCAATAAAGTGCTGATCACCCAATTCTGAGCAATACAGAGAATAGGGAGGTCATCTGATTCCAGAAATAGGAGAAGAAAAAGAGAGGAAGTGGAAGATTGAGCGATGGGGACATGATACAAAGAGCATCAGAAGAGGAGAGCTGGAGCCAGGCAAGGATTTTAAAAAAGCAATATTATAGGAATTTTGGCTGGGAGGAAGCTAGATTATCTAGGAGGCTTAAGATGGACTAATAATTGCTCAGCATTTTGCTCAAGGCTAATTAAATAAATCATATCTCCCTGTGTTGTTACTTTGGGTAACTAGCTGGCTAAAGATAAACTGCCACTTTATTTTTTTTTACTTTATTAATTTATTCTTGTTATATCTCAATGGTTATCCCATCCCTTGTATCCTCCCATTCTTCCCTCCCTCCCATTTTCCCCTTATTCCCCTCCCCTATGACTGTTCCTGAGGGGGATTACCTCCCCCTGTATATGTTCATAGGGTATCAAGTCTCTTCTTGGTAACCTGCTGTCCTTCCTCTGAGTGCCACCAGGTCTCCCCCTCCAGGGGACATAGTCAAATATGAGGCACCAGAGTATGTGAGAAAGTCATATCCAACTCTCCACTCTACTGTGGAGAATGTTCTGTCCATTGGCTAGATCTGGGTAGGGGTTTAAAGTTTACAGCCTGTATTGTCCTTGGCTGGTGCCTTAGTTTGAGTGGGACCCCTGGGCCGAAATCTGCCTATCATAATGTTCTACTTGTAGGTTTCTAGGACCCTCTGGATCTTTCTTCTTTGCTACTCTCCCATGCTTTTCTCATGTAGAGTCCCAATAGGATGTTCTCCACTCTGTCCCTAAAAAGATATAGACTCACAGAATGGATGTGAAAGAGAATCCATCCTTATCTTGCATCCAAAAAAAACACACCTTAACATTAAAGATAATCATCACCTCAGGGTTAAAAAAAATAGAAAAAGATATTCCAAGAAAATGGAGCTAAAAAGCAAAGAGATGGTGTAGCCATTTCAATTTCTGACAAAATAGACTTGAAGCAAAATCTCATAAGAAGAGAAAGGAAAGGACACAACTGCATACTCATCAATGGGAAGCTCCACACAGAGAACGGTGCAATTCTTAACAACTTTGCTCCAAATCCAAGGGCGCTTCCTAAAAGGAACACCACTACATTTTAAATCACATATTGATCCTCAAACATGGATAGTGGGTGACTTTAATACCTCACTCTCACCAATAGAGTAGTCATACAGACAAAAACTAAACAGAGAAATGGTGCGGCTAACTTATATCATAAACTAAATTGCCCTAAGAGATATTTACAGAACACTTCACCCGAGCATAAAAAAATACCTACTTCTCAGCTTCTTGTGTAATTTTCTCCAATATTAACCACATACTCAGATGCACATCAAGTCTCAACAGATACAAGAAAACTGAAATAGCACCTTACATTCTGTCTTACCCCCATGGATTAAACCTAGACATCAAGAAAAAGAATCAATAGAAATCTTGCAAACTCATGGAAACGGAATAACTCACTAATAAATGAAAAATGGGTCAATAAAATAAATTAAATAGGAAATTAAACACTTACTAGAATTAAACTAAATGAACACACAGCAAACCTAAACTAACAGGATACAATGAAGACATTGGTAAGAGGTCTGTTTATGCACTAAATGCTTACATGTAGCAATTGAAGATATGTCACAGTATTAACTGAAAAGTATACATGAAAATAAAAGTAAAAGATGAAGAATAGAAAGAAACAGAAGCAGAAGGAAGAGGAGGAAAGAGAGAAAAAAAGAATAAATAAATAGATAAATAAGTAAATAAATCATACTCCATAGGAATAGATAGCAAGAAATAATTAAACTTAGTCCTGAAATCAATAAAATAGAAAGAACAACATCAAAAGATATATAAATAATCAATGAAGCAAAGAACTGGTTCTTTGAAAAAATAATCAGTAAGATTAAGAAACCCTTATCAACCCACAACCAAGTTGGAAAATCTCAAAAGAAAAAAAAAAGGATAATTCTCAAAATATACACCATCTACCAAAATCAAGTCAAGATCTGTAGAGGAATGTTAATTCAGAACATGGATGTCTTGGCAAGAGACCATATATGAAGATGTTCTAGAATTTATGATCCAGCTGGAATACAAACATACCTTTAATTCATGCTATGGAGGCAAACAGATCTGAGTTCAATAATAGCCTGATATAGAGCACTTAACAGGTAAAGAAAAGCTTAGGTCCAAGTGTGGTGGTACATGCCTTTAATGCCAAACAAAGGAAAGTTAGTTTGTGGAAGGAAGCACCCTTGCTTGAAATTGATATTTAGTTGAGTGACAGAAAAGGTAAAGAATCAGAGAATATTTGACAGAATAGGATAAGCCCAACTCTTACAAGAAGAGAGAGGAAAGGGGAGCTACTTAAGAGGCAGTTTTACAGAGAGAGGAGGCAGTTTTTTACCAGACAGTAACAGAGAGATGGGTTGCAGAGAGAGAACTCAGGTGAAGATGGAACAAGACAGAAAATGAGAAAGAGCAAAACGATTAGAGCAGATTGCTGAGTTAGTTTGAGGCCAAACAGAACAATTCTAGGCCCAGAGAGAAGCCAGATTAAATACTTCAGCTGGGTTTGAGCCAGAACAGCTGAGTTGATCCAGTAAGTTCAGAACTCAGAAAGAACAAGTAAGAGTGAGCTTATTAAACAGAAAGTCTCAGAGGCTGAAAACATTCTAGGCCTAAGTTAGAATGTACAGAGAGGCAAGAAGCTTCTAGGACTATGCCTAGGTTAGCAGAAGGAGGCAGTAAATCTCCCAGACAACAATTGAGCCAAGGGAATAAAAGTTACTTTTACTAAGACCAGATAAACAATTTAAATATACATATAGCCTCTAGTAAATTAGAGGCAATATTTAAAACTTACCACCCAAAGAAGTTCTGACTCATGTGGTTTTATTTTTGTTTTAAGATTTAAAGAGTTCTATCTGCACGTGTTCCTGTATGCCAGAAGAGGGCATCAGCTCCCAGTACAGATGGTTGTGAGCCACCATGAGTTGCTGAAAATTGAAATTAAGGCCCCTGGAAAAGCAGACCATGCTCTTAACCTCTGAGCCATCTCTCTAGCCCTATGGTTTTAGAACAGAATTCTACCTGAATTTCATTACTACTTAAATTATTCCACAAAATAGAACAGAAGTAAAATGTTCCAATTTGTGTTAAGAGTCCACAGTTACCCTGGTATCTAAACCACATAAAGACCAAATAAAGAAATAAAATAGTAGACCTCGTTCTCTTATGAAAATAGATGTAAAAGAGACTTAAAAAATACTTGCAAGTCAAATCCAGAATACAATATATATATCATCCACCACGATCTAGTATGCTTCACCCCAGAGTTGTAGGGATGTTTTAACATATGTAGATAGGTAAATGTAATCCACCATATAATATAACTGAAAAAAAAATAGAAACAAAAATATGAAAATCTCATTAGCTTCAGAAAAGGCCTTGACAAAATTTATCACCTCTTCTTGATAAAAGTACTTGAAAGATTAGAGATCCAAGGAAGATATCTCAACAAAAATAGCAGTTTACAGCAAGACAATAGCCAACATCAACTTATATCAAGAGAAACTCAAAGCAATTACACTAAAATAAGAACAATGCAAGATTGTCCACTCCTTCCATACCTATTCAATATAGTACCTGAAGTCTTAGGTGGAACAATAAGACAACTGAAATAAATCAAAGACATATAAATTTGAAAGGAAGACATCAAACATTATTTGTTTGAAGATGATGCTATAGTATATATAGATGATCCTAAAAATTCTACCAGGAAACAACTATAGCTGATAAACACTTTCCGCAAAGCACTGGAATACAAAATTAAGTCACAAAAGGTAGTTGGCTTGTTAAATACAAATGAGAATCAAATAAAAAAATCACCTTTCACAACAGTCTCTCAAAATATAAAATATCGCGGGGTAACTCTAAACAAACTAATATGATTGAAATACAACAAAATTATTCATAGATATTGGAACGACAATCTTCAGATTCACATAAGGAAAACAAACAAGCAAAGAAAGAATAAACAGGACAGTGAAAACAAAAGAACTTTTGGAAGAAACACCATCCCTGATTTCAAGATGTACTACAGACTTCAATTAATAAAATACAGCTTGGTATTGGCACAAAACAGACCTGTTGATCAATGGAACCAAGTAAAGGCCCAGATATATACCTTCACTCCTACGGGCACCTGATTTAGAAAATGAATTCAGAAATACACAACAGAAAAATATCTTCTGCATAAGCAAGCAATTTAACAGAAGCTCAGATAAGCTTTAAGCTGGGGTGGGTTCTGTAGGCTCAATTTTCTTAGCAAACACTTTTTTTTTTTTTTTTTTTTTTGGTTTTTCGAGACAGTGTTTCTCTGTGTAGCCTTGGCTGTCCTGGACTCACTTTGTAGACCAGGCTGGTCTCGAACTCACAGTAATTCAACTGCTTCTGCATCCCCAGTGATGGGATTAAAGGCTTGCACTACCATGCCTAGGTAGCAAATACATTATTACGAACTTACTAACTGAGATTACCTCACTTATTTTTTATTTTATTTTTTTATTAATTTATTCAGATTACAACTCAATTTTTTTTTTGCTTATGGTAGGTACTTTAATTATTTCTCTTTTTTGTAATTTTTTTATTAATTTATTCTTGTTACAACTCAATGGTTATCCCATCCCTTGTATCCTCCCATTCTTCCCTCCCTCCCATTTTCCCCTTGTTCCCCTCCCCTATGACTGTTCCTGAGGGGGATTACCTCAATACAGGCAGTAAACTTTAAACCCCTACCCAGATCTAGCCAATGGTCAAAACATTCTCCACAGTTGAATGGAGAGTGAGAGAAGACTTTCTCACGTACTCTGGTGCCTCACCTTTGACCATGTCCCCTGGAAGGGGGAGACCAGGTGGCACTCAGTGGAACGACAGCAGGTTACCAAGGTAGTTCAACTTCTAAGGGGATAAACATCACCTGCTCTCTCACAAGTCTTTTTCTTATCCCCCACTTGTGATCTAAATAAAAACATGTTTTTCTCTCCTTCAGGGTTCTGTACAAACAGACAATAAACAAACTAAGTTACCTAGAGCATCTTGACCTTGGGATTCTAGAATGAAGTTGGATAATTTTCCATGAAATTCTCTAATGAGGAGATCAAGGTTTAAGTTAAATCTGAAATGTCCTCTGCAAGAATACAAGATGGAGGGACCTCTGCATTGCCTTGTCTTATTCATATGCCCATTTCAAGGACCCAGTGCTTCAGACCCATGGTAATTGATAAAGCTTTCCCATGCAGGTGACACTCAAGGAGATGGTAAAGATTTCCACTGGTTCTTGGACAAAGGTTGGCACTGTGTGCATGAGCCAGCAATAGCAGCTTCTCTCTGGTCCCCTACAGAGACTAGCTGGCCCCTCCCCCTGTACTGTTACATAATAAATTGGCTGAAGTCCAGGTACCAGCATCCCGTCCTAGATATCCAATCTTCAAATGCTATATTTTGGTGTGTTGAATTGTGTGAATCACTGGAAAATAATTATAGTTTAAAAAACGATGATTATATAAATAAAAAATAATAATTTTTCTGAACATCCAGAACTTCAGAATGTCACATTAGATTACCTCGGATTCATATGACCATTAACTTTATAGAAAGGAAACGCATTCACAGAATACATACAACAAGGTAATACTATAAAGTCATTGGAAAAATAATACCTGTAAACATGAATACCTGAAGTTTTCTGAGGAGACAAGACCTGACCCTGTACACCCCTAATGTTGAATTTTGTACCTTTGTAACTATAAAATACGCATTTTTAAAAAATTTTAGTTTTGGAGACAAGGTCTCTCAATGTAGACACTGTTGGCCTGAAACTCATTATGTAGACCAAGCTGAACACAGAAGATACTGAGATGTCCCCTGTCTATGCCTCCCAAGGGCTAGTACCACTTTGCCCAACCTGTTTCCATTGTTTGCAGAAACAGTTTGTGGTACCTTGTTATAGCAATGTAATGCCACTAGCATAACATGCTATTATGTGTTTTGGGCCAAAGTATATGTTGAGGATGTAAATCATGTGTGCCTTCTTGTTTTCCTACTTGTCCACAAAACATATGGCCTTACTGGGTGTTAAAGAGCCCTTCAGTGTGTTGGGATGTTTTATTACACAGGGATATGCCCTTGTTCTGATTTAACATCCATCCCTCTCTTTTGTGTAGACACAGTACTAAGGGTCCTTAAGTATTCCATTAGATTTCTTTATTTCAGATCTATTGGTGGAGAAGGAAAACTCCCTCAACTGTTGCAGAGTGGAATGTGAGCAGCTTTACTACACACTGGCCATGAGTAGATGTGTAGGGGATCAGCACACTGCAATGTATTCAACTCTGTGTACCCTAGCTATGGTGACTTTGAGTAAATATTACATCAGTTTAGGTATATGTTACAAGTTGTCTGTTCTCCATTTCCTTAGATGCAGAAAAAGCATTTGACAAAATCCAACACCCATTCATGTTTGAAGTTCTGGAGAGATCAGGAATTCAAAGAACATATTTAAACATAATAAAGTCTATATACAGCAAGCCAATAGCCAACATCAAATTAAATGGTGAGATACTCAAAGAAATTCCTCTAAAATCGGGAAATAGGCAAGGCAGCCCACTCTCACCATATCTCTTCAATATAGTTCTTACAATAAGTTCTTCAATAACTTCTAGCCAGAGCAATAAGACAACAGAAGGAGATCAAGGGGATCCAAATGGGAAAGGAGGAAGTCAAACTATCCCTATTTGTAGATGATATGATAGTGAACCCCAAAATTCCACCAGAGAACTCCTACAGCTGAAAAACACCTTCAACAAATTGGCTAGATACAAAATTAACGCAAAAAAGTCAGTAGCTTTCCTATATACAAATGACAAACATGCAGAGGAAGAAATTAGGAAAAATACACCCTTCATGATAGGCACAAGTAATATAAAATACCTAGGAGTAACTCTAACCAAGTAAGTGAAAAACTTGTTTGAAAAAAACTTTAAATCTCTGAAGAAAGAGATTGAACATGACATCAGAAGATGGAGGGATCTCCCTTGTTCATGGATTGGGAGAATTAACATAGTAGAAATGGCCATCTTACCAAAAGCAATCTACAGATTCAATGCAATCCCTATGAAAATACCTCCATAATATTTTAAAGACATTGAAAGATCAACTCTCAACTTCATATGGAGAAACAAAAAACCCAGAATAGCAAAAACAATCCTATACAATAAAAGATCCTCTGGAGAAATCTCCATACCCGATCTCAAGCTGTACTATAAAGCAACAGTAATTAAAACAGCAGTGGTACTGGCACAGCAATAGGCTGGTGAATCAATGGAATGGAATTGAAGACTCAGAAATGAATCCACACACACACATAGTCACTTGATTTTTGACAAAGAAGCCAAATCTATTCAATAGAAAAAGGATAGCTTATACAACAAATAGTGCTGGTCTAACTACATGTAGGGAAATTCAATTAGACCCATATTTGTCACCATGCAAAAACCTCAAATCCAAGTGGATTAAAGACCTCAACATAAATTCACACACACTAAATTGGCTAGAAGAAAAAGTGGGGAAGAGCCTGGAACATACTGGACCTGGAGACAACTTCCTGAACAGAACACCAACAGCCTAGGTCTTAAGGTCAACAATTAATAAATAGGACCTCATGAGACTGAGAAGCTTCTGTAAAGCAGGAGACATTGTCAACAGAACAAAGTGACAGCTTACAGACTGGGAAAAATATTCACCAACCCTACATCTGACAAAGGTCTAATATCCAAAATATATAAAGAACTCAAGAAATTAAACACCACCAAACCAAATAACCCAATGGAGAAATGGGGCTCAGAACTAAACAGAGAATTCTCAGCAGAGGAATATCGAATTTACACTATGGAATACTACTCAGCTATTAAAAAGAAGAATTCCCAAAACTTGTGGCCAAATGGATTGAGCTAGAAATGATCATAATGAGTGAGTTAACCCAGAAGCAGAAAGACGCACGTGGTATATACTCACTTATAACTAGACACTAGCCCAAGGGAAATGTCCCATGAAAGTCTTCACTTACGAGGAAAGTGGGACAGAGGGGAAGACATCCTTTTGGGACTCTAGGTGAGAGAAATATGGGAGAATGGGGAAATAGGAGGATCCAGAGTGTCCTAGAAACCTACAAGTAGGACATTATGAAGGGCAGATCTAGGCCCAGGGGCTCTGTACAAACTATGGCACCAACCAAGGAAAATATGTGCAGTAAACATTGAACCCCTATCCAGATGTAGCCAAGGAACAGCTCATTCTCTACAGATGAGCGAAGAGTGGGGACTGACTTTCACATGAACTCTGGTGCCCCTCCTGGATTGGGAGGCCCAGTGGCACTCAGAGGAAGGATAGTAGGCTATGGAGAAGAGACTTTATACTCTATGAGCATATACAGGGGGAGGAGGTCCCCCTCAGTCACAGTCATATGGGAGGGGAATAGGGTGAAAGTGAGAGGGAGGGAGGAATGGGAGGATAGGAGGGATGTGATAACAATTGAGATGTAATATGAATGAATTAATAAATAAATTTTAAAAAAGTTGTTCTCAAAAATCTTGAAAAACATATTCATCTTTGTTTTCTGGATAGTGCATACTTGCCTTTTAACCTTCACTACACAATCTAGATATCCAGTGAATGAAAAAAAAATATGAAAGTTAACAAAAAGAACATAATCAGGTTATATTAAAAAGAGACCAATGCAGTTAATATGAGGCCAAAAAATTTTAAAAGGCATGTCAACTGGCTTCTGTGAATTATCAGAAATCCTATCAAACAAATTAGGTTGTGTTTTAGTAAAAAAGCACGCTGTCTTCCTCTATAATAGTGCATGCTTTCAACACAACTCCAACCCATATTATAAATCCAAACCAATTTTAATTTGCATATTTTATATTTACATATTTTTGCTTATCAACAGAGTAATTCCTTGGTAAATATGCAAAGCTCTTCCCCTGAGGGAAGGAGAGTTAAGGTGATCCTGAAAAACCCCCACACAGGGAAGATGGATTGTTTTCCACAGAGCTGAGGGAAGTGAAGGTATCACATAATTTTGCAGACAATAAAAGCAAAAAGAGGTCTATGACTTAAGACAATCATAAAAACTACAATGACCAGTGTAGCGGAAGGGCTTAGGAAGTGCAGGGTTCATGTCCCTGCTCTCAGGTCAAGCCAACGGAAGTGCTTCCAAAAGCTGCCAATGCCTGAGGCTGACTCAGAACTAATTAAACCACAATTTCTGCATGTGCTCAATATATATATATATATTGCAGGGGGTGTCTAGTGGACAGCCAATGTAGAAATGCAATGAACCGGAGCAAGCACAGATATTCATGAATATTTGTTTGCAATAAATGACACTATTTTAAGTGTAATATCTATCTGAATATGCAGTAGTTAGAAACCGAGACATCGAGAGCACTTTTTAAATGTCTGGCAGAGTGCTGACTTCAACTTTATTTTGTCGTTTATTATTTATGTGTATCTGTGTATGTATGCCATGTGTATGAGTTCATAAAGAGGCCAAAAGAAAGTATTTGATCCCCAGGATCTACTCTCATAGCTGTCAGGAGCCAAAGTCCAGGCACCTGCAAAAGCAGCAAGCAGTCACAAATGCTAATCTGACTCTTCAGCCTACAAACTGCAACCTTAGTGTTACTGAGCAACTCACTCAGCTCCTTGAGAATCAGAGAGAAAAAACAGAAAAACAAAACAAAACAAAAACCAAAAAAACCCAAAACACAGTTTTGCATGTATTAAGTCTTAACAATGAGTCTCTTCAGTTCTAAATTCACTGTAAAGTTTAAATTTTTTTAATTTAAGTTATTTCACATTTAGTTGTGTGTGTGTGTGTGTGTGTGTGTGTGTGTGTGTGCATGTGTGTGCATGTGTGTGTGTGTGTGTGTGTGTGTGTGGTGTGCTCATGCTTATGCATGTTTCCTGTAGAGGTCAGAGGAAAGCATCACACCCCTTAAGCTGGATTTACAGGTGATTGTGGAGAGTCAAAGTTAGAGTAATATATGTCATCAACCATTGAGTTATGCATCCAGCCCTGTACACTTGAAGATAAAATGTACTTAAGCTTAACTAGAAGCTTAACGGAAAAGTACAATAAGATTCTATTGTATCTACAGATACTTTAGCAGTTAGAAATGTTACTACCGGGTGAAGAATATGTTCATTACAGTTCACTGCATTCCTTACAAATGAGGGTGTGGGTGAATCAGCCTTAATCATTCTCACAGACTTTTACTTTGTTTTTATAACTCTACATAGTGTAAAAGCCACTGCGACTATATGTATAAAATTTAACATAATCATATTTAAATATCTCATTACATAATTAGGTAATGACTATGTACATTTCATCCATGAAGAGGTGAGGTCCAGGGTTTTTCTAGTTTTATTAGGAAACACTTTAGTGATATGTAATCATTTTATGAACTTACTCTTGACATATCTACATTTTAGTGATTTTATTTAGAATTGTAAGACTCTCTCAACTGTGTAATTTAAAAATTATTTTTACCTTCTTCAAAGGTACCTTGGGTTCATTACTAACCATAGTCTCAACTTCTGAATATTTATCCGCAAGAAGTTTTATTTTCTTTTAGTGCATTTTCCTGCTCTGGACATTTCATATAAATGGAATTAGACAAGTGTAATCTTTAGTGATCTACTTCATTCAATTTCAGGTTTTTAAAAATGCATTAATATTTCAGTATGTTTCAATGACATCTTTTTTTGGAAAACAAATGCATTTTTTGTGTAAGCCCATTACACTTCTTTGCCCTAGTCATATGTTTGTGATATTGAACATCTCCATTTTGAGCTACTAAAATGGGACCTGCTAAACATGTTTTGCTAAATAACAGAGGTATCCATTTAATTTTCTTGACCATATACTTGTAAGTGATATTGGTGCCTGAATTACATTTAGAAGAACTATGAAATTATTTTCCCAGTTGGCTCTACTCTTTTTATTATCCTGAGGAAAACATGAATTTTGGAATGTTTTCAACCTTTTCATTAACATTGTTATTTTCTTTCGTGTTGTTCTTCCATGTATTTAGGAAGTAGAATATCACAGATGATTTTTCATTATTGTTATCAGCATCATTTTATTAGATAAAAGGTGATTTTCTTTTTCTGTTTTTTTTGTTTTTTTATTTATTTATTTTATTATGTTTCTTTTTTAATATATACATTTATATTATTACATATGAGTAAAATAAACTACATAAACAGGAAGAGCCATGAGACAACCAGGAGTTATATAAATGTTACATTCAAAGTGATTTGGCCATTACTATTTTTCAGACTTGAAGAAAGCATCTTCCCTATCTTGTCAGACCTAAATTTCTGAACCAAAATCAGTATCTATCATATTTCATCTCTATTAACTTAAAACATCTATCTTTATCTAAAAACATCTTAACTCCTAACCAACTAAATTTAATTGTAAGACTAAACTATCTGGTCTTCAACCCCATCAGAAACTTGACAAGGGATAACACTTAAATACCCGAGTGAACCGGAAGTACAGGTTAGCAGCTTCTCAAATGAAAAAAATTACTGAGACAGTTTACTGCCCGAACAGTCACCCAATACTTTCTACAACATTGGAGCATCATCCTCGGCTTTCCAGCCCAATATCTCTGATAAACATATTTGCGAAGTAGGAACTATTGAGAACTTGCTTACCCTGTCTTGGCAGAGTTCAACTATTGACTCTGCCTGTATATAAGCTTGCCCAGTTTTAGGCAGAATTCTGTCTGTGGCAGAAATGAGGACAATTTGCCCAGTGGGTGGTTTGCCACATTTGAAGCCAGTTCCATAAAGAGGTTCTTTGATGTTGATCATCTTCTTTGAAATAGGCTGAGTGTTGCCAAGAGTTAACTTGTATTGTTGTCAAAGAACCTTTAGAATAATAAAAACATCTTTAAATGTTGTATTCCATAGACTTCTGGGGATTTCAAAGACCTTATTTAACTATTTTACCTTATATATTCTTGTCATAAAAATAGACTAGTTTTTGATATAACCAATGTACAAAATTCAATACTAATGAATTAAAAATAACCTTATTTATGAGTAACAATTAAGGTCTTTCAGTCTATCCTCCCTCTGTATTTCTATATCCCCCTTTCTTTCTTTTCAACTCCTATCTCATTACCTGTGAAAGAAAGATAAAGGAAAAGAGAGATGTCCCTGGTTTCAACCAAGTTTTCTCTCTGTATAAGACCAATAATAACTTATAATAAACTCTTGATGAAAATAAGCATCTCTAGACTAAGAAAGCAAACAGAAACCTAACAAACCCCCCTTAGAGGAAATGGAAAGTCATTCTCTTAAGGTTTCTTCAGGCTAATTTAGGCCAAACAATACCTTTGAATGGGCTCCCAAAAACATAATGGGAAGAGCAAGCCAAGGATAGCATTTGTGGTCCAGTTTCTAAACGTTGAGAAATTCCAGGCTTAATAGGAGTCCTGTGTGGGGCAGTATGAAATGCTGGACCAACTGGGATCAGATGCTTTCTACTACTCTGTCCTAGTAGCTGTCCAATTCTGATGGATGACAGCAACTGAGGTGCCTGGGGCTGGAACCTGGAGGATGCAGGATGTCAGCATGCAGCATGCTGAGAGGAATGAATCTTGTCAGGTCTGATCCAGCATCAGCATCTGGTTCTTTTGTTCTGAAACATAATTTCTCACCAGTATTATACATATAAAATTGTATGAGGTATGCGGGATGCACAGAACAATTAAAGTTGGTTCTCTGCTCATTGTATGACAAAAGGTGATTTTCATGTATATCACACACCCCACTAATATTTTTTTCTTTCCTCTCACATTATCTTGTTCTTCTAGAAAGTCTTACTGCTACATTTGTACGTATGTTGTCTATAGAATATATAGCAATCTTAAAGAAAGTATGCTGACTTACTTCATATAATTATGTCCCGTTATAACATTTTTCCCGTAAATTGCAAAACTTAATTTTTCTTTGTATCTGGAAATATACTGTTGTGAATATATAAGTGATTTGGCCCACTGTGTTTTCTGTTGATGGACATGTAGTTTGATTCTAGGTCTTGGCTATGATGAAAAGTGTTGAGATAAAATTTAATACACAGTCTCATCATGGCTATGGTAGCTCTAAGTCTCTGATCAGATATGTTATTTAAAAGTACTTTTATTGTTAAAATTTTCTCTGCTTTTGCTAATGTTTTAGAAATACAAAAGTTTTAATTGACCTATAGAAAAATTTACTTTTGCTCTCTTTATAAATTATTTTTTAATTACCTATTTTCTAAATCTAATATACATCATTCAAAGTCATGATATTTTTGTTGTGTGTTTTTCAAAAGAATTTTAAAGTTTATTCATTTATTTATGTGTTTCATGTTGAGTTTATAATTATTTGAGAAGTCCACCTTCAGTAATTTGCATGTACATATTCAATTATCTCAGGCTTTAAAAAAATCTATTCCTCCTTTAAATTATAAAAGGTCACTCTCAAAAATTAACTGGCCACAAATATCAAAGTCTAGTCCTAGATTCTTGGCTGTCATTAATTTATGAGTATATGATTATTACAATATCAAAGATCTTACTGTTTGATTAATATTCTTTTTAATAATATGCTTAAAGTAAGAATTGTAGATCCAGTGAACTGTCCTTTTCCAAAACTATCTTGGTAAATCTGGCCCGCTTGTCATTTCTTTTAAGTCTTGGGATCAGCTTCTCAGTTATAACAAAAAAATGCAGATGTGAGTTTTGTTGGAATTGTTTCAAATTCCTACAAATGTAGCATCCCAAATTTAAAGCCATTTGGGAAATGGTTTTAATAATTATATTACACTGTCAAATCCACTGCCATGGGGTACTTTTAATTTACTTCAGAACTCTTAAGTTCCTTCAGTTTTTGTTAGTTAGCCCTATAATGTTTGTTTTTAATGGTAAACTGAACTGTTTCTTTGATTTGTCACCCCAAGTGCAGAAAGATACTGTGGTTTTGTATTCTGTAAAACTGTATCAGGTTTCTTTTTTATGAGTTCCATCATATTATAGAAAAAGCTTTGATCTTTTTTTTCCTATAAGGTAATGGCATTTACAGACATGAAATATTACTCCTCTTTTCTCAGGATGTCCTTGATTTCTTGATCTTGAGTAAATGTTCTGGTTAGAATGTATAACACAAAGCTGAATATAAATTGTGAATAGGGTATCCTGCTATGTTTCTGATCACCTAAGGAAAAACATTTCCTCAATATTTAGCCATGCCTCAGCCTCTCAAGGGCTAGGATTTCTGAATTACTGTTTTGCTTTTTTTTTTTTAATTTAAAACAATTGTGTGTGTGTGTGTGTGTGTGGGTGTGTGTGTGCCTGTGTGTGGGTATGTGTGCCTGTGTGTGCCTGTGTGTTTGTGTGTGTGTGTGTGTGTATGTGTGCCTGTGTGTTTGTGTGTGTGTGTGTTTGTGCCTGTGTCTGTGTATAGTTGCGGGAGAAGTGAGGGTGAGAAAACAACTTGTGGAAGTTGGGACCGTCTTTCTAACACATGAAAAATCTCCATGAAAAATCTACATTCGGAGATCAACGTGAAGTTAAGTGTGGTTTCATGGCATTAATTATACAATGTTGATTTTTATTAAAAATTACCTTGTTTTCTAAAACAAATATTATTTGAGATGATTCTGTATACTTATTAATATGTTGCCAGATTTTTCTTCTGTATTTACAAGGAAATTGCTTCTGATTCACTTACCTGATTTTAGCATCAATGTTTTTCAAAGTCCATAAAACACTGAGGCATAATCCATTTTGTTTATTCTTTTAAGGACTTTGCGAAGGATTGAAATTTATTCATATTATGATATGTATTGATATTTTTACCTAACTTTTATGTAATATGTATTTTCAGTGAAAATTTCATTTATGCACATACAGTATTTTGATAAAATCTGTCCTCTATCCTATCTCCCTAATTCCTTCCCTCCTGTCAAAACACATTTTCCTTCCTATTTCCTCTCTCTCTCTCTCTCTTTCTCTCTCTCTCTTCTCTCTCTCTCTCTCTCTCTCTCTCTCTCTCTCTCTCTCTCTCTCTCTCTGATAACTGAGTCTACTTGATGTTGCCTAGATCTGCATAGGTTCAGTAACATCTACTGGATCAAAGGCCAGAGTTTTGAAGAAAATTTACTCTCCTTGCCTAAACAGTGATCAATAGGGAAAACCTTCACAGGCTGAGGTAGGACTTCATGAGACCCTCCCATCCTTGCTGGGATTTTTGCTGACTTGAACTAGCACAATTCTTGCAAATAGAAGACACTGTCAATTTCTGTGTGCAACAGGCTTGTCATCTCTGACAAATATGTTTCCCAACAAATGCCTCCCACCTCTGGCTCTTACAATTGTTCTGCCCCACCTTCTGCAATGATCCTTGGATGATAGAGATGTGATATAGATGGAGCAGAGATCGAGGGAATGGCAAACCAATGACTAGCACAACTTGAGACCCATCCATGGGAGAGAATGAACCCCTGACACTATCAATGAAACTTTTTTTAAAGGAATTAATATACATATTTTAATAACAGTATGAATTGAATTGTCTTTTTTATCATCTTTTTTTATACTTTTATTAATTTATTCAGATTACAACTCAATTGTTAACCCATCACTTGTATCCTATCATTTCTCCCTCCCCTAAGAAAACTCTTTATGTAGTATAACTTTCTCCCAAAAGGCTTCATCCAACAGCTGATGGAAACAAATGCAGAGATACACAACCAAGAAATAGACTGAGTTGGGGGAGTTTTGTAGAAGAGAGGAAGAAAGCATTAAGGGAGCCAGAGGGTCATGGACACCACAAGATCTACACAGAAAACTAACATGGTGCCATCGGGGTTGCATGGGCTGGAACTACAACCTCTGTAGACATGTAACCAATGTGCAGCTTGGCCATCATGTGGGGTCCATAACGGTAGGAGTAGAGGCGTTATCTGACTCTGTTGCCTGCCTTCAGATCCCTTTTCCATAGCTGGACCGCTTTGTCTGCCCTCTGTGAGAGGGGATGTGCTTAGTTCTGCTGATACTTGAGGTGCCTAGATGGGTTGTTACCCCTTGGGGAACTCCCATTCCCCCCTCCTCTGGGAAGAAAGGGGTGACATGAGGGAAATAATGGGAGGAGAGGAGGGAGGTGCTGGGATTAAGCTGTAAAGTGATTATATAAACAAACAAACAAGCAAATGAATAGGAAAAACAAAAAAAGTAAGTTGTAGTCATAAACAGTAGAGTAGAATAAGTTTGTTAACAATTTTCATTTTCTAAAACAGTAAAATGATAAAAAATTCTATTCAAATATAGAACTCTACATATTTAGACAGATATATAAATTCAGAAATATTTACTATTTTGGAAAAGACATACTATAAAGTTAAGATTTCAAGTTAATATAAATCAAACAAACTAATTTCTATTCAGTTATGCTTTTACTGGGAATTAGAATTGAATAAAGAAAACTATTGCAAATTACCAGAAAATGGAAATAAGAGATGATCCACATAAACAAAATTATAATTAGTGTTGAAAGACTCTCCTTGTGAGATGGTGAAATCCTCAATTACTTCAAAATCATCATGGTAGAAAGTGTAACATAATGGGTTCTTAATAATAAATGTCATTGAATAAAAAAATAATATATACATTTTCTCATTAAATTTATATGTTTTGATTAGTCAAAACAATGAATGAAAATATATGTCACATCTGACACAAAGTAGAACCACAGATTCATAAACTATCAAGAAAAGCAAGTGTCATCTACATGCTAGAAATTAATGTGCCTTAGTTATATTCAACACATGCAGAAGTTAGACTTGTGTAGAAAGAATCAAATCCCCCAAACTAGAATAAAAATATATTTTTACTAATTTAGTGTGTTATATGATAAAAACCATAGTAATGGGAAGAGTTTCAAAACAATAAATGATATCCTAAAAAATTAGATGCACCCAGATCCTTTAGAAATAATCATGGAGTTGTGGAGTAAAACATATGACCAGTAATCAGCTAAGCTGAGGTGACCTGGGATGGTTTAAAGAAAACTGCTACCATAACAATTTACTGTATTAACTAATTAAGAAAGAATAATTCATATTTATACAGATTAATAAATAGGGGAGTGATTGCGCGGTGAAATATCCTAGTGGTCTTGTCTTGTTCACTCAATTGTTTATGCTTTGTGGTCTCAATGTCCCATGTATAGGCCTGAAAGAAGTAGCATTAGCTGGAATATGCATGCTACACTGGAACTTTAAGTCAGCATCATTACAATAACCATCTTTCTTTAATATCAAATGCCTCTGGACACACTGGATGACTTACATTTCAGTTCAATTTTGTGCGTGTGTTGTTAAAGGAGCCATGTGTTGTGATCTTTATAACTGTTCTGTGATCATTTGCAGATGACGTGACATTTATAAAATTCATTTAGGACTTCTAGAAAGGGTAAACAACAATATATTCACAACATGCCAGATGGTAAATGGATATCCTGTTTATTTCATTTTTCCACGCTAAAGTTATTTCTTTGTGTGTGTGTGTGTAATATCTATTAACTCATCAAGGTAGGTTTTTTTTAAAAAGGCATTTGTTTATGATGATGTTTCCACATTTTCTAGAATATGCAGTCAAAATGTGCAGAATCAAAAACAGTAAGTTAGTTTTTTTTTTAATCTGGTTGTATTGTAGTCAGTGCACATTTTAGAAAGAGCTACAACCATACCAGCTATTTTGTTAATGTAGAATTATGAGCTATGTTTATATAATAATGCAGATGAAAGATAATACACTTGTTATGTCATTATGTGCTCAGTAATAAGCTTAGTTCTGATCCCAGGACAAACATTCAGGATGTCTCAGAAGCTACTTTATTGGCCCAAGGAAGCTCCTAAAAGAATGCTAATGAATAGTCCTTTCAAAAAGTGGTAATAAAACACTGTAAACCTTCATGCCAAGGAATAAAGGATATTTGGTCCTCAATTCACTCAATATAAAAACAGAAGTGTGAAGAGGATTGAAAGGCTAAATCTAGGATCTAAAGCCTTCATATTATATAATAAAGTAAAAGGATACCAAACAGAAGAAAGAAGAAACACTTTAAATAAAATATCCAGTAAGAGAAAACATGTCCAGAACATATATTTAAATTTTACACTTTTAAAATATAATCACAATTGCATTCAAAGCTGATATAAATAAATAGTTCACCAAAGACAAAAAGAGGATGCATATATAAAGATGGTAAACATTTGTGCACATGTAAAGATGTTAAATATCAGTGATCATTAACTAGGTAAAAGTCAAAATCTTCAAGTACATAAAAGTACATCTTCAAGATGACATGATGAATGTTAATGACCATACAAAATACCTGAAAGGACACATACACACACACGTTGACACTTGTGAGTATTCAAATAGTTACAAATGTGTGCACTGAAAGAAAGAGAGAGAACAAGACAGAGACAGAGACAGAGATAGAGACAGAGACAGAGAGAGATGAGAGGATGAGAAGACTCCATGGCTTTGATAAAAAGATGTTGTCAGTTTCTGAAGCTGCATCATGGACTCTCTTTTCTGGCATCCAGCAACTATATGTACAGGTGTAAAACCAAACAGCTAAGTATACTTGTCTGTATAGATAATAGCGTATAGAAATCCATAGTAGCAATATGTTCAAAATACCTAAAATTTAAATTAATAATTCAACCTTTGAAAATGAAAAGGAAACCAATGCCTAGTATGTATATTCAATCGAATATTGTCAACAAATACAAGAGCATTAATTACTGATGCATGGAATGCAAATGGATGAACCTTGAAAATACTATGTCAAGGAAGAGTAGTCAGTCAAATATGACACTTCATTCAAACTATGTTAAGTACTTAAGCTAGAGGATTTACATAGATTAAAATAGATTACTGTTTCTCAGAACTAGGGGACTGGAGTAATAGGGAATATTAATAATGGGTGTATGGAATTCAGAAATCTATCAGGACATAAAATCCATTAAAGGATAAACTTTAAAGAGTGGATTTATTATGATGTAAATTATATATTAACATATAAAATTGGGCTTACAGGATCTTTGCACGTGGCATTCAGAACTCTGATAATAACTAAATGAATAATAACAGGATGCAGAGATAGTTAGGCCGATTAGAAGACGTACTGCTCTTGAAGAGGACTCTTGCTAACCTTCTTTGGGTTTTAGTCAACTTGGTACAAACCTAGACATATATGAGAAAAGACAGGAAACCTTAACCAAGAAAACACTCAGTAAGATTAACCTGTAGAGAAGTCTACAGGGCATTTTCTTTCTTTCTTTAAGCTATTCTCTCAAACTCTACATCCCTACAACAGCCTCCACTCCCTCAATTCCTCCCTGTCCCCTCCTCCAACTTTCCTTCTTCCCCAGAGAGAGATCAACCAAATACCACTTAACTAGTTACAATTAGGCAATCATTGGTGATTGATATGGAAGCTGTTAGGCTTAGGTAGGCTGAGCAAGCCAAGAGAAGTCTGGTGAGCAGCACTTCTCTGTGGCCTCTCTGTCTGTCTCTGCAAGCAGGTTCCTGTACTAGTTGAATTCCTGCTCTGACAGTACGTGATGTGAGATTATAAACTGAAATAAACCCTTTCTTTCCTAAGTTACTTTTGGTCGGGGAGTTTTACTAGAAACCATAACTAAGACAAATCTCAACACTCATGATGGGAAACAAAGAATCTGAAACATCAACTCCAAGAAAGGCAACGTTCTTTTCTGGTCTCTGTATTGACAGCATCTGCACACATGGCATACAAGAGAGAGAAGGGGGAGACAGAGACAGAGACAGACACAGAGACAGAGACAGAGACAGACACAGAGACAGAGACAGAGACAGAGACAGAGACAGGGACAGAGAGGCACATAAATAAAATAAGTCTCTAAAAGTAAAAACAATAATATATCATTATCTATATCTGTATCTATGTGCTATATCTATCTAGATAGATTGATTAATGATTGATAGAAAGATATATAGATATAGATATAGATATAGATATAGATAGATAGATAGATAGATGATGGATGGATGGATGAGTGGACAGACAGATGGACAGATAGAAAGACAGACAGATAGATAGACAGAAAGATAGATATATGACAGATAGATAGACAATAGACAGATATATAGATAATTAGATAGATAGATAATTCAGTGGATAGATAGTAGAGTCTTTCTCATGCTTGTGGTGATTTAACAAATACTTCAAATTAGAAACAGAGAATTAGAATCACCTATTTTGTACTTGAAATTCTGAATAGAAACCTATTTGGCAGATGGCTAGTGTAGTGGGTGTTATGTCTCTATGAGCTTATTTCATTGTTTCATTTCATAAAGGAAGATGTGTGGTAATTATATTTCTTACAAATCCATTGATAATCATATGTACAAGTTAAACAGAACATATACAATTTATCACTGACCTCATGTAGTAAGTCTTTGGATTTGCCCTCTTTGGTTCGTGCTAAAACAAACTTTAGATCTTCTCCTATAGAACACAGGGTGCTAAGGTATTTTACATATCACTGTTCCTCAAGCACAATTCCATATGAATGTTTAACAAACATATCTGTGAATAATTTCTCAGAAAAAAATATAGAATCAGATCGTCAGTGAAGCAGCAAATAAATATTCAACCCTCCCTTTGAGTATTGTTCCTTTCAGAGAGACTTTTCCTTTTTTAAAGAACATTTTCCCCACATCTAAAAAAGAGGGAGGGTGACATTTGTAGCCAATTAGTCACAGGTGGCTATTTGCCAGAGTGTTCCCACGGGGTGTCATCCAGACTTTGTTGACTTATACAAAGCTTTATATGAAATCCATATAAGCATCTGAAGCAAGGCCAGTAATCCTTCAGTAATCTCCAGAGGCATTTTGCCCTAAAACTTAAATGTCTCAGCATTCAACTTGAAATAATGTAATACACAACTCTCACTTGATTAAAAATGTATACCCTTTAACTTAAAATTGTATTGTGTGTGTGTGTATTTCTCTGTGTGTGTGTGTGAGAGAGAGAGAGAGAGAGAGAGAGAGAGAGAGAGAGAGAGAGAGAGAGAGACAGAGACAGAGAGAGAGACAGAGAGAGAGAGAGAGAGACAGAGAGAGAGACAGAGACAGAGACAGAGACAGAGACAGAGAGAGAGACAGAGAGAGAGAGAGAGATGGAGACAGAGAGGAGAAAGACAGAGACACAGAGAGACAGAAAGAGAGAATGTGTGTGTGTGTGTGTGTGTGTGTGTGTGTGTGTGTGTGTGATCTGTGTGTTCCTGTGTTTTGTCTGTCTGTGTACCACCAGATGCACACAGGTAGCCAGAAGAAGGCATCACATTCACTTGTATTATGACGATTAAAATGGTCTGCTCAGTGTCGACACTGGGAACTCAAGCCATTTACTCTGCAACCTCTGAGCCACTCCCCAACCAGAATCTATACTTCTTGATGCTTGCAGATGATAATATTTTGCTTTTTTGTCTACATTGTGATGGGTTAAAAGAAGAAGCTTTCCTAGCTAGCATGATGGCTCAGTGGGTACAGATGCCATCAAGGCTGAGAGTAAGAGCTGGATCACCAGAACTCACAGTGCAAGGACAGAGTAAATTCCCACAAAATGGCTCCCTAAATTCCACATGCTCACTGTGGTGCAGGCACATATGCACACAAACACAATAAATGAATGAATGAAATTAAGTTAAGTTACAAAGGGCGGCTTTTCTTAGTGATTTTTAAAAGATATGTGAAATTCAGTGAGGAGAATATTGGCATATTCATATCAGGCCATAAGGTGATTTGTCTAGAACTTTCTCTCTCAGGAAGAATCTTTGATTTGCAGCCAGGCACCCTGTATGAATATTATTGAATGTTTGCACTGTTGTGTATTTTGTACATGTTTCTCACAAATGCTGCTGTTTACATGATTTACATAGGGTTTTGTGTCTGTTTTCATACAATCTTTTAGTAAAGTTCAGAGAATTAATTTAGAGCTTTAAAAGATACATTCATATTTTCTGAAAACAAAGCAAAACAAAAACCATAATATGCTTGAGACTGCTAAGCCACCTAGGTAAGAGACTGCATCCCTGCTTATGCATGAGTACTTCTCTCATGGTTTATGACACACTATGTATTTTCTCCACTGTCTTTTAAATGCTCAAAATATTCCTGTATATTTTGTTTATCATAACATAAAATATATCTAAGTGTGATAATCAAAGTTCTTGAGAGCAGCAGTGGATCCCTGTGTGAGTTCAAGGCCAGCCTGGTCTACATTTCAGGTTTCAGGTTAGCTAAGGCTACATAGTGAGACCCTATTTAAAAACAAAACAAAACAGGACAGGATATATTTAAAGACAATTAAGGTGAGAATAATCAGTTTTCAAAGGGGTATCTGATCTCAGTCTTCCTTCAATTATCACTTGACCTTAATCATAACTTTATTGAACATATATGAATCAACCATCTATTTCATACTGAAACAATGATATTTATTTAGCCAAATGTCTATATTTTCTGGTTTTATATAAATACTTCCCTAAAATTCAATGGATTTAGTCAAACATTTCAGTGACCCTAATAGACTTAAGGGAGAGAAATACGCACAGAACATGGCTAAATTCTCCTACAGAACTTTAAAACCGACTTTACAAAAACCTGGATTTTTGTTGAAAGAAATGCATGAATAAACATGTGGGATATTTTTATTTTGCCAACTGTCAAACTAAATCTATAGTAGGGACATTTTCTTATGATTGAATTTTTGGTGACAACTTTTCTAAGCTAAGTTAAAAAGAATAGCAAAGTTTTGGATAAACTTATATGCTACCATTCTTCTCAAAAATTAAAATAGTATTTTTTCTAGTATTTTGAGACAGAGTTTCTCTGTTTATCCTTGGCTGTTCTGGAACTTACTCTGTAGACCAGACTGGCTTCTAACTCTGCCCCTGTTGAGGCTACCTTGCCTGGACTCCTGAGATGACTTGATTTGATATTGGGGGAGGGAGAAGGCCACTTTCCTGAGCAGGGGAGGGAAGAAAGGGGAAAAGAGTAGGAGGGTAGAACTGGGAGGAG
This sequence comes from Acomys minous, assembly GCF_964271855.1. Lineage (NCBI taxonomy): Eukaryota > Metazoa > Chordata > Mammalia > Rodentia > Muridae > Acomys > Acomys minous. The sequence continues at coordinate 93,167,810 of NC_140483.1, forward strand.
AGGAAGAAGGGAGCTGCATTTGGGATGTAAAATGTATAAACTTATAAAATGTTTAAATAATTTGTAAACAGCAAAATGAAGCTGGCATGGTAAAGGCAGGAAAGTTGCTGAGTACAAAGCCAGCATGGTCTGAAAGACAGCCTAGGCTATACAGAGAAACCTTTTCTCGAATATTTTTTAAAAATGCAAAATGAATTTTATTTTTTAAAAAATATGGGTTCCATCATAACAGTTTTGTATACATTTATATATGATACTATTCTTTGCTGCTGTTTGACCTCACAAGAAAGTTTCCATCCCTTTAACTATTTTCTTATTGGTCCCTTTCTTGTCTTTCTTCTAATTTCATATCACATACATTACACACACACACACACACACACACACACACACACACACACGCATGTACACACACACACACACACACACACACACACACACACACACACACACACTCCAAGACTGCATTCCAAATAACTTAAAGAAAAACATATATACAGAACTTTTTGGGCCATTAAATTGACATATATGTAAAATATAATTTCATGCTCTTAAAAGAAAAAAAAAGCTTTTGGCAGGAGAGGTAGCTCAACAGTCATGAGCACTTTCTACATCTGTAGAGAGCTCAGATTTAGTTCCCGGTACCCAGAGGACCTCACAACTATCTCTAATTCCAATTCCAGAAGATCAATCTACATTTTCTGTCCATCAAAGGAATGAGATGTATACAGAATGAAGATATGTACATGTAATCAAACATTCATACACATAAAATAGAAAGGAAGGAAGGAAGAATAGCTACTGATAAATTACATTTAGTAGAATTTATTTCATACAAGTATAGTTCTTGAACTGGGCATCACAAGGTTCAGGAGAGCCAGTTCTCAGAGCCTCCCTTCCAAAGTAGGCAGGGGCCATTGACAGAGAGAAAAGTAAAACCACTACAGAAATAGCACTCTTTCATAGCTTTTCACTATCTTTACATAAGTGTATCCCAACCATATGATGTGTTGTGCATGGCTACATCTGAACTGCAGCTATTTCATGTCTGTCTCTCTTGCTTATGCATAAATTAGGCTGATGATGCCACATAGATTGTGGTAAATTCCATTTCTCAGTGTAAGATTTTGATCTAAAGAGATAGATTTTGGTCAAATATAAGTTAACAATATCAATATTTAGTGTAATTTTAATCAAGTGGCTCACTAAGTTATTTGAAATCTCAAAATTAGAATATAACCTCATCAAATGCTTCAAAACAAAATTGGTATACAGTACAATAAAATATTTCTGAACTTAAGTATTTACATTTGGAACACTTTACAATTGGTGTGAGATCAACTCAGATTAAGGATAGTATGAGCTTTTCATGACAATGTGAGAAGTTTTCACTGTAATCAGAGGTAACAGCATGGAGTCATGTCCAGACATTGCTAGGCCTGGTAAGATGCCTCGGAGGGTAAGAGGAGTGCTTATAGTGGGGCGTGCGGACTGTGTTAGCATTTCCAACACCCATGTAAAGAGCCAAGTCTGGTTGTGCATGTCCTTGTGCTTATAACCCCAGCACTAAGAGCAGCTGTGGTAGGAGGATCAAAGGGGCTTATTCAGTACCAGGCAAATTATTTCCTTGTTCAGTGAGAAACCCTTACTCAAGCTAACAAAGTTGTGAGCTTGATATTCTGACCTAGTCTATTCACATGCTAGTATGTGCATACACCAAACAGATCACACACACACACACACACACACACACACACACACACACACACCTTCAGAGAGAGAGAGAGAGAGAGAGAGAGAGAGAGAGAGAGAGAGAGAGAGAGAACACATGCTAAAAAAAAAAAAACATTTTGCCTGCAGTCTTCTGTAAGTAGAACTTTTGCTAAGATGATCCATTAAAGGATCTGTTACGCACCTAATGTCTAGTGTATATAAAGATCACCTACTCATCATTCTTAATAATGCATATGCCTATCTGTATGTGACAGAGAATACATATATGTATATTAAGTCATTTCATTCATTTTGGCTTTCTAGTAGACATTCTAGTCAGACCAAAGAATAATAAGATTTGCTTGAGAGCTAGAAAAGCAACTCACCATTTGTCTACCAAGTATGAATTATTGCAGTGGTTCCCACAGGAAGGAAACAAAGGAAGAAAGAGAGAACAAAAGAAAGGAGGAAGGGGAAAAAAGAGGGAAGAAGAAAGGAGAGAAAGACGGTAGAGGAAGAGGGGATGGGGGGAGATAAGGAGGGATAAGGAGGAAGGATATACAATGGGGGAGGGTAGGGAAAGGAAGGAAACAATTTGGTTGAATACACAAGACTCTTTTCAAGGGCCCCACTATGATGTTTCTTTGTTTAAGTTGGTTAGAATACGAATTTTAGTTTTATACTTAAAACAAAAAGGGAGTTTGGTATTTCTGATGCTGCTAGACCATAAGGTTAGAAGTAAGCTTTGATGGACATAATGGGGGATATTTGAAATACCAAGTATACTCTAGACACTAGAAATACTGAGCAAACAAACATCTTTGCAAAATATCCAGCATCTAGAAATTTACTATGTCAATATAAATTTTAAAACCTCCAACATAATAACAGGCATTGAGACCTGATCTGTGCAAAATAATGAATTATTGTGGCTGCTAAGGGAAGGAATGTTTCTGGAGATTCTAAAATTTAGCAACCCTATATGATAGTTCCGCAACACCAATATGAGACAAGGAAGGTGTCTTTCAGATGTTTTTAAAACCCTGGGGAAATAGGATATCCACAACTAGCTCCAAATACACACAAAACATACAGATAGATATAGGATACACAATAAGGTAATTTTAAAGCACTAAGTTAATTAATAAAGCTATAGTTAATAATAGCTTATTATAGCTTGGGTAACACATAAATATGTTATAGAAAATAAATATGCATGTTGTATTTTTCTGGCTTTGTAGCTAGGAAATGCCTTGTTTCTTTTAAAGTCAGAGTCATTGATTTAAAAAATCTATAGACTTATTGCATCACACTGTGACTATTGTTTATTGACTCTTTGAAAACTAAGTTAATTTTGTCACTGAAATTCCTTAGAGTAGATTCATATTTGGAGCAAGGCTGCGTACCACCAGGACTGGAGCAAGGCTGAGACTATTACATTCCCTAGAGAAAGTGGTTTTAGAGACCAATATGAAGGGAGAAAGCCAACTGCCAAGCCTGTTACAGCCTAAACAAGCCATCTGCGGCATGTTCTGGTGCCGCAGTCTGGATACAACTCCACTATCTGGACGCTTCCTACAGAAATGTTAAAATTAATTCTAATAAAATTGTATTTATATCCTTCCATAATATTCAATGCAATGTCTTCTAAATTGTCAGCTAGTTAAAATCACCTCAGAATGTCCGTGTCCTGGTTGTAGTTTTCTATTACATGCATATCACCACAGAACTGCCACAGGGTTTAGATCTCCTGCCACAGCCTTTCAATTTTCTCCGTAGGGCAGAACCTTGAAATTCAAAGCTTTCCTAGCCACTCGTCGGCAGTAAAACATACTTGTTCCTTTTTTCTTAGAACGAATTTTCTTCTAGTTGGCAGATAATGAATGGATCAATTAATCCAAGCTAATGTGATAATGAGGACAGCAGGGAAGCCTTATTATACCAAGGCCCGAAAAATAAGGCCCATTTATTTATTTATTGTAGATTGCATCTCATATTCGACACATGATAAGGCTTTCCGTGGCATTTCATGAATGATTTCTAATAAAGGAACATTAGCCTGAGAAACATCATTTGAACAAGTAATTTTTCCCAATGTCTTTTTTTCACAGCTACTGTTATACTTATCATTTATTGTCACATTTATATATAGAACTTTATAAAATACACAGATACACATATGTGCATGTGGGTACACACACACACACACACACACACACACACACACACACACACACACAGAGTCAATCTGGTTTCTTTCTGATTACTGTTTTTCCCATCTCTATCACCCACTACTCTCTTTTATTTGTTTATTTTTCCTCTGTTTGTCTAGGTGATTGAAATATAGCAAGCAACTGCTTATAGGGCTTCTTGCCACCTCTAGATTTTCCTCTTGTTTAAATATTTTAAAATAACTTTACTCAGTTATGTGAAGAGTAAGGATACAATATTTTAGGCAGTTAGTCAGAACATAATCACACTTGTGATTAAGTTAAGAAAAAAAAACACACTTCAGTTTTCCTGACAGCCACCTGAAGGAGAGAAGCTATAGATATCCATACAGGGGGAAAGGGTAAAATTAAAGGCTTTAAGAGTCAAATGCTGCTGCTCTATGTTGTTTGTAATTATCTTAATGGAGTAGGCGATATCGACTTGATAAGTCACCCTCTCGCTGCCTGCTTACATTCCTTTCTTACACAACCTAGAAATCATACAATGATGAAAAGGTGATATGAGAAGAGACTCAGATTACAGCATGAGCAGTGGTAGATCAAGGGGCAAGGAGATCTGTGACACAGGGTAATGCAAGCATCATTGGTCCTTAATGAATTGTATAGTATTGTAATTATATAGAACTAAACAAACTAAACAAATGACACTTTAAGTTTCTGATCCCATAAGTAACTAATTAAATGATAGATCCCTGCCCATTGATGGGCAAATCTGTCATGGAACAACCAGAATAATCACATGTTTTTATCTCCTATAATCAACTACTTCTCAGTTCCTCAAATCATCTTCAAAAACCTATTCAACTGACTTCCCATTTGCTATTTAGTGGTCTAAATCATTATCATTTGATTACCTTTAATAAATACTGTTGTTTTTAAACAAAATCCCGAATGTTCGATTTTACCAATTAAAGACTCAGAAGCCACTGCTGGCATGAAAGCTTATTAGCTCAGAGAGGAAGAGAAAGCACCCAGCTGACAACCTTCCTACTCAGCAGAAGGAAAAACCCTTCTCTTTCTCAACAGCATCTTAAACCCTTCAGACTGAATCCCCCCCCTATCTACTTTCTGTGTGTCTCTCTGTCCTTCTAATGTCCTTACATTCTCTAGGTGTTTTTCCTATGTTCACTCTCAATCAACTCTTCACCTATGGTGGACGTCACTTAATCCTCTTTACAGAAACCTTTTGGATTAAAGGTATGTGCTGGGGTTGAGACACACCAGAACTAGAAACAATTTCTTTCCCAGTACACAATCTCAGGGTTCACAGTGTGATCAAATATCCTACAACAATACATCTGCCTCCCAGTAGACTCACCCATGTGCCAGCCACACCCACACAGGCAGCCAGGCAGCTATAGGCAACTCTGTCATCAACACTGAAAACTGGCCAATCGCTTTACCACTCAAAAGCTCTTCAAATTCTCATTACACTTGGAATAAAATCAAAATATTTAAATGCTTTCTCTGTCAAGATATAGGTGAATTAGGCCCTACCCTCTCTCTGGCTTCCTCTGTTTCTGCAGTTGCCTTACATTGATTTCTTTATCCCTTTGCTTTTCTCGCCCTGCACACACACTGGGACATTGTCTACTGATACATCTTCTTGTAGATTCATTTTGTTTTCTCAAGTGTCTGATATATTAGGCGAAGCATATCTCATTCAGAAAGTTATTTGAATACTTTAATAAATTAGTCAAGTGAAATTCTCTGTGGGCCCATTTCTTCTGTTATTGATTTACTCTGTTTTCTTTAACATATCAATTGTAATACTTTTGAGTAATTGTCTGATACTTTGAAAATTGATATTTGTAATAGGCTCATTCCAGCTGTCTTTTTTGCTGCCAATATTTATCCATCTCGGCATGCCTAAAAATTATGTTATTCCTTGATTTAGTCATTCCATGTTCTTTTTTCTTGAAATGAAAATATTAATGCATCTTACATCTCAGAAATCATTACCTGAAATCTATTATGTCTGATCTGACTCCATCCATTTCGATCTCTTTTGTTCCTAGGGTTTAATGTCCATATTCCTTCAGCAGAGTCATGATGTACACATACAGGTCTATTCTGAAGAGAACAAGCAGACATTGAAACAAACTAAATGTTCATCTTGCAAAATAAAGATTTATTATTCATATGTATACATATATGAATATATATGGGTATTTCTCTTCATGTATTATACACAGGTACAATGGTATAGATACATGTAGATAACTTGATATGTTTGAAGAAAACTCATCTAGTGAGGCATCATCCACAATACTTGGGCCATTGGTATCAGTGTAAAGATATTGAACACAAGGAAAAAATGTTCTTCTTTTTCTATGTATTCTGTTTAGATGCTTTAGATTTCTTCCAAATACAATTTCTTCATTTAAAGAGTAGCTTGAGAGGATTATCAGTGTACATGAGGTTCTACAAATGATTGATATGTCTATTTTAGTCCTGTAAGTTCTCTTGGATCTTCTGAAATTGCTAGCCTGTAACAATGAACTCTGTTGGGCTAAGGCTGAACTTCCCAGCTTCCAAGAGAAGCTTCAGTTCTGGGGCTTGGGAAAAAGGTCCAGAGTTAAGAGCATTCACTGCTCTTACATAGAACCTGTGTTGAGTTCCCAGCACCTGAGTGTATTGGAGGAAGCTCTAACTGTGTTTTCAAATGCTGATTTCCGTGCTTTGAGACCTAGTTACTGCCCTGCCATGGACATTGTTATGAATGTTTAACTATTTCCTGTAACCGTGTGATGATAAGGAATGTTCTCCAATTAACCCTGATTAGCTAAATAAAGATGCTGAAGCCTATGCTGGTAAGAAAAGAGGTAAGTGGAGTTTTAGGTCCCAGGTCTTGGGTTTGAGAGAGAAGAGGACAGAGAAGGAACCAGAAGAGGCAGGAGAAGGAGAGGAAACCAGAGAGAGAAAGGAGTTGCTATGAGACAAGCAGGACAGTGAGCATGTGGTTGTAAGGACAGAGTGATGGAGTGATGGAGCAGAAGGCATCAGGGAATCATCAGATTGCAAGTGATTGGCTATTACATGGGCGTTAATGGCACTGGGATTAGACTAGATCAGAGTCTGCCCAGCATAGTGCTTACAGATTAATAATAAATCACAGTTATTCCATGCCGGTCATTGGGGAGTTATCTGGTTGAAGAAAACTGCTGCTGCAATATTTTACTGTATTATTTAATATAGAAAGAATGATTACTCATTCTACACAAATGGCTGCTTAAAATATCTTGTAACTCTGGTTTGAGGGATTCAAATGTTCTCTTTTGTTATCTTTGGGCACTGCATGCTCAAAGTACACAGACCTGCATGTAGGCAGCACACACACACACATGCATACATACATAAACACACACACACATGCACAAACACACACACACACACACACACACACACACACACACACAAACCTTTAAAAAACATTACTAAAACATGAAGATTCAGTTTATTCAAAACTGTCTTTCTGTTCTTTCTAAAATAGTCCCCAACTTTAATATACATGTTTCAGGACAACACAAAATGTCTTTAACATACATAATACAACTTAAAACTCCAGCCACTATAACAGTAATTTAAATATCATGATCAACTGATTTCTTCAGAACACATTCCCTTCCAGAATAGATGAAAGACAATTCCATGTATTGTTTTGCATAATTCACTTTCCATATCAAATTTATCACTATAATCAAATGTTTAGTGAAACAACTGAAGGTTCTTTTAGTTAAATGACAGGTGATAGGTGACATTGATGTAGTAACTGTGCCTATTATGGGCTTATCTTAATAATGAATGAATAATAATATGTTATTTTTTCTTTTGAATGTCATAACATTCTTTCTGGCTATTTCTGTCTGTTTATACAAAAGAACATAATGACCTACACTTACAGAACTTTTTCAGCCTTCACTGATACAATTCAGCAAGTTCTACATGGCACGCTGCAAGATATGTCACAGTCAATCTATCATGGTGCAGATTTTTTATGGTTATTATTAAATCCCCTAAAACCATTGACTCATGCTGTCCTTGACATAATAAATTTCCTCTTCCTTAAAAAGTTGCTACAGTTGTACAGTAAAGCAAAATTATACTCACAACTTACTTTTTCAATCTTTGACATACGAAAAAGCAATTTTCTCCTAAGTTCAGTGTATGTGTTTATTACTCACGGTTCCATCTTCCAAAGCTCAAATATAACAGTCAGGAGAAATACATTGCTTCTTCTTCTGGGGCAGGCCTATTTAAACTTCAAGTTGTAGTATAAGAGGCATATTTTCACTAGGAAGTGATTTCAAAGAAAATAAACCTTATTATACCTGAGCTAACCATGGAGTAATTGAGCCCCCAAACAAAATAAGAACTATTACCTATTTTCAAGATTAATCGCCATCCACAGAAACTTCTACTGAGTAAACAATACATGAATGTGACATGAAATATGGTGTTTGTTTGCTAACGAAATTGAGTAGTGTTACACACACACACACACACACACACACACATATATATATATATATATATGAAAAATAAGAACTCATTTCACAAGCACCTTACCAAACAGATACCTCAGCTAGCTAAATTATTAGTTGCTAGTCATTCTGACAGTACTGCTTTGTCATTAGTGCCTCTGTCAGTTTCAGGGCTTCAATAGCCTTTACTATCTATATTGAGAAATAAAATTTGTAACCTGGAATAAAAAAATGAACCCTGAATACTTGTTCTTCCATAACTATATGAACCAGGCTAGCTTAAACACTACCCTTGATCACCAAAGGATGTCCCAAAGTCTTAGGGAGTGGGGTTGAACAGTTGCAAATATTATCATTCACACTGAAGTTGTGGACAGACTGTAAACACTAGCTGCTACCGCTCATCTTTCCACAGATATCCACGGCACAACAGCACATATGAAATGAACTATTATTTATCAACTTTCGAGTCCAAGTGAAGGCTCTCAATGACTTTTTAAAGTTTTTTAAAGATGTGTATCAATAATGAAGACTCAATGTTAGAAGTTGATTTTATTCCCTTAAAAATAGAACATTTTCATCTAGTGTAAATAATGACCAATTAAATAGAAATAAACTATTATTGAAATTGTACTCTAATTATCTTATTTGTAAAGTAATTGTTCTTTATCAGAACCAAAAGAGAAAGTAAACTATATCCACTCTCCACCAGCCACTCTACCAGATGTTTTTAGAAGGATTAGTTAATTTAATCTTATCAATATATATGCTTCATCAATATTACCTGGTAAAAGTGAGATTGATGCAGTTTATAAGTTTAAGGATTAGGTTGAATAATATACACAGGATACTTAACAGAAGCTCTGTTCTAATCTTGGCATTTTGAGTATAAAGACCCAGACAGTCTCAGAATTTAACTGGCTGTTTTATGCTTGAAACCTACAAGAAATGTACAGAAAATATAAACAAATCTGATGTGCCAGTAGGTAATCACTACAAACATTTTGTTAGTTTTAGGGAAAGAGTTTCTCTTAAATATATTCATATAGCCCCAAAACCTAGACCCTGTTTATTCCACACCGCCTTTTGTATTATGCAAACATATGTGCTGCTAGCCTTCAGTGATATGATGAAATACTGGCATGTGTTTGTTTATATGTGCAATGTGTTCATATGTGGACATATGTAGAGGAATTACCATACCGTTTTTATGCAGTTAGTGACAATGGGCTTAGACAGAGATTTTACTTTCTTTATGAGATGCCACAGAACGTTTGCTTCATTATGGACATCACTTTAATGGTTTCCTTTCCTCTTGTGAATATTTGTACAGTTGTTACTCTAATTTTAAGCACATGATACAATTAAAAGTGATATAGAAGATTAACCTCTAAAATCGGCCATTATGGTACAGAGTGTCTACATCTGGCTTAAGTTTAATCATGCCAACCCTACAGCTATAAGTTAGTGTAAATGTTCCCAAAGTAAATCGAGTTACCATTTCTTTTTAGTTGTTGGTCAGGTGTTGTTCCAGAATTTTAATGAATACATACCAGTACCAACAGGAAGAGTCTCATTTATTCTTGAGTTCGTATGTCTGAAAGTCACAGCACAGAAAAGTCCCACCCTTAACCAAGAAGGTGTTTGCCATTGATATATTCTGTGAAAGGGAAAAATGAATTGTCTGTGATAGAGTGTCACCTGGTATAGCAACCATACTCCAGTGCAGCCCGCAAGGCCAGGAGGAGTAGGATAGCAGTAATTGGACTGTAGGAGCATTGAGTACATTTTGTTTATTTGTTGTACTGTTGTTTCTTTACTTTTAGTTTTGATTTTTCACTTTTGCTTTGCTTTCTTTTGCTAGAGTGAGGAGAGAGCACCGGCATGTTGGGCAGGGGCAAACGTAGGAAGAATGTGCGAGGAGTTGTTGAAAGGAGAGAGTAGGTTTATAATTTATTATATGAGAAGCTAAATTAGAAATAACTTAATAAAAAAGAATTCATTTTGAACCACAGAATAGGAAAGTGGAGAAGTAAAGCACCATGGAGATGCTGAGCTGCGGTTGGGGAGAAGATGCCAGCAGCACTGGAAAACAGCACCTGTGGGAATCTGTGCGTGCAGCAGCAGGCCTCTGACAAGGATCCGCACCCATGTATTACTTTCAGTTTGATTGTTTCAGTGGCTGAAAAATGAATGAAACAAAGACTACCGCTGTTGGAACCATTTTTTATTCATGTTCCACCCATATTTTAGAAAGGGCATTATTGTTAAACTTGTGAGTTGAATTCGAGAATGGCCATGTCTTATGAATACAGGCCTACAGATTTCAATAAAGGCAAAATTCTGGAACTAAAGATATAATTAATAAATTAGGCTTTTCCATTGAGTAATAAAGCCAAAAATAATATGTCAAAAAAGTGATATAAGTAACTGCTATGACAATACTCATCACTTTTTTAAAAAAGAGAATGAAGGTCAACTCAATTATAAAATTGTTTAGAATATATGTAAAAATCAGTGTAACTCAATAGTTCAAGAACAACAAGGAAAATCTATTAATTATGAGGATATCATGATGGCATCAGTGTTATGATTAGTGAATGGGCATTTTAAAAGAAATATTTGATATTCATTTCTTGTTCTTCAGAAAAAAATTCAAAAGTAAAAGAATAGATGAGAAAACTGGAAAACAAGTGATTAACAGAAAATCTTTATGAATAATTAAATCATATATAAAACATATATAGGGCAATATCAAAGTTATTGAGGACAAATGAGGCAGAAAATGGAAAAGGAGATTAAAGAGGTCAGAGAACAATGATAGTGTGATGGGCATGTGTTTGATTTTGAGATGCAGGAGGTCAGAGGATATCAAGCAAGGTTAAAACAGAGAAACCTACAGTGTGACATTATACAAAGACAGTAAAAACTACAAAATCATTTTTATGGCTTACAGAATAATAGAACAATCTACATATAAAGGAGAAATAATAAAATAATTTATTAAATATACTGAGAAATAATAGCGGTTATAGGACAATGGTACAACTTTGAAAGTAATGAACATGGTAGAGATTCTTTTAATTTAGTTCCATGCCATGGCCTTTGTCTAGTTATTGAATAAAATAATATAAAATACACATTTACAAAAGTGAATTATATCAGCTCAGAATGAGAAGTAACAGGAAAAAGAGACATTCAGATCACTCAAACTGCTTTGGCCTGAAAGCAGACTGAGTTAATTACTCCTTTGCAGTGAATAATTTTCTAGTGAAGGAAAATTCTTCAAGTAGCTGTTAGAACTCAGAGGACAGAATCCAGCCATGGAAATCTCCCATGATCTAGGACTGAGTGTGATTATGAATGCAAGGAAATGGCAAGCAATCCACCTGCATATAGGCAAAAATAAAGTTCTGGACCTTAACTTGGTCCCAGTTCACATATGACATAAGGCTGTCAGATGGAGGGTTGAGACATAAGGTGATAGAAAAATATTTAGCATGTAGAGGGGTAATGATTGCTTTGGAGAAAGGCATATATGGAAGCTTGTAGTTTTGACATGATCACAGAAATATTTTATACTATTTCTTCAAAATCTCATGTCTCCCTCTGAAGCGGTAGAGGGCTCTGATGATCCTAACTAGTGAGTAGAATGTGGCAGAAATTAGAAGAGCTAAGTTAGGAAGGTACAGAAGACTAGATATCTTTTTTTTTTTCTCATTTGGATCCTTGCTTTGTGCTCACACTCTGAGTTTTGAAGAATTCTATGGCAGACTTTCTAAGGTGATGAGGCAGCATCACCCTCTCGATTTCCTTTCTAAGAAGCACAGCTAATTTCCAGACCACAAACCAAGCAAACTGTGGCAATTTAACCTCCATGTTCAGAGTAACTGAAAATCGTTCTTTTGCCAAGTAAAGGAAGAATGAGACTGATTTTTACTAAGTCTTAATCAATTAGTGACCTGATAAGCACTAAACTATTATGTTTCACACTTTACCAGTACCAAGTATCTGTGATTCTCAACATGCCTAGGCTTTGAAGAGATAATCACAATATTTATTATTATTATTATTATTATTATTATTATTATTATTATTATTATTATTATTCCATATATTAAATATAGACCACAGTTTCCCTCTTCTCTCAGTCCCATTATCCCACCTCCTTTCTCTGCCAGATCCACTTATCTCCCATTTCTCTTCAGAAAAGAGCAACCTACCAGGGATATAGACCAAACATGGCATAACAAATTACAATAAGAATGGGCACACTTTGATATCAAATCTTAATGAGGCAATCCAGTAAGAGGAAAAGAATCCTAAGAGGAGGCAAAAGAGTCAGAGATAGCTCCACTTCCACCATTACAAGTACAATAAGAACATCAAGCTATAAAACCAGAGAGAATCTTAATTAATATTATTTGCTGAAAAATACATGTTGTGGTTAAAACTCCAGTATAGCCTAGTAATGTTTGTTATATGGCCTATAATTATTATTACTGCAGTATTTCCTAACCCGATAACAATCAATTACGACACAGATACTTGTTAAAATTTTAAATAGACTTAGTTAACCTGGTGCAGGGCAGATATTAATCCCCTAAACTACTTCCCATAGTGGGGCAGGTATGGAATACTGATCCCAATCTCATGCATCTGGTTCTAATAACTTCTATCAAGCTACCTCCCATCCATAATCGCAAATACTTGCTAATGTTCTCCATCCTGGCCAGTCTTCCATCCATGCCAGCCATGTGCTTCTCCTCCACCTAACCCATGATGGCGCAGCCTCCTTCTTCTCCCCTCCCCTCCAATCTCTCTCCTCTCAAGATTATCTCTGTCTTCCCAAGCCCAGGACCTTAGCCACACCCATCCCATTTGCCCTGACTAGGTGTGATGCCCTTTTATTTGTCAAGTAGGTTAGGCTCTTAAGCATGGTACCTGTGGGGCAAAGAAAGCAAGCGGTAATTAGCATAAAAATACATCAGACCAAGCTCTAACAAATACATATTTGAATAACACTAATATGCAATATATTGTCCTTCTTATTAAACAGAATAGGTAAATATAGAAACACCAATGAATTGTATTTAGTACTAACTATTTAGTAATAGTTGTTACTTTTTTTCAGGGTATAAGGAGTATTTTTTATATTTTATTGTATTTTTTATTACTTGAAACAATTTTAAAATATATTTTGGTTACAGTCATATGTCTTCCAAGTTCCTCCAGATCCTTTTTCCCTCCTTACCAAGCCAATATTAAGTTATTTCTTTAAAAAGCAAATAAAATCCCAATACGACAACAACTCCCACATCAAAAAACTTCCCCCCAGATAAACTCTACCAAACTGTAACCAAATAAAAGCACATGCAAAGAAACAAAAAAACTTTGAAGTCCATTATGTCAGTCAACTCTCCAAGAACATGAGGCCTATCCTGGAGTAGTTGATACACTCAGCATCACTCTATTGGAGAAAACTGATTTTCCCTTTCCGAGCAGGTATAAGTGACAATTCAGTTGTTAATAATTACCCTAGAAGTTATATTTTCCATTAATTAATTGGTTAATTAATTAATTCTTTAAATATTCAGATAAAACAAAAAACTATCACATTGAAGTTGGATAAAACAAGCAAATAGAAAGAAAACAGCTCCAGAGAAGGCACACAAATCAGCCAACTCACTTGCACACTAAGAAATACTATAAAATCACTAAGCTGGAAGTAATAATGTATATGGAAAGGACCTGGTGTAGGTCCTACACGTGCTGCTTCCATCTATGAGAATTTATATAAGCTTTTCCATGTTGATTTAGAGGGCGTTGTTTTTTAGTAAATGTTTTCCATTCCTTCGATTTCTTTCATTTTTCATCTTCCTCTTTTGTGGGGTTACCTGAACTAGGACGGGAAGAATTTGATGAGGACATACCACTTAGCATTGAGTATTCCAAGGTCTTTTACTTCATGTACCATCTGGCTCTGTGTCTCTATCTTTGTCCGAAATGCGATAGGAAGAAGCTTCTCTGATGATAACTGAACAAGGATCTGATCCATGAGTTTAAAAGAGTAATTTTATTACTACATTTCCTTCTCTTCTTTATAGACAGGTATTATTTGGTTTAACTTATATCCCTGGAATATGTAGTCTCAAGTTGCCCAAAGTATATGAAGTACAGTTTCAAATGCCCTGGAGTCCTATTTGCAAACATCTTGCCATTGTGGAGGCATTATGTCAAGCAAGGTTTCGCCACTCTCAGATGTCTGTAATTTATGTAAAGTTGACATAGTAAGGAGTCATCACAGAGATCTAGTCTTGTTCTTCTGCCAGTACCTACCCAGTTTGGCCAGATCTATTTCTTGAAGAAGCTGTCTTTATTCCAATCTGAGTTTTTGGCCTCTGTCAAAACTCAGATGGCTATAGGAGTCTAAGCTTATATATGAGCCCTCAATTCTGTTCCACTGATCAGTCTGTCTATATTCACATCACTGTACCAATAATTTTATTACTATAGTCCATAGTATAACTTTGTAACTCCAGTGTTTTGCTTTTATTCGAGATTATTTTGGCTATCCTGGAGGGTTTTCAGTGTCTCTAAGATATTGAGATAACTTTTCTATGCCTGTGAAAAACTACATTGGAATTTTGATGACCATTGATGAATATTGTGTTGGATCTATAGACTGATGTTGATAGGAAGGCCATTTTGGTGTATAATTTGAGGAGTGCTGCATTCTTCTCAGTTGGTATATCTTAATTTACTGCTTCTTTTACATTGTAGGTTACAAATTTATTTAAATTATTCATTTCACCTTGAAGAAACACAGGACATTTTTGGAAGGGGAAGAGAAAGATGTTCCAGAGGAATATTCTGAGCTCTAATTTGGGAGTGGGTGCAGCTGCCTGGAGGGAGGACTGTGCTTAGACAAAGAGAATATTCACTGTAATTTAAATATCAAACAATTATCTTAAAAAAAGAGAAGAAAAGAAAATTAATGCAAACTACAAAAGGTATAGGAGGGAAAATATATCAAAGGCTTGATAACAATATTAACACTGGATGTATTGCTTAGCAGACTTGCAGTTCAACCAGAAAGGTATCTAGGGAACCACATTCCATATTGGGGAAGGAAAATAACTTCCTGGTGTTTTCACTATAGCAATAGCAAGAAACTATCACAGTTGGTACTGAAGATCATACATCAGAGGACACAAGAAAGGAATTCCTTAAGAACCAACCACTAGTCAAAAACCATATCTTCCAATCTGAGCATGGCTCCAATAGGAGCATTGTGCTTCCACATGGACACAGAGAACAGTGTCTGGACAGCAAGAGATCAGAGAGCAAGTGCTGGGGCTGCTGACTCTCCCTGAGGAGTGGAGGCCCAACAGGCTCCTGAGAAGCGCAGTCGGTCCTGAGGATCAAATGTCTGAGGAGAGCTACAGTCAGTTTCCCTGAGAACTGCTCCAATCAGAGACCACACTCACCAATTCTGGGAGGGCCATTGTATGGACACCTATTTCTCTGCTCATGGCTCTTCACCCACCCCAAGAACTCCAGCAGGCACCAAGAGCTACAAGCCAATGTCAGATACAACCATGTGGTTAAAGGCCAGCATCACAATCAAGAAAACCAAGAGCAACATGGAATCTCCAGAACCCAGTTATCTACTGGCAAGCAATGCTGGATACCAGAACACAACTGAGACACAGGAAAATGACATTAAAGCTATGCTAATGAAGATGATGGCCTTTAAAGGAGAAGACCTTAAAGAAATAAGGGAAGATACAGCCAAACAGACTGAGGCTTTAAAAGAGGAAATGAATAAATCACTCAGTGAAATACAGGAGAATACAAACAAACAGTGAATGAAATCAATAAAACAATTCAGGTGATGAAGAAGGAAATGGAAACAATGAAGAAAGCACCATTGAGGAAACACCAGAGAGTAATAGCTTAGGGAAGAAAACAAGAACTGCAGAGGTGTACATTACCCACAGAATACAAGAGCTGGAGGAGAGAATCTTGGGTGAAAAAGACACAGTCCAAGAAACTGATGCATTCATCAAAGGAAATGTTAAATCTAAAAGATACCTGACACAAAACACCCAAGAAATCAAGGACACCATGAAAAGAGGAAACATAAGAGTAATAGGAAAAGAAGAAAGAGAAGAATGCTGGCTAGAAGGCCCAGAAAATATTATCAGGAGTTAAGATGTTTTTAGATCAAGATTGATATTTTAAGGTTATAGAGATTAAATATAATAGATATTGATTTTCATGCAGAAATTTAGAGACAACAAAATAGGAAAGAGGTTTACCTCATTTGCCAAATAGAAATAGCCAAATCACTATGAATATAACAGTAATATAATTCACGATTGTCTCTCAGTTCTTCCTGATGTATGTAGATTATTTTATTCATGTGTAATAATATAAATGTATATGTTTAAAAAGCAACATAAAGAACGAGCACTGGCTGCTTTGCCAGAGAAGCCAAGTTCAAGCCTGCACACCCACATGACAATTCACAATTGTCTGCATTAGTAGATCAGAAAATCTGCTGACCTCTTTTTGCCTTCAAGGACACCAGGCACATATGTGTTACACAGACATACACACAGGCAAGAAGTCATATACATGACAAAAATATAATATATTTTTAATTAGCTTAAGAAGTTGGAGAGATGGCTCAGTGGTTAAAAGCACAGTCAGCTCTTTCTGAGTTCCTGAGTTCAATTCTCAGCAACCACATGGTTGCTCACAACCATCTACAGTGGGATCTGATGTCCTCTTCTGGTCTCCAGGTGTACATGCAGATGGAGAGCTCATATACATAAAACAAATAGATCTTAAAATCATTAGCTCATATTCAATGATTTTTCATTATATTATCACACAAACTTTTATTATTTTTACAAATAAAACACTTCCGTCTTTCTAAGGTGTCACAGTAGTGTTTTATTAAATAAAATATGAGAATATTTAAAAATCATAGGAGAAAATTTCTCCAATCTAAAATAAATGCCTATGAGCATTAAGATCCCTACAGAACACCAAATCGATTGGAGTAGAAAAAAACTCTCCCTAGCACATAATAAGCAAAACATAAATGTAAAGAACAAAGAAAATATTAAAACCCACAAGGGAAAAAGGCAAGGAACTTATAATGGCAAACCTACCAGAATCAAGCCTGACTTCTCAGCAGAGACCATAAAAACCAGAAAGACCTGGGCAGATGTCTTACAAAAAACTCAGAGACAACAGATGCCAATCTTGACTACTATTCCCAGCACACTTTCAATCACCATAGATGAAGAAAACAAGATATTCCACAACAGAAAAAAAATTAATCTATGCACAGAGCCAGACCTATATAAGATACCAAAAAGGGAAATTCCCACCTGAGGATATTAACCGCTCTCCAAAACAAAACAAAATGAAACAATGAAACACAAGATAAAATACCTTCACTAAAACAAAACCAAAAGAAAACAAGAATACAACCACATCACCATTAGCAACATCAAAATAAAAGTCACTGGCCACTAATATCTCTCAACATCAATGGACTCAACTCTCCAATAAAAAGACAAAGAGTAACAGACTAGAAGTGTAAACTGGACCCATCATTTTGCTTCCTACCACACAAATCACCCTCAAATAGATATTACCTGAAAGTAAAGGGCTGGAAAAAAGGTTTTCCAAGCAAAAGGAACTCGAGAAACAATCTGGAATAGCCATCCTAATATCTAATAAAGTCGACGTTCAACCAAATTTCATCAAAAGATATGAGAAAGGACACTTCATACTCATCAAAGAAAAAATCCACCAAGGCAACACCTCAATTCTAAACATCTATGTCCCTAATGAAAGGGCACCCACATTTGTAAAATGAACATTGATAAAGCTTAAACCACACATTGATCCTCACACTTTAATAGTGGAAGACTTCTACACCTGCCTCTTGCCAAAGCAAGGTCAACAAAACAGACACTAAACAGAGAAATGAGGACAATAACAGATGTCATAAATCAAATAGATATAACAGATTTCTACAGAACTTTTCACCCAAACACAAAAGAACATGCCTTCTTCTCAGCACCTCAGGGAACCTTCTCCAAAATTGAATATATACTTGTCACAAAGCAAGCCTCGACAGATACAGGAAGACTGAAATAATACCTTGTATCTTATCAGACCACCATGAACTAAAACAGGACATTAACAACAACAGAAATAACAAACAGCCTACACATATATGGAAAATGAACAACTCTACTCAATGACAACTGGGTCAGGGAATTGAACCAGCCAGCTATGAGAGCTGCAATAAGCCTCAGAGGCTGAAAACTTTCTAGGCCTAGGATACATTGTATAGAGGCTAGAAGCTTCCGGGACTAGGCCTAGGTTAGCAGAAGTAGGCAGCAATTCCCTGAGACCACACCTGAAACAGGTGGATAGAGTTCCTTTTAAAATAATGGAAAACCAGGGTCTTAATAAATGACTCAGCAGTTTTGAGTCCTATACTTATAGAGGATCAGAGATTGATTCTCAACACCTATGTGTAGTGACTGAGAATTGCCTGCAACTCCATATCCAGGGAATCTAATGCCCTCTCCTTGCCTCTGTGGATACTGTTACTTCTGTGAGCACATGAACACGTATGCACCCATGCGCGCGCACACACACACACACACACACACACACACACAAACTTTAAAATTGAAAATTGAAATAGTAATGTGTTATTAAATGCAAAAACAGAAACAACAAAGTTGAAAAATAAAGCTACAATACTCCAAAATCTTCCAGCATTAAAGCATGGCATGGACATATAACTAGTTACCAATCAAATGAAATTTGAAAACTGAAAAGTAAAAATGAATTTAATAATATTATAGAAGCAGGAGAATAACAAATATAATTAGGGGTATGTATGTGTGTGTGTGTGCTATACCATGAAGCACTAGATCATGATGTCCAGAGAATTACTTTTTCATCAGGTTTCAGAAATAAGCAGATGCTAGGCAACCCTGAGGTGATGTAATTAAACCAAATAAAGTACAAATCAGTGTCAAAACAAAGTAAATACCTGATTACATGGACAGGAAGTGGGGGGACAAATTTCTTTATATTCCAGACTCAAAAGCCATCATTTATAAAATGATATCTTTTAAAAATGTATTTTATTGATTTATTCATATTACATCTCAGTTGTTATCCCATTCTTTGTATCCTCCCATTTCCCCCTCCTTCCCATTTCCCCCCTACTCCCCTCCCCTATGACTGTGACTGACGGAGAACTCGTCCCCCTATATATGTTCATGGGGGATCAAGTCTCTTCTTGGTAGCCTGCTATCCTTCCTCTGAGTATATACTCACTTATATCTGGACACTAGCCCAAGAGACATGTGCCATGAAAGTCTTCACTTATCTGGAAAGTGGGACAGAGGGGAGGACATCATATTGGGACTCTAGGTGAGAGAAGCAGGGGAGAATGGGGAAATAGAAGGATCCAGAGGGTCCTAAAATAATATCTTAAAAGGCCAATATATAGGAAGTTTTAAGATTAAAATGTTGAAGAAGATTAAAACATTAAACAAAAAATAAAATATATAGAGGGGGAGGTAATCCCCCTCAGGAACATTCATAGGGGAGGGGAATAAGGGGAAATTGGGAGGGAGGGAAGAATGGGAGGATACAAGGGATGGGATAACCATTGAGATGTAACAAGAATAAATTAATAATGGAGGAAAAAAATAAAATAAAATACACTGATGAGTAAATATAAAAAAATGTATTACAAATGTTTTCTAATTATGTATGAACATGAATTAACTTACAATAACTATAGGCATGATATAGGATGATCAACATTCACGTTGCAGCAGATGAGCTTTAAAAGAATTTCAAAAAATAAAGTTTTAAGAACACAATAGAAAAAGCAATAAATAACACTGAAATTTTATCAAATAGGATTACTGTTTGAATATCATATGTTAAAAATCTTCAAAATGTAAGGTAAAAATGTTCACAATGCAACAAATAAAAAGATATTAATCTGAAAATCATTAGTTATTATAACAGAAAAAATGAACCAAAAACTATCTTTAAAAGACCATTGAATGCAAAATGACAATTAAATGGGATACAGAAAGAAGGGTAAAAACAGCTTAAGGACCACAATTTACCACAGTGAATTCGTAAATAAGAACTAATATCCATTTAAGAGTGGAAGGAAAATAATATAAAACTGAAACGAAAACTAATTTTATGTCATCCAGAATGGATTTTCTTTGTAGTAAGGAAAAAAAATTATGTCAGATGGTAACGTCCCAAACCATTTTATTAAAGCAGAAAGTTATTAACCTAGTCGATTTGTGGCCAACTGACCTTTACTCTTACTTGTTTTCAAAACTTAATTATTAGACATAAATTCTGTTAAAGCAATTAAATATACTATTGAATGACAGAATCCCTAATGTTTGTTTCTGATCAGTGGAGGGTTGCTGTTACATTTGGAAAGAATCAAGTCATCAATTATGAATACAATTATGAGGACATGATGTGTATTGACTTAAACATAGTAATTATGATTTCTATGATATAACCTAAGTGCATTGTATTAGAAAAATGCTTTAAAAATAAAATTAAATAGATAATGTGTTCAATTAATATTTCCAAACTTATAAATTAAACATGAGAAGAATCAACAGTATATTCACATTAATATCAACAGATGTACTTTATCACTTTTAAAAAAGAGTCTATATAATAATTGTGGAATGTTTATATAAAGAAACATTAGTTCTGAAAAGATGAAAAGAATTAAATGAATTACTTCAGGTGGAATATTGATGTGTGGTGAGTTACTGCACTTTAAGTAAAAACGAAACCAAAGCATCACCACCCACATCACTGATGTAATTGATTTCAATTGTATCCTAGTGCATAATTTTCCCACTTTAATGTTACTCCAATTCCTACTGGAATTGGAAAGGCAGGGACTTAACACATAACAGAAATTGCAACACATGTTAAACTGTAGAGAATTATATAAATTGTCATTACATTGTTACGTAATGGCACCAAATAGATACATTGAAAGTAAAATTTAAGTTAAAGGCAATGACAGTCTGTTACCCCTATGAAATCATACCACTTTTCATTTGCTCCAGATAACATCTGAAACAGGGTTTTGAGGCTGCATCATTAACAGGGTACACCTGCAATGCTAGGATTACTGGAGTGCTAATTCTGGAGGCAATTCGACTGCAACAGCAGGTAGTTTATTTTTAATTGCATTTAGTTTTCAAATGCTCTTAGTGGCATAGAACACGGTATGTGAAGCATTCTGTTCAGAAACTATGCAGTGTGAATATTTTAAAATATTAACTAATTATAGTAGTCACTGGGTCATAGACACAAAACCATTACTCTCCTAAATTAATAGCAGATGTTTGTAAATTCTAATTTTTAAAATTATTTTCTTTCCAAATTTGCACTTAACTAAAATTACTGAGAGCAGTTTGAATAAAGGGAATTGGATAAAATGAAGAAATATTGTCAGGGCAAATTTTCTAGACTCACAGTCCAATAAATATAGTTAATAGATATATTAACAAACTGAGTAACTATTAGCAAAAAGAAAATAGTCAAAAGAAGCATAAAAAAATCCCACTTGGAAAAAAAACTGTACTAAAATTTACAAAATGGTTTTGTGAATTCTTTAGATACAAAATTGTTTTTTTTTTTAGGATAAACACAAAATGAAAAAAATATGAGGGAGAGTCTGGGTGAGAAGTTTGTTTTAGTGTTATTACAACTTGAGTCCTCACAGTTGGGTCAGCTAACATTTTATTGACAACGCTACCTAGTCAGAAGCCACCAGAAACAAACATAGTACATAATATAATAGGAATTAATGAGCAGAAATTTTCTCTGAAACCATACACAGCCTACATAACCACACATAAACTTACACAACACATTTAACACAAGGCCTTCATGTGCATGTGCGTGTTACTCTGCCTAAACATTAACATTTTGCCGACTTGCCTTGTAACTGGGTGTTTTTATACCTTTTTGTTCTTGTTTTTTTTTTTATGCCATCAAAATTACTAAATGAGGGCTGGAGAGATAGCTCAGTGGTTAAGAGCCCTGTCTGCTCTTCCAAAGATCCTGAGTTCAATTCCCAGCAACCATATGGTGGCTCACAACCATGTATATTGAGATCTGGTGCCCTCCACTGGCATGCAAGCTAACAGGCAGGCAGAACACTGTATAAATAATAAATAAACAAATCTTTTTAAAAAATTACTAAATGATAATTGACTTCAGAAAACATGAATTAGTGTCCCTGACAACACTTTATGCCCTAGAATCTTGTACATATGTATTTTCAAGATTAATTGAAGTCTGTATTGCATATTCTCCGGATTCAGTTATTTAAAACTGCTAAATTCACAAGTCAGTTACTTCCTTGAAAAATCATTATCTTGCTCTTATTTTTCTTGCCCCAATCAAGTCTTAAAGAAGTTTACACCAGTTCCTTTACCTGTTTGTATTTTCCTGAAATTCTGGCTCAACAAGGAGAACAACAGAGACAACGAATCTAGGCCGAGGGTGACCTACATAGAGACTGATGCATGAAGCAAGGACCATGCATGCAAAGGACCTACGGAGAGACTGATGTACCAAGGAAGGACCATGCATGCAGAGGACCTACAGAGAGACTGATGCACCAAGCAAGGACCGTGCATGCAGAGGACCTACATAGAGACTGATGCACCAAGCAAGGACCGTGCATGCAGAGGACCTACGGAGAGACTGATGTACCAAGCAAGGACCATGCATGCAGAGGACCTATAGAGAGACTGATGCACCAAGCAAGGACTGTGCATGCAGAGGACCTACAGAGAGACTGATGCATCAAGCAAGGACCGTGCATGCAGAGGACCTACAGAGAGACTGATGTAACAAGCAAGGACCGTGCATGCAGAGGACCTACGGAGAGACTGATGTACCAAGCAAGGACCGTGCATGCAGAGGACCTACAGAGAGACTGATGCATCAAGCAAGGACCGTGCATGCAGAGGACCTACAGAGAGACTGATGTAACAAGCAAGGACCATGCATGCGGAGGACCTACAGAGAGACTGATGCACCAAGCAAGGATCATGCATACAGAGGACCTACGGAGAGACTGATGTACCAAGGAAGGACCATGCATGCAGAGGACCTACGGAGAGACTGATGCACCAAGCAAGGACCGTGCATGCAGAGGACCTACATAGAGACTGATGCACCAAGCAAGGACCGTGCATGCAGAGGACCTACGGAGAGACTGATGTACCAAGCAAGGACCGTGCATGCAGAGGACCTATAGAGAGACTGATGCACCAAGCAAGGACTGTGCATGCAGAGGACCTACAGAGAGACTGATGCATCAAGCAAGGACCGTGCATGCAGAGGACCTACAGAGAGACTGATGTAACAAGCAAGGACCGTGCATGCAGAGGACCTACGGAGAGACTGATGTACCAAGCAAGGACCGTGCATGCAGAGGACCTATAGAGAGACTGATGCACCAAGCAAGGACTGTGCATGCAGAGGACCTACAGAGAGACTGATGCATCAAGCAAGGACCGTGCATGCAGAGGACCTACAGAGAGACTGATGTAACAAGCAAGGACCATGCATGCAGAGGACCTACAGAGAGACTGATGCACCAAGCAAGGACCATGCATGCAGAGGACCTACATAGAGACTGATGCACCAAGCAAGGATCATGCATACAGAGGACTTACGGAGAGACTGATGTACCAAGCAAGGACCGTGCATGCAGAGGACCTAGATGCCTTACTTATATGTAGTCCATAGGCATCACAATCACCATTTGAGCCTCATAATATGGGGACAGCGACTAACTCTGACCTGGACCCTGTTGCCCATTCACTGACCACTTCCCGCTGGCAGGGAGACCATGCCAGCCCACAGAGGAAGAGGACAGGCAGTCCTGATAAGTCATAGGGTGGGGGACGAGGGCTCCTGCTTTCTGAGGATTAGTGGAAGCAGGGAGAGGGGAGAAGGAGGGGTGGGGGCTGGGACCTGGAGGAGACAAGAGAATGGGCTACAATCAGGAAGTAAAGTGAATAAATTAAAAATAAATAAGCAATAAAAGCAAGAAGTTTACATCAGTCCTTTTATGGCAGAGAATATTAAAAGTTTAATTTGTCTTTTAAAATAAATATGTTTACTCATATTATGTACCATGTATTCAAAAGAAAAAATGTCTAAAGTTCAACAAAATTGATCAGAAGTAGAAACTATACATTACCTAACTACCTAGTGGGTACTTTGATATATATGATTCTTTGCTTGCATGCATCTGGCACCAGTATTTTAAACACCTTGCATATATTATTGATTAATTTCAATATTGACTTAAAAGCCCCTGAGTGGAGGAAAGAAAATATTAAACTTAATATTTTCATATATTTACGGATGCATAAGATAGTTGTAAAATGATATAAATTGTATATGTGTTTATATGCGTGCACCTGTGTAATCTTATATATGGATGTAATACATATAATTAAAATGGCTATTCATTCTTTGGCTTTATTATGGTTCATTGCTGTTCTCCAGTGTGAATCATTGATAGTATGCCTTAGCCTCTGTCAGACAATCATGCAGCCACTAGATTGTACCTCAATTCCTGTTTTTAAAATTAATTTAGAATATAGAAAATCAGTTATTAACTAACAGTAATGAATATTTGTTACCAAATCTACCTTCATATGGTCTACCATCTGCTGTTGTTGAGTTATTTTTTAAAATTTACCTAATGGTAACTATTCATAGTATAATTTCAAATAGCATTCATAGAAAAATGAAAGTATCTGGAAAATTTAAAATAAATTATAAAATCATCAATTATTTTCCTTTTCACTTTTCTCTCAAATAATTTTACTTTGCAAAAACAAGTAAGACTTCAAACTGTGGCCTTATTTGTAATGGTAAGTGTCATTTTGGTCGCCATGTGGCTACGCAGCATGAGGCAGCTATGATGAACCATGATGAAAAACGACAGGTGCAAAATGTGAAAAGTTTGCCCACAACAACCTTGGCTTTATGAAGGCTTCAGGTTTACCCACCATCACAGTACCTTGATCTTCTGTGGTTTAAAACAAGGAAGGGAATCCACCTGTTTTGCTGTAGGCAATAATTAAGATCAAACAAAATATGCTTTGCCACAGTAAAACATGACAAGTGAGGAAGAAAAGGGCTTTTTTCAGCAATGGCAATAGAAGTTACTTTCTCTACAAACAGCCTGGGTTGTTATGGAGAGAATCACAGTGGTAATAAGCCAGAGGCAAACAGATTAAAGGAAATCAGAGCTAAGCAGGTGGTAGAGCAATATTTGCACTTCCGCAGAATAAATAATTTTAAACGTTCAAGCAAAATTAAGAAAGAAAGACCTCATGAGACCATCACAATATACTTCCTATGCCCAATACACTTCCTCAGTCATGTGAGACATCCTAAGTTTCAGGAGAAAACTAGGTAAGAGTATAATTATAAAAGAACAGTTACAGTCTTCCTTATTAAACATAATAAAACTATTAATAGACATTTTAAATCTCATCACACAGTTGGTATGTGGAAGTTACTTGCACAAAGGGTAGCTTAAGTTAATATTCTTCACAAAAGGTCTCGAAACAGGAATGAACACAAAGACTTCTTCAGGGTTATTAAAAAGTAAAAATGTTCACAAACTTATGATAAATCCTTATTGCTGAAGACAACACCTACAGAACGCACTGAACATGGAAAAATCTAGCAAACGCCTGCATAGGGTGTTTACCCATACTGACTAGTGTTCGTGGTAATAAAAGGTAGTCTGCACCCTCCTTGAAAAGAAAGTTAAAATCAACCCAGCTATAATGGTGGCCTGTCTGCGAGATATACTGGTACAATAGTGACATAAAAGTTGTGAGAGTAGCTCTTTCTAAGCCAGCATTCCGTAAGGACGTAGCCATGTTCAGCTCCAGCGCCAAGATTGTGAAGCCCAATGGCGAGAAGCCGGACGAGTTCGAGTCTGGCATCCCCCAGGCGCTGCTCGAGCTGGAGATGAACTCAGATTTCAAGGCGCAGCTCCGGGAACTCAACATCACTGCGGCCAAGGAAATTGAAGTTGGTGGTGGTCGGAAAGCAATCATAATTTTTGTAGCAGTTCCTCAGCTGAAATCTTTTCAGAAAATCCAAGTCCGGCTAGTTCGTGAACTGGAGAAGAAGTTCAGCGGGAAGCACGTGGTTTTCATTGCTCAGAGGAGGATTCTGCCCAAGCCAACCAGGAAAAGCCGCACGAAAAATAAGCAGAAGCGTCCTAGAAGCCGCACTCTCATAGCAGTGCATGATGCCATCCTTGAGGACTTGGTCTTCCCGAGTGAAATTGTGGGTAAGAGGATCCGTGTGAAACTGGATGGCAGCCGGCTCATAAAAGTTCATTTAGACAAAGCACAGCAGAACAATGTGGAGCACAAGGTGGAAACCTTTTCTGGTGTGTATAAGAAGCTCACAGGCAAAGATGTTAACTTTGAATTCCCAGAGTTTCAGTTGTAAAGAAAATGACTGAATAAAGTGTCATTCATAGTAAAAAAAAAAAGTTGTGAGAGTAACCAAACAATATCTAACTCAGTTTAAAGCCTACTCTATAAAACTGTGCCCACTCTATGCCCAGCCCTGCTATTGTGTCCGAAATTTTAAGACTATAAATAGGTTGTGGTCTTAGAGGAAACAAAATGCTACTGTTCTTTGAAAGCAACAGGGCTATAAAATGGCTCCTAATGACATTTTACTGTACTCATGGATCATCATAGATTCGATACTGCAGTAGATGGGAACAAATACAGAGACCTATGACTGGATGAGCAGAGAGTGAGAGATATTGGAATACTCAGTCCTAAATAGGATGTCGCCATCCAGCCCAGGCTCAGGGAACTCTGTGGAAGAAGTAGAAAGATTGTAAAAGCCAGAATGGATTTAACGCACCATGGACACAACAGGAAAAATGCCCATATGAACTCACAGAGACTGTGGCAGCTGGCAGATGACACTCACAGGTCTAAGACAGACAGGGACTCAACACTGAGAGAAGCCCCCGTCCCTAACTCAAAACTTATCTCTAGCTGGTACCAGTTCCCAACAACTCCATTTACCCATTTTTTCCCCTCGTATGAGTTTTATATTTTGGTTTCTGTTACAGCATTATTACTGCAGTACCTGACAAAATCCACTTCATGAAGGAGAGATTCACTGTGGCATGTGGCTTCGCCTTATGATGGCAAAGAGAGTAGAGCACCGCAGCTCCATCCATATTGTCAGGAGCACACTGTAGAGGGCATTCATGCCACAATTCAGGAGAAAGCAGAAAAGAGACTATCAGCTTTTCTTTTCTCCTTTTTTCATGGTTTCTTCTGTCTAGGTCCCCAGCCCATATAAAGGTGCCACTCCCATTCAGATAAAATATTTCCTTTTAAATAACTATCTGGAAGCTGCCTTAGGGACACACCTGTATGTGTGCCACATCTTATAGATGATTCTAAATTCAGTCAAGTTTACAGTTATGATTAAGCATTCGAAGAATCAAAACTAATATATATATATATATATATATTTTTTTTAGTAAATTCATATCAAATCTAAAAATTAGTTGGAACTATAGGTATAGATCATAGTTCTGACTGGTACTTGAATAACCTAATGGAGTCTAAGAAGAACCAGAAACATGATGATTTGGAAGTCCACCATCTGGAAATATATTCTCAATAAATGTTACTATCATCCTTCTTTCCTAAGATATGAAAATCATATCATTTCTGTTTACGTGAAAATGGTTATTTGTATTAAGTATAATAATGTTGAACATCATAAAATAATGAGTAGGATTTTAATTTTGAATATAATATAAATTGTAATTATAGAAAAATAATTCATGCATAATCTGGTATGTGCAAGATTCCAGTCTTGAGCCCAAAAAAAGAGGTGGGGCTTTTGGTCTTGGCTGCTCATCACTCCACTTCGAGACACTTCTCTTTCTTTTTTTAATTAAAGAGTTTATATTTTTATATATACATTTTTATTATTACACATATATACAACAAGCTGCCTATAGCAAGAAGAACAATGATACAATCAGGAATTACATAAATGCTACATTCTTAGTGTTTTGGCTATTCGTATTAGACAGCCCTGAATAAAACATCTTTCCTATCTTGGTGAGTCTAAAATTCCCTTGAGAAGGGAAAACATTGGTCTAGGGATTGCTAATCCAAGAGAGACATACAAGGTAATCTCTTGCCTTTGGGAAAACAAAGGAAGGGCCTGCTAGGTTCCACAGTAAACAATACAAGCCATTTTTCCTTGGTCAGCCAGGATGTAACAAACATGCAGGAAAATGAAGATTAGGTATTGAGGAATTAATGTATGCTACTGAAGGCAGCACATCTTTGGATCTGGCCTCAGATGAATATTTTACACTATATTCATAGATTAAATATTGCACACTAACCACTGGTGTTTATGGCCGTTTACCTTCAGAGACAGTAGGAATAATCTTGGGAAGAAGTGAATTAACTTCCCAAGGCTTTGTGTGCATCCAGGTATTATAGATAGGGATTGAAAGGAAGAGATTAAAATCATGGCATATGTAATGAAGGAGATGTACATTAATGCAGGAGATAGAATTACTCAGCTGTTACTGTTTCCTTGCATCAGTGGAAAAGCCACTCTAGTAGAAAGAGCTGGTGCATTTGGGAGGGCTAAAAGACTTGTGCTCTGGCAAACAATGGTTAATGATCAGAATCTCAAATTAATTGTACAAGTAAACGGTGTTGAAAGAGGTTTAGTGGATACAATCGCAGATGTCACCTTCCTTTCCCAAAAGCCTTGGAGTCCATACTGGCCACTTTAGAAGGTTTATACACAGTTTATAGGAATTGGTAAATTATCTCAAATAAGAAAAAGGGATACAGTGGGCTAAATGGGATGGGAATGGCAGGTTGTGTGTCAGATAAAATAACTATGGTGATTGAAAGACCATATTCCTCAGTTCGAACATTTGAGTTGTATGCAATCCTTACGGTGCTGTTACATTTTCCTGAGTCTCTTAATATAATTTCTGACTCTCAATATGAAAAAATAATTGTTTTGCATATAGAAACTGCTGAATGTTCTACTGATGATTCAGATTTTGACTTCATTTATAGAATTGCAACAGGAAATCAGAAGTAGAAACTATTCATTGTATATTACTCATATTCAACCTCTTACAGGTTTATCATGTTCATTGGCACAAGGAGATGAGGAGTTTGACCAACTAATAATAGGAAATATGTTAGAAGCCACAAAATTTCATGAAAAGCATTATGTTAACAAAAAGGTTTAAAGAAAAAATTTCTATCACTTGGCAACAAGCCAAAGAAATATGTCTTATGTGTTCTTTGTATAACCAAATTCCATTGCCTGATGGAGGTAACCATACAGGTAGCAAATATTAATGAAATCTGGCAGGTGGATGTGTTTCATTTTGCACAATTTGGAAAACAAAGGGATGTACATCATACCATTGATACATATTCAGGGTTTCAATGGGCAACTGCTTTAAGTTCTGAAAAGGCTGATTGTATAATTACACACTTATTGGAAATAATGGCAATTATGGGGATGCCTTCATAAATTAATACTGACAATGTTCCTTCATATGCACCCAATAAGATGAATAATTTTTTGCATTTTATAATATAAAGCACATTACTGGTATACCACAAAATCCTACAGGACAGCAGTTGTCGAAAGAGTTAATTATACCTTAAAAGAAATGCTTAGTAAACAAAAATGAAGTGCAAAACTCCCAAGGGACAGACTAAGTACTGTTTTGTTGATGTTAAATTTCTTAGTGTTTGTGAACAAGGAACAACAGCAGCTGAGAGACATTGGGTTATAGAAAAAAACTGAGGGACTAGGAAAACCAATACCCTATAAGGATCTGTTGACAATGGCATGGAAACCTGTAATAGTTTAGAGATGGGGACATGGTTATGTTTATGTATCTATAGGGAATGAAAATAATATGGTTACAAACAATATGTATAAAGATTAGCTATGATGAGGGAAGACCTCCCTCAATCTGAATCATGAATGCCTTCTCATAGCAAGGGAATCGTATGGGCTACTTGGTCCTTATGACATGCTATTCTTTCATACAACATGAATATTACAGCTCAAACAGATGTAAAAAGTTGATGCCTTACAACTGCTCAAAAATAAGGCAGAAATTTATCTTTAGATGATTTGTACACCTTGCATATTCCATGTGTGTGTGTGTATGTGTGTGTGTGTGTGTGTGTGTGTGTGTATGTATGTATGTATGTATGTATGTATGTATGTATGTAGAAATTTATCTATACCAATAATTTTAAAGTTTGTTTATTTTCAGGGCAAAAGACCAGATAATACTGAAGAAAAAAGCAAGTAGCCCAAGTGATTCAACCTCACAGACAGCCTCAGCTGCTGTTTCTTCAGACTTGCATGCATATCAGTTTTAAAAGGACTAGCCAAAAGATGAACCCCAAAATGACAGGACAGAAACAGATACAGCTGACTTTTCCAGCACTTAGCTGATAACCTAATTTCCTAAGGGTACCCCAAAGATATTTCACCTCCAGACAGCAAAAGGTAATTTTAGGAACATGATGTCCCCATTCCCTATATGTGGGGTGGGTATTTTTGGTTGTCTTTTTATTGTCTAAGGGCTTGGGTGTGAGTTAGTAAAAGTTACATTCAGGGATTTCTTTCTTTCTCTCCTCTATCCTGATCTTTCTATCCTTCTAGTATTAGGGGAAAGGAGGGGAAGGGGGAATGGTAAAAAGGAGGGATATAGAACCATAGGGGAAAAGGTAGATTATTGAATCTACTAGCCTCAAATACTTTACATTGGTATTGTATATTGATAGAAGTTCAAGATTATTTTGTTTAATCTTTGCTTAATGTATAGTACATATGCAACTTATTTCATAATGTAATGTAAAGTTCTAGTCTTATGAAAGGTAACTATTACAAACTGTTCAGGATGGTTGGAGATGCAAGTTAGATAAATCATACTTGTAGTCTTGTTAGATACTTGTTTATTTAATTACAGAATAAGCTTTATTTAGTCTCTTATACATGTGTTCATGTATAAGTAGACAGTACATAAATAGGAAAAGCCAAGTTTCACTGTTTAAATATTCTGAGATAGACAGCTAAGTTGATCAATCAATAAATAATTAGATACATGGATAGCTAAACAGAGGGATAGACAGATAGATAGATGATATATAGATTACAGATAGATAGATAGATAGATAGATAGATAGATGATAGATATGATTACTCACTACAGTAAATAGTTAAATGGTCTTCAAAGACTTTAAAGATCTAAATAATATGAGATTTAATAAGAAAGGGCTTTTCTGACAAAGAGACACATCAGTTTCTGGCAACATCTCCAAAGTTGCCATCTACTTAAATAAAGATGATGGGCATCAAAGAAACAAATGTGGCAAACTAGCAACTGGACCAAAAAACTCTTCTTATCTCTACGGCTCATAGCAGACTGACTGTCCAAACTGTGATCCAGCATCACACTGTGAAAGAGACTGTCCAGCTTTGCAGAGACTAGGAGGGCCAGTCATTCAACATTTCTGCTTCACTTCCGTATAATTCTTTATAGGATTTAGTGCAGGCAGAGTTGATGGCCAAACTCTGCCAAGACAGAGTAAACAAGTCTTCAATTGTTCCTGCCTCACAAATATATCAGGCAGCTATACTGGGCAAGAAAGCTGAAGATGATGCTCCAATGTTATCAAGAGTTTTAGGTGATTTCTCAATGGACTGGGGCCTACCCCAATTAATTACTAAATAACCTATTAAAATGTTCTACATGCTTGCTATCAGCCTGCTCTTATAGAGGCATTTTCTCAGTTGAAGGGTCCTCTTTTCAGATGACTATAATTTGTGTCAAGATGGCATAAGACAATTACTTGATATATATTTGTAATTCTTAGTTCACATGGTGAAGGAGAGAGCACTCTCTAAGCAGTTCTCTGACTTCTAATCACATGACATAGCATGTATGGATCCACATACATATACCCACAAATAATATATAGAACCTAATGCAATTTTAAGAAAATATACCATTGAAAAACAGCATCTAACTTGACACTTATTGTCAAATACTGAGTCATCTCTTGATTCAGGAATAAGACAAATATTCCCTAAGACTGCTTTTATTCAGTTGGAATAAGTACAGGACAAAAGAAAATACAACATTTAAAAGGCACCCCCCCCTACACGAAGCTGTCATTTTTTTCTATGTGGAAAATTAAAAATTATTTAGAAAAACATGAATTCAGCAAGACTTTTGAATGTCAGGCCAATGGTTAAAATATTCCATAATCTCATCAGTGTGATTAGAAAACTTTTCTGTAGAGCAGTGCTTCTCAGCATGTGGTTCACAACCTTTGGTGTCACAGGGGTCACCTAAAACCATAAGAAAACTCAGATATTTACATTCTGACTCAAAACAGTAGCAAAATGAAGTAGCAATAAAAATAGTTTAATGGTTGGGGGTCACCTCAACATGAGATCTGTATTAAAGGGCCACACAGCATTAGGAAGGTTGAGAACCACTGCTGTAAAGAAAAACACATTTGTTCCTCTGTAGTAAGCATAGTTGCTCAGCTGTGTTTTTGCAGTACTCCCTGGATCTGTGTCCCATACAGTTCCCTTATTATCATCTAGACACAAGCCTAGGAGATTCTAAACAAATGTTTCTCATCTGTTATCCAAAAGGTTTTGTTTTCCTCTCAGCATTGTCTGATCTGCAGAGGGTTTTGGAGGTCCCCTAAAACTTTCTTTTTGGTTAAGAAATTAAGGCACACAAAGCTCATTCTTTCTAATGTTTATGTTTATGATGTGCCATTTCACTTAGTAAGAAAACATCAGTAGAAACTGTGATAACTCTCCTGACAAAATAAATGCTCCATTCAATTAAGTAAATGGCGTGAAATCTAATAGAAGCCATTTTGCTACCAGAGAAAGTGGACAATTTTAGTCACAAGTAGAAGCATTGGCCACCATATTATCACACTCAGGTGGTAACAACTCAACATGGTATTTTATATAAAAATGTTGTTTTCTAATACAAATATATAATCAGTGGTTTTCAAATCAATTAATGCCATATTAGTCTTTTTTATTCAGAAGATAAACTTGATCTCAACTGTAGGTTCTATATTTCTAATTTTCTAAGAACTGTCTTTACTGTGGATATAATGCATTTAGATAAGTAATACTCCCAGGGGAGATTTCAGGACAGCCTAGTATTGAGTGTGTTTACAATTAGTTGCTACTCTTATGTAGCTCTATAATGAAAAGGAGCAAGCTGAGCAAGAAAAGCATGAAATATACAGTCTGAGGAATAAAGAGCACTAAGAAGTTTAATAGAGTTCAGTATAGTGTTAAAGGAGATGAAAAGATTAAATAAAAGTGTGATGCTAAATGAATATGCTTTTCCTCCAGCACCACCTCTGCCTGCCTGTTGCCATGCTTCCCACCATAATGATAATAGACTAAATTTCTGAATTGGCAAGCCAGCCTCAATTAAATGTTTTCCTTTATAAGAGCT
The DNA here is from genome assembly GCF_964271855.1 of Acomys minous. Classification (NCBI taxonomy): domain Eukaryota; kingdom Metazoa; phylum Chordata; class Mammalia; order Rodentia; family Muridae; genus Acomys; species Acomys minous. The sequence goes on from NC_140483.1 coordinate 93,201,979, forward strand.
GCTTCGGTCACTGTATCTCTTCACAACAATAAAAACCTATCTAAGACAGAAAGACTACAGAAACTTTGCAGTTTGACTGAATGCACATTTGTGTTATGAGATAGCTACAACTCTATGAGGCCAGGGAGCAGAATGTGGTGGTGTGAATGATAACGGGTCCCCTAGACTCATGGATTTGAATATTTCATCATCAGAAAGTGACAGTTGTTGAGTGGATTAGAAGGGATGACGGGCTTTTTGGAGGAAATAGGTCTATGGGGTTGGGCTTGGAGATTTCACAAAGGCCATTTTAAGTCTAGAGAGTCTCTCGTCCTGCTGCCTGTGAATCTGGAAGTGGAACCCTCAGCTACTTCTCCAACAACATGGCTGCCCGCATGCCATCACGATCCCCACCATGACAATGGTCGAAAGCACTGAAACTGTAAACAATCTCTATTTAAACTCTGTCTTTGTCAGAGTTGCTGTGGTCATGGTGTCTCTTCACAGCAACAGAACACTGGCTAAGACAAAGGAGAAATGTTAAGATATTATGTGATTTTTAAAAATCTATTTTTAATAAAATGAACAATATAAAACAAGGTGTAACACTTGAGCTTGTTTCTTTGCAAGAGTACGCATGTACTAAATGTACACCCGCTGGGAGTTTGCCTAGCCAGGCTGTCCTCACACACATAACACTGCTGTCATTGCTCAGGCAGTATCAAATAACATTTACAATGTTTGGCTTCTTGGGGCATATGTGTGAAAATTCATGTAAACTATTTCTATTACTCCACAAGGTTTATATTATTGACTCAGTCTACACACTTGTTCTTGTAGAATCTTTAATTCCTTTGCTTTCCAATAGCTTGCCCTTAGAACCTGAGAAAGTTGTATCCTGTAAATGACCCATTTAATTACTTGACAGTAACCAACATTTTAATAGAGCATATGTCAAATTCCACCAGAGATACTGACTACATAAATTTAGTGTAGATTTAAGTTCACATATGTCCAATTTTCTTTGTTCTTTCTATTTTTTAAGATTTATAAAGTTGTAAAACAAGTTAGAATACTGTTTTTTTTTCCAAACAGCAGGGAGACTTTAGCAATTTTTTCCATCTCTGCCTACTTCTGAGAAGAAAAATGTTTTTTTTTCTTGTATTTCTTTGGTAATAATTCCATTCTTTGTTTCACAATATGGCCGCTCTCATGGACAAGATGATTGCATTTAAAATTGCATCACAGAACAAGACATGGATCCAGCAATTAGTAAATGCTGCATCTGCCAATATCGTCCATAGCACTTTAATTTAGTTATTGGCAAGGTATAGCACTTGTTTCACTTAAATGCATTAAATATTCTCTGAAAAAATTTCATATATTTGCCTTTGTCTTAAGATATTTACATACTTAATTGTTTCATCTTCATATTATCAAAAGCATAATCTTTATATGTTAATCACTTTAAAACATATTACATAAATTATAAATGATTATATGTGCAAATTCTTCCTACAGCCTTTGTTTTGATTCATCTTTGATTTCTTGACTTTAACAACTTTTTAAAGTTCCTTATACATATAAAACATCTACAAGCAAACTTTCTTAGTCATATGATCCATCAGCTTCATTTTTTTGAGTCTGTTTAAAAATCTAGAATGTGAGAACCATTGCAAATTCAGTGGTAGCCTGAGTTAAATCACAGTTCCAGACCAGCTAGTGCTACAGAGAAAGATCTTCTCTCAAAACAAAGAAGATGGTTTAGTGGATAAAGCTTGCAGCCAAGTCTGAAACCAGAGTTCAGTCCCTGAGACTGGCATGGTGGAAGGAAAATAATTAACTCCTGTAAATTTCCTCTGATCTTCTTTTTTTTTTCTCCCTTATTAATTTATTCTTGTTACATCTCAATGGTTATCCCATCCCTTGTATCCTCCCATTCTTCCCTTCCTCCCATTTTCCCCTTATTCCCCTCCCCTATGACTGTTCCTGAGGGGGATTACCTCCCCCTGTATATGTTCATAGGGTATCAAGTCTCTTCTTGGTAACCTGCTGTCCTTCCTCTGAGTGCCACCAGGTCTCCCCCTCCAGTTGCTAGCATGTCCTACTACACAGGTTCTCAAATAACAGTTCCAATGTTGTGTTTTCTTATAATAAACAAGTCTTCCACATCATCTTTTAGATAAAAAGAAATGAGAAAAATCCTGCAAATTCATCTCTTTAAAATTATGCATCCTGTTTCATATTTACAAAGAAAAATAAATTTACAATTAAATTATAAAAAAAATAAAAATCTAGAATGTTTTGACTTTTTTTTTCCCAATCCTGCTGACAACACACAAGCTGGCCTTAAAGTTAACATGCTTCACAATGGGCTTCAAGTTCTCAATCCTCCTGCTTTTGTGTCCAGAGGATGGGATTATAAACTTCTGTCGCTGCACCAGTCACACAAATTTCTTCAGAACGGCCTTCATAGTAGTTGGATATTGTCTGGCATGATCTGGTAAAAATGAATTCAAACTTAAATATAATATGTCATATAGCAATATAGCAGCTCCCACCATACCTCAGCGAATAGTAAACTCAAAGACCAAAATGCTGTATATGTTATTGGTTGCATTGTTTGAGACTGAGTTTCCCTTTGCAGGCCAGACTAGCTTCTAATTCGTGAAACTTAAACCTCAGCCTCCTTAGTGTTTGATTTACATTTGGGAAACACCATGGCAAATCAAATTACACTCTTAAGCATAACCAGATATTTAAAAAACAATCACAGACTGAGCTGTGCCTTTGAGTAAATTACCTCCCATGTCTATGGCTGCATGAAGTGTGAAATTATATCTTCTTTGGTTCTTAAAGTTTTTGATTACACGGGTCTCTTGTTTATCAATGTCCATGGATTCTCTAACAGAATAATGTTTTGGCACTGTTTAAGCCCTCTAATAATTTCCCCATGGAGGAACATTTTTGTATCTCTCAATAACTCTACATTTTCTATTTATCTTGGTATTTTCATCAGATCAAGACAGTATGATGATAATACAATAATATACAAACCTGCCTACCATTTGCAGCATCATTTACCACATATGCCTAGTTATGGTCAGAGCTTCTAATCTATTTTTATAATCTGAAGGTAATTCTTCCTCTAGTATTTTCATTTTCACTATTCATTTTAAAAATTTGCACGTAATCATGATTAATACAGTTATAATTTTTACCATTTCCATCAGCAACTGCAATTATCTCAAATAATTATACCTTGAAAGGGAGTGTTATTATAGTTATCAAATAACAAACACACTGAGAAGTTACGATCTTTGCTACTTAATGGTAAGGGACTTAAACAGTATTATATATCATTGTCTCTATCACATATTCACATTTTAGAATACCTCTGACAAAAGTATCTGAGAGAACATCTTATCAGGAGAGATGTTAATTTTTTCACAAATCCAGAGAGCTCTACTTATTTATTTTTTATTTTTTTTTTTATCTTTTGCCTCACTGTTGCATTACATTATGGTTGCAGACATAATGGCTCTCTTTCCACAGAGGACAGGAAGAAGAAAGCACACAAACCAGGTATAATATCCAAACAAACATGTGTTTAACAGGCTTCATTTCCCATATTTTTACCACATCCTGGTAGCTTATTTAAAATGTGAGTCTATAAATGAGGTGATCCATCAGTTAGTTCAAATATCTTATATTATAATCATCTCTGGAAATGTCCTCATATATTCTCAGAACTGTGTTTACTTATCTTCTCAACATTTCTCAGTCCATCAAATTGACAATCAGGATTAATTTGCTCACATATAAAAATTATATTCATGTTGCTACAGCCAACTGAGGATGAGATTACTTGGAGTTATGAGTATGTAGAGCTGTTGGCAGCAACAACTGGTAGACCCTTTGAACTATCTTTCTGCTGCTATCTTTAATTTTTGAACCCTTAGGCCTAAGGCACACAGCATCTGTGCGGTCAGTTTCTCAGCTGCAGAAAAGGAAGGGCAACTGCTCATTCAGTTATATGATGTTATTTCACAAGTGAGATGATAGAAAAATATATGAACTGCCTGGCAAACTTAAATCATAATTAGGACAATGATAGAATAATGTTTCTAGGAGAAATGCTAAAAGCCTACAAGTTTAGGATTTTGTCTAAAAGGTTATACAGATATAATTCTCATATTATAATTACCATTAGCAGAGTGTTTTTGAGTGCAAATTGCTATAATTAGTATTCATTTTAATATTATTGTTTAAGGCCAGAATAATTGTCATTAAGAGTTTAATCAAACAAAGATAAAGAACTACTTTGAGGTAAATGCTTCCTTAATCAATTGCTGGGCTTTAATATTAAATCATAGGATAATCAAGGATGGTACAACAAAAGTGATAAAAAGAATTAATAATGATGAAAGAACAAATGAATGATTAACAAAATGTCATATTAGCAGAAAAACCTGGGGCTCTTATGAATTTCGCTGTCTTGTGGCTCAACCTGTTAGACCTGGAATGTAATGATTGATGTGGCCTTTTGGCATCTCGAGTTGAAGGCATTATTTTTTTTTAATTCATAGAACAGAAATATGTTAATCCTCATGTTTCCTAATTGAGTGCTTAAGATAAGTGAAAGTCAAGCTTTGTGATCAGGCATGAAAGCTTCAAGGAAAAAAGATAAAAGCTTAGATACCAGGTGGCCCCATTTCTTATGAAGACATGTCTTGAGTACAGTAGCTTCATAATATACATCATATGAAAGTTAGACATGATTTGCAAAGTAATTCAATAGTTTGAAAACCCCCAAACCTGGCTTTATTCTGAAACTTATTTCTAGGAAATTCTTTTTCAGATGATTGAGACAGAGATATTTGATCAATATAATGTTATAAGGAGGAACTTAAGGTGTTTTAAGGTGTAAAAATAATTGTCATATTGCTGAATTTTTGTATTAAACTAAAACTTGAGACTGTATTATATTGCTTAGAGAGATTCAAGGTGTCTGAAATCTTAGGAATATATCTAGCTATATGATAGTCATTATTGGTAATTATAGAGACATTTTTGTTTAAAAATTTTGGTGAAGATTCTTTGAATGGTCACTGATTGAAGTATAAATAGCTCAGTTGACATCAAATGGCCACAGATGATCTTTAAATTAAAAACAAAGAAAGAAAGAAAACAAAAATTTGTACATATATTTTTAGTAAATGTGTTTTATGATAAAAATAAATGGTCTTAACAAAGTAAGTTATTCCTAATGACATCATAGTTTGACTCTGCAAATACTTTTTATAAGGAAACTGTCGTAATTGAATTGAAAACCTTGAGTTTTTTACTAAAGAAAAGATGGTTCCTATTCAATCTACCAAGATTTTTGCTGTACAATTATTTGAATTCTCCCACCGTTTTACACATAGGTAAGCTACCACAAAATTGACTAAGCTCTCTTGTGACTTTAAGACTAATATAAAGAAGTCTTTTAGGTATATAGCTAGAAACATTTTGGATCTTTAAATGGATAATTTAAATAGGTCATTTAAAATGGAGCCTGCAATATAACTCAGAAATTATCTCAATAATAATAAATGGCCTTGGGGAAAAAGTCATTGAGTTTTGCAAACTCGCAGAAAATAGTAATAACAGTGATGAGGATGATGGTGATGATGGTGATGATGGTGATGATGGTGATGGTGATGATGATGATGATGATGATGATGATGATAAATACCAGGAAAGACAGTATTCTAGGCTCAAGAATTCACAACATCTTTTTATATCCAGATGAGAAGCTAATGTCAGATTTTATATTTAAAGCATACAGAAATTGTCTGTATCACAGTAAACAAGAGTTATTATTATAACTATAATCACTGTAATTATCATTTTAAGAGATGTGTTTCTGGTTTTCTTTCAAAGAACAGTAAGAGATAATCATAGTTGTAAATCAAATATTCTACTAGACTCCTCATTATGGCATATGCATGAGCACATTAATTAACAACAGAAAATTTCAAATCAATACACTCAGAACATTTTTATTTATTAGATCATCATTACACCAAACAGAAAGTGCTTATCTAGAGTTTCCCTAGATGTTGACATTCTATGAAATGTCTGCTGTGAATTAAATAATGACACATTCATTATCCTGAATAGATTCTTCATTGTTGATACATAGTTATTTCTTTAGAAAGAAAAACTGCTATAAAATTACACCTGCATTTTCAAATCTCATAGGTTACATCAAAAAAAAAGCTGTAAGATTAAAAAGAATTTAAATTGTGAATATAACAACACATTGTGAGCACTCTCCATGAATTATAGCAAGCAGTGATCACAGATGTACAAAATTTAATACCAAAGATGACTATTTACATTAGGTAATGCAAGAAAGAATAATATAAGATTATTCCTCAGTTATAATGCATCTAGGAAATACATAAAATTGATTCAGGGGAGTGAAAGTATAAATAACTGAATCTGTGCTCTAATCCAGTCTACTTTCATTACATGCCATGACTTGGGCTTCCACCCATAGGCTATTTTACCAACCACAATTAAAATTACATTTAGTTCAATTATTTGGTTTTCAAGTTAATTGTTGAAGGAGCCCTCATATTTTAATCAAGCATTATATGCAGTATTAAAAAACCACTTCAAACTGCTAAATAACAAATCAGAGGAAAATCAACAAAAATCAGCTAAAAAGTATGCAGGTTTAGATTAGAAAAAAAATCAAACTGCAACATTCTGGAAGTCACAGAGGCATGGAACAGCTACTGCTAGGACATGACTATAATTTATATAAAAATGAATTAATATTCTAAATCAGAAAAGTGCTAGGGAACTTGCCAAACATTATCAAAAGACCCTCATCCCAAATGTTCAAACCCAGTAGGTCATGCTTAAAGACTGCCTTGCACAAGAATGGGAACCTTTGCCAAAACGATTCATTAATTTAAGGTTTAGAAGGATTAAAGATAAAAATACCTTATCTTAATTAGTAGTGAGATAGTTAAAAATAATGAAAGACACTTCTTCAGACTCTCACCTGTTACTGTGTGAGGCTTCAGGTATGAGCTAACGGGAAAATTACAATATGAAGGTGGTTGCTTTTTTTTTTTTTGAGATTCTGTTATGCTTATAAACAAATACCATGCTAAAACGACAGTCCCTTTATACGATGCCCCAGAATAACGATGCATTGTGCATTTGTCCTAGCCAATGTCTGTTCTGGACCCTGAAGTGGATCTGTTCAAGTAAACCCACTAGTGTGCATCAGCCAGCAAAGCATTCACATCTGTAAAGGAGAAGCCAAGGAGTATAAGGATACGTGTCCAGAGGACACCAGCTGAAGTGGAAACTCTCTGCATAAGCTAACACAAAGGGCAAATCTAACTGGATATGCTTTCTTCTAAATCACACAACTTGCAACTTTTGTAATAATTCGAAAGGAAGATGGTCATTCAATTGCCCACATCTGTTGTTATTTTAATTGAATTCTATGGAGTCATCAGATCATACCAAGCTGAGAAAGCACTCTGAAAGGAACAAACCCTGAAATTCTACTCTTCTAAATCTCTACTAAACCTTTTGTATGGACTTACTTTTACCTAATATTGTGTATCACTTATAGTAACTTCTTTTCTTAGTTTAGACCAACAGATTTAATAGGGAAAGGTGTCAAAAAATGAAAGTAACAAAATAATTTACCTTAAGCCATAGAAGCATATAGTTTTCATGAGTTGCATGTTTAGTCACACTTATGAGAAATGTGTTAAATAGTTGTAATTTCATCCTATGTAATGAGATTTTTATGAATCTGGTTTGTTTTGAATAAAACTTTTTTTCTGCTTGTGCACATCATGTTTTCTTTATTCATTCATCTGCTACTGCTGTAGTCTTGAGGAACAACATTCATCTGCAGCTTAGGAAGTGAGCTAAGGCTAGAGATTTGATTTTGAACCTGGACTGACCTGATTTAGAGGCCTGGCTCTCTGTATTTTGGCCAGAGTCAGAAGCAGCTACACTGGTAAGATGCCTTTTTTAGTATTACTGACTTTATTTTTTATTTTATTCACTTTATATCCGTATCTCAGCCATTTCCCTCCTCTCCTCCTGGTCTCATCCTCTCACCCTTTACCCTCTTTCCCTCCTCCCCTGCTCCTCAGAAAAGGGGAACCCAAAAACAACAACAACCCACCCTGGCAAAGCAAGTCCCCTCAGGACTAACTGCATCCTCTCCTACTGAGACCCAACAAAGTGTCCCGTCCAGCAGGAGCAGTAATTATGGGGTCCGAGGGGAGCCATACCTGAAAGATGGGACGGAAAAGAGAGAGGCGAGACCAAGTAGCATTCCTATCAAGGTCTGTTTATTGAATCAAAAGCAAAAGCTTATATGGGGTGGAGGCAGGGGCTAAGCAGCAGGGGTGGGGGCCTGAGAATGCCTCCAGATGATACCATCAGGGGAACATCCTGTGGTTCATCTCGGAACAATTCCTATCTTATCTTAGCTAACTATCTCTTGCCTCAAGCTAACCTGCTAAACAGCATCTGCAGAGGTTGAAAGGAGGAAGTTAGCTTTGGAATGGGGCATGAGTATTTTGCCATTAGACTCTTTTAGCCTTGAATGACCCTGGATTGGCTCTGGACAACAACGGAGCCCAGATAGGGGAAGGTAATCCAAAAGCAAGCAACAGAGTCCATGTCAGTGATAGCCCCCACTCTAATTGCTAGGGGACCCTCAAAAAGATGAAGCTGGCAATTAGCTACATATGTGTAGGATACCTAGTTCCAGGAAATGGGTGCTAGGTTTGGTTGGTGGTTCAGTCTCTGTGAGCCCCCATGGTGCTCAGATTCTGTTGGTCTTTTTATGGGGTTCTTGTCCTTAATACATAGAGTCATATCAGTGTAAACCGTATATCATAACTATATAAATGAGGGAGAAGTCTGAGAGGTTCACTGAACATAGTAATGGACCCAGAACTCCCATTCACATCACATGTCCATTGCTTGAATTCTTCACCAAAGTATAATACTGATGGTCTTATTTCTAAATCCAGTGAGATATAGTTAAGTAGGTAAAAAACAAAATGTCAGAAACTGTTTACTTGTATTCACTTTCAAGAAAACCTCATAGAAATAAGGAGAAAATTATATTATACCCAAGGTAAATGAAGCAAAGTGGGGAAAATATAAAGAACTTGAAAGCAATTCTACCTCTTTGGAATGATATTTTTTAATTTATTTAAATAATTTATTCAGATTACATCTAAATTGTTAATCCATCCCTTGTATTCTGATCCTCCCTCCCTCCCACTTTCACCCTATTCCCCTTCCCTGTCTATGACAGAGAAAGACCTCCTCCCCTACTATATGGCCATAGGCTATGAAGTCTCATCTTGGTAGCCTGCTTATTATTTCTCTGAGTGCCACCCACCAAAGGGAAGTGGCCAAATATGGGGCACCAGCGTTCATGTCCGAGTCAGTCCCCGCTCTCCACTTAACTGTGGAGAATGTCCTGTCCATTGGTTAGATCTGAGTAGGAGTTCAATGTTTACTGCAAGTATTGTCCTTGGTTGGAGCTGTAGAATGATTTAAAAAAAAGAGTTATACATTATTTAATCTATAAAATTTAATTATAAGATTATATTTCCTTGATAGAAAGATAAACCCAAGCAAAATACCAACATTATTTATATAAAAAACAGAACAGAGCTGCTGAAACTGGGAACTCGGGGAGGTCATCAGTGAAGCACAGCCTGTTTCCATGGAGACTTCATTGTGTTGAAGATGCCAAGACTATGCAGCAGCAGATTTTGAGTACAGTCAGCCTGTTTACCATACAAATTTTCTTTCAAATGCCAGGACTGAATAAGTCTGACTACCCAAGCCACTTGGACCCTAGAAGATCCTGAGAGAGCCCCAGATATCAGACATTGAGATTTTCCTTGCAGTATTCTGTGATTGTTTTTATTGGTAACTGTGCTCTTGTTCTTCTTTTTAGAATAAAAAAGTTACTGTAACATGTCTTTGATTTTATACGGTTCCATAATTAAGAAACTGAATTTTCTTAAAGAAGACTTAGACTTTACAATATTGACAATTTTTGAACTATGGAAACATATTTCCTGTAATACTAACAATGACTTGGGAACTTGGGGACAAACAAGAAAAGATATGATTTATATGTGATATGCTTGTGTAATAATACTCATCATAACTAATCTGGTTTTCAACCTGAAACATCTGGGAAGAGGAAACCTCAATTGAGAAAATGCCTCCATCAGTCTTGTCTGCAAGCATTTTTGTGGGAAATTTTCTTGATTGCTAGTTGATGTAGGTGAGCCCAGCACTTACTATGGTGCCTTCCTTTGGTAGGTAGGCTTAGACTGTACAAAACAGGTAACTGAACTAGCCAAGGGATAACATCCTGTAAGTAATCTTGTCTGTTACAGGATCCTATTTTCAGTTTCTGTCTTATCTTCCCTCAATCATGACCTATAACCTGTAAGCAAAATAAAACACTTCCTACACTCAAATTCTTTTGCTCAGCGATATATCACAGCAGCAAAAGCACTAACCAGGATAGTAAGCAAGGACAAAAATAACTTGTACTGTTTTGGAGACATCTATAGATTTCATGACTAAGAACTCACAGTGATGTAGCCCATGCCTTGTTTTAATTTTCATTTAATTGTCTATGTCTTCTGAGAACACCATTGATCACCCAGGCAGACTAATCCTAACCAGCCATTTTTTAATTTAATTTATTCATATTACATCTCAATGGTTTTCCCATGCCTTGTATCCTCCCATTCCTCTCTCCCTCCCATTTTCCCCTACTCCCTTCCTCTATGACTGTGACTGAGGGGGACTCCCTCCCCCTATATATGCTCATAGGGTATCAGGTGACTTCTTGTTATCCTGCTATCCTTCCTCTGAGTGCCACCAGGACTCTCCATACAGGGGACACAGTCAAATATGGGGCAACAGAGTTTGTGTGAAAGTCATACCCCACTCTCCACTCAACTGTGGAGAATGTCCTGTCCATTGGCTAGATCTGGGTAGGGGTTTGAAGTTTATGGCCTGTATTGTCCTTGGTTGGTGCCATAGTTTGAGCGGAACCCCTGGGTCCAAATCTGCCTATCAAAATGTTCTTCTTGTAGGTTTCTAGGACCCTCTGGATCCTTCTACTTTTCTATTCTCCCATGCTTCTCTCATCTAGAGTCCCAATAGGCTGTCCTCCCCTCTGTCCCAGTTTCCTGGTAAGTGAAGGCTTTCGTGGGACATGCCCCTTGGATTAGTGTGCAAATATAAATGAGTATATATCATTTGAGTCTTTCTGCTTCTGGGTTAACACACTCATTATGATAATTTCTAGCTCAATCCATTTGTCCACAAATTTTGGGAATTCCTTGTTTTTAATAGCTGAGTAATATGCCATAGTGTAAATGTACCACAGTTTCTTTATCCATTCTTCTACTGAGGGACATTTAGGTTGTTTCCATGATCTGGCTATTATGAATAAGGCTACTATCAACATGGTTGAGCAAATTTTCTTGTTGTGTGCTGGAGCATCTTCTGGGTATATTCCAAGGAGTGGAATAGCTGGGTCTTGAGGAACCCCTATTCCCAGTTTTCTAAGATAGTACCAGATAGATTTCCAAAGTGGCTGTACTAGTTTGCATTCCCACCAGCAATGAAGGAGTGTTCCTCTCTCTCCACACCCTTGCCAGCATGAGGTGTCACTTGAATTTTTTATCTTAGCCATTCTGATGGGTGTAAGACAGAATCTCAGAGTTGTTTTGATTTGCATTTCCCTGAAAACTAAGGAGGTTGAGCATTTCTTTAAGCATTTCTCAGCCATTTGATATTCCTCTGTTGAGAATTCTCTTTTTAGTTCTGAGTCCCATTTCTCAATTGGGTTATTTGGTTTGGTGGCGTTTAATTTCTTGAGTTCTTTATATATTTTGGATATTAGACCTTTGTCAGATGTAGGGTTGGTGAAGATCTTTTCTCAGTCTGTAGGCTGTCGCTTTGTTTTCTTGACAGTGTCTCCTGCCTTACTGAAGCTTCTCAGTCTCATGATATCCTGATTATTAATTGTTGACCTTAAGGCCTGGCTGTTGGTGTTCTGTTCAGGAATTAGTCTCCTGTGCCAATGCGTTCCAAGCTCTTTCCCACTTTTTCTTCTAACCGACTTAGTGTCTCTGGTTTTATATTGAGGTCATTAATCCACTTGGATTTGAGTTTTGTGCAAGGTGACAAATATGGGTTTAATTGCATTTTTTTATACATAGACCTCCAGTTAGACCAGCACCATTTGTTGAAGATGCTATCCTTTTTCCATTGAATGGATTTGGCTTCTTTGTCAAAAATCAAGTGACCACATGTGTGTGGATTCACATCTGGGTCTTCTATTCAATTCCACTGATCAACCAGCCTGTTGCTGTGCCGGTACCATGATGCTTTAATTACTATGGCTTTATAGTACAGCTTGAGAACAGGTATGGAGATTCCTCTGGAGTATCTTTTATTATACAAGATTGTTTTAGCTATTCAGGGTTTTTTGTTTTTCCATATGAAGTTCAGAATTGAACTTTCAATGTCTTTTAAAAAATTGTGTAGGTATCTTGATAGAGATTGCATTGAATCTGTGGATTGCTTTTGGAAAGATGGCCATTTTTACTATGTTAATTCTCCCAATCCATGAGCAAGGAAGATCATTCCATCTTCTTATGTCATCTTCAATCTCTTTTTCAGAGTTTTGAAATTCCTTTCAAACAAGTATTTCAGTTGCTTGGTTAAAGCAACTTCTACATATTTTATACTGCTTGTGGCTAAAGTGAAAGGTGTGGTTTTCCTAATTTCTTCTTCTGCAAGCTTGTCATTTGTGTACAGGAAAGCTACAGCCTTTATTGAGTTAATGTTGTGTCCAGCCAATTTGCTGAAGGTGTTTATCAGCTGTAGTAGTTCTCTGGTGGAATTTTGGGAGTCATTTATAAACACTATCATATCATCTGCAAATATGGATAATTTGACTTTCTCCTTTCCCATTTTGATATGCTTCATCTCCTTTTGTTGTCTTATTGCTCTGGCTTGAACTTCGAGTACTATATTGAAGAGATATGGAGAGAGTGGACAGTCTTGCCTTGTTCCCGATTTTAGAGGAATTTCCTTGAGTATCTCACCATTTAATTGATTTTTGCTTTGGCTTGCTGTATATAGCCTTAATTATGTTGAGGTATTTGCCTTGTATCCCTGATCTCTCCAAAACTTTAAACATGAATGGGTGTTGGATTTTATCAAATGCTTCTTCTGCATCTAAGGAGATGATAATGCAGTTATTTATTTTCAGTTTGTTTATATAGTGGGTTACATTAATGGATTTCCATATACTAAACCATCCCTGCATGTCTGGAATGAAATCCACCTGGTTATGGTGAATAATATCTTTGATGTGTTCTTGTATTTGTTTTGCAAGTATTTTTTTGAGTATTTTTGCATCAATGTTCATAAGATAAATTTGTCTGAAATTCTCTTTCTTTGTTGTGACTTTGTGAGGTTTATTTATTAATGTGTCTATGGACTCATAGAATGTATTTGGTGATGTTCCATCCATTTCTATCTTTTGGAGTAACTTGAAGAGGTTCTGTATTAGCACATCCTTGAAGGTCTGGTAGAATTCTGCACTGAAATCATCTGGCCTTGGCCTTTTTTTTTTTTTTTTTTTTTTTTTGTTGGGCGACTATCAATGATTGCTTCTATTTCTGCAGGGGAAATGGACCTATTTAGCTTGTTTATCTGTTCTTCACTCAATTTTGGCAAGAAATTGATCAAGAAATTTATCCATTTCCCTTAAATTTTCAAATTTTGTGGCATATATGCCTTTGAAGTAGGATCTTATGATTCCTGTATTTCTTTAGTGTCTGTTGTTATGTCTCCCTTTTTGTTTCTGATTTTGTTGATTTCAATACTGTCTCTCTGCCTTTTTGTTGTTTGACTAACGGCTTGTCTATCTTGTTGATTTTCTCAAAGAACCAGCTCTTGGTTTTGTTGATTCTTTGGACTGTTCTCTTTGTTTCTAATTTATTATTTTCAGCCCAGAGTTAGATGATTTTCAGCTGTTTAATGCTCTTGGTTGTTTCTGCTTCTTTTTTTTCTAGCACTTCCAGCTGTGTTGTTAAATTGCTTATGTGCAATGTTTCCAATTTTGATGTAAAGGCACTTAGTGCTATGAATTTTCCTCTTAGCACTGCTTTCAATGTGTCTCACAAATTTGGGTATGTATTTCCATCATTTTCATTGAATTTCAGAAAGTCTTTTATTTCCTCCTTTACTTCTTCTATGACCCATATGTCTTTAAGTAAAAAGTTGTTTAGTTTCCATGTCTAAGTAGACTTTTTGTTATTTCTGTTTTGTTGAAGTACAGCCTAAGACCATGGTGATCTGATAGGATACAAGATATTATTTCAATCCTCTTGTATCTGTTGAGGCTTGCTTTGTGAACTACGATGTGATCAATTTTGGAGAAGGTTCCATGGGGTGCAGAGAAGAAGGTATATTCCCTTTTGTTTAGGTAAAAGGTTCTATAGATATCTGTTAGATCCATTTGAACCATGGCATTGGTAAACAATGTTATTTCTTGGCTTAGTTTCTGTTTCAATGACCTATCCTTCCATGAAAGTGGGATGTTGAAGTCTCCCACTATTATTGTGTGGGGATTGATGTGTGGTTTAAGTTTTGTTAACAAATCTTTTGGAATATTTTTTCAAACTTTTATGCTGAGGTAATGTCTATATTTATGGGTGAGATGGATTTCTTGGATGCAGAATAATGTTGGATCTTGTTTATGCATCCACTCCGTCTGTGTCTTTTTATTGTAGAATTGAGACCATTGATGTTGAGAGATATTAATGACCAATCACTGTTAAGAGTCTTAATTTTGATGTTGTTTCCAGTAGAGCATTTGTGTAGTTGTGTTTTTGCCATGGATAGTTATCTATTTCCTGTGTAGTTTTTGTTGTAGCTTGTCCCTATGGGATGGAGTGTTCCTTCTAGTATAATTTGTAAAGCTGGACTTGTGAATAGGTACTGTTTGAATTTTTTTTTTGTCATGGAATACTTTTTTTTCTCCATCAATGGTTATTGATAGTTTTGCTGGGTAAAGTAGTCTGGCCTGGCATCTGTGGTCTCTTAGAGTTTGCAGCATCTCTGTCCAGGCCCTTCTGGCTTTTATTGTCTTTGCTGAGAAGTTGGGTGTAATTCTGATAGGTTTGCCATTAAACATTATTTGACCCTTTTCTCTTGCAGCTTTTAATATTTTTCTTTGTTCTGTATGTTTTGTGTTTAGATTATTATGTGACAGGAAGTTTTTCTTTTCTGGTTTATTCTGTTTGGTGTTCTGTAGGCCTCTTGTATGTTTATAGGCATCTCTTTCTTTAGATTGGGGAAGTTTTCTTCTATGATCTTGTGAGAATAGTTTCTGGCCCTGGAGTCTGATATCTTCTCTTTTCTCAATGCCTATTATTCTCAGATTTCTTCTTTTCATGGTGTCCTCGATTTCTTGGATATTTTGTGTCAGAATTTTTCCAGATTTAACATTTTCTTTAATGGTTGCTTCAAGATCTATGATTGTATCTTCTAGACCTTAGATTCGTTCCTCTGTCTCTTGGATTCTGTTAGAAAAGCTCACCTCTGTGTTGCTCGCCTTCTTCTCTGAGCTCTCACATTCCCATTTCTTCTGTCTGTGTGTTTATCGTTGAATCCATTTTCATCTTCAGATCTTGAACTGATTTTTTTATTTCTTTCATCTGATTGTTCGTATATTCCTGCGTTTCTTCCATTGCCTCTTTATAGATCTTCAGAGCTTGAACTGTTTTATTGATTTCCTTCATCCCATTGTTTGTATTTTCCTCAAAAATTTCCAGATCCACTATATGGGCTTCTTTTACTTCTCTCACCTGTTTGGCTATGTCTTCCTGCATTTCATTATGAATTTTATTTGTTTCCTCCATTATCATCCTCATTAATAAGGATTTGATGTCATTTCCTGAATTTCCGTTGTGTTTGATCTCTGGGTTGTTTTCTTTGGGTAGCTGGGATCTGGAGACGCTATATTGTTTTGTGTTTTATTTTTTGCATTTGCTTTTATGCTGTCCTTTAGTCATCTTACCATTTCTATTTTTGTTAAGTAGCTTCCAGAGTTGGTTGAAAGGCGTTTGATGATGGATTCACCTGTTTTCTCACAATTTTCCTAGGCTGGAAGCTCTGATGCTTCACTGGTGTGGATGGCAGGAGGCCCTGTCGTTTCAAACTCACACAGCCAATGATCTTCAGCTCCCCTGTACTGTGGATCCTGCAATCCTTATGGGTCTCTGGATGTGCATTGGGTCAGGCCAAAGTGTCCACAGCCTTCTGGGTCCCCTTGTAGCACTGGAGCTCTCCAGAGACTGAAGCAGGTCAGGTGGAGGTGGTCTGATAGCCACTCTACTACTTGTCTCCCTGAGAATTCCCTAGTCCTGGAGCTTTGATGCTCCTCAGGTTTGTTGTTCCTGGTAGTGGTTCAAGACCCAGACTGTTTGCAGAGTCCAGGTTAGTGTCACAGGGTCCAAACCGTCTACACACTGAGTCCAGTTTGTGTCTCTGGACCCAAATGGGTCTCAGGCCTAATCTATGCCCTTATTTCAGTTAGTGTTGAGTCCAACCAGAGTCTTGGGCCCAAACTGCACACTGAGCTTGACAAGTTCAGTTAGTCTCAGGGTCCAAACTTCCCACCAATCCAACCAGAGTCTAGGGGTTTGGAGTGCCCGCCAAGTCCAGCCAGGGTCTCCAGGCCCAAACCACACACCAAGCTCAGCTAGCTTCTCTGGGGCCAAACTAATCACCAAGTCCAGCCAGAGTCTCGGGGATGAGACCATGCCAAGCTCAGCTAGAGTTTCAAGGCTGAAACTGCCAGCCAAGATCTGCAAGGCACTCTGGGCCTGAACCATGCACTGAGCTCAGCTAGATTCTCAGGGCCTAAACCGTCTGCTGAGTTCAGCTAGAGATTTTGAGCCTAATCTGTGCACCAAGCTCACTTAGGGACTCTGGGCCCAAATTACACGTAGAGTCCAGCCAGAGTTTCTGGGCTGGGACTGCATATCAAGCTCAGGTAGGGGCTCTGGGCCCAAAGCACACACCCTGGTCAGTTATAGTCTCAGAGCCTGAACTGCCTGTTGAGCTCATCCAGGGACTCTGTACCCAAACTGCATGCTGAACTATGCCAGAGACTCTTGGCCTAAACTGCACATAGAGTTCAGCCAGAGTCTCAAGACCAGGACTGCATGTACAGCTCAGCTAGAGTCTCTGTGCCCAACTGCCAGCCAAGTCCAGCTAGGGACTCTGGGCCAAAAATACACACTGAGTTCAGCTAGAGTCTCAGGAGCCAAACTGTGTGCTGAGCTCAGCTTGGGTCTCAGGGGCTGAACTGAGCGCCAAGTTGATCTTGGGTCATGGGGCCCAAATTGTGTGGCATGGTCCAAATACTGTCCAGAGTCCCCTCTCCTGTAGCAACTCCCACCAGACACCACACTAACCACTTCTGCCAGAGGGCTCCAAGCTGCAAACCTCAGCCACCGCCACTGCCACTCTGGTCTGAGAAAATCTGCACTCGTCCCATGTGCAGGGGCACCCTAACCAGCCATTTTTAAAAGCTACATTATGAAATTACCTCATTAACTAGTAAGTTTCCATAAGACTTTTCATGAATCTTCTGTTTTGGTTGACCCACTCACTACTCTCTCTTTACTCAGTAAATAACCCTGCTTAGCCTTTTTTCCCCCAGGATTTTTTCATCTTCTCTCATTTCCCATGTATTTTACCATCCCTCCAGTTGTTCAAGTTTACATTGGGTTACATAGTAGCAGACTTCTTTTAACTTTTCATACCCTTTTATTTTGGTTTAGTTACCCTCTTCACCAGCTGATTTCCCCTATTACTACCTTGCCCATACTGATTAAGCATTCTACTAGTGGGGTGTAGCCTTGGATGTCATGGACTTGCTTTGTAGACCAGGCTGGCTTTGACTCACAGAGAGTTATCAGCGTCTGCCACCCTGAGTGCTAGGAGTAAAGGTGTGCACTACCAAGCCAGACTAGTTATTGAAATTCCTAAGGTAACTTTTACAATATACATTATAAAGTGACATGGATATTGAGTTTTTGTTAAAAAGCTCACACTGCAGTAACATAAACTTTAAAGTGTGATATAGAATCTCATTCAAGATCTCTTTAGCCATTTTTGCTGATGTAAACAATGTACCTCTCTGTCATCTGTTTCTCTTGTTTATTCCATGACAGAAAATTGATAACACATCTCTTTCTACTGAAGTCTTTTTGTTATTCTCTGTCTCAGTGGGATTTGCCTATTTGCTCATCATCTGAGGATAAATAGATTTTCCTCTAAGATAATCACACTTATTTTCATGGAAATACGGAAGTAATGTGTGATTGCCATGTGGCCTGAGCACATTAAAATTAAAAGCTGATTTCTAGAGGTTTGAGCACCCTGTAGGGAATCATGCTAAAGAGGCAATATTGCATATTTTTGTTATGATCCAAACAAATGGATAAACATTCCATTATACTTCCACTGCATCATTTACCCCACAATAGTTTAACAGGTTTTATTCAGTGGAAAAAAGCAGTTGAGTAAGAATGACATTTTTCTGTCTTAGAACATGATGTTGGACAATCTGTCAGCCATATAAATAAAATTATCATTTGCCACAAATTAAGCATACCATATCACTGCCAGTAGAAAGCTCCTATTTACTTAATTTTCACACATTTGCTCATTGTTACATAACTACAATATTTCAAAACCGATGAGAAGAATCAGACTTTTACTACAGAGACAGGCCTCACCAAACGTTGTGATTGATGACAACCCTACCCCTCGGGATCGGAAGCAGGAGAGCAATGCAGTCACATCTGATCTGTACTACACACAAAGCTTCAGACGAAGCTCCCTGAATCACAACAAAGTCCATATGTCAAATAAAAAACAAGGAACAAAGCAACATTAAAAACAAAATAGTACTTGAAGCGATGAGGTTGTAAATTTTTACTGCCCATTATGCACAGGGAAACACTAAAAATAACAATTCATCTAGTTTAAAAATAATATTACTGAGTCTGATGTAAAGTCTCTGTGGTGAAGCATGTGTTGAATGGGCCTGATGGTTTCATTTGTCTCCCCATATCAGATCCCATGCGGAAGGGTAGAAACAACTCAAAAAAATTGTCCTTTGAACACCATCAAAGTGCCATAACACAGTCATGTCTCCCCACAAAAAAAAAATGTTAACAATTAAACAAGGAGATGTAGTCATTTTATGTGAATATCAAATCTTAAGAACGTAAACAAACCACCATATAAGTAGAATAAACATGGATACAACTAAAACTTTGAAACATCCATTTTAGTTAAACAGACTGTATGCTATTTATGGATGTACTGAATCGTGTCTCTGCATTAGCATCACATCATCTCACTTAATTTTTGCAGAAATATTATGTGGAAAATCAATTTGTAAAATTCAGATACAAGGATTTGAAGCCCAGAAAAACTATGGTCCAATGGGCAAGGACTGAGCAATGATGAAAATTGCCCCTGATGCCCACCCCACCCTAAAACTAAACTCTTGCATGGTAGCTTGTAATATAAAAACAATAATTTAAATGTGCCTATTCAAATAATTTCCAAATGCTTCAACCCTGTAACATAATGTACATTTAAAAATTATAATGTTAAAAGTAAAAAGATTAATATATACATATATTTATATTTATGTTGACTGCATGTGAATGTTTTCATTTGTTCATGCAATAGAATAAACCAGCAAATATTTAAACATGAAAGAATCAAATAAGATATGTATATGTTGCATGGAAATAAATGAGTACATAGTATATATATATACACCTTTGTCTAAGGAATTATGGAAAAGTACACGTTGATTTTTCCAGTGTATAATTGAGAAGGTACCATTATAAAGACTAAAAAAAATGTTTTGTTTTAGAAACTGTTGGGATTATC
Organism: Acomys minous; assembly: GCF_964271855.1. Classification (NCBI taxonomy): domain Eukaryota; kingdom Metazoa; phylum Chordata; class Mammalia; order Rodentia; family Muridae; genus Acomys; species Acomys minous. The sequence continues at coordinate 93,222,052 of NC_140483.1, forward strand.
TAAATAAGCATGTAAATTATATATATATCATTTAATGTAGTTATATATTAATACATTTTATAAGAATTCATATACAGATAGTATTATTTTAGTCCCTATGTCAGTTAAAGATAAAAAGAAATTAAAATAATTGTTTTATTCAATTTATAGGAAAAACATTCTCATAAAACCTCACACAAATTCTCAAAAAGTCAAATATATCCACAGACATAATACTCCAAAGTAATCCTTATCTGAAATAGGAAGAAAATCCTTGACAGTATCTACTCTGGAGACTTCTTCAATAGAGAACATTTATGAATTTGCTCTTAGGATGACCTTGTGCTATGTGCTGCCATAGAAAACGGTCTCCACAGTGTCCTCATGTTGTGAATAATGAGGGTAAGACATACACAATTTATATGCTCTCGTGGAGTTAGTGACATCTCAATGAAGATTTAGGAGTGAGTAGAAAGGAGAATGGAAATCATTATGCCCTTTTTAGTGTTCTAGTCAGGACATGTGAATGTGTTCAGTCCTCTATCTGCCTAATATTCTCATGGACTGAAGTTACTCAAAGCCTGCTGCTCAGCCCAGAACACTAGTGCTGTGCACAGTCCTGCTGCAGGATCATGTCATACGCAAACCTACCCAGCATACTGCACTGCTGGTCCTGAGGCTGGCCACTGGGCTATGAAAATGTAGACATGAGTAAAGCATTGATACATTGTTAATAATGTGAATCTGTACTATATGTTTGTCTTGGATTCCTATGTGAATAAAATATAAACAGAACAGAGAAATAAATAGGAACTTGCCAGAGAGAAGATTGATTTAAATAAAACATGAAGGCTCAGATTAAAAAGAAACTCAAAGTAAGACAAGTTAGAGGAGAAAATAGCCATAGTGATAACATCAATAAAGTTATTATTTTAAAAATAAATTTAATACCCTGAAATGAATTGTAATATTAAGAGGAAACCATTAAGATTTGAATCTGAAAAATCTATCAGTCTGCAACAGCATAAAACTGTTGACTATTTTCAAAGAACAAAGCCTTAGGAAAGAGGAAGATAAAGAACATCTGCTGTATAAATGAAGATTTGAAATAACTCAGGTATGAGAACTGTCATAAAAATGGAATTTGCTCCTCTAAGATGGGAGCCTAGCTTAATTGTCATCAGGGAGGCTTCATCTAGCACCTGATGAAAACAGATGCAGAGAGCCACAGCCAAACATTAGGCAAAGCTCAGGAAACCTTGAGGAAAGAGGCAGAGGGAACCACAGAATACCCACAGAAGCAGCTAACCTGGTCTCATAGGGGCTCATAGATAGGACAATCATGGGGCCTGAACAGGTTTGGTCTAGGTTCTTTACATTTATTGTACTGTCGTGTTGGTTGGTTTTCTTGTGGGACCCTTTTTTTAATTTTAAAAATTAATTTATTCATATTAGATCTCTTTGGTTATCCCATTCCTTGTATCCTCCCATTCCTCCCTCCCTCCCATTTCCTCTTACTCCCCTCCTCTAAGACTGTGACTGAGGGGGACTTCCTCCCCCTTTATATGCTCATAGGGTATCAAGTCTTGGTATCCTGCTACCAAGAAGAGTCTTGTGGGACTCTTAACAGTGGGAGCAGGGCCTGTCTCTGACTCCTTTGCTGACTTCTGGCACCCTTTGCCTCCATTGCCACGGCAAACCTAATCTTAATGGAACTTGATACGCCATATTTGGTAGATATCCTTGGGAAGTATGCCCTTTTCTGAAGGGAAGGGGAGGAGGAATGGGGTGAGGGCTGGGGCTGGGAGAGTAGGAAAGAGAGGGAAATCTATACTTGAGATTTAATGTATGAGAAAAGAATAGATTTTTAAAAAGAAATATTTGACAATGAAAAGCTGGAAAATGTAGTTTCACAAAATATGACATTCCACCTTGTGTCATTCTTTGCTTGGGATCATCAGACATGAGTAGCATTGAAGGACGCTGCTGTCCGTGAGCAGATGACTCACCGCTGAGATCGCAGGTGCTCATCATTGATCCTCCCCAAAACTGTGCCACACATGATTACACAATTGATATTTATATAATTAAGTTTTTTGTTTGTTTGTTTGTTTGTTTGTTTGTAGACAGGATTTCTCTGTCTTTTATGGCCTAAAAGCAATGTTCAAGATTTAGTGGGAAAGAGTCTGAGATAAATAAAAACAAAAATTTTGGAAGATGTGGGCAGAGCGTGTCTCACCAGACAGTACAGGATCACCAGATTGTAAAAGTCCAGCATGCCTGTCATTCCAAGAAAAGCAGCAACCAGACACAGTGGCACACGCCTGTGATCCCAATGTTCTGAGAGATAGAGGCAGACAGATGTCTGTGAGTTCAAGGCCAGTCTGATCTACAAAGAAAATCTAGGGAAGCCAAGGGTACACAAGGAAATCCTGTCTCAAAAACACAAACAAGCAAAAACAAAAATTAAGAAAAGAAGCTTACCACCTCTTTCCATTGAAGAAGCAAGCTGCATAATGAACATTCTGGTTTCTCCCTTGTGTATCTGTGTGCACAAAGGCTTTTTGCCCTCTTCAAATGTTCTCATCTGGCCTCTTTGTACATTGTATCCATAAACAGAAAAACACATGTATAAGTAGTTAAGAAGAATAAATCATATTTTAATTTATTCTTCTCTTATATAATACATCCTAAGCACAGCTTCCTCTCCCACCCTTAGTCCCAGCCCCTCCCCTTGATTTCTCCTCTCCCCCGGATTCACTGCTCCTCTGCTTCCCTTCAGAAAAGGACAGGCTTCCCAGTGATACATCTACATGGAGACCTATATGAATGAGAGAATGGTCCATATAACTTCAGCAATGTCTCCATCAGAGGGAGTGGCACACACAAGGCTTTACAGTACACATGTTCAACGAAAGCAAGGACTCAGTGTGAAGAAGCAGAAACCAAGTGAAAGTGGGAAACATGTCACTATATTTTATTTTTGCAGTTGTAATTTACAATTGCATATGAATATTAATAATTTATAGTGCCTAATTTATAAATTAAATGTTATGATAGGTATGTATGTGTGTAGAACCAGAAAACCTGAATATAACATTAAATACTATCTCTTTAATACTATATAACTTTTGAGTGCCAAGATATGAATATATCACTCAAAAAGTATATACACTTTAAAGTGCATGGTTCATTGACATTATGTAATAATGTAAGATATAGGAATATATTCCTGACAGACAAGGGTGCAATCACAGAAGGTCCAGCATTGAAGAAGAGTTTTGCACTGCACTTAAGGACTTGGATTTACATCAGCTAATACATGTGACTTAAGTCATGGTAATAGCTATGGATATGAAAATCAATACTTTTTGGACACTAAGGTCACACATAGTCTTTTAAAAATGATGATCTTGACCATAATTATGCTCCAAGAACAAATATCTCAATGTAGTGTGGTATAACTCCAGTGAGTTGTTGGTCAGGGAGTCCTTGGAGAACCCCAAAACAGTCTGGCAAGTGCTCTCTTTTGCCCATCAGAGCTACATGATAAGATTGATGGTATGAGGGCATTGCTGAAGATATTGCATACAGGGAGGCTCAAGCTGAAACTGAGTTGAGAGCCTCCTCTCTTCTGCTGCCCATAGCACAAGAAGGCTGTTGGGAGCCTGTGAGTCACAATATCCATTTTCCAGGCAAGAAGTTCTCAATAATCCAATAGGGACAAAACTATTATAGGGAGGACAAGCATTCTCTTACTATACCTGAAGCTGCTACAGGTGAGGGAATGCATGCCTGGTAGTGTAGCTTATGGCTCAAGAGCTAATAGGTACTGTGAGAGAATGCACTACTGATGTTATGCCAAATGGATGTTTAGTCAAATTGTCCCATAAATATGTATGTTTGTACCCATCCATGATACTCTCAGTGGTGATCAGATAAGATTCTCTTTTCCCCCAGGTTGATGATGATTAATATGGAGACTAAAAACTGGTCAAAATGGTAAAGTAAGTGACCAGTGACTTCTCAGATCTAGAAGGGAGATTGCACTACCCCATCTAAGGATCTGAGAACATTTTAGAAGAAAAGGCAGGGAGACTGTAATACCCATGGCATGGACATGAATGCTGCAGAGCTGTCTTCTGGATAGAGACTGGCCATTCAAACATGAGTAATAGCAGGTGTAACTCAATGCACAAAGGACAAACAGAAAAGTCAGAGAGAACTGTCCGGAAGAGAGAAAGATGAATGTGAGGGGAAGAGAGACAAGAGAGGATAATAAAAGGTAAGTATAAATTGTTTACAACAAATTAATTACATTTCTTTAATTATATAATTAATTGTGTTATTAATTAATTACAACAAATTAACTACATTATGGTTCTTGCACAATTTTATGTAGTCATTAAAACACAATTTGTCAATAATCATTAAGATGATTATTATATAATGTTAATGAAATGTGTGTGTGCATGTGTGTTTGTGTGTGTGTGTGTTTGTGTGTGTGTGTGTGTGTTTGTGTGTGTGTACTATTTGGGCATCTTGGCATGCAGAAATGATATTCTTATTAATTTCATTGGCATGGAGTTTCCAGTAGAAAATTTCATGTAGAAGAACCTAACATCACTTCATTGTGGATACAAGTGAAGTGATTTCCTATACATTCATACGCCAAGGGAGAGGAGGATATGGTTAGGAACTTGTTGCCAGTCATTTGCAAGATTCTTCCCCGAACTGTTCTGCACTGCATTCATGCTACTTTTATGTTTCATCTAAAGGGAACTTTTCTATTGCTGTGGGGAAAACAAACTTATAGATATTATTACTTTGTGTGTAATTGTTGCTTGAGGAAAATTTCCTCAGGCACTGCCCTTAAATTTTTCTCCACTTCTTTTTTTTTTTAAAGAGACATCTTCATACCCACCTACATCACACTTCACTCCTTATCTGTCAGTTAAGTTTTTAAAAAAGAAAACCAAGCACAGATAAAGGCATTTAAATGTGCCAAATCCATACTGATATATTTATTCTCTGGAAACTTATCAGTCATTTTTATTGAGCTTTTTTTCTCTAGATGGCATTGTTTTGTAACCTTGCCCCATGCTTATTCCTTCCGTTCACTATGGTTGTAAGGACATATTCCTAAAGTTTTTCTTTTATATTTTTTTAGTTTTAATTAAGCACATAATGACTCTCTAGACATAGCCTATCCTCTATAGAACTTAATGATTTTCATCAAAGTAATAAAACATAATACCTGGTAGCTTGGGATGCCCAGATGATCCAGAATAAAATTTAAACCTGGCTTTTATTTAATTTAAAAATGAACAAAGTTGTTTCAAGCTAAATGAGTCTTCTCTTGAGGAGGTGTGAGTGCAGGCTTGGCTCAGACACAAACCTGACAGCAACAGCTTCCTCAATTTTGCCTTTTCTGCCCTTGTCTCCTGTTTGTTCAATCTCCATATGACCTCGGATCCAATTTCTTATTGTTAGTCAACTTCCTCATTAACTTTTGTCCTATAGCCTAGTTTTCCTCATCTACTAAATATAGAAAAATAAATCAGTATTAGCACTGGTTTGTAGATTACTGAGGTCTGGGTTCAAATGTGGGTAAATTAGTTACACCGTGACTTCTCATCTATAAACTACAAGCAATATTGTGTATGGTGTATGGTGTATGGCACAGGTTACAGATTTAATTGACTTTTGGAGATTCATGAAACAGAATAACTATTATTTGAGTGTAAATTTTAGTATGAAACTTCTTTTACTTCTTAAAGCATCTTGTTTATCTTATGCTAACCCTTCAAATTCACTTGCCATCAAACGTGCATTAGATGCCAATGTTCCTGACAAGCAGATTAGTAATGTGGATAGCATTTTCCCTCTTAATTCTTGTTTTACTGTTTTAATTCTGGACTTAATTGTGTATGGACTAAAATTAAGTGTTTAAGATTTGGCTGTGAAATTACCATTAAGTCACTTACCTACAGTTACTTTAAAAGAAATTTTAGGAGTTTGGGGGTTGTCTGTTTTTAAGAGGTTGAGACAAATACGAGAGTCTCATTTCACACCTCAATACCCATTTTAAAAGCTAGATAAAGTGGTACACAACTGTGATCTCAGTGATAGGGAGACATTGACAAGAAAAAATTGTCTTGGCCACCTAGTTTTATAGAATGGGTGAACCCTAGAGCCCATGAGAGACACTGCCACAAAAAATAAAGCAGAGAGCAATTGAGAGACAGTAACTGTCTTCTCTCTCTCTCTCTCTCTCTCTCTCTCTCTCTCTCTCTCTCTCTCTCTCTCTCACACACACACACACACACACACAACATACACACACATGCACATGCAAATGAACAATAAAAACACATATACATGTTTAGCAATTAAAATAAATTTATTTATTTATTGCATTTCAATAATGAAAATAATACATTCTGCAACAGTCTTTTCAAAGTTTGATGTGACTAGCCTTCAAGACAACCTAGTTGATTGGTGTCTCTAGACCTGCAGTACTAAGAATCAAAGAAGAAACAGAAGTGCATGGCAAAGCATGCCTATTCTGTCATGATGAATATGTGCAACTAAGTCCACTTTGTATTTCTTCACACGTTGTCAATCTATGGCTTTACAAACACACAAAATTTACATATCCTTATTATCTATCATAATCTGTTTATTCATTCAATAAACCATGGAATATATACATTCACCAAAAAACGTGATGTGATGATTTAAAAAACATGCATTAAATATGTAATTTATTTTGATAAAAGGTGAAGTTTAACTACAAAATATAAAAATCATATAATTTTTATATTTATTTAGTTAGCCCAAAACATGCTACAACCAAGGTATAATCCCATTCCAAACCACTGAATGTTTACTTTTTTTTTGGTCATACTTGATATTCCTCAATTAAGCAAAAATAAATAAATTTGTGCTTTTTAAAACTTTATAGAATAAGCCCGGCGTGGTGGCGCATGCCTTTAATCCCAGCACTCGGGAGGCAGAGGCAGGCAGATCGCTCTGAGTTCAAGGCCAGCCTGGTCTACAAAGTGAGTCCAGGACAGACAAGGCTACACAAAGAGACCTTGTATCGAAAAACCAAAAAAAAAAGTTTATAGAATAATGATAAAGTACTGAATGTGAGGAAGCTCAACTTAACCCATCAATTACTTGCTAGTAAATGGTTGCTATAATTTTATTGGTTGTTTGAGAGTAGTTGTATCCTGGAAACAAGCATTGGATACTGACCTTTTGATTGTTTGCCTTATTAATCTTTACAACTAGGTCAAGTAAATGTCAGTCTGGCTATATTCGAATTAAGAAGAGCTTAATTTTTATTGTATTCTATTATTTTTAATTTTTTCAAATGGCAAAAAAAAATGGAAGTGTGATTTCATTGCTGGTAGAATCACTTCAACTGCCCTAGTGTCCTGTCACTGTAAAAGGAACAGAACTTTGCTTTGGTTTTGCTTAGTATCTCCGGGGCACATTTATCAATTGAAAAGTTACTTAGCAATTATTTGTCAGTTCCTGTGATCAATAACACTCACCTGCTCCTGGCTCTCCTATACCACACCATCACGTCACACAAGCTCCAGGTTATGATTGAGTAAAATTTTTAAATGATTCCTTTTGCATTGAGAGTAAAATGTTACAGGATCAGTCTCTGTAGTTCTGAGAAACCATGATTTTAATGGAAATGTGTGGCAAGGGCTGCTTCTTGATCTAAGAGGTATAAGCTAGCATGAGTACTCTCTGGAGAGCATCTTCCACACTGGAGGAGAGACAACTTACTCTAACTTGAATGTTCCCCATGTGTTTCTTCCTCTACATAACAACAACAACAACAACAACAACAGTCAGAGATTCCTCTTTAAATCTAACGAAAGAACAATTAAACACTATGTGCAAGGTAGTATTTAATCTTCAACTCTTAAACAAGGCGTAATAAGCTACAATTAACTCACTAAGTAAATGTCTCCTTCCTATTATTCTAAATATATATTTATTCAAAATATATTAATTAAAATGAAATTGCATTGCGTTGTCCTTCTTTTCTCTCTTGCCATTAGCCCTCTAGTCTCTGCCCTCAGACTAACAGGCTCTTTTTTTGGTTCATATTCCTGTAACACACAGGTATATTGCCAGATAAATAATACATAGATGCATCAATATATTGATCTTATGTTTTAAAATGCATGAAAATAAAGAAAAGGTAAACCTTCCAACCTAAATTTAAATTATGTATGAAGTCAACTAGAGTGGCTATTTCTTGACTTCTTGGATATGCTTTCTTTGATATTTTCACATTCTAAGCCAGAATCTGGTGGGACAGTCTACAAAATTAATAAAAGTGGTACTAAGAAGAAATTTCATAGCTCTATGTGTGTACACCTAAAAAAAATGGAGAGATAGCATACTAGCAACTTAACAGCACATCTGAAAGCTCTAGAACCAAAAGAAGCCAATATACCCAAAAGGAAAAGATAGCAGGAAATAATAAAACTTGGAGCTAAAATCAATAAAATAGAAACAAACAAACAAACAAACAAATATTGCAAAGAATTAATGAAACAAAGAGTTAATACACTAAAAAAAAAATCAACAATATATGCAAACTAAGTAAAAGACAGAGAGTATCCAAATTAATAAAATCAGAAATAAAAGGGACACATAACAACAAATGCCTAGGAAATTAAAAAAATCATTAGGTTGTATTTTAAAATTTTTTACTCCACAAAATTTGAAAGTAGGAGAGAAGTGAATAATTTTCTCAATTTATCACATACCAAAGTTAAACCAAGAGCAGATAAACAATTTAAGTCAACATATAACACCTAAAATAACAAAAGCAGTCGTTAAATGTCTCCCAACCAAAAAAGGTCCAGGAATCTAACTAAATATAACAGTCAATTTACAGCAAGGCTGTAATGGATGTAAACATGTTTTTGTTTTGATCCCAACGTGGGATGGGGAGCAGACTTTTCAGATAGCAGGTTATGTTTATCCACTAGATGACAAACCACTTAGTGGGGGCTTGGCTTTTGCCAGCTGAAAAACATCTTAGTACGCACTCTGAGAGGATATATATATAAGCTCAAAACAGGAGTGGGGGCCTTTTTTGGGTCGTGGATTGTTTGGCTGTTCATCACTCCACTTCAAGATGCTCCTAGAGAGAACCAATCCAGGGAAGTCTTTAAGGCTTAGAGCTCTGGCTGAGGCTCTGGGTTCTGGTTGTTCCAGGTTCCAGCTCAACTTTGGTGGAATTGCTGGTCTGCTGAAATCCTGCTGACTATGGGAGGGGACTCGTTCTCAGGAAGGTTTTATTTCTGTTTTTCTTAATCTCCTTTCCCTCCTTGTTTAGGGTAGTTGGGTTGTAAGGGAGTTACCTCCATTTAATAAGTTCATAATAAAATATCATTTTTAAGGAAACTGAGCCCACAGTTGTCGCCCAATGTGATTTGGCCATAATGGGTTACTTAGCTTCTAGTATTGTGGAGGAAGATACAGGTTTTCAAGATACAACAATGCTCTTTCAGGGTGTCAGCACAATCATAGCTGCTGGTCCAAAGTTCTTTCCTACTTTATATCTAGAAGGATTTTTTTTGTTTTTCTTTGGTCTTTTTACTATATAACATTTTTAAAAAGTTGGATGAAAGATCTATACAATAGGAAAACCATAAGTGTCAGTAAATTCTATCATTTTGGAAAGAATTGCAGGCCTGACTGAACAGATGAAAAAAATATGGAAACAAATTAAAGGGCTGGGAAAGCAAAAAGCACTTTTGGTAAAAGGGGGTAAGGAAAAATGGAGACCAGAGGACCAGGAAAGCAGAGAAATGAAAGGGTCTTTGGAAAAAAATGATCCGATAGAGGAACACTCCAGAGCCACACAGACATCATCAGCTTTTCCAGTTACTATAAGACATGTGCCTGCTCAGAATGCTGCTGAAGGTTATGATGAAAGGTAGTCCCTCTCAGGAACAGTCATAGGGGAGGGGAATAAGGGGAAAATGGGAGGGAAGAAAGAATGGGAGGATACAAGGGATGGGATAACCATTGAGATGTAACAAGAATAAATTAATAAAAAATAATATAAATATATAAAAAAGAATTAAAAATAGTTTTATTTTTAAAAAAGGAAATGGCATGGTGTCCAATAGATATGTTGGATTTAAAACATTTTAAGGAATCTGTCCTCAGGTGTGGAATACATTCAGCTCTCATTAAACAAATATTAAATAATTCAGCTGTGCAGCATAGACTTGTTCCCCAAGATTGGAAAAGTTTGGTTTCAGCAGTATTAGAAGCGATGCAACAATTACAATGGTTACCATAGTGACAAAGTGAGACCATGAGAATAGAAGGAGAAAATAGGACAAGGGAGATAAATGTTGATAAAGATCAATTGCTTGGTGAGGGGTGATATGCTGACTTAAGAGAACAAGTTCAATCTGAAGATAGAGTGATTGAACAATGTTCTGTGACAGGCTTAAGAGCTTGGGACATGGTAGAGGAACATGGTAAGACAACCATTCCCTTGACTAAGGTATTTCAAAGGCCTGGGGAAACCTTCACAGATTTTTTTTTTTTTGCAGAGATTGCAGTCAGCTCTAGATAGAGCCATACCAGATTCTGAGACCAAACAGGCACTGAACTGATCATGACACATGAGAATGCAAATAGTGGTTATAAGAGGGCAATTAGACCATTAAAGGAAAGAGAAATTCCGGTAGATGAATGGATAAGAGAAACAATTAATATTAGCTCTCTAAAATGTCAAAACAATATTGTAGGACAAGCTCTAGCCAGAGGTCCCAGATATCATAACACCCGGTGCTTTAATTGTGGTGAAATTAGTCATGTACAAAGAAACTGTAAGGTTAAAAGTTCCAGACCTCAAAATAACAGGTGCACTCACTTTGGAGTAAATGCTCATGAGAGAGAACAAGGAGCTTCTGGCCATGGTGGTTATAAGGTGCCAAGACTTCCAAGGTACTGTAGACCAAAACATTGGTCTATGAATTGTCTATATAAAAGAGATGTGCAAGGTAATATCTTGCTGATGGGAAATGACAGGAGGGGCCCATCGGCTCAGTGCCCCACCAACAATACAAGCTGAATTTCCCTAGGCAGTCCAAAAGTAACAGACTTGCAGGGAAATGGAAATTAGGTATTAGTGACCTAATACATGCTACTGAAGGCATCACAGCCTTAGATGTGGCCTCAGATATATCTTTTATACTATCTTTATGAGCTGAATGCTACAAATTAAGTACTGGTATTTACGGAACTTTCCCTTCAGGGACAGTGGGAATAATTCTAGGAAGAAGTGGATTGACTTCTCAAGGTCTTGTTGTGCATCTCGGTGTTATAGATGGGGACTGTAAAGGGGGTAATCAAAATCATGGTGTGTGTAAAGAAGGAGATACAAATAAGTTGGGTATGGCTGATTATAAGTCTGATAAAATGACTAAGGTGATCAAAAGCCCATTTACCTCAGTTCAAAAATCAGAATTGTATGCAACCCTTATGGTATTGCTAGATTTTCCTGAATCTCTTAATATAATTTCTGACTCTCAATATGCAGAAAGAGTCATTCTGCATATAGAAACTGCTGAATTTGCAGATATAAGTGAGTATATACCATTTGAGTCTTTCTGCCTTCCCTTACCAGGAAACTGAGACAGAGGGGAGGACATTCTAGTGGGACTCTAGATGAGAGAAGCATGGGAGAATGGCAAAGTAGAAGGATCCAGAGGGTCCTAGAAGCCTACAAGTAGAACATTATGATAGGCAGATTTGGGCCCAGGGGTCCCGCTCAAACTAAGGCACCAGCCAAGGACAATACAGGCGGTAAACCTTAAACCCCTACCCAGATCTAGCCAATGGACAGAACACTCTCCACAGTAGAGAGGAGAGTGGGATATGACTTTCTCACATACTCTGGTGCCTCACCTTTGACCATGTCCCCTGGAGGGGGAGACCTGGTGGCACTCAGAGGAAGGACAGCAGGTTACCAAGAAGAGACTTGATACCCTATGAACATATACAGGGGGAGGTAATCCCCCTCAGGAACAGTCATAGGGGAGGGGAATAAGGGGAAAATGGGAGGGAGGGAAGAATGGGAGGATACAAGGAATGGGATAACCATTGAGATGTAAGAAGAATAAATTAATAAAGGAGAAAAAAAAGAAAGAAAAAAAAGAAACTGGTGAATTTACTCCTGATAACTCATAATTAACTACATTGTTTATAAAACTGCAACAGGTCATCAGAAGAAGAAACTATCCCTTGTATATTATTCATATTCAATTCCATACAGCTTTACCAGGTCCACTGGCAAAAAGAAATGAGAAAATTGACCAATTATTAATAGGAAATGTACTCAAAGCCTCAAACTTTCATGAAAAACATCATGTTAACAGTAAGGGTTTGAAGAAAAGATTCCCTATCACTTGGCAACAAGCCAAAGAAATAATTAATAGGTGTCTTATGTGTTCTTTTTATAATAAAATCCATTTACCTGCTGGAATTAATCCTACAGGTACCAAAAGGAATGAAATCTGGCAGATGGATGTGTTTCATTTTGCAGAATTTGGAAGACTAAGGTATGCATATCATACCATCAATACAAATTTAGTATTTCGATGGGCAACTGCCTAAAGTTTTGAAAAGGTAAACAAAGCTAAAAAAAACATCAAAATAAATGGACAGAATCTCAAAGCAATCCCACTAAAATCAGGAACAAGTCAAGGCTGTCTACTCTCTCCATATCTATACCAAATAGTGCATAAAGATTAAGTTTAAAATCAGTAGTTCTCATATACCTAAATGACGAATGGACTGAGAAAAAAATCATGGAAACAACACTCTTCACAACTGGATACAAATAATATAAAATATGTTGGGCTAACCCTAACCAAGCAAGTGGAAAACTTTTATGGCAAGAATTTCAAGTCTTTGAAAAAGATACCAGAAGATGGAAGGTCTCCCATTTTCATGAATTGGTAGAATTAAATTAGTAAAAATGGCCATCCTAAAAAAGCAACTCAAATGGAAAAAAAAAACAAGATAGATAAAACAATCCCCTACAATAATAGAACTTCAGGTTGTACTACTGAGCTATAGTAGTAAAACTACATGGGATTGGCATAAAAAGAGACAATTTGGTCAATGGAATTGAATCAAAGACCTAGATGTAAATCCATTCACCTATGTACACATGATATTTGGCAAAGAATGTCTGCATATAGAAAATTCAAATAGATCTGTACTGAATCTCCCTGCAGAAATCTGAAGTTCAAGTTAATCAAAGATCTAACATAAAATATATACATTGAATATAATAGAGGAGAAAGTGGAGAACATCTGCGAAGGAAATGGCACAGGAGAATACTTCCTGAACAACAGACCCATAGTACAGGTACTAAGAACAACAATCAATAAATGGGACCTCATGACACTCAGAAAACTTTTGTAAGGAAAAGGACACCATCAATAGGACAAAACAGAAGCCTACAGAATGGGAAGTTTTTTAAACCAACTCCACATTCAGCAGAAGGCTAACATCTAAAATATATAAAGAACTCAAGAAATGTACTAACCTAAATTAAAAATTGGTACCTATCTAAATATAAAATGATGAATAAAGGAATCTCAAATGGCTGAAAAACACTTAAAGAAATATTCAACATTATTAGCCTTTGGGAAATGAAAATAAAAACATCTTTGAGATTCCATATAACACCTGTGAGAATGCTTATGATTAAACACACATTATGAAGCCTGAGTGGCCATCTTCTGAAGCCAAGCAGGACTTCAAGTGGAAAGATAAGGACACCCCCTCCAAACCTTTGACCAAAATTTTTTACTGCCTACAAGATATGCAGGGATAAAGATAGAATGTTGACCAACCAAGGACTGGCTCTACTTGAGACCCAACTCTTGGTAATCAACCAATCTCAGCCACTATTAATATTACTCTGCTATGCTTATGTACATTAGCCTAGCATAACTCCTCTGGTAAGCTTCACCAAAACAGATGTTGAGACCCTCAACCAAACATTAGATTGGATTTGTGGAGTCCTATGGAAGAGTTAGAAAAACAACTGTGGAAAATAGAGAGGTAAAGGACCAAACATTAGATGGCATTTGTGGAGTCCTATGGAAGAGTTATAAGAACAATTGTGGAAGATAGAGGGGTCAAGGACTCAACATGAAGATTTACAGAGTCAACTAACATGGGACCATAGGGCTCAGAAACATTTAACCAACAACCAAAAACCATGTATGGACTGGTCCTATACCCACTGCACATATGTAGCACATGTGCAGCTTGGTCTTGGTCTTCATGTAGATCCCCCAACAACTGGAGTGGGGCTCTCTCTGACTCTGATGCCTCCTTTTTAATTCTGTACCTCTAACTGGGGTCCCTTGTCTGGCCTCAGTGGAAGAGGATGGACTTAGTTTTGCAGTGACTTAATGTGCTAGAGGGGATTGGTACCCATGGAGAGTTTTCCCCTTCTCTGAGAGGAAGGAGAAGTAAGAGTTGGGGAAATGGTGTGTGATGCGGCATCTGGGAGGAATGGAGAGGGCCTGAAATCAGCAAATAAAGTGCATAAGTAAATAAAAATTTAAAAGAATACATGTAGTAAACTTTGAACCCCTACTCATATGCAGCCAATGGACAGGACATTCTCCACAGTTGAGTGGAGAGTGGGGTCTGACTTTCACACGTACTCTGGTGCCTCATAATTGACCACGTACCCTGGATGGGGAGACCTGGTGGCACTCAGAGGAAGGATAGCAGGCTACCAAGAAGAGACTTGATACCCTATGAGCATATACAGGGGGAGGAGGTCCCCCTCAGTCATAGGAAAGAAGAGTAAAGGGAAAATGGGAGAGAGGGAGGAATGTGAGGATATAAGGGATGGGGTAACATTTTAGATGTAATATGAATAAATCAATAAAATATATTAAAAAATTAAAAATAAAAGAATATTAGATTACCATCATAAAAAGTGTTCTATATTACCTTTACAATTACAAAATTGAAAAAGATATAAGTGTATGTATACACACACATATATATGCATACATATGTATTTACATGTATATTGTATATATATATATATATATATATATATATATATATATATATATATTGCAAGGAAGCATATATAAAAGTTGATTCTGATGACTAAACATCTAAAGCTGTCACATAGTGTGAAGTGGTAAGCTTATATACTTTCCAAATTGAGAGGTGTGTAGCAAAGCAGCATTCAGTATTTAAAGTGAATAAATAAATAAACACATTTTAAAAATAAAAACTAAAAATAGAAAACCATTTAAAACAAAATCACTGGTGAGCATGCTTGCAAGGATGTGGAACAAATGGAGCACTCCTCCATGGCTGGTAGGATTGCAAACTTGTACAAACACTGTGGGAATCAAAATGGCAATTTCTCAGAAAACTGGACTAGATCTACCTTAAGACTCAGCTCTACCATTCTTGGGCACATGCCTAAAGGACACTCTGTTCCTACCACAAAGACACTTGTTCAACTATGTTCACAACAGCTTTATTCATAATAGCCAGAAACTGGAAACAACCTAGATGTCCCTCAACCAAAGAACAGATGAAGAAACTGTGGGATATTTGCACAATGGAGTATAACCCAACAGTTAGAAAAAATGCAGGCAAATGGATAAACCTAGAAAAAAAAACTGCTGAGTGAGATAACACAGACCCAGAAAGGCAAATCTAGTATGTACTAACTTACAAGGGTATATTATCTGTAAAGCAAATGATAATCACACTACAATTTACGGCCCCAGAGAGGCCACATAACAAGAGAGATCTAGTGGGGAAAGCATGGATCTCTCTATGAAGGTAAAGTAGAATAGATTTTGCAAGTGGACTTGGCGTGGGTGGGAATAAAAATAAGAGGGATCAGTATGATGAGGGATGGCTGCAGAGAGAGAGTACTAGAGTAAGCTGACAGATGATTGGAATTGGAAGGCATTTGGAGACAAGGTGGAAACCTAGTGCAGTGACAACATCCTGTAATCTAAAAGGATGATCCCAGCAAGGACTCCAGTAATGCAGGATATGGAGCCTAAAGCCCATTTTCATAAACCAGGCAAGGCTTCCAGTAGCAAGACTGGAACAACAACCTAGCCACAAAACTTTTGACCTACAATCTGTCCTGTCTGCAAGATGTGCTAGGGCATTTGTGAAGCGGATCTGGGAGAACTGGCCAACGAATGACTGCACTAATATGAGGCCCACTACAATCAGTACTGCCTGGATTACCAGGAACCAGAGCCTAGTCTGCCCACAGATCTCGTGTAGAACCAAATATGACTGGCAAAAGATTAGTTGTTTAGTATACTAATTAATTGATAATTAATAAAGGAAATGATTCCTAATGATACCGCACTATACACATAAATAAATGGCTCATCAGAGTGAGGTTTCATCAGAGTAGGCCTTCCTCTGGCAGATGATTGGAGCAGATGCAGTGATCAATGGCGAACATTAAGCAGAGAGAGCCCAGGTTGCAGGTCTTCATCAGGTCCCTCCACTGAAGCTCAGGAAACCCTGTGGAAGAGGGGGAAAGTGGAAGTTATTGGAGCCAGAGGCTGGAGGACACTGGAAAAGTGTGGCCCATAGAACCAGGTAAGCGGGGATTATGGGGCATCACAGAGACTGAAGTGGAAACTGCGGGAGCCTGCTTGGGTCTGAGCTACGTCCTCTGCATATATGTTATGGTGTTTTGGGGGGTACTCCTGATAATGGGAAGTGACTGGTGTCTCTGACTGTTTTGCCTAAAATTGGGACTGGTTTCCTCTTGTTGATTTCCTTTGCCCAATTTGTGACTGGTTTTATTGTGTCTTGCTGTGCTGTGTCCCAAGGAGGCCTGCTCTTTTCTGGCATGCAACAAGAGAGCTGAAAGTAGATCCGGAGGAGAGGGGAATCAGGGAGAACAAGGTGGGGTAGAGGGAGGGGAAGCTGCTGTAGGGATATTTATAAGAGAAAAGAATATTTTTTAAAATAATAAATCAAAAGACATGATGAGCTCATACAGTAAATCTTCTAACTCTCGTTCTATGGAATCAGTGGGAAAACCTTAGCATTTGATAAAATGTACACTCACAGACAATGTTAGTGGAAGAAAGTTTCCCATGTGCAAACAGACGCAGAAAGAGGGACAGGGGGAAAGCAGTGTGAAGGATGGAAAGACTTACGTTTGAGAGCAGAAGATAACACTTGCTTATTTTTTTTATTTCATTGTGGTATTTAATAAATTATCACAATGTATAAATACAGAGCATAATTATTTAAATTTATCTTGGATCAATACTCTCTTAAATACAAATTACTAAGATAAATATTTACATTAAACCCAAAAGCTAATTAATTATCAACATGTTTTTGTTATAAGTTAATGAAAAAGCAAGTGTATTTTTTAACATTAGGTAATTTTATTTGTAGATAAGCTTTTTAGTCTGGTTATATAAGAATATGTAATATATATGTTTTTATGTATACATACATATATATATATATATATATATATATATATATATATATATACACATATATGTGTGTGTATGTGTATATTCAATTTAGTGATGGTTTTATCTCAAGAAGAAAAATTTAACTAGCAACTGACCTTCCATTCAAATTTTCTGCTTAGAGTTTTTTAAGTGAATGATACACAATTTGAATATTTACATCAAAGTATAGACTTCTTTCAAGTCATTTTTAAAAATATCTATTTATTTGAATATTTGCATGTATATGTGTGAGTGTTTTACTTTCATTTATTGTGTGGACCACCTGTGTGCAATGTCCAGGGAGACCAGATTAAGGTGTTGTATATTTTGGAATTAGTTACACAAAGTCATGAGCATGTTAACTGTTGTGGTCATTATGTAGGTCTTACTTACGCAACCATGCCATTGAGATTTTATGGGCCTAACATCCTTGTCACTTGCAGAAGGCCCTATCTTGTGCAAAAGTCCCAGGTCTCTTAGGCTGGAAAGGGAGGGGACTCGGGCACACCATTTCCTCTCCATGGGGGCTGAGCAGGATGGTGAGCGTCACCAACCCAGCCTCCTCCTTCAACACCTGGAGGAAAAATATACTGAGTCCAGAGTCTCTTTGAAGTGAAGTCTCAATGTTATTATGGCGGGTTTTTTCTTATATAGCATATAGGGAGTGGGCAGAGCATAAGGTGTCAGAAGACATGACAGCTCCCAGAATGTAAAGTGACCTGAAACTGTGGGACCAATGGGTTTGTGTTACATGGCTGTTGGTATGCAGGGCTTGCACCAGGATGTGCCTGGATGGACCATGCTGAGTCATTCCTATGTGGAAGTATTTACCAGAGACTGTTGCTGAAACTCGAGCCAGGCTCGGTTCTGTCATCAAGGCCTCAGAGGGCTGACAGATTTGACCATGGAGCCCAACAATCTGGCTCTTACAATTTTTCCATAACCTTTTTTATAATGCTCTGAGTATTACATATAGAGGTTGTACTGTATATGTCAAAATTATGGCCATGTTTTCCACCGTTACTTATTTTCTACTTAATACAAAAAATAAGGAAGGAGGAAATGAAGGAAGGAAGGAAGGAAGGAAGGAAGGAAGGAACAAGCTCTCTTGTTGAAGGATTGTGGTTACACTTATCTGGGTGTATAAGGATAAGCATTTAAAATACAGCTACAAACTACAGTAATTTAGAAAAAAATACCAGTAGTAGTTTCTCCTCTCCTCCAGTGTCTAAGACCCTTCTCAAGGTACAGACAGCTGTCTGTGTTAACAGTGCCAAGCACGAGTGTCCATATATTGGGTATTCCTTAAATCCAATTAGATAGCTGTTCCTTACGCTCAAGGTAGACGTGCCTCTACTGCAATCCTGGGAATATCCTGGCAGGCTGGCCATCATTGTTGTGGGTCACAGGCCTTACATATGGATAGTGATGTTGATTGCCTTTCAGCTTACACTTCAACTGATGCTATGAGAGTGAAGCCTCAGGGACTAGGGTTCTAGTTTAGTTCTAGCTGGATTCCGTCAAGTCCTCTTTCTGAAGTGTGTGGTGTTTTCTATAATAGGATATCTCTTACCTTAAAGTTCTGGGAGTCAACCAAGATCAGTGACTATATCTTACACTGTTTTTAAGAGACTCTTTGATGACAGTGATCAACAAAGTGAGATTTACCTTGACTGATTCTGGGGTTTCTGTTAGGTTGTCTGTAGCTCTTTGAAAAACATTGTCACTGCATATGCTATAGCTTTATTCTGTCTGTCTGTCTGTCTCTGTCTCTCATCCCCCTCCTCTCTCTGTCTTTCTGTCTCTCTGTCTATGTCTGTCTGTCTGTCTGTCTCTGTCTCTGTCTCTGTCTCTGTCTCTGTCTCTCTCTCTCTCTCTCTCTCTCTCTCTCTCTCTCTCTCTGTCTCTGTCTCTCTCTCTGTCTCTCTCTCTATCTATCTCTCTCTGTCTCTCTCTCTGTCTCTCTCTCTCTCTCTGTCTCTCTCCCTCTTTTTCTCTGTGTGTATGTTGTTACATATGCTTATCAATACTAAGATTTCTTGTGCCTTTAGTGTTTTTTTTTTTTAGTGCTATCCATTTCCCTTGTCTTGTTTATCCTCCTTCTGTTTGCTGTTAATCCCTCCTCACACTTTTCTCCCTATCCCGGTCATAGCACTTACATCCCACTATCCCTTTGCGATTGTCCAACATCCTGGTCTCTTTCTACTTTTCTGGCTTCTGGACTTAGTTCAAATTATATACTATTATCTAACTAATCAAATCTAGGACCAACAAAGAAGTGAGAACATGATGTTTGTCTTTCTGGTTCTAGGTTACCGCACTCAGTATAATGTTTCAGTACCATACATTTACCTGAAATTGCATGATTTTATTTTTCTTTACAGTTGAATACAGTTCTATTGTGTATATGTACCACATGGTAACTATCCAATAATCAGCTGAAAGATACCTGAGGTGCTTCCATTTTTTAGCTGTTAATAATAGAGTAGCAATGAACATAGTTGAGATTTTTTTTTCTTTTTGAGCATTCAAAACAGTGATTCCATAGTGGTTGTACTAATTATGAAGTCCTATCAAAATAAATGAGGCTCCCCTCCCATCTTGGTCAGCATTAAATGTCAGTTGGTTTCTTCATCTTAGTCATTCTGACTGAAATAAAAGGAAATATCAATATAGTTTTAATTTGTATTTCCTTAATCACTGAAATAGACATGTTTAAAAGCCTGTTCAAGTGTCTAGTCCATTTATCAGTAGGCTTTATGTTTACTTGTTTTTTAAGGTTTTGTAAACTATCATTATTTATCCCCTATCACATGAGAAAACATTTTTTTCCACTCTATGGGCTTCCAATCTATACTATTGATTGCTGCCTTTGCTGGGCGGCTTCTTACTTCCATGACATCCTGTTTATAAATTGTACAACCTTAATTTCTGAGTACATGGAATCATATTCAGAAAGGACCCTTATGCACCAGCATCTTCCATGGCATTGATTCATTTCTTCTAATAGTTTCAGTGCCACACCTTCTCCTTACAGTCTGTGTAATAGCTCATTAATAAAGAGACATGCTGATGGATACTTTATGTGTCAATTCACATTTTCTGTCAAATATTACAGTTTCCCCTTTCCTTCTTTCTGCTTTATGAAGAGGTAGTAGAGGAAATAAAGGAGGGGGAAAATAAAAGGGAAGAGAGAGCAGGGAAGGCATGGGATGATGAAGCAATAAAGACAAGATGGAAGAGAGAGGGAGAAGAGAAGAGAAGGGAAATGGGATTATGGGAATTAACACAGTCAGCTAGTGATTTTAAGGAGGGCTGACTTTATTTTTTCTCATTTATGTTTTGCACACCACTTGCCTTTATGTAAGCTTCCATTCTATAAATACACATGTGGGTGGGGGGTGATGAGACAGGACTGAGCTCTGGAATGCTGTAACGCTAATGGACTTTTAGAAATCATTACTGTGATATGAATAATCAATGTCTGTGTTATTTCTTATATTGTGCTTAAAGAGGATATTATAGTAACAGACTACAACATTGCATTATAAACTTCTCATCTTCATCACTGACCCTGAGGATCATGTGAAATCACTGCTGAGTCAGCACTTCAGTCACTACTTATTTTTAAAGTAGAATGTGTAACATAACATTGAAGACAACTGAAGAATTGTAGGAACACTTTTACCCTGGTAACTCTGTCATATTCATCTAGTCTCTCCATTTTTCAAATTACAATCTCTTGAAATTGAAATACAATTTATGATTAATGGCTTCAGAGCACAGGACTTTATTAGAATGATTGCCCATATTTATTCTTTAGCATTACAAATTGTAAGAGTACAACTTAGAAATAATGGCTTTGTGTTTTTGATGAAATATGGAATGTGAGATTGCTCACATCAATCATTCGTTAATTGGTACTTGTTGTTTTCTTGTCAGGTCCTGTACATTTGTGACATTCATTTTGGCCTCAAGGTTAGATAGTTTGCTAAGTTTCAAAGACCTGAAATTACAGTGTTGTTATTATTTTCAGGAACATTCATATTATCATCAGAAATCAATTATGCTACATGTTTCACAGTTTATATTGCTATGAACATTTCAAATGTCATATATTGCTATAAAATGCAAGTTGTTCAATTGTTTTAACTTTTGTTGTAAGTGTACATTAATGAGCATATTTTGTTTGTTGTCTTTTTCAGAATTCTGGTAGCTTTAATATATTTTCTTTGTCTTAGTATATTAGGGAAGACTTGTGGGTAGAGTGCAATTTACAGCATTCTCTCTCCCCTTGATCATCATTAGAGGAAATAAACATTGCATGTCTCAGCTTGAGGCCCTCGAAGAAGCATTCACCTGTGCCTTTATCCTCCATGTTCCTTTCTGCGTGTCTCATCTTTAATGGCTAGGATCCATATTGTCAAGAGGTGTCTATTTTCTAAATTGAGAATCCCCTATTTCATGGGAAATCCAGGATGAAAAGGAACACTGACAGCCTGATATGGCAATGTTTAACTTAACACCCTTCTGAGACATCCCAGAGGTTTAAAGAAGACTCTAAAACCAGCACATAAATGGGCCGGTGTGCCGTCACACCCATGACTTAACAGTGCCCACTTCCTTCTGACAGTGCCTGGGGAGTGAACCAAATCTTCGATCTACTCTGTGCAGCTTCTGAACTACTTCACCTAGACAAAGTAATAATTCACATTTTCATGGAAAGAATCAGAACAGGACATGTTATTTTCCTCACTCTCTTTATATCCAGTGTGCTCATGTGTACATGTGTATGATTCATCATCATTTATACAAAAAGAGCCTACTAAGCTCAAGAACAAAATAAACCATTGCCTCTTCTTTTATCACTCTTTCTGTTTTAATTTTTAAAAATTACATATGCTTTTATGTTATTACACACACACACACACACACACACACACACACACATATATAATACTATAAACTACCTACAGCAAGAAGAACCATAAACACAATCAGGAATTATATAAATTTTACATTCTTAGTGTTTTGGCTATTTGGCAGCTTGTCTTGGTAAGTCTAAAATTCTGAATATCAATTAGTATCTATCATATCACACCACTATCAACTTAAAACATATCTAGACCTAAAAACACCTTAACCTCTAAACAACTAAGCTTAATTGTAAAACTAAACTATGTGATCTTCAGCCGCATCAGAGATTTGAGAAGGAATTAAATTGAATATCTGAGTATCTGGGAATGCAGGTTAGAAGCTTCCCAAATGAGATGATAGATATAGTTTGTTGCCTGAAGAGTCACCCAAAACTCTCTATAATGTTGGAGCATTATCTTCAGCCTTCTGGCCCAATATCTGGCAGACATATTTGTGAGGCAGGAACTATTGAGGACTTGCTATCCCTGTCTTAGCAGAGTTTAGCCATCAACTCTGCCTGTACCCAAGCTTGCCCTGTTTTAGGTAGAATTTTTTCTATGGTAGAAATGGGGACATTTTTCCCAGTGACCTTTTTGCTACATTTGAAGCCATCTCCATAATGAGGTTCTTTGATGCTTATCACCATCTTTGAGGTAGGCTGGGTGTTGCCAGAAGTTAATCTGTCTCATTGTCAGTGAATCTTTAAAATAATAAAAACATCTTTAAATGCCATATTCTATATGTCTCTGAGGTTTTGGAAGACCTTATCTAACTATTTTACCTTATCTTTCTGTAGAATCATATCCATCTCTTGCATCTAAGATGTTTATTCTTGTCATAAAAGTAGACTAGTAATTGATATTGCCATGATTCAATCAACGAACAATTAACTTGTCTAATTTATTTATCCTAAACAGTCTTCAATAGAACTTTCAAAGTATTGGAAGTAAACCTTGCACTATAATTGAGTTAAATAGGGAGGATACCTCCTATTAGAGTAGAATATATGAATATGTGTCAAGAATAATCTTAAATTTAATCTAAAATTAAACTTATTTTGGATCTATGTACAAAATTATATACCAGTTAATTAAAAATAACCACAAATTCTATTCCTAGCTTGTTTAATCATTTCCCACATTTTATTTGGGCCCCTACAAATGTATTATTCATTCCAAATCAGCGAGAAGAATAGTTAAAAGAATGATGGCCCATTTCCTTTAAGGAGGATTGGGTAGGTTTTTGGTTGCTTTCCTGGGCTATAGAGGCTTATTTTCAATGGGAGTTAGCTATAAGTTATTATTGGGCTTACTTAGAGAGAAACCAAAGTTAGACTCAGGGATGTCTCTCTTTTCCTTTATCTTCCATTCTTAGATTTGGAGATAGGGGTTGAAAAGAAAGAAGGGGGAATATAAAAATACATAGGGAAAATAGAACAAAAAGTAGATTAGTGAATTTACTCTTCAACTTAATGCCTTAATTATCATTATGCCAAAATTTCTTTCATTATTTTACCTTATTTATTGATTTCAGAGACGTTGAGTGTAGAACATTTTTAGTAAGATAATTTGTTGTTTTATATCCATAGACATTCTAAATTATTTTTAATATTATATTATTTTAAATTATTCCCAAAACATATTCTAAATACACTTATTTCACTATTTATTTTTGACTACTTAGTGTGTTAACAACACACAAAGAACTTCTTCATTTCTTCATGATTGGTACAGTACACTATTTGGAGGACTGTATGTGGAATTATTTTAAGTGACACACTGTGAATAAGTATTTTTTAGTAATTGTATTAATGTTAGCAATTAATTTAGAAACATTTCCCCCACAATTTCCAGCTGCTGGCAGTGGAAACTACTGATTCAGGGTGAAACTCACAGATGTGCATGGACTCTATTTTCACCTTAGAAAATATCCTTTTTTTGAGGGTAAGGGGAGGAAGGGTATATGGAATCAGTGAAATTAAGGGACAGGGAGAAGAGGAGGGAAAGGAAGCTGAGGTCTGGATCTAAAGTAAAAAAGTAACTTAACACACACGCACACACACATATAAATGGAGGTAATACTAGAACAAATGTGAAATAAAAGCAGGGAATACCAATGGAAAAAGGATTAAGAAGAGTTATAATCAAGAGGATTTATGGAAGAATATATAGTATGTATATTTTTTAAAAAACTAAGGGTGCAAAGAAATGGCTTACATAAACTAACTAGTTAATAAGCAAGTTTTAAAATATATCTTTGGAAGATGAGTTCTGAGCAGGCACAGTGTTGCAAGGCTTTAGTTCTAGCACCTGAGAGGCAGAGGCAGATGGATCTCTGTGAGTTCAAGGCCAGCCTGTCCTTCAAAACCATTTCCATGCCAGCCCGGGTTACACAGTGAGACTCTGTCTCAAACTAAACAAACACAATATGAGTTTGAACAGAACTACCCATAGTGGCTGGAAAATGGCAGGAAGTTTCAGGCTATTTAATGAAAGTCACAGTGAAGCTTCCTAGGAGTTATTGGTAAGGGAAACCCTAGAGGTCTCCCCAACAATGAAAGCTATGGTCTTGCTCTTGACTACACACCATAAATATACGGTAAGATGCTGTTGATGAAAATACACTATACTAGGGCTGCAGGATGTAGAGAGATCAATCTCAAGCAAACCACAAAACTGCCTTGCTGCTGGGTAACTCTCAAGTATATAGGGCTTTTTGGAGAACAAACAAATATATCTAAGGTCTTACTCAGGCCTAGGATCCCTCACACTACAGTACCGAACAACCAGACAAAATATGCCCTTTGGCACAATAATAGCAGCAAGGGGTGACTGACTTCTGTTTGGATGGAAAGTGATATGCACAGGAGGGTAGATATTGCTGCCTACTGTGAATCTAATCAAAATCTTGCTGGGATAGTCATTGGCGCTAACGTAAAACTTAACCATTGTAATTTTGCTGAATGATCCTGTTGCCAAATTGCCTTCTAAATATTTACATTAATATGTATAGACCCTGGCAGCTCTCAGCCTTTGAGGAAAGCTTCCGGTTCTTCTCTCTCTCTCTCTCTCTCTCTCTCTCTCTCTCTCTCTCTCTCTCTCTCTCTCTCTCTCTCATCTATCTCTGGGTAGCAGTCCAGGAAAAGATACATTACTGGTGATGAAAATAAAAGATTGAGTGCTCAGACTAAGTGGGACATCTTTCCCAATCCCATTACCACCAGGGCTCAGGAAACATCACAGAATCAGAGGCAGAAAGAATGTAAGGGTCAAACGAAAGGGAGGAATTTGGTGAAAGGCAAATTCTGGACTTGATGTGGCTGTTGGATGCATAAGCTCACAGAAGATAGGGATGACTATCACTAATGGAGATTCACCCAACAAATGCTAGCTTACGGGGGCGGGCGCTGTAATGGAAGTGCATGGCCACTGGCAGTTTTTCTGTGTTTCAGTTGAGCCTATATCTGCACTATATATTTGCCACTAATTAGATTCGGTGGATTACTGAAAAAACAAAATAAGACCTGTAGGCGCTACTTTATAACTCCATTTTGTCTGGGGATCTTTAAGCTTCTACCTCCCTTCCAACAACCCCCCCCCCCAACTCTATGTAGGAGAGAAGAAAGGATAGAAGGAAAAGGGGACACGGACCTCTTTAGGCTTAGTTCCAGCTGGTTGAGTTTGTCAAGTTCTTTTGGAAAATACCAATCTCAGTCTTCAGGATATCTAGCAGTTCAGCAAACAAACACAGAAGGACAAACAAGCAGAGCTTCTTTCTCATCTTCTGTCTCCTCCAAATCCTTGCCTTCTCTCTCTAGGCTCATGTATTTATACTCTCTCAGAATTAAACCATCTCCAGCTGACAAAAACCATGCCCCGCTCTAAGCCACAGGGCAATTATCAGCTGTGGATAAACTAAGACAGTTCTATATTCATATCCTATATTTGGGATTAAAACAAAAACATATGTATATCTGAGCTATTAAAGAAACCAAAACTTCTACTATAAAGAACCTCCCCCCAGAAACAACAAAAAAACCAAGTTTTTTATAAAGTTTGATGGAGACCTTGGAGAAAGGACTTGGGGCAGTATAGGTAGGTAGTGGAAAGTGGATGTGACCATGCTTTAGTTTATATATGTATGGAACTGTGAAGCATAAAGAAAACAATATTTATAACATGACAAAAAACAGAAACATTTGGTAATTAATATTCAGATTATGCATTATTTGTTGTGTTATCAAAATTTCATCTATTTAGCCATAACTAGGTTTTAAGATTTTTTATTTCAACCATATATACATATATATATATACATGTTCATAATGTTGTTATGCATACCCATACCTATGGCAATTTATATTACATTCTTGCCCTTGACTTTTACCTTTCATCTCCTAAATTTAATGAAGATAATGAAAAACATCTAACAAAATATTGATTTATATTTTTAAAAATTAGCCAGTTCAAGTCATTTCAACAGAATTTCTGTCTATGCTCCTCTTTGTAAATAAAATTAGTTTGGTTAAGTTTTTTTTAAGTCAGAAATACTTTGTCTCATTTTACTATAGTTAAAAAAAAAGAAGAGCCCAAAAAGTGCTAATTTTTACGTTATTTGATTATGAACTGAATTTATGTATTTATTATAAACCCTATGATGCTATATTATGTGATGCTATTTTATATTCATTGCTACTTATAAATCAAGAGGGCTTAAGATACATGGAGATGAATGATGATCTCTAATGCTTTAATGGGTGCTCATATATAGCTACACAATAGCTTTTGAATTAAATCTAAATTAACTCTACTGTACACAGTCTGCTGTTCTACCTTTGCAATTGATTCTGTGTTTCATACATTTGGTTATGACAATGCACAAACTTGGATATTTGTTTGTTAGAATAAATTTTTAGGACAAATATGTTTGCATCAAAACAACAGGTTCCCTGTAACAATAAAGAAATATTGATATATTTTTTAAATTTTTCTGAATATAAAACCGAAGTATATTTCTTATATGAACAGTAATAGTTGTATAGAGATTATAGAGTGGTGTAATTCCACATACTATTAATGATACATAAAAATTTTCAGTTGTAGAAAATGTATCCAATCATATCAGATGATCCATTTAAAACTAATCTATTTATATACCATTTCTTAAAGTGCGGGCTAATTTTCTTATATTAATAATATTACATAAATGAAATGAATTTTTAAAATGTTAGAGGAGTTGGTAGATAGCTGTGTCAGTAAAATGCTTACCCTACAAACATGAGTAACTGAGTTGGATGATTCCTAGGACCTACATAAACAAAGCCGCTGGTTTCGTTGCATGTGCTAATGTGTAATCCCAGCGATCAGGAGATGGATGAGGCAGCTGCGCTGGGGCTCTCTGCTCAATCAGTGTATCCTGTTCAGTGAGTTCTAGGTTGATGAGAAACTGTGTCTCAAATGTCAATGATCGTAGATTCTGAGAACAACTTAGGCTTTCCAGAAAAACCAGAAAAATAAAGTACCTTATCACTGTAAAATGTGTGCTTCATATGCATACTCTCACACATTCATGCACAAGTACACACATGAGAAAGAATATTCACAAACACAAACACTCAAATTGTGAGGAACATGATCATGCTGGTTTAGACATAGAGAGCATAGTGTGAAAAAAATCAATGAACCTAGTACTGATAAAGAGACATGATGCCATGAAAAGGGGAAATGCGGTTAGACGGTACAATTTTATTGAACCTGGTAATAAGAAAACGCCTCTGTGTTTCTTCTTTCATAATGAAGTAGGTGAACATCCGCTGAGATCATGAATCACAAGAATAGTCACTGCCACACTACTAGTCTGACCCCTAATATGACTGTCTGGCCTAACAAGTGAGAATCTTATCCCCATGCATGCATTGGAATAGGTGAACATGTGTAAGTCTGCGCCCAGGCTTTCTCTCTACATGTTTTTCCCACTTAGCAGTAGTGTTATGTTTATAAAAATAAGGCAGCAGGCAAGAGGCAGGAATATAGAAAAGGAACTTGTACACTATTCACACCACTGCAGTAACTCTGCCAATATCATCAGTAATTTAGTATATTAATCTGGCTGCAGAAAATTATTCACTTTTCACTTCTAAAGATCTTATTATTTTGGCACATACATTTATATTATTACATGTAAATAAAAAATGAAGAACCACAAAACAATCAGGGACTATATGAATGTTACATTCATGGTATTTTGATTAATTATATTTGTCAAATTTGTAGAAAACATCTTTCCTATCTTGGTGATTCTAAAATTCTGAATAAGAGTCAATATCCATCATGTATCATCTCTCTCAACTTAAAACATCTATCTAGACCTAAAAACGTCTTAACCCGTAAACATCTAAGGTTAGTTGTAAGACTAAGACCACACTATCTGGCCTTCAACCCTATCAGAGAATTGAGAAAGAATGAAAGTTTATTGCTTGAGTGAACCAGAAATGCAGGTTAGCAGCTTCCAAAATGAGAAGAAGAAAAAAAAAATAACTGGGACAGTTTGCTTCCTGAACAGTCACCCAAAACTCTCTGTAATGTTGGAGTATCATCTTCAGCCTTCTGGCCCAATATAACTGACTGACATATTTGTGAAGTAGGAACTACTGAGGGATTGCTTACCCTGTCTTGGCATATTCTGGCCATCAACTCTGCCTGTATCCAATGCCTGCCCATTTTTAGGAAGAATTCTGTCTGTGGTGGAAACCAGCGTGTTTTCCCAGTGGCTCGTTTGCCACTTTTGAAGCCATCTTCATAAGGAGGTTCTTTGATGCTCATCATCTTATTGAGGTATGCTGGGTGTTGCCAGTAGTTAACTTGTCTTGTTCTGAAAGAATCTTTAAAATAGTAAAAGCTTCTTTAAATGCCATATTCTGTTGGTCTCTGAGGCTTTGAAGAACTTATTTAACTATTTTACCTTATTTTAACTTATTTACTATTCTACCTACAGGATAATATTTATCTGTTAAACCTAGGATATATATTCTTGTGAGGATAATAGACTGGTATTTGACATGACCATGATTAGATCAGCTAACAATTCACTTGTGTTACTTAGTTATTATAATACAAAGCTTACTTCCAATACCTTGAAGGAAAATTATTCTTTTATTTTTCTTTTCTTTGGTTTTTCTTCTAGAGCAACTGTCTAGTTATATTGATTACATCTTATTCAGAAATTATTAATTCATACACTTAGACAAGATTTTAATGCATATTAGACAAGATTCATTCTTATAAGTTAAATAACACTACTAATGGCTTTGAAAGATTAAATTAGAAAAACAAAACACAAGGACTTTTTGTTAGTGTACTTACTTATGTTTTTAAGTGAAGTGCACACCATATGCAAAACTCACAAAAAATGAAAAAGAAAAAATGAAAAAATCCTTGAGAAATAAGATCATTTTCTTGCATAAGAAATTATGAAATAAAAAAGAAAGAAAATAAACAACTAAAACAATAAATCATAAAGATGAAGCATGTATAGAATTTTAAAACTCAATAAATATAAATACCTGGTTCCTACATTCAAAAAAGTTTTGTGGAAAATATAACAATGCACTATATAGGTTTCTGGGATGTGTCAGTAATGAACAAACCAGAAAAATAAAGTGCCTTACCACTGTAAAATGTGTGTTTCAGTGAAAAAATGGCACATAACCCATATACACAATTAAACCATTTCAGATCTGGAATCATTCCATGGATAATCAGTAATAGAAAAAGTTCAAAATAAATGACACTGGGGATAAATTCCATGCAAAGTTTACAGTGGTTAAAAAAAGTGTCAATTTTTCTTGATGATTTTAGCAGTAAATTATACATATTTTTATGTATATGTATAATATACATACAGGACTCAAAATTGAAGGTAGACTTGAGCAGATAATATTCCAGGCTGAATTTCCTGTTCCTAGAGCAAAAAAAAACAAAACAACAAAACAAAACAAAAAAACAAAAACAAAAACAAAAACAACAACAACAACAACAACAAAAAAAAACAGAAGTAACAGGTAATATTGAATCCTTACTAAGAAACAGACCATTTTGGTCCTCTTGATCAATATAAATAATCTGTCTCTAACCGTATTTCAATTAGTAGTCAAAGAAGACTTCTATTATTCTTTGCTTTACAGTTTTATATCTTTGTTGTGGTGTGTGTGTGTGTATGTGTGTGTGTGTACATACATACGTATGTGTGTATATACATATGCCATAGCCTACGTAAGAAAGTCAGAGGACAACTTGTGAGTGTTATTTCTTTCCTTTCCCCATGTGAATTTTAGGGAACTCCATTGCATCTTTGTTTCCCCCATCCCCCGAAAGAAAGATTCTTAACAGAGAAGATTTATGGTCAGATGTAAGATCATTCTAGAAATGCAGCTAAACATAGACTGTATCAGGTCAAAAGTCTATAAAAGCAAACAGTAGGCACTGTGGTCTTAATTCTATTCACTATGGCCTTTTCACTATTAGTACAGACCACAATGGGGAGAGTGTGTAAATATGTTGAAGTAGCAGGTGTGGATGCATTTGCAGAGCAGAAGAGCATTTCATCACTTGGATTTCATTAAGGTTACATAGATGCAAGGATATTTTATCAGGGACTGTGGACACTGAGGAAAATAGTTCTAGGACAACCTAGTAGGCTAAATATTAGAGACAGAAGTTACCACACCCCTGTAGAAAGTGATTCCTGCCCAGAAAACTTTTGACTTGCAAGATTCCACCTGCTTTATAACATGCTTGTGAGGCTGGCCTAGATTGCTGTTGTCCTATGACCCCATTCCTCTCACATAACTCAAGGGCAGAATAAAGCAATAACTGTTAATAACAATCATGGATGAGGCTCAAGTTTCAACCAGAAACTGGTGTCAGATTGTCAGGAAAGACACACCAGCTGTTCCTTTACACATATAGTACGCCTGCTTATCATATTCATGTTTACTTGCATGCCCAGGAGCTAGAAAAAGTGTAAGAAGGGACTAAAGGCATATTTTAGGAACTTAACTTTATTTTTTTAGTTTATGTGTTTAAGTTTCTTATTTGCATGTATGTTTGTGTAGTATATACATGACTTGTGCTTCACAAGGGAAGAAGAGGATGTCAGATCCTCTGAGACTGGACCTACAGATAACTTGAGCTGCCATGAGAGTGCTGGAGTTGAACCTTATTTCTCAGGAAGGATAGCCATGCTGTTAAGCACTAAGTGATTTTCCCAACCCTCTCACCTCCCTGATGTTATTAACTCAACCCCATGGAGTCCATGGAGTCTTTGTCCTGAAGGAAAAGAGTAGATCCCTGATTGATAGCATTAGGCTCACAAAATTAAATTTATCTCATGTACTTAAGGTAAACCAAGGCACATATAGGTGTAAATTATACTCAAAGGTTGTATACTTATATTAATCTGTACTCCAGTGTTGGTAAACGTATTATTTGATGATGGACATTGCTGAAAAATAGTGAAATTAAATGGTGGTAATTAAAAATTTCCCAAGATAATAATAAATATAACAGCAAATAATTTAAAACTAAAGCATACATTTTTACTAATAAGCTTAAAAATTATATGTAGACACATAATGCAAACACATTTTAAAGCATTATTCTTGTGCCCTAACGATGCAGTTTCAAATGCCAGACAGTACCCAGGCTTTTTGGAAACTCTTAGTGTGTCATCCTCAAGGTTCCTTGCATCCTCAAAGGAAGCATTTCTCTTGTGATGCAATTTGTTAAGCCATTAGACCCAGCAAAACTTCCCAGGGCTGCAAACTCTATCCTTCTGTCTTCCCTGATGTTGTCCTCACATCACAATCCAGGACACTCTCTGATGCCATAGGCATTGGTTTGCAGAACCTCTTTCCATCCTAAAACTGTATGGAATATTTACATTGACCTGCCTCTGCCTCACTTAATGTTCTTTGAATTTCTATAAAGTTTCTCATCTCAGGAAGGTTTTTTAAATTATTCCACCAATTATGCCCTCTTCACGGGCTTTTGTCATATGAAGTTATGACATCCCTAATTAAATTTTACCCTTGCCTTATTGCTTGCAGAAAAATAGCATATTGCAGCCTTGAGGCTAACACTCTTCCCCCAAACTGGTATATTATAAATATACAGTCTTTAGTCATTTAGGCAGGGAATATGAAGATTAAACACTGGACTTACATTGTCTTCTAGAATAGATACAAGAATAATAATGTTTGAGTAAAACATGTTCCTTCAATATGGTATAATTAAATGAGTAAATTATACATAATGCCTATAATTAAAACTATACCAAATCCTGATTCTGTGTCGCTAATCACTTCTGTTGCTCACAGGAAACTGTGTAAAGGTCAGTGTGATATGACCAAGACCAATCTCCCTCCCTTCCTTGCTTGGTCTGTGTCCTAGATGCTAAGCTCATCTGTTCACAAGC
This sequence comes from Acomys minous, assembly GCF_964271855.1. Classification (NCBI taxonomy): domain Eukaryota; kingdom Metazoa; phylum Chordata; class Mammalia; order Rodentia; family Muridae; genus Acomys; species Acomys minous. The sequence goes on from NC_140483.1 coordinate 93,255,001, forward strand.
CAAATTGTGCTCATCTTGTAAAGAGAGTTTCATGTTATAGCTCTTTTCATTCAGATTTAGATGGCAGCAAATTTCTATACCTGCAAAAAAGTTTACTTTTTTTTCTAAGAAGAGATGTGAGTCATCCCTGGGTATTTGCTTCTGTACCTGGGATACTTTTGGAAAGAAAATCTACTTATTCACCATAAACATTATAGAAGAGTAAAAAGCAGTTTCAAGTATTTACTTGCAGAGAGATTGTCTTCTTATTAATCAACTGCTGTCCTATCTGCACTATACTTTGTAGTCTTCTCTGTGACTTCTCTGGCAAGTCTCTCTAACTTTATTATTCTGTTGCAATGTCCCATTTCAAATCAAGCCAAAGAGCTGCACATTCTCCTTGACAGCCACATCTGCACATGTATCCTAAGGAAGAGTGTATCACAGTTCAATGATGGGGAGACTTCTTGGCAAGTGCTATCATGGTCCTAAAGATACAGAATCCCTAGAAGACCAAAAGTTCCTCCAGAACAGTGCAGTGAGGACTAGAAGGCCTTCACAGAGTTAGGACTTCCTCAATAAGCTAGAAACCTACATCCCTTCTCTGTATTACTTAATGGGAGAACTTGGTGCAACCACCCTACTTGATTTTATTTGACAAATCTCTAGGCTTTTACATTGTCTCCACCTTCCCAGATGTCATTTCTGGGCAGATGCAGCCTGTATCCACTTCCCCCACAGTAGCCTGGCCCACTGTGTATCTAAGTGGACTGGAGGGAGGGAAGGTACCTGGGCACAAGTGAGTTCAAGGCAGGACTTTGGTTGGCAATGAGTGCACAGTCAGTGTGGAGGCAATGAACACTCCTAGGAACAGCTTAAGATAATTGTTTCCATTGACTGGAGGAAGGGGTGTTTATTTATGCCTCTGGGAAGATGGCCAGGATCCCTTGGGCAAGGTTTGTGTGGCTTTATACCATTAGCCAGTGTAATGGTGTAGGAAAATGCTTTATTTGCATACTCAGGGGCATAGAACCTTTAAAGGTCAAACAGGGAGTGAAGCTTGACCACTGTCAAGGTAAAAATTATTACTAGGGTTCATGGTGAGGGACTCGCCTTTAGGACACCAGGTTGAGAGGGGATAGTAGCCCACTCCCCCCTCATATTCTCATATTTGAGGCAGCTGAAGTCCCATAGCCAATCCCTTTTGTTCTATAAAGGAGCAGTATTATCATAGTCAATATCTATGTTGGGAATGGTTCTGGTTCAATACCAAACCATTCCCAACCTTATTGAACCAGAACCTGATTGGAATGATTTTTGCAATGCTACTTACATATCATTTTAGAAATCAGATGAGGCAGGGTGCCAGGAAGATGGGAGTCCCAAGAGCCCATACAGGACCAAGAAAGAAGAGGAGCCAAGTCATCAAGGTATTTGAGTACATGAGATAAAAGTGTTATTCACATAGTGTGCCTGGAAATCTCACCAAATATCCTTCAGCATTTGTCCATCAGTCCAGATTCACGAAGATAGAAGCAACATTCCTCCCCCAACTTAATGCAAGTCCCTCCCTGTTCAGCAGTCAATAAGTCCAGAGATGTATTGTTGTAGAACAACCCCTACTAGGGAGGTGAACATTCACTAGAGAGACTTGAGAATGACCATGGTAGAAGCCATTGCCTAGTCAAGCTTATCCTGGAAGTCACCACCCAAATGATGTGTTTGGATGAGGGCTGTTCCAGTGGCTGTTATGATGATGTCCAGCGAGATGGTGAGACCCAGTCTGATGAGCAGAGAGATGAAGACCTGCCTTTTTTTTTCAGTCCCCTCCTAGCTGTAAAGCAAGCTGTTTGAACTCATAGAGAAAAACCTTAGGAATGATCATTACAGTAGTGAAAAAAACCTTGAAAGGGGGGTTAACCCAGGAACTGGTAATGCCATTGAACCAGAGTAGATGGTGGTGGAGGGAATGGGAGGGTTAACACATATCAATTTGGTGACAGTGATGTTACCAGAACATATAGTATGAGACCTGGAAGAAGGCTCTAAGAGGAAAAGTAGGAAGGATGGTTTAAAATGAGGAATGTTTTGTAACTTCTGTGGGGTTAAGGGCCCACAGAGTCCATGAGTCAATATGCTAATGGGAACAACTGCCAATGGTGGCATAAAAAGCATTGAGAGGAGTTAGGATGGGTTGGGTAGGGGAAGGAGATCAGCTGTGTATTGAATGGGTTATAGCCAGGAGTGACTTGGACATCCTTTTAAGTTCGATCCTCCTGTTTAAGAATGTTAACATGGGTAAAGACAGACTTAGAGGCAGGGACAAGCAGGTAAGAGGTGTGTAGGTTTGCTAGGGAGTATTTGGCACAGACAGGTTACTGCCATTTGCCAATGTTTATCACGGGGATGGCTGATGGAAAGCTTAAAATGAGTATTAAGGTTTACAAGCATGATGCCACCATGACAGGTGGATCAACTGGGCATCTCTAACATCTACCACCCATATATATGAGGGCCCCTGGAAGCAAGTACCTGCATTGTGGTAAGGAAAAGAGAAGAAAGGGCTGGGGACAGTGGAAATGGAATGTGGAGGAATCTCAGTCATGGCATGGCACCCTTCAAGTGGACAGTCCTCAATTTAAAAAGGGAGGGTGATGTCAGATAGGGGAGAAGGACAGATGTCTTGTCAATCCTGGGGTGTGTTTAGAGTGACTATTTTATTTTGGAGTTAAGCCAAGGGGCATGAGTACAGTCATTTTTGACGGGGTGTCTGAAGATTTTTCAATGTGTAGCTTGATAGGGGTACCAATTAAGCAGTTTAGCATACATGGGATGAACATTGCCTGGAAAAGCCTGAAATTCTGGACTAGTGGTGGAGTCATAGATTTATGGGCAGTAGAGGGAGAGGCAGAGTTAACTGAAAGCTTAAGTGGAATTTTCTCTGCCTCCGTAACAGAATCACAGAAATTACAAAGTTATTGCATGATAGAGAGTTGTGGGGAGGAACCCAATGGCTTAGAAGGTTTATGAGGTATTTGCTCTGTTGTCTTGGTGGGGTCTTAGAAGGTACACTTTTGCTGGGCAGAGGGGAAAGTAGTAGGGCAAGCCTTGAGCTGGCACAGTGATCCTGCAGCTTTGTCGGAGGGGTAGTGAGGCTGGGGAGGGGGGTTGGAAGAAACAGATGGGGCCAAGGGCATATGTTGTGCTTCCTCTGAGAAGATGTATTTTGGTAGTGGGAGATATAAACTGGATTGGATATAGCTAAAGCATGCCACTGAGGCTGTGGAGGAGATGGCTTTACATATGACTTTAATTTCCTATTCAAGAGCTGAGATCTGGAACAAGGCAGTCATTAGGACCATCATCTGCTGACTCACCAGATTGAGGAACACAGTATCCCTTGTGGGTCCCATTTTAGGGGTCCCTATGCATTAGCATATTGCAACTATCTTAGGCAGAAAATTGGGGCTTCCTTTTGGGGTGTCTCTGTACCAGTGAAGTAAGAAACTTAAATGCATGAGTACAGCTGTAAGGATCTCCTGTGGCTATACATGGCATTATTTCAAAGACTTCCTCCCAAAATGTTTGGTGAGTTTTGTACCATGAGATTTTTAAGAAGGCCCATATATCCATAATCTGAGGTTTCTTATGCTGTGGTGACACAATTCCCAGGATAGAAAAGGAAAGGAACCACCAAGGCCAGAGAAGAATGTTTCTGTACCCTTCTTCAAAGTTCCAGACACAAACCTAGCCACAGTTTTAAGAGTTATGGTGATCACCCTGGTAGTGTTGCTGGAAACTGGGTTACCATTGTTTTAATAAGTAGACAAATGACAGAAGTTGTTACTAACACCCACTCAGGCTGCCAGGATGCAGACAGAAGTTTCTGGGCCTCTAGCAATGCCAAGGAATAGCCTTGGCCAGAAGATGTCAATTGCCTTTTCAACATTCCTGAACCAACAGGACAGTGCTAACCAAAAGGAAAAGATAAACCCAGGCTTACTCACTTATCACTTGTTGGTACCAAACAGCCTATTACTTCTAAGTTAGGCTCAGGTTACCACCCTGTGTTGTCATGTTACCCGCCAGGCTAGCCTGGCCTATTGACACCAAGCTAGACTGGAGGAGGGAAACCTTAGCCAGGTGCAGATAAGTGCCACGCAGGATCTCCGTTGGCAATGACTTAGGGCGATGAACAGATCCAGGAACAGCTACGGCGTAGTTCAGTTTATTGGAGGGAAGGGGTATTTATAACCCACGGGAGGTAGCCAGTGTCAGTGGAGCAAAGTTCGTGTGGCTATGTACTATGCGCCGGAGCAGGGGTGTTAGAGCATGCTTCATCTGCATACTCAGGGAATGTAGGGTCCGGGGCAAAAACATGATGTCAAACAAAAGTGAAGCCTGATAACTGTCAGGGTAATAAATTCTTACTAGGCTTGATGGTGCAGGAACCAGCCGTATGGTGCCAGGTTGGGAGGTGGCAGGTCGCCAACTCCTGCCATCCTTATGTCTGAAGTTTCCCAGGTGGAAGCTCCCTGGACCGTTGCTTCGTAACCTTAGGACACTATGGTGCCAGACTCAGTTGTATTTTTATCTTTTTTCTATCACACTAATTTTGCTTTCTTTTCTGTTATACACATTTATTTTCATTTTGCTCTTATTTTGCTGAGTAACAGATATGCCTTCCTGAAACCGCTACCTGTGGACACCACAGAGGACCTATCTCTTGGCATGACAAACCTGTTAGTGTCACACCCAAGGGACTCAAAAAGGTGGCAGAACTCTGGATTATGCTAGGGATGAGACTGAATCCGTTCTAACAGCACCATTATGTCTGTCAATTAATTAAATCTTCGGCTTAATCATGTTTAAATAACATGTAATGATTGTATTTTGTAAAATTGAGACATTACACAAATTTTACATAGAATTGTTAGGAGTGTCAATTCCAACAGTTGTTTATTACGTCCAAAAAGAAGTAATACATATTTAAAGATGTGTTCCTTTCATTGTGCATTCTATGAAGAATAGTCAAAGTCTAAGCTCTATATCCCTGAATAGAGGCCCAGGTCAGAAAAGACAATGTCCACACTTTCACAAAACCATGAGAAGGTTGCCTCTGGAACCAAAGGAAATTAAAATTTCCAAGACATTAACACCTGGAATAAGAGAAACTATGTTCAAATATCAACTTTGATGCTTAGAACTCCCTTGATAAATTTTCCACATATTTAACCAGTATGTGCTGTCCTGAACCATTTCTGTAAAATTATTCATTTTCTCAACAAGAGACAAGCTTTGGAAAATATTTGCTTCATGTGTGGCGAAATAATAGCTCTGACATGTATAAACACATTGCTTTTATAGCTTCATTGTGTTGGTAGTCATTTTTCCTTCTAGCAAGTGGGGTTTCTAACTTGGTGCTGTGTTATGGGCAAATAAAAATGAATGCTGCATGCAGTGTGGAACTAGAAAATAGCATCACATTTCCTTCTGATCCAGCTGGAGTTATTGGCAAAGCAGAGTCACAGCAAAATGTTTTGGCATGCTTTTGTCAATCCACGCTGCTGGGATATGCCACACCGGAGAACAATAGCAGCATGCAGGAAAAAAAGAACCATGTGATACATTAAAACACGCCTGAGTATGAGATAGTTTGCCAAATATTTTAATTATGACAAGGAATTAAGATGCAAGTAAAGATTCAGTTCCTAGAAGCATGCTTCCTCCTTACTGATACGAGCCATATCATCACGTTTCTTATCAGTTGAATATTTATTCTGACCCATTTTGCCATGACCAAACAGCTGGACCTGACTCAGATCAGCTTCAAACTGATGGTTTGAAACAGAGGAGTGCTTTTAATTAATGAGAGCCACCATGGATTGGGCAGATGCTGAGACCTTTTTTCTCCATAAACATATTTCTGTAGTTATGCATCCTTAGTCAAGCATAGATATTTGGAAATTCACCCACAATCCATGGGAAGAATTGTTCATCTGCATCCTTAAAGTCATACAACATGTGCTAATTGGCAAGTTTGATAAAAAGCATTTGTAACTCTGAAATTACAAAAGAACAAATAAGCAAATGCTGACATGGATCTAGTTAAACCAAACTCGAACGATGTATATTATTTATAATATATGTAAATATTAATAGATTCCATGTTTGAAAACATTATGGAGAAACAGCATTAAAAATTTTCATAACCAGATTATTAATAACTATCTACAAGCAGACAGACAAGCATGTATGCTAGTAGATAGTCCTGATCTGAACCTCTTCAATGAAACATTTGATAAAAGTCATGCCAGTATTTTACATTGTACTGATAAGCAGTATTTTTCAAAAATGGCCCTACATTTTCCAGTTCATAGTTTGTAAATGAATAGTGACTTTAAGTATCTTTTTTGTGTTAACAACTTGGAAGACAACAATATAACTGTCAAACACAAACTGAATGAAAACATCACCAATGGACATGCTAGAGTAGATGGCTAAAGCCCATGAGGCCTCAGCCCCACACAAAGAACAACAGGCGACTGAGGAAAGCTGAGGATGGAAGAGATGGTTCTCCCCAGGGAAGAGCATACCAACTAGACTGAACATGTTATATGTATGGGTTAATGGATTTTAAGGGGCACAGAGAGGTATATGAGAGGGTTTATAGAGAAGAAAGGGAAAAGAAAAATCTTGTAATTTTAATTTCAAATTACAAAATTTTAAAAAAGAAAATAGAAAAAGAAAAAAAACTGGTCAGGCCCTTGTTACTGGTCTTATCTAAGCATCAGGTGTATTCTGCAGGGAAATTTCTTTTAAGATTTGTTCTCTCTCTCTCTCTCTCTCTCTCTCTCTCTCTCTCTCTCTCTCTCTCTCTCTCTCTCTCTCTCTCGTCTGTGTGTGTGTGTGTGTGTGTGTGTGTGTGTGTGTGTGCATGTGCGTGTGCGTGTGTGTGTGTGTACATATCTGTGTACATGAAATTTCAGGCATCTGTGGATGCCAGAGGTAGGTGCTTGTTTCAGTTAGTTGTAAACTCCACAAAATAGAGAAATAGAGGCTTGGCACTAAACACAGGCCCCTTTCAAGAGCAGTATAGGTTCTGAACCACTGCACAATGTGTCTAGCCCCAAGGTGAGTTTAATTTCTTGGTAACCACTTCTTAGATGCCTGGGTTCCTAAACACCTTAGCCTTTTCACCTAATTTTAAGTGAACCGATAAATTCATAAAATGTGGGGTTTTTTTTTTCCTATGCCCATCATTGTTTCTTCTCATCATCATTAATATCAAATGAGGTAAAATGCTAAGATGTTTAGGAATAGTGGAATAGTTGTGATTATAAAAAAAAGCTGGTGGTGTTTGAGACAATTAACCCCATGGTCTCAAACAGATTCTAAATATTTTACAATTACAGAGGTAAAAAAGGTAAGCTGGGATGTTTAGTAATGAAAAGCATTCATCATAAAATGCCATTGGTAAGACCTTAGAGTACATTCAGGGGCAACACTGTTATCACAGACCACAGCACTTGTTCTTTTTCTTTTTCCCTTTTCCATTTTATTAATTTAATCTCTTTACAGCCTGATCACAGACCCTCCATGATGTCTTCCTGGTCCCCCGTTCATGTCCCTTCCCTCATTACACTCTCTCTCCTTTTGCTCAGAGAAGAGGTGGCACCCAAGGGTTCTCAACTCACCAAGACACCTCAAGTCACAGCAAAACTAAATGCATCAGCTCCCTCTGGAGCCTAGAAGGCAAGAGAATCAGAAACAGCCTTAGACCTGAGTTTTGTGCAGGGTGATAAGTATGGATCTATTTTCACTCTTCTACATGTAACCATCCAGTTAGACCAGCACCATCTGTTTGAAGATGCTTTCTTTTTTTCCATTGTATGGTTTTGGCTTCTTTGTAAAAAAAAAAAATCAGATGCCTAAAGGTGTGTGGGTTTATTTCTGGGTCTTTGATTTGATTCCACTGATCAACTTGTCTGTTTTTATATGAATATCACTACTGCTTTGTAATACAGCTTGAGATCAGAGTTGGTGATACCTCCTGAAGTTCTTCTATTGTACAAGATGGTTTTAGCTCTCCTGGACTTGTTGTTTTTCCATATGAAGTTGAGGATTCCTTTTTAAGGTCTGTAAAAAACTGTGTTGTAATTTTGATGACAATTGCATTGAATCTGTAGATTGCTTTTGGATAAAAATGGCCATTTTTACTATGTTATCCCTACTGACCCATGACCATGGCAAGTCGTTCCACCTTCAGAGATCTTCTTCAATTTCTTTCTTCAAGGACTTGAGGTTCTTATCATACAAGTCTTTCATTTTCTTGGTTCGAGTTGCACCAAGATATTTTATATTATTTGTGCCTATTGTGAAGGTTGTTATTTCCAGAACTTCCTTCTTAGTCCATTTATCATTTGTATAAAGGAGGGCTAGTGATTTTTAAGTTATTTTTGAATACAGCCACTTTGCTAAAGGTTTTTTGTCATCTGTAGAAGATCTCTGATAGAATTTTCTATACAATGCACTTGTATACACTATGATATCATCTATGAATAATGATATTTTGATTGCTTCCTTTCCAATTTGTATCAGCTTGATATCCTTTAATTGCCTAGCTAGAACTTCAAGTACTATATTGAATGTGTACAGAGAGAGTGGGAAGTCTTGTCTTGTCCTTAATTTTAGTGGAAAGGCTTCATGTTTCTTTCTATTTAATTTGATGTCAGTTATTGGATTGCTGTTTACTGCCTTTATTGTGTTTAGGTATGTACCTTGGATCCCTGATCTCTCCAAGACTTTTAACATGAAGAGGTGTTGGGTTTTGTCAAATATGTTTTCAGCATTTAATGAGACTATTGTGTGATGTTTTTTCCCTTCAGTTTGTTTATATGGTGGATGACATTGTGGGATTATCATGTATTGAACCATTCCTGCATCCAAGGGATGAAGCCTACTTGATCATCGTGAATGATATAGCACTTGTTCTTGATACCTTTGAATCACTCATTTTAGAGTTGAGTTACACACTCACTTTTCAGTAAAAGAACAACTCTGACTCTGACCTTGGTTATGATAAAATTATGTGATGGGCACTTTTACTAAAATGTTGGCTTTTCACTGCAGTCTTCAGAAGTCTGATTGACAGCTGAAGTAGAAAAACGTGGCAATGCTGACTTTATATTGTTTGTCATCTTTGCTGTCTTAACTTTTCCAGTACACCTCTCTCTCTCTCTCTCTCTCTCTCTCTCTCTCTCTCTCTCTCTCTCTCTCTCTCTCTCTCTCTCTCTGTACATGCAATAGTAATAGTTATTTTTTAAAAAGAAGTCACAGATTTCAGGCAGGAATGGGACATAGGAGTTGGAGGCAGGAGAGTGATGGATATAAATAATATAAATACAATACTCATGCATGAAAATTTATTAAATGTTTAAAATTGAATAATGACTAACAGAGTTAGCTTGGGTTTCTGCTCCTTACAACTAGGAAATTTTCATTTACCCTAATTTTGTGTTATTTTGGTAGTCACTATTTTAAGTAAGGCACTCAATCTTCTTTAATACTTTTTCACAAGTTGGAAGATTAAGTTTAGCTGGGTGAGGTCTTCCTCTGAGGTTACCACTTCTTTTATTGCATTTACCATCAAGTTTTTCATTAATCTTTTTATTTACAATATCTGATGCTCTTTTTTTCTTGAAATGTGCATTTGGTATTGTTCCTTGCTCAATTTGACATATATATATATATATATGATTGGCCACTGATAACCACATGATAAGTCAATGCTGGGCTAACTTGAAATGTCCTCAACCAAAGTTGTTAGTCCAGAACTCTTCAATGTATCCTCAGGCAGATTGTTTTTTAGACAAAGGCAAAAAAAAAAAAACCCACAAATTTTTTCACCAAAATATCACAAGAATGATCTATAGGCTGTATATTAACAGTCTTCTCTGAAACTCCTTCAGCTGGGCTTACTACTGTTCAAATGACCATCACCATCACTTTCTTCCATACTCATACTAGTATGACTCACTAAGACCTGCTTAAAACATTCCACTACTTTCCTTATACAAAGTCCCTGAACCCACATTCCTCCAAACAAAAGCATGGTCAGGTCTAACACAGCAGTACCTCAGACCCTGGTACCAACTTCTGTCTTAGGATTTCTAGTGCTGCGAAGAGACACTATGACCAAGGCAACTCTTGTAAAGAAAAATATTTAATTGGAGACTGACATACACTTCAGAGGTTTAGTCTAATATTGCCATGCCAGGAAGCATAGTAGAACACACAGACATGCTGCATGGAGTTAAAGAATCTGAAAGTTCTACCTTTTAATCCTCAGGCATCAGGAAGGAAGCGTGAGCCACTAACCCTAGCTTAATCTTCTGTACCCAGTGGCAGACTTCAACAAGGCCCCTCCTAGTCTGCATCTTCTAATAGTAGCACTCCCTATAAGCCTATGAGGGCCATTTTTCTTCAAGCCACCACAGAGACCTTGATGTGTCATTCATTTAGTTCTGCTTCTGCTTCTCGGGAAGGACATGGCATTCTTCTACTTCTCTTGAGGATGTAGCAGTTAAGCTCCCTTCTAGAGGATGCATGTTGGAAACAGTGGGCAGCCTTCATTAGATAATGAGCCTGAGAATGGCCTTACCTTGGGCTTCCAAAGCCTTCCCAGTGGGAGTATAAAGAAAAAAAAAGAAAAGAAAAGAAAAGAAAGAACTAGAGAAGAAAAGAAAAAAAGAAAGAAAAGAAAAACTAACTTACTTAACCAAAAGCATTTTGTTATGTTAGCACAAAGCATACTAAAAAGGAATATCAGGAATCATCCTATTTAAATATTTATGATTTATAGATATAGTATATATAGATATAGTATATGTTTGAACACCACACACCCATGTTTCCCAGTAAAGTAAGGGTTTCACTTCAGTGGTGCTGTGTGGGGCATGCTGATACTGCCTCCAGGGAAACTAGCATGGAGCTAGAGAGAAGTAGAGAAATATCCAAACACTGAAAATCTCAATCTTGAGATCCACAGGAATAAGAATCACTCCCTCTCTCTTCTGTGTCTGCACATGCCAGTGCATGAATATATTCCACTTCCTCCACAATTCTCGAAGTATTTGTGGTCGTCATGGAACGTAGAACTAGACTTCTTCTCCATGCAAATGAAAGATTCCCAACATCTCAGCCCCACTCTGATATGTGCCCACCCTGAAAGTCACTTCCTGCTCCACAAGGTTCATATAGGCCTTGTTGACCCCCAATAAAACCCATAAGCTCTTTTACTGAATGTCCTCTAAGGCTGTAACACTTGACGAATTGTTCTGTAGAAGGCTTTCAACCCACCCCCTGGCACACCTGCAGATGCCAACCACTCGTCTCTGCATCATCTTTCCCAGCCTGGTGTTCAGGGTCCCCTGACACCCTGAGGGACGAACCAGAGGGAGGAGCCACAGTGCTGGTCTGTTGTTAATGGAAGCTGATTCGTCAGTTCCAGTTGATAAGAACCACAGATTCTTGATCCCGTGCATCATAGCAATGGTTCTGATAGACACCTTAAGAGACTCCCAATCTTCTCTCTGAAACCCCACAAGGTAGGCCTCCATCACCTGCATTTCTCACAAAATTCTTATCTTCCTTCTCCCACCACCGACTACTAAGCACTGAGCATTTAGTTGCTTTCCTAGATCAAAACTTCAAACTTTTTCCACAAGTACTTTTAAGTTTTTATTAACAGGAGTAGGAAATGCTGAGTATAGGTAGGCTGCAGATAAAAGATCCTGAAATGGAAGGACCGTGAGATAAAATGGCAAATGCAAATATGCTTTCTATATTGTATTTTGTCATGACGATTTGTTAAAAGGTAGATTTAGATATCGTTGACAAACATAAAGACACACTCAAACATACATATGCAGAAAAATATACACAGGAGATCAAGTTTTCTAGTGTATTAACATTTTAATCTCTCACAACAGCATAAATACAATATATTTCTGCTTGTGCACTTGAAGAAATGGGTGAAATAGAGTAATTAACTTAGCCATTAGCTGCTTATAATTGGATGAGGACTTAGACCCAGGTTAGTTTGCTTCATGTTCTTAATAACTTTGTCCAGCTGTCACTGGGCTGTAGATGAATGATGAAGAGATTCTTGTGTCTTCATGTCCCATGAAAATCTTCACTTACCAGAAAACTGGGACAGAGGGGAGGACATCCTATTGGGACTCTAGATGAGAGAAGCATGGGAGAATAGCAAAGTAGAAGAATCCAAAGGGTCCTGGAAACCTACAAGATGAACATTATGATAGGCAGATTTGGACCCAGAGGTTCCACTCAAACTATGGCTCCAGCCAAGGACAATACAGGCCATAAATTTCAAACCCCTACCCAGTTCTACCAATGGACAGGATATTCTCCACAGTTGAGTAGAGAGTGGGTCTGACTTTCTCACATACTCTGGTGCCTCACCTTTGACCATGTCCCCTGGATGGGGAGATCTGGTGGCACTCAGAGGAAAGATAGCAGGTTACCAAGAAGAGACTTGATACCCTATGAGCATATAAAGGGGGAGGAAGTCCCCCTCAGTTACAGTCATAGGGAAGGGGATCAGGGAAAAATGGGAGGGAGGGAGGAATGGGAAGATACAAGGGATGGGATAACCATTGAGATGTAATAAGAATAAATTAATAAAATAAAATTTAAAAAAAAGAGAGATTCTTGTGATAGAAGGACATTTTGCCCAGTGGCTTGTTTGCCACATGTGAAGCCATCTTCATAAGGAGGTTCTTTGATGCTCATCATCTTCTTTGGGGTAGGCTGGGTATTGCCAGGTGTTACCCTGTCTCATTGTCAATTAATCTTTAGAATAATAAAAACATTTTAAATGCCATATTCTCTATCTCTGAGGTTTTTGAATACTTCATCTAACTATCCTACCTTATCTTTCTATAGAATCATATCTATCTGTTGCACATAAGATTTATATTCTTGTGATTAAAATAGACTAGTAATCAATACAACCATGATTTGAGCAACTAACGATTAACTTACATAACTTATTTATCCTAAACAGCTTGCACTAGCACTTTCAAAGTAAAAATACAAAGTAAACCATGTATTATAATTGAATTAAATGGGTATAATACTATATATTAGAGTAGAAATATATATTGTATAGGAAGAATAATCTTAAATTTGAATTCTGTACCAGTGTATCTAAAAATTAAACTTATTTTGCATTTATATACAAAATTCTAAAAGGGCAAGTTTGGATGCAGGGAGATCTGACAGCCAAATTCTGCAAAGAAAAGGTAAGCAAGTCCTCATAAGTTCCTACCTCACAAATATGTCTATCAGATATATTGGGCCAGAAGGCTGAAGAGGATGCTCCAAAGTTATAGAGAGTTTTGGGTGACTGTTCAGGTAGCAATTTGTCTCTGTCATTTTTTGAAAATTGGAAGCTGCTAAACTGCACTTCCTGTTTACCCAGGTAATTAAGTCTCTGATGGGGTTGAAAACTAGATAGTTTAGTCTTTTTTTTGTTGTTGTTGTTTTTTATTTTAACTTGCTTTTTACTTACAAATGTTTTTTTAAAAATATATTTTATTTTATTTTTTTTTTACTTTATTAATTTATTCTTGTTACATCTCAATGGTTATCCCATCCCTTGTATCCTCCCATTCTTCCTTCTCTCCCATTTTCCCTTTATTCCCCTCCCCTATGACTGTTCCTGAGGGGGATTACCTCCCCCTGTATATGCTCATAGGGTATCAAGTCTCTTCTTGGTAACCTGCTGTCCTTCCTCTGAGTGCCACCAGGTCTCCCCCTCCAGGGGACATGGTCAAAGGTGAGGCACCAGAGTATGTGAGAAAGTAATATCCCACTCTCCACTCTACTGTGGAGAGTGTTCTGTCCATTGTCTAGATCTGGGTAGGGGTTTAAGGTTTACAGCCTGTATTGTCCTTGGCTGGTGCCTTAGTTTGAGCAGGACCCCTGGGCCCATTTATATCTGCATATTAGCCCAAGAGGCATGTCCCACGAAAGCCTTCACTTACCAGGAAACTGAGACAGAGGGGAGGACATTCTAGTGGGACTGTAGATGAGAGAAGCATGGGAAAATGGCAAAGTAGAAGGATCCAGAGGAAGTAGATAGTTTAGTCTTAAAGTTAAGCTTCATTGTTTAGGGGTGCAGATGTTTTTAGATCTAGATAGATGTTTTAAGTTGACACAGATGAGATATGTTAGATATTGATTTACATTCAGAATTTTAGATGCACCAAGATAGGAAAGATGTTTTCTTCAAGGCTGTCAAATAAAAATAGCCAAAACACTAAGAATGTAACATTTATGTAAATCCTGATTGTGTCATTGTTCTTCTTGTTGTAGGTATTTTATTGTATGTCTGTGTAATACATAACTGTATATGTAAAATATTTAAAAATTTTTAAAAATAATGAAAAGAAAAAAGAGATTCATGTGCAAAGTCTGATGACTATCAGCAGAACAGTTTAGTTCAGCAATATCTCAATATTAGTTCTTCTAAAATTAATAATGATATTGAAATATTTTGATATCAGCAAGTGACTCATAGCTTGTTTTATGAAAGGCTATTTGATAGACATTATTGATCTTATTATATTTTAATATTTTAAGTTTATTCTTTGAAATATATATATATACATACATAAGATGTATATATGTACACATTTTATACATGTATCTGGATCATATTTATATAGTATGTATTAATACTGTCATGGTTATTTTAGTAATGTAAAAGCAAGGACAAGATATCAGCAAAAGCCTTGAAATAAAAGTGTGTGGGTAAATGAACACACACATATAAACAAACCTGTTTTCAAGTGATTCACATTATTTATTTGAAATTTCCTTGAAGCTTTTTACAAATTATGCTCTTAAAATGCCTCAATATGTACTTTCTTGGTAAAACATTTATTTATTTAACCATCATTATGTTGTAGGAATAATAAATATGCACTCGCTGTACTGAATAATAACTGATCCACATTTCTTAGATGTGAAAATTGATTTCTGGATGGAAAATCATTTCAAAAGGACAAAGTTGTTTATGGCTCTTTATTTGTCACAAGTTGCCTTGAAAATAATGTTTGAATTTAGACAGAACATAAGTAGATACATATGAGTATTAACAATATGCTCCACATAATATTTTTGGAAGGCAAAAGATTACAGATGTCCAGTCAGTGCTTTAGTTTATTTTCTCTTAGTTCACAAATGTGTAATTTCAGCATATCCACCCATTAGTTACTTGTCTGTGTGGATATACCTTCCCTTGTGGCCTCAGTTGACTTAATGTCTGTTATATTAAAGTTTGGGAACTTTTGCAAAGTATGGTTTCTGCAGAGAGAGTTTTCAAAATTCTGTCTAGAATATAAACTGCTTTTCCTTTTGTTATAAAAGTAAAATACTGAATAGGCCAAATTGTCAGAAACACAGAACACAGACTCAGATGAGGTTTCAGTGAGGGAAGTTCATTTTCAAATCAACAAACAGCATTTTCTATCATGTGTTTTCAGATTCCCTCTGTGCTCCTTGCTTCTTTCATTGGCCTTTGCTCTATAATCTAGAACTCTCTCCTGTCTTCCTTCCTCCCTCTTGGACTTCTCTGCATTCTCTGTCTGTCTCTGTCTGTTTCTGCCTCTCTGTCTCTGTCTCTGTTTCTCTGTCTCTCTGTCTCTGTCTCTGTCTCTGTCTCTGTCTCTCTCTCTCTCTCTCTCTCTCTCTCTCTCTCTCTCTCTCTCTCTCTCTCTCTCTCTCTCTCTCTCCTCTCTCTCTTCTCTCTCTTCCCTTCCCCCTCCTATGTTTCTGTCTCTTGCTCACTTTCTATATGTATGTTTTAAGAAAACAAGATAACTTGTGATTGAATTATCCTCCTGTTCATCATTCTACTTTGTAATTTCATCACCCTCTTTGTTTTTGTACTTAGATAAAGTATCATATTACTTTTGAGGGTCCATAGTATGTCATTTATAAATGTAACATGAAACTTTTATTTGGCTTCTTAAATATGAACATTTATACTCATTCCAATTTTTAAACTTTCTTGAGCTATAATAGCAAAAATTATCAACTTCATGTCTTTATGTCTTTCATTAAATATCCATTTAATTTTATGAAAGAGAAAGAGAAAACATGTGTAGCAAACTTTAACTCCCAGACTTCTCTTTTACAAACAATGCCTCATGAAGATTCCTATGAATAAACTATTGAGCACTTATTATTATACATTCACTGTGAGGTGCAAATGGCTGGAATTTTTAATATTTAAATATATTTTACAAGTGTAACTCTGAAAGATCTCTTCTCCAACACAACAATAACAGCTTAACAATTCTGCCAACCAACAACAGCAAAAAAGGCTCTACCAGGGGAAAAGGCAGAGTGCCTGTTTTCCCCAGAGATGCTTTGAAGAAGGCTAAAGAAGATTGAAAAGTCCCAGTTCAAATTTAGCATGAAATTGCACATATATGTTTCATTTTTAAATATGTATCTTTGCAAACTGTTTTTTATTATGTATGCAACATTTTTTGGAAATTCAGTAAATCATCAGAACACACAGTGAGAGTCAGTCTCCTCTCAAACCATAGTACTAGAAAAATTTGCTGGTCTTTGAGTGCTTTTTCCACATGTACATACACCAAATGTATACAAATATGAAAATTAAATTCTGTGATAGTTTGATTCAGAGTGCTGATTCTTATTAAAGCCCAGTTTTGTTTTTAAAACTTCTTAAAATTTGTTAAAATATCTGGGGAAATGGAATGATTTTGTTTAGGATTACTGACTGAAATCCACCATTGAGTTCTTTATTTCACGTAAAACATGCTCCAGACACCCCTGTGGCTGTACTTGGACACTACAGAACACAATTACCTTTTAAGGCTAAGATGTATGTTTATTTTCTTAAGCCTGAACATGTAGTAATGGTAGTGATATGGCTTGGATTAATTGGAATATGTAGAATATTTTTAAAATTTTAAGTTTGATTAGATTATTATTGCACATTTAGTTTAGACTGCTTAATTTCCAATGTGCAAATTTAGCAGAGGACTGAAGAGCTGTTTAAGATAAATAGAGACAGTAATGGAACTGATGCATGCACTATGATGCTTTGTATTCATATGGAACATTTATCAACTTTTATGCATGAAATGTATGCTTTTAAAAACCTGTGTGAACAATATGAGACGCCTATTTATATATATCCCATGTCTTTAGAATTCTAAGTAATTCTGAAAGATAGAAGATAGAAAAACCTCATGCCCAAACAAAATAAGTGTTTGATAGTGGAATGAGGGTGACAGAAAGACCAGCCAAATCTCAGAGGTCTGCTGTAGCCAGGACTTCAGTGTCAGCAAGGACACTGCTGCAATAAATGAAACCAGGAAACTCATCCTGAAAGTCAAGTCACAAGTTGCAAAGTGTCTTCTAAGTACACTAGCTCTGCATTCTCCAAGACAGTCAAAGGTATTTGCATTCAAATAAGCATGGAACAACTTAGCAATGATTTCTATTCTATTTCATCTATTGCTGATTAAGGAATCCCTCGGCCCTGATGGACATACTGTGGTACCTTAGGTCCAATCAAAAGTGTCAATAGAGGCAAAGGTCAAAGCCTTTAGGGAAGACTAGGACTACCAACTAATGGAAGGAATGATTGTACATGTAATGACAGCCGAAATAAAGTGGAATCAGGAGCTCCTGAATTTCATGAAACTTACCCATGTGATATACCAAAAGTCATATTGCCTATTGCTTGGTGTTCCTTTCATATACTTTCCAAGAAGTAGATTGAGCAGTCAAAGAAAAAGTTAATTGTCTTTTAGTTTCTGTTTACCTTTGAATTTGAAAAATATAATGCTACCCTGGCATAAAAATAATTGAATAATCTCTCACTGATGTAGGCATTTATTTGGACTGTCATCAATATATCATATTTTTTCTGGCCATTTTGTTCTACAGGGCTAGAACTTGTTTCTGGTTTTGTTTGATCATTTGTTTTTCCTTTATTCCTCCTTGAGTACTGCCTTACAGCATCTGCTATTTCTTCTCCCTGTCCACTATGGTAACTCTTACACAACTCTTCTGGTAATACAGATAAACTAAACCATTATCTTCCTCCCAGTCTCAATAATAGATGATTGAGAAGGATATATTCTGAATGTGATAACAAATTTCCTTTAATTTTTTCTTATTCTAGAGATTTTCATACAACTACACAAGGAAATTTAACTATATTTACCCACTTTCCCCACCTTGTTCTCCACTAAGACATCTCCCAACTTTATGTCTTTTTTGATAACTGATTAAGTCCAATTTGTGTCATTCATATTTACATAGGTGTGATACCACCCACCAGAGAATGAGGAACCTAATAGTAGCTACATTTTTCACAACCCATCCTCTGTTCCTCAGTAAGGGATGGTGCCTACAGTTCATCATAAGCAACACATATGCCTGGAATTTTGGTAGATTTACGTTGCACTGGTCTTGTGTCTGTGACCACAACTTTTATGAGTTCTTGGGGACTGTAGCTATGTTATGTCTAGAAGACAGCATTTCATAGCAATCCTCTACAGCTTTGAACTCTTACATTGTTTCTGTATCCTCTTTTGAAATGTTCCCTGTGCCTTGGTGTAGGGTTGAGAGTTGATAAAAATGTACCATTTATAACTGAGTACTAAGTATCTTCTCAGCATTTTGAACAGTTATGTGTCTCTCCATTGATTGCTTATTTCTTCAAAAAGAAAATTCTCTAACTGTAACTGAGAACAACCAAGTTTAAATAGAAATATCTAGAAGGCAATTAAAGAACATGGCAACTTAGCAAAATAATAAGAACAGACTTTATGCACAAACCCATCACCTCCCAATCATTGGCTTTTGGTCAGTAATTTAGTACAAGACAGGAAATTCCTGGCTTTGGAGTTGACCTCACATGGAATCAGACAGTGGTTAGTTATCTGCAAACAGTAATGTCACTACTGCATGAGGATGCATCTCTCCCTTGACAGGTCAGTGTTGAGGCATGCATAGTTCAGTCTTAGGTAAGACTATTGAATATTCCATTGTCCAGCAGCCTACTTAGTACCGTATGGCACCAAAAAAGGCTAGCCCACAGAGAAGAAATTTCTGATATATTCAATACTGAATTCTCTGTCTTGTAGCCAAAGTGTATGCTTCTTCACTAGTAGGTGTTTACAATCTATCCATTTGGGTAACCAAGTGGAAAGGCAATAACCTATGTAATTTGAGACCATGAGTACTCCCTGACAAATGGTTCATAAGAAAGTACCCATGTATTGCACTGTAATGTTCCTTTAATAGTCAAAGCCTTCTGAGACTGGCATTATCCTTTTTAACTCCTTTTTTAATTTATAAAGTTTTCAATTATCTTGTTAAATGGTAGTATTCAAAAGCCTTTTTATGTACATTCTTATTTTTATTACCTCACTGCCTCTCCTTCTTTGTTCTTAATCCCTTCATCTCATGGAATACTGGAATACTACTCAGCTACTAAAAGCAGTGACATCTTGAAATTTTCAGAGAAATGGATAGAACAAGAAAATGTCCTGAGTGAGGAAACACAAACCCAAAACTACTTGCATGGTATGTACTATTTTATAAGTGGACATTTTCTATAGAGTACAGAATAATCATGCAACAGTCCACAGATCCAAACAATCCAAGTCACAAAGAAGGCAGCCCAAGGGAGGATACTTGAATCTCACTTAGAATATGCAATAAATAGATATTGGAAATGGATGGATGGAGGGAACTGGGTAGGAGAAAGGATGGGGATGGAGAACAGCTTGGATTAGAAGCCAAGAGAGCTGGAGAGAGAGTGCCAGGTGAGGTAATGGAATTTGGAGGTGGGGCATCTCTGGTATTTTCCAGAGACCTGAGATGGGGGAAGCACCAGGAAGTCCTTGGAAGTCACCATCGCTGAGATTCATAGCAGCAGGGGATACTGAGCCTGAAGCGGACACCTCCTAGAGCCAGCAACGAAACCACCCAGAAAACTTTTGATCCAAAATTTGCCCTTCCTACAATATGTGCAGTGACAAAGATGGTGCAAAAATTGAGGGAATAGCCAAACAAAGAGTGGCCCTACTTGAGACTCATGTCATCGGAGAGAACTAATTTCTGACACTATTAATGATACTCAGCTACGCTTATAGGCAGGAACCTAGCATAACTCCTCTGAGAGGCTTCACCCACCAGCTGATGGAAACAGATGCAGAGACCCACAGCCACACATCAGACAGAGCTCCGGGAGTCCTATGGAAGAGTTGGGGGAAGACTGAGGGAGCCCAAGGGGTCAAGGACTCCACAAGAAGACCTGCAGAGTCAACTAACCTGTGCCCATTTAGTCTCTGGGATCACAGAGACTAAATCATCAACCAAAGAGCATGCAAGGACTGGTCCCAGGCCCTCTGTACATACATAAAAGATGCAAAGCTTGGTCTTCATGTGAATCCTCCAACAACTGGAGCAGGGGGTCTTCTCTGATGCCTCTTTGGATCCTGTTCCACTACCTGGGTTGCCTTGTCTAGCCTCAGTGGAAAGGGTTGTGCCTCATCCTGCAGTGACTTATTGTGGTAGGGCAGGTTGGTACCAATGGGGAACCACCCCCTTCTCTGAGGAGAAGAAGAGGGAGAAAATAGGGGACAGTGGTGTGTGAGGGGGGACTGCAAGGGGAGGGGCCTCAGTCAGGATGTAAAGTGAATACATAAATTAAAGAAAAACTTTGTCTCTATTTAACCTTTAACCTCTAGTAGAAATCTTACATATACCTGCTCCTACAACTTGCTTTTGTGTTAGCTAAATCTCAAAAAGGGCCCAAGGGAGGATGCTTGCATGCCTGACTTACCTCAGTGTACAAATCCTTTTGCCAAACTAATGCTCTTTGGAAACCAGTCTGAAGGATTCTGAAAAAACTAAAAAGAGTCTTATATGATCTACTGTGGTGTTTTAAATGATAAATATTCCTCATATGTTTATGGATTGAATATTTGGACCCAGCACCTGGAACTGTACGGGGATATTATGGAGCCTTCAGGAGGATTTAATGCTTTGTTCCACTTTTTTGCGCTCTCTCTCTCTCTCTCTCTCTCTCTCTCTCTCTCTCTCTCTCTCCCCTCCTCTTCCTCCTCCTCCTCCTCCCTCTGTCTCTGTCTCTGTCTTTCTCTCTCTCTCCATAAAGCAAAAAATATGATCAACTAACTTCCTGCTCCTGCAGTCACACCATGGATTCTCAGGCCCTGGAACTGAAAGCCTAAAGAAACCTTTTTTTCCTTAAGTTACTTTTGGCCAAGGTATTTTATTACAGCAAATAAAAGAAACTAATGCATCTAATTATAGCCTGAATGCACATATAACAAAATAACTCTATATGTTGCTATAGTGATACTTACACATCCATGTTCATTGCCAGGAAATGAATGGATGAATTTAAGGTGAATTCTTGACTGTTTTATTATTTCCTTTTTTTTTCACTCAGTGACAAAAGAACTATAGGCAATCAAAGGATGCTAAGAGAGAAATAACCAGCTTCCCCAGGGATGAGGTCCTAATTGGTTATCTAATTCAAAATGGTCAGTCCTGAAATCATATGCATACAAGCAAAAATAAATAAACTAAGCATGCTATATATTCATATTAATGGTGTGTGTGTGTGTGTGTGTGTGTGTGTGTGTGTGTGTGTGTGTGTAAAACAATAATTAAATAAAAATAGGACATAAATTTTAGAAGGAGCAAGGTAGGGGACATGGATAGATCTGGATAGAGGAGAGTTTGGGGGAAATGATATGATTTTATTTTATTTAAAAGATAGAAATAAATGCATGCAATTATAAACTGGATGCTATGTTCACATTTTTAACACCAATGAGCCTAACAATTGTATTTACCTATGAGATACAATATGTGTTTGAATTTATGTTAAGCTTTGCATTATTATCAATTAGAGATTACTTGGAAACCAGTAGAATAAAAATGATTCTACTCTCAATTTTTATGACACCAACCTTCTCACTTCCATATAAAAGTAAATTGTATGGCATTTTTCTCTCTGAAACCAGCCTTTTTTACTTAACACAATGGCTCCTAGGTTCATCCATGTTGCAGTAAATGATAGAATTTCATCTTTTGTGGCTGGGTGACAATCCTCTGTGCCTGAGACTCTTATTTTCTTTATCCAGTCATCTTGCAGTGATGGAGACCTTGCTCTTAGGAAGAAGAGTGCTGCTTTGAACTTGGGAAAGTGCAAGTCTCTAACACAACTCATTTTCTCTGTGAATATTTCAGGTGGTGAGATCGCTGGATCGCTTTTGAGTTACCTCAATCTAGTTACTATACAGTATGTACTGATCTACAAATGTGCTCCTAGTGTGGAAGCTCCTCCTCCGCACCATTTACTGCATTTGTTTTGCTTGTTGTTTATTAATAGGCTTTCTACCAGCAATCCGATGGTTGGTTACTCATCGTAATTTATGTTTTTCAGATACCTGAAATTCTGAGTAGGTCTCACATATTTTGCCCACTTATACACCATTCAGAAGATATATTTTCTAAGGGACTTAGTCCTTTTTGGAATCATGTTTTTCACTTTGTTTCACTTTTTTGTTTGTTTGTTTGTTTGTTTGTTTCAGTGTGGTTGGTTTTGCTTTTGGTTTGTGGTGCCCATATGTTTCTCTTACATTGATTACTTAAGAATTTTGTACAATGAATATATTCACAACCTTCTCTGTCTTCCCTATCTACACAGAGAAGGAAAACATGAGAAGGTCTTCCCTGGTGATAACTACAGAAATCTTTTATGTTGTGATAACTTGCCATAATGTGTATTTGCCAGTAATTTCTCTATTGCTGTCACATTATAATCAAAGTTTAAGAATTGAAAAGAAGTAAATCTGGAAGAAATAAGAAAATAGTAAACATGAAAAAGTTAAAAGGCAGCATAAGGTGATCAAAATAATAAAGGATTTTTAAAATTCCCTGTAGAAATCAAAGTGTATTTTACATTGATATATAAATGAATAAAAATGTGGATATTACTGATACAAAAATTTGTTTGACTCAGCATGAAAGGACACAAGGTTGTCTGAAGGGCAGAACAGAATCAATGACTTACTAGATTCAAAAGTTTATTATAACAAGTTATATAACAAATTTAGTAGATATATTTTGCATAAATTCAATAAAATCATACCTAGATATTTATTGGGATCATAATGTACATCTAATTGGTGCATATGTTTTTTTGTTTTTTTTTTAATTTTATTTTATTAGTTTATTCATATTACATCTCAATGGTTATCCTCTCCCTTGTATCCTCCCATTCCTCCCTCCCTCCCATTTTCCCCTTACTCCCCTCCCCTATGACTGTGATTGAGGGGGACCTCCTCCCCCTGTATATGCTCACAGGGTATCAAGCCTCTTCTTGGTAGCCTGCTATCCTTCCTCTGAGTGCCACTAGATCTCCCCATTCAGGGGACGCAATTAAAAAAAAAATAGAATAGCTAAAACAGTCTTATACAATAAAAGATCATCCGGAGGAATCTCCATACCTGATCTCAAGCTCTACTACAAAGCAACAGCACGGTACTGGCACAGCCACAGGCTGGTTGATCAGTGGAATCAAATCGAAGACCCAGATATGAATCCACACACAGATGGTCACTTGATTTTTGACAAAGAAGCCAAATTCATTCAATGGAAAAAGAATAGCATCTTCAACAAATGGTGCTGGTCTAACTGGATGTCTATGTGTAAAAAAATGCAACTGGACCTATATTTGTCACCTTGCACAAAACTCAAATCCAAGTGGATCAAAGACCTCAACATAAAACCAGAGACACTAAGTCAGATAGAAGAAAAAATGGGGAAGAGCCTGGAATACATTGGCACAGGAGACAACTTCCTGAACAGAACACCAACAGCCCAGGTCTTAATGTCAACAATTAATAAATGGGACCTCATGAGGCTGAGAAGCTTCTGTAAGGCAGGAGACACTGTCAGTAGAACAAAGCAACAGCCTACAGACTGGGAAAAGATTTTCACCAACCCTGCATCCAACAAAGGTCTAATATCCAAAATATATAAAGATCTCAAGAAACTAAACACCACCAAACCAAATAACCCAATTGAGAAGTGAGAAGTGGGGCTTGGGACTAAACAGGTTTTTAAGTTAATAAACACCTTAAGGAAATCTACAAAAAAAAAAAGTTGAAGAAAATTAACAAAACCATTCAAGACCTGAAAGTGGAAATAGAATTAGTAAAGAAAATCCAAATTGAAGCAACTCTGGGGATGAAGAAATGTAGGCATTCACAGAGGACCCTCATAAGCAATCTTCACCAACAGAACACAACAGGTAGAAGAAATAATCTCAGACATTGAAGACATAATAGAAGAAACGGAGACATCACTTAAAGAAAATGTTGAATCTAAAATAAAAAACAATTGTACAAAACACCCAGGAAATGTGTAAAATATGAAAAAAACTAAAAATAATAAGAATGAGAAGAAGACTAATTCAAAAGCATGGAAATATTTTCTTTTTAAAATATATTTTATTAATTTATTCATATTACATCTCAATTGTTAGCCCATCCCGTGTATCCTCCCATTCCTCCCTCCCTCCCATTTTTCCCTTACTCCCTTCCCCTAATCGTGACTAAGGGGGACCTCTTTCCCCTGTATATGCTCATAGGGTATCAAGTCTCTGACTTTGTTGAAAATATTTCCTGCTCAGAGGAAGGATAGCTGGCTACCAAGCAGAAAATATTTTCAACAAAGTCAGAGAAGAAAATTTCCTTAACCTAGAGAAAGAGATGCCTATCAAAGTACATGAAGCATAAGCAACACCAAATAGAAAAGAAGTCCCCTAAGCACATAATAATCAGAATGCTAAATCCGCACACCAAATAAATAACACTAAAAGCTGCAAAGGAAAAAAAGACCAAGTAACATACAAAGGCAGACCAATTAGAATTACACATGACTTCTCAGTGGAGACTCTAAAAGCAAAAAAAAAAAAAAAAAAAAAAAAAGTTCTATAAATTCTAAGAGACTATAGAAACCAGCGAAGACTATTATACCCAACAAACCTTTCAGTCAGCAGAGCTGGAGAAAATAAACGTGGGGAAAAAATCCCATTTCAGCAGCATAAAAATAGGTGAAACACACACACACACACACACACACACACACACACACACACACACACACACACCGCCACCACCACCACCACCACCACCATCACCAACAACAACAACAACAACAACAAACAACAAAATAGCCCTAGTCTACAATCACTGTTCATTGATATCTCAACAACAGTCTCAATTCCTCAGTAAAAATACACAGACCAACAGAACAGATTTGAAAACAGGATCCATATTTGTGCTGCATACAAGAAACATCTTAGCATCTAGGATAAAAATCACTTCAAGGTGGTAAAGGATGGAAAGATATTCCAAGCAAATGGACATAGGACGCATACCAGTGTGCCCATTTTAGTATCTGGGAAAATAGACTTCCAACCAAAACTAATCAGAAGAGATAGGCACGAACATTACATACTCATGAAAGGAAAAATCCAACAAGAGAAAATTTTAACATCTATGCATGAAACATAAGAACATCCAAGTTCATAAGAGAAGCATTGCTACAGATTAAACTACATATTAACCTTCACCACTCTTGTCAAAAGCAGGCCATTCAGACAAAAACTGAACAGAGAGATGCTAGTGCTAACATATGTTATAAACCAAATAAATCTAACAGGTGTTTACAGAAAATTTCACCAAACATAAAAGAATATACCTTCTTCTTCTCAACACCCCATAACTTTCTTCAAAATTGACCACATAGATACCGATCAAGTCTCAAAAGACGCAATAAAATTGAAACAAAACAGTCATCACCCTTGTGGACCTCACAGAACAACTTGCAGGCATGGGATCCCTTCCTTCATTATGTAAGTCTGAAAAAGAAACTCAGACTCTCAGGATAGACAGCAAGGCAGGTGTCCTTATGCATTGAGCTATCTCACCTGATGCTCAGGTGAAGTCCTTTCAGGATATTCGGGATAGAAGGAGCTTTGCTCATGTGGAAAGAAGAGGAAATTGTATCTGAATTTTTAAGACCTTAAGAGTTTCCAGTGACAATGGTTATTATTAGTCACAGATTCCATTCTCTGTCTGTGGAAGAACAGAATTTGCCTGAAAAAGAGCCTATGATGACCCTGCATTCATTCTCTTCTGTAGCTATTGTGTCAGGTACCACACAAACAAGGCCAGTTTATTATAGATATGTATCCTAAAACTGGGGAGAGGATTCACTTATGTAAGAGTGGTTGGCATGCAAAGTTAAGATCCTAATGCTTGAACTCCTAAAGCCAGGCAGTAGTAAACCTGTAACCCATGGCCTCTTCTGCAAAGCTTAAACGCATAGGCAGGAAAATCACCAGAAGCTCATCTGTTTAAGCACTGTGGACAAACAACACAGACATCCTGCCTCAAATAAGATAGAAAGAGAGAGACTTTGCTCTTCCCATGCCTACCTTGATATACTTACTCCCTACACACACACACACACACACACTTTGACTTATAGAAGATTGGTGCTTTGAACCTCACTTTAACAATCATTCTCTTTTTTTTTTTTTTTTCATCTTTCAAAGGCTGTCCTGCACCATGGTCCTTAAAATTAACATTAGTGACTTAAAAATAATACTATATGTATTGATCTTCTAAGATTCCAGGTGCTTTGGAAACAGCCATCAGGTTGTTAGCTGAGCAATGTGAGATAAACAGGGAAGGACAAGTTAAAAATTCTCTCTGCCCTGGGAATTCACTACCCCTACCTCACCCCACTTAGAATTTACTACCCCTACCTCACCCAACTTAGAATTTACTACCTCTGTCATCTATTGTTAGCCTATCACGTGTTAATTAACCTTTGCAGTTAAGTTCCACTTTTATACATGGTATATTAATCCCCGACTTTGGCAGAACGGGGTTTTCCAACTCTTCTGAGCTTGGTGGACCCCGGCGCACATCGGCTCAATAAAATTCCTTTGCTTTTGCATCGACTCTGAACTCTGGCTCTCAATCAGGCTTCCAGGAATAGACTCAGCGATCAAAGTCTAAAAGATATGGAGGTCCCACCGAGATGTGAAGCCCGTTGAGGACCAGACTCCAGTCAAGCAATCACAGGTACCCTGTAGCCTGTCTGGTCTCTTGTCTGTGTAAATACTGTGACTTTCCCCTTTACTCTGTCTGGTTCGCGAATGATCGTTCTGGGCTGAGGAAACAACGATGCTGTCCCTGTCTCTACCTGGAGTGAGGAAACAAGCGCCTTGCACTCGGTATCCTCACAAAAGTCGGGATCCCCAACGAGAGCTGGTCCCGCAAGGGACAGTGTCCCTGCCTGAGTGGACTCAGAATATGCTCTGTAAGTCCTTGCAGCAGGGTGAAACAGCCCCTCTCTGACCTGTGCGGGAGCGCTTTGCTATTGCCCAAGAGGGTTCAAGACTCCGCACGCAGGACCAAGCCATGTAGTG
The DNA here is from genome assembly GCF_964271855.1 of Acomys minous. Taxonomy (NCBI): domain Eukaryota; kingdom Metazoa; phylum Chordata; class Mammalia; order Rodentia; family Muridae; genus Acomys; species Acomys minous. The sequence continues at coordinate 93,282,611 of NC_140483.1, forward strand.
CTGTGGGCAGGAGCATGGCATGTGCGTGGTTTTCCCTGCCTCCTGTTTCTGCCGCGTCAGAGGCAAGGGCGTTGTCTTGTGTAGTCTGTTTTCTGCCTCTTGTGTAATCTGTTTGGGGCAGGAATGTGGCTTGTATGTGGTTTTCCCTGCCTCCTGTTTCTGCAATGTCCAAGGCAAGGGTGTCAACTTGTGCAGTCTGTTTTCTGCCTTGGGCGTGGGCTCGTGCAGTCTGTTTTTCGCTAGAGGGTGCCGGCTTATGTTGTATGTTTTCTGCGGCTTGTGTAGTCTGTTTTCTGCGGCTTGTGTAGTCTGTTTCTGCCACGTCCATGGTAAGGGCGTTGGTTTGTGTAGTTTTGTCTGCCTGTTTCTGCTGCGTCTGAGGAAGGAGTGTTGGCTCGTGTGTGCTTTTGTCTGTCATCGTGACTGCTGGACTGACTTTTGACAAACTGCCATTATGGGACAGGCTGAGCCGACTCCTTTGACAGTCATAACTGACCACTGGATAGATGGATGAACCAGGACTCACAACCTACTTTTGTTAGTTTAAAAAAAAAAAAAGCAGGATGATTACTTCTTGCTCTTCAAAATGGCCCGCATATGGGGTTGGCTGGCCAGCCACAGGGACTTTCGATCTCCTTACTACTACGTCAGTAAGAAAGATTGTTTTGGGGCTGAACTCATCTGGACATCCTGACCAGGTACCTTACATCACTGTCTGGAAGGAGCTCATCATGGACCCCCAACTTGGGGCTGCCCCTTCTTGCCTAACCCCATTCCCCAGATTCTTGCCTTACAGGAGCCTCCAGCGTCTTAAGCGCCAGAACTGCCTCCCAGCCAGAGGCGGCTACCACCTGTCATCCAAGAAAATCCTATCACAATTGACCTGCTTCATTTAGATCTCTCCCTCCCTTATCCGGTGGGCCAATCACTCCCCTCTTCTTCCTCCCTTGGCAGCCCGTTACTGCCTCTCCTTAGTCGCCTTCTTCCTTCTCCTTCCCCTCCGTCCTTACCCAGTGTACCACCATCCCTTATGTCCCTGGATTCAATGTCTACTGACTCCATCCCTAAACATTACCCTCCCCTTTATCAACTTATCTCCCCTGGTGGGCCGGCCATAGGGACTCGAAGTAAACGACTTCCTTCTGAACCCAATCCTACAACTCTACCACTGAGAAAGGTGGGACACCAATTCCTCCAGTACTGGACTTTTTCATCCGTGGACCTGTATATATAACTGGAAAGCCCAACACCCCTGTTCTCTGAGAATCCTACTGGCTTAACTAATCTATTGGAGTCTATTCTCTTTACCCATCAGTCTACTTGGGATGATTGTCAACAGCTTCTAATAGTTCTGTTTACCATTGAGGAGCGAGAAAAAGTCCTGTTAGAGGCTCGAAAGAGTGTTCCAGGAGCCAATGGGCAGCATACCCAGCTCTGAACTGACATTGAGGAGGGTTTTCCCCTGCGCCGCCCTGAGTGGAACCCTAACATGGGTACAGGTAGGGAACGTCTAAAACTCTATCGCCAGGCTCTGTTGGCGGGTCTCAAAGGTGCTGCGAGACGGCCCACCAATTTACCAAGGTAAGAGAGGTATGTCAGGGAAAAAACGAGTCTCCCGCAGACTATTTAGAGAGGTTAATAGAAGCGTTTAGACAGTTCACTCCTTATGACCCAAGTAAAGAAGAAAACAAAGCTGTGGTCATGGTGGCATATGTAGAGCAGGCTAACAAGGACATCAAGAGAAAGCTACAGAGATTAGAAGGCATCCAGGACAAAGGTCTCAGAGACATTATCCAGGTAGCAGAAAAGGTGTACAATAATAGGGAGACAGAGGAAGAGAAGGAAGAAAGAAAAGACAGAGAAAGGGAGGAATGTGAGAACAGGAGAGAAAGGAGACAAGATAGAAATCTGGCAGTAGTGGTTAAAGAAAAAGGTGACCAAAGATGGGGAGATGAAAAAGCTTGGCCGCAAGTGCGGAGAAACCAATGTGCCTACTGCGAGGAAGAGGGTCACTGTGCCAAAGAATGTCCCAATAGGAAGAGACAACCTAGGCATCAGTTCCCTCCAAGTGAGAAACCCCACCCATATTCCAAGGCCAAGGTGTTAGCTCTGGAAGATGGTAGCAATTAGGGAGGACGGGGTTCACAACCCCTCCCCGAACCCAGGGTAACTCTCACTGTGGAGGGGAAGCCTGTTTCCTTCCTGGTAGACACTGGGGCCCAACATTCAGTCCTTCTGACAATGCAAGGTAAATGCCAAATAAAAAGTCTTGGGTCTAGGGAGCCACAGGAACCAAGCAGTACTCATGGACTACCCGGAGAACAGTGGATCTTGGATTTGGACAAGTATCCCACTCATTTATGGTAATTCCAGACTGCCCCTACCTGCTATTGGGGCGGGATCTGCTCACCAAGACGGGGGCTTAAACCCATTTCCTTCCAGGGGGGCCCAAATCCGAGGACCCTCTGGTGATCCAATCCATGTGCTAACTCTCAGACTAGGTGATGAATATAAGCTCTTTGAATCCCCTGGGTAAAGCCAGGGCGGCCAAGACAAGGACTATTGGACTCACACCTTTCCTCAAACCTGAGCCGAAACTGCTGGAATGGGAAAATCCAATCAACAACCCCCCATGGTGGTGGAATTAAAAACCTCTAAATGCAAAAGAGAGGATTACACCCCACATCAGTAGTCTGCCAAAATTTGGTCTCCTAAAAAGATGTCAGTGTGCCTGGGACACCCCTTTATTGCCAGTTAAAAACCCAGGAATAGCAGACTATCGGCCAGTCCAAGACTTGCAGGAGGTGAATCGCAGGGTGCTGAACAATCACCCTACAGCAGCTAACCCTTACACTCTCCTAAGTGCATTGGTACACTGTCCTGGACTTAAAAGATGCTTTCTTTTGCCTGGCTCTGGCGCCGCAGAGCCAGGAGATCTTTGCCTTCGAATGGAAGGACCCAGAGCAGGGACTCACTGAACAACTCCCATGGACCCAGCTGCCCCAGGGGTTTAAAAACCCCCCAACTATCTTTGATGAAGCCCCTCCATCAGGATCTTCAGACCTATCGGATCAACAATCCCCAGGTGACTCTCTTACAATATGTAGACAACCTTTTAATCCCAACTAAAGATCAAGAATTCTTCATTGAGGAAACTGAGCGGCTGCTCAGAGAACTAGGACGCCTCGGCTACCGGGCATCTGCCAAGAAGGCACAAATCTGTCAATGAGAGGTAATGTACCTGGAGTATCTTCTGAAGAGTGGGCAAAGATGCTTGTCAAAAGCCAGAAAACAGACCATTTTAAACCTGCCGACCCCAACAACACCTAAGCAGTTGAGGGAGTTCCTGGGAACAGCTGGCTTTTGCCGTCTATGGATACCAGGTTTCGCTGAGATGGCTGTCCCCCTTTACCCTTTGATAAGGGTGGCTGCCTTTTCACTGGACTTTTCACTGTACTGAAACTGAACAGGGCACCATTGAGGAGATCCAAAAAGCCCTGTTGAGTGCCCCAGCATTGGGACTGCCTGACTTAACTAAGCCCTTTCAAACGGCCAGTGGCCTACCTGTCCAAAAAGCTGGATCCGGTAGCATCAGGGCAGCCTCCTTGTTTGAGGCTTATAGCTGCAATGGCCCAACTTGTCAAAGATGCTGACAAACTAACCCAGGGCCAAGGGCTAATGGTCACCACCCTCCACGCCGTTGAGAATGTAATGCGCCAACTTCCCCAGGAAAGTACGTTTACAGATATTTGTTAGTTTTTATAGACACTTTTTCTGCATGGGTAAAGGCCTACCCCATGAAACAAGAAACTACCAACGTGGTAGCCGAGAAGATCTTAGAAGAAATCCTCCCCTGATTGAGACCACCCAAAGTAACAGGGTCAGATAACGGACCTGCCTTTGTCTCTCAGGTAAGTCAGGGACTGGTGTCTGTACTGGGGGCCAATTGGAATTTACATTGTGTGCACCACTCTCAGAGCTCAGAACAGGTAAAAAGAATTAATATAACAACAAAAGAGACCTTAACCAAATTGACCTTAGAGACTGGCACAGATTGGGTGATACTCCTTCCTATGGCCCTTTTCCATGTAAAAGACTCCCCTTACAAGCTGGGACTAACCCCTTTCAAAATAATCTATGGGGGCCCTTCTCCCCTAGTGGCGATGGGCCTTGATGTTAACCTATCCAAGGATCATCCTCGTGATATCATGGCCTGGCTGTTAGCCCTACAAAGTATACAAAGAGAAATCTGGTCTCAATTGTCTGTTCTTTATGCCCCAGGGACACCTGACGTCCCTCACAAGTTCCAGCCAGGAGACGTAGTGTTCTTGCAACACCACTAAACCACTTCCTTAAAACCACAGTGGAAAGGAATCATACTGTCCTGTTGAAGACCCCCATTGCTATCAAGGTAGACGGAATTGCTGCCTGGATCCAGGCCTCCCACATCAAGGCAGCCCGAGAACAACTCTGGATCCGATTGAGCCAGCATGGAACCATCAAAAGACTGACAATCCACTAAAGATCAAGAGGACAGCCATCAAACCACCATGAGAACTCTTATCTTACTCCTGACTGTATGCACTGTGTGGGGAAAATACCAGCCTTTTTCCCACGTGCCCACGAAACTGACCTGGTCTGTCTTGTCCGGGTCAGGAGACACTGTGTGGTCTGTAACAGAAGACCCCCCCTTTCTCCTGGTAGCTCAACCTTTACCCTGACTTATGCAAGCTCAGCCCTTGACGTCCCACACTTATACCCCTCCCAGCCTACCCCACTGATGATCACTGATGAGAGAAGGGACAGGAAGTTGAGACAGGACCCTAGCTATTTTGGGTGCATTAGCACCTTCAGAAAAAAAAATGGCTCCAAACCCTTACCTTTTATGTCTGCCCTGGAAATCACCAATGGAAGCCACTAGCAGCTACATATGGAGGGCCCTCTCATTACTGTTGTCAGGCATGAGGTTGTAAAACTACTAAAACACTTAACTGGAAGCCGACTTCCTCAGAGGATTTAATCACGGTACAAGCTAGCCATACCGTGACTTCTCATGTAGACCAACAACCCAACATAATTGCTGGGGCTGGTGTCACCCCTTCTAATAAGATTCACTGCCCCAGGTAGATTTGATGAATCCTGGACTAAGGGACACACATGGTGTCTGTATCTCTATAAAGAACATGGTGATGATGGCTTATTATTTACCATAAAATTTACTCTGCTCAGAAAGGCATTAGCAGTAGGATGAAATCCCATCTTGGCCCCCAGACCATCCCCTCCAACCACTCTCACACCAAAGCTATCAACTAAAGATCCATCATCCCAGTTTACCCTGGCTTCCCTTCCATCTAACCCGGACCCCTACTACAACCAGTTTCTACAACATTCTCAGTCCTCAATGAGTCCAGATCCAACCTGACTGAGTCTTGTTGGCTCTGCCCACCTGTGCACAGCCCCATACTATGAAGCCTTTGCCACAGATTCCTCCATTCTAGCCAACGTCACTGATCCCCAACGATGCAGGTGGCATCAGATTCAAGATGCCTGGGTATCTCCCCAGTCTGTCCCAGGACAGGGTCAGTACATTGGCAAAGTCACTGGTGATTTTAAGGGACTGTGTATTTCTACACTGAAATTTGGGCCATACCCACGGATGTACTACATGACTCTAGACAAAGCATGGTGGGGTCACTCCCTGTGTCTACTCAGAAGCCCTAAATGGAGATTTCTGCGTGTTGGTTCAGTTAGTGCCCCGTATCAACTACCACACATATGAGTCCCTCCTAGACATCTGGGATGGGAAGAACCCTAGACTCCCACAAGGACTAACAGTATGTGCATTGTTGAGAGTGGGAGTGATTGGAGCTACAACAGGGGTGTCAGCCTTGGTGGTCCAGGGCCGAAACTACCAGGACCTCAAGGTGGCTATAGATGAGGACATGAAACACCTTGAACAATCTATATCCCACCTAGAGGACTCCTTGTCCTCCCTATCTGAAGTGGTGTTACAGAACAGGATTTCTTACAACAAAGGGGCCTCTGTGCAGCCCTTAAAGAAAAATGTTGCTTTTATGCTGACATTCTGGAGTCATAAACGACTCTATGGCCAAGGTCCGAGAGGGCCTAGCCAAATGCAAAGAAGAGCGTGAATGCAATTAAGGGTGGTTTGAGTCTTGGTACAATTCATCGCCCTGGCTCACCATGCTGATTTCCATCCTCCTAGGCCCCGTCCTCATCCTCATGGTCCTTCTAACCTTCGGTTCGTGTATTCTAAATAAGTTGCTGACTTTCATCTGGGAGAGAATAAATACTCTCCAAATAATGGTGCTAAGACAACAATATACTCTTCTAGACAATGGAGCCTCCATAGCAGAGAATGAACTGTAATCAGACTATTCCAAGATTGGAATAGTTACAACAAAGAAGGGGGAAATGTAAGATTCCAGGTGGTTAGGAAATGGCCATCAGGTTGTTACCTTAACAATGTGAGATAAACTGGAAAGGACAAGTTAAAAATTCTCTCTGCCCTCAGAATTTACTACCCCTACCTCACCCCACTAAGAATTTTCTACCTCAGCCACCTAGTGTTAGCCTGTCACTCATTGATTAACCTTTGCAGTTAAACTTCACTTCTGTACGTAGTATATTAATCCCCAACTTTGGCAAAATAGGGTCTTCTAACTCTTCTGAGCTTGGTGGACCCTGGCAGGTAGGCTCAATAAAATTCCTTTGCTTTTGCATCAACTCTGGACTCTGGTTCTCATTTGGGTTTCCAGAAATAGACTCAGGCAATCAGAGTCTAACAGTCTCTTGAAAGATTTTGCTTAGAAAGAAGAAACACATGTGCATATAAACAGTTATGGGGGTAAGTAATAGATTTTATGCCCCAATTGTGGTGGTGGTATTGTGAACGTATACATGTTTGTGAACACATATACAAACTCATTAATTGCACACGTTAAAAAAGAAGAAAATGTGTTGTATATAGAGATTATGCCTCAATGAGACCAAAACCTGAAATAAATTCACTTGTTGAATATAAAAATGATGGAATCAGGCACCAATGCTACAGCTTTCACCTGCACAGAGCTGTAAGCCACTACTGAGAACTCTTAGCCATCTCCAGATCCAGACCCCATCTTAAACATCTGTTTCCCATTCACCAAATAGCTTCTCCTGGAGTCAAGACTTAGAAAGGGGCTCACCAGGAGACTTACTTTTGAGTTCCTTTCACAGAAAAGTAAAGCAGAAAAGGAGTAAATTAAATAGAGGTGCTGTCAGCTTGTTACTAAGTATCAGACACTCATGGGAACTGTAGAGTATTGTCCTAAGACAAGGGAAAGAAGTATGCTTTCTCCATTAGGTCTCACACTGTGCTGATTTGTGAGAAACCAGGATCCAGAAGGGGAAAAGGGAGATAGAAACAGAGTCACAACAACCCACAACACAGACTCCAGAGACAAGCATTGAGTGCAGATCTACTTTTACTGTGAAGCAGCAAACACTTTATACAACCTTTGGACCAATGGGGAGTTGACCCGAGCTCTGAGACAGTCACCCATCCCATTTTCACTATGGGGAGGTAGGTGCCAGGCCTGCCAGCACCTGAGGGAAGTCTGTGCAGGCGAGGAAAGCAGCCACCCCACAGTTTCTATTAAGAGGTATGGAAGCCTCCCTCACCATCCATCAGTCTGCCAGGCTCCACCAGAGGGCCACAGCACCCACATTGATTGATGTTTTTCTTTGGAAAGTCCAGATATGTGCACACATCAAAATGGCTTGGTAAGTTTCTGCAGCAGTCCCTACAGCAGCAAATGGCAATTTTAAGGGGAAAAGAAAAATGAAAGTCTTGTTGAAATGTTACAAAATTTCCCCTGCATATGTTTGGTTTTCTGCTTCAAGGACCGACACAGAAAAAGTAGATAAATTGAGTCATTTTGCAAAAGATGTACATTTTGACTTGGATAACTTCAATAAGAATTTGAGGGCATTGATAGCCATGATCTAACCCCCTTTGCCTTGGAAATGTTTTAACTTCAAAAAGGCTCCTCCCACTTGAAAGACTATGTCTTCAGAAATCTTCAAATCCTAGTACTCAAGTGTGTTAACTTATGGGACAAATAAACTGCTGCTCTTGATGGAAATAAACAATACCTTCCTTATTTCAGACTTAATATGCTTAATCTTCAGTTTTCATTCACAGATGATTTCCATCCACATCCTTAGAATTCATCTTTTGTCACTTCAGGGTCCTAGGTTCACCTTATATAGACTTGCTCCATCTTCTGACATAAACAGGGACCAGCAGTGGGTTTGCTCTCACATCGGGTGTGATAATCTAAGAGTGAGCGTGGCACGCACCTATGAGACACATACAAATTAAGGCATCTGGGGATCACATCACATCTAACTGGGTCAATACTACTACAATTAATTGCACTTTTTTTTTTTTTTTGCTACTCTTAGGGAATTTGTCTTCTGTGACATTTTTCAACTTTCAATTAGCTTTAGATGACACTGACTGCCCATGTCCTTTATCCTCTAATGACTGGCTGTCACATTTGGTTATATTCTTTTTTTTTTTTTTTTTTTTTTTTTTTTTGGTTTTTCGAGACAAGGTCTCTCTGTGTTAGCCTGGGCTGTCCTGGACTCACTTTGTAGACCAGGCTGGCCTCAAACTCACAGCGATCCGCCTGCCTCTGCCTCCCGAGTGCTGGGATTAAAGGCGTGCACCACCACGCCCGGCCTGGTTATATTCTTTAAGAAAATAAACAGCAAACAAGAAATCATATTGTCCATATATGCAGAGATAATATATGACCTCTCCTTTAGGGGATATTACTGTGAATTTACAAAAAAATAGAAGCATTCAAAATCATAATATGAGAAAAGGTTGAGCCAGCCTGGGCTACGTGAAACCTTGACTTAAAAACAAATGAAAGAACAAGTAATAGAAAAAGAGGTGTGTCATTGTGATTTAAAATAATTTACACTGCCTGGGTGCCAGAAACCAGAGGCTGGATAGCCCAGAGACCCAGGATAGAACCAAACATAACTGGCAAAAAAAGTCAATTAAATGATCCTTAATGATACTCTGTTATACTCACAGACTAGAGTCTAGCATAACTATCATCAGAGATGCTTCATCCATTAACAGATCAGAGTAAATTCAGAGACCCACAACAAACATTAGGTAGAACTCGGGGAATCCTACAGAGGAGAGAGGGGAAGGATTGTAGGAGCAGATGGGTCAAGAACATTACAAGAAAACCCACAGAATCAACTAACATGGCCTCACAGGGGCTCAGAGATGGACTACACAATCAAGGAGTCTATATGGTTCTAACATAGGTCTTTTGCATTCATATTATAGATGTGTAGCTTAGTGGGACTCTTAACAGTGGGAACCAGCTACAGTGCACACTGGGCCCCACCACGGAAACTCAAGTGTTCTTCTAAGTGGATCTAATGTATAATTCTTAATAAGATACTGCATCTCTGGTTTTGAGGGGCCATGAGATAGAAACTTTAAAATCTGCTTTCCTACTCTTTTTTTTTTCTTCTGTTGTTACTCTTCTGTCTTCACTAGATGATAAAGTCTGTCCGTACAACTACAAACAGGACCCAGATCACAGGCAGGCACAGCTGCTAAGCCTAAATTCCAGCAATTTCTCTCAAGTGTTTGCTTTGTTTTTCTGCAGTCAGTTCAACTTTTATCTGCAGAGTAGGGTCTATACAAGAGTCATGCAAACCTCTATTCAAGGGCAGTATAGCTTGCATAGGGTTTTTTTTTGGTAAGAAATTATTTAAATTATATCAGAAAACTACATGAAAAGCACAGCTTAGTTTTCAGACATATGTGTTTATACTCTCATATGTTTATTCCACTGTTTATCTACTCAAATAAGATAATGTTATAAATATGTAATACAAGTCTGGTATTTTTCCTTAAGCCCTGTTGTTCACTCAGAATAAAATCTGGGTCAGTGGCTATAACAATGTACGGTAGTTTTTATTTTCAAGTTGTTCTCTAAAAATATTAGAAAATATATTTTATAATTTTTATATGTTTGTAATCATTGCTTACTATGGTGTAAGGTCATAGGAAGACTTTATTCTTTCATTGATTTGCCATTTTCTCAAATTCCAGCAGGTCTAGATGTGTTTTAATCATGTTTTTGCAAATATATTTTTATAATTTGCCCATCATTACTTGTCCATTGCTTTCTAGTTTTCACATCTCACCACTGATTCTACAATCTTGATACTTATTTTCAAATGCCTTCTAAGTTTATATCTTCTTTTTCATTTTATTTTGCTTATTTTCATGGGGGTTTTATTTTCTTCTGGATCTCATATATGAAGTTCATGCTTACAAGCATTGCTTCTTTCTTTTTCAGTAATATTTTATAATTTGTGCTTACTGTGTAAGATATATTATTTAAAAATAATATTGAGAGTTTCTATTTCATTTTAATTTTGTTCTTATTAAATAGTGCATAGTATTGCTTTATTTATGTATCATTTTAAGAACATTCTTCCTTTGCCATAGGAAAATGTAAAGTTTATTGTATGGTAGTTACTTGTGTGCTTCTGCCTCTGCAAAACCTTATAAAATTAATTATATATTTTAGGAAGGATAGCTGATTTCTTCATAACTCTTCATTAAATTTTTATTCAATTTCTAATGTATGATTACTCTAAATTTTACAGAATTACCCCCAAATAGTCCTAGATATCAATGTTTTAAATGATCTGGAGAGCACCCCTGAATGAGCCCTTCATTGATTCACTAGGCTTTCTTTTAGTTCTTTATGTATTTATTTTTTTTAAGTTTTAATTTTGTATGCTTTATTCACATTACATCCTGATTGTTAACCTCTCACTCACATCCTCCTGTTTTCACCCTCCATACCTTTTCAACCATACTCCCCTCCTCTAGTCCTTGGACAGATGGGGGCCCACCTCTGGCACCATCTGACCACAGCCCATCAAGTCTCATCAGGATAGCTTGTATCCCCTTCCTCTAGGTAGAACTTAAAGTACTATATTGAGGAGATATATAGAGAGTGGGCAGCCTTGTCTAGTCCCTGATTATAGTGGAACTGGATTGAGTTTCTTTCCATGTAACTGATGTTGGCTATAGGTTTGCTTATATTGCTTATATTGCTTATATTGCTTATATTGCCTTTATTAAGTTTAGGTAAGTCTCTCCAAGACTTTAAACATTAACAGATGTTGGATTCTGAAAAATGATTTTTCAGCATCTAAGGTGATAATCACATAGTTTTTTTTCTGTCAGTTTGTTTGTATAGTGTATTACATTGATAGATTTCTGTATATGAAGCATCCCTGCATGCCTCAGATGAGTGCTGCTTGGTCATGTTGGATGATATCCTTGATGTGTTCTCTAATTTTGTTTTTGAGTATTTTATTGAGCATGTTTGAATCATTATTCATAAAAGAAATTGATCTGAAATTTTTTTTCTTTACTAAGTCTGTGTGGTTTAGCTATCCAGGTGACTGTTGCCTCATAGAATGAGTTTGGCAGTGTTCCTTCTGTTTCTATTTTGTAGAATAATTTGGAGAGTACTTTTATTAGCTCTTTCTTGAAGGTCTAGTAGCATCCTGTACTGAAACCACCTGTCCCTGGGCTTTGTTGTTGTTGTTGTTGTTGTTGTTGTTGTTGTTGTTGTTGTTGGAAGATTCTGATGACTGCTTTTATTTCTATAGTGGATATAGGACTATTTAATTTTTTAATCTGATCTTGATTTAATTTCGGTAAGTGGAATCTACCATGAAAAATTGTCCATTTAATTTAGGTTTTAAAATTTTGTAGCATATAGGCTTTTGAAATAAGACCTAATGATTATTTGGAGTTCCTCGATGTCTTTTTTATTGCATTCCTTTTCATATCTGATTTTGGTGATGTGGATAGTGTCCCTCTGGCTTTTCCTTAGTTTGGCTAAGGGTTTGTCTATCTTGACAATTTTCTTGAAGAACCAGAACTTGGTTTCATTTATTTGAATTATTCTCTTTGTTTCTAATTTAGTGATTTCAGCTTTAACCCTGAGTTTGATTATTTTCACCTTTCTACTCTCTTTGGGTGTGACTTCCTCATTTTTCCTAGGGCTTTCATATGTTCCATTACGTTCCTTGTATGAAATGTTTCTATGAAGACACTTAGTCCTGTGAACTTTCCTCTTAGCTTTCATTGTGTCCCATAAGTTTGGGTTGTGACTTCATTTTCATTGAATTTTAGGAAGTCCTCAATTTCTTTCTTTATTTCTTCCTTGACACAGTTGTCATTGAGTAAAGTGTTGTTTAGTTTCTATGTGTATATAGGATTTTTATTTCTCTTGTTGTTGAACTCCAGTTTTAGTCCATGGTGGTCTGATAGAATACAAGGTGTTATTTCAAATTTATTGTATCTATTGAGGTTTCCTTTGTGACCTACAGTATCATCAATTTTGAAGAAGGTTCCATGAGGTGCTAAGAAGAAGGCATAATATTTTGTATATGGGTGAAAAGTTCTGTAGATATCTGATAGGTCCTAATGATTCATTACATCTGTTAGTGTCATTATTTCTTAGTTTGACTTCTGTTTCTTGACCTATCTTTTGGCAAAAGTGTGGTGTTGAAGTCTCCCACTATTAATGTATGGGGATCAATGTGTGGTTTAAGCTTTATTAATGTTTCTTTTACAAATGTGGGTGCCCTTGTATTTAGATGTTCAGAATTGCAGTGTTGTTTTTGTTGAATTTTCTTTTGATGAGTATGAAGTGTCCTTTCTCATCTCTTTTGATTAATTTTGGTTGAAAGTTTATTTTATTAGACATTAAAATGTCTACTCTTTGCTTGAAAGAACTTCTAGGACTTAATCTCAAGTAATATCTATCTTTGTGGCTGACTGTGTTTCTTGTATGCAGCAGAATGTTGGGTCCTATTTAGGCATCCATTCTGTTAGTATTTCTTCTTTTATTGGAGAGTTGGGTCCTTTGATTTTTAGAGAGATTATTGACCAGTGAAATTTAGGTCCCTTTATTTTGATGTTGATTGTGATATTATTTTTGTGTGCTTGTCTAATTTTTGTTTTGCTGAAGTGAAGTTACCTATTTCCTGTTTTTTCCTGGGAGTAGGTAACCTCCTTGGGTTGGAGTTTTCCTTATAGTATCTTCTATATAGCTGGATTTGTGGATAAGTACTGTTTAAATTTGTTTTTCCGGTAGAATATCATGTTTTCTCCATCTATGGCTATTGAAAGTTTTGCTGGGTATTGAAGTCTAGACTGGCATCTGTGGTCTATTATGGCTTTCAAGACATCTGCCTAGGCCTTTCTGGCTTTTACGGTCTCTGCTGAAAAGTTGGGTGTGATTCTGATAGGTTTACCATTATATGTAACTTGGATTTTCCCTTACCACTTTTAATATATCTTTTATTTTGCATATTATGTGTTTTGATTATTATGTGGTGGGAGGATTTTACTTTCTGGTATACTCTATTTGGTGTTCTGTAGGCCTCTTGTATGTTTGTAGGTTTCTCTTTCTTTAAATTGGGGAATTTTTCTTCTATGATTTTGTTAAAAGTATTTTCTGTGCCTTGTAGCTGGCCATCTTCTATTTCTTTAATCCCTATTATTGTTAGGTTTCCTCTTTTTATGGTGTTCTTTATTTGTTGGACATTTTCTGTCAGGATATTTTTAGATTTAACATTTTCCTTTATGGTTGCATCAGATTCTTTCATTTTTTCTTCCACACCTGAGATTCTTTATCTATTTTATGTTGTTGGTGATACTCATGTCTGTAGTTTCACTCTTCTTCTCTAAGTTCTCTCTTTCCAGGATTTTCTTAGTTTGTGCTTTTTTTATTGTTTCCATTTTATCTTCAAATCTTGAACCATTTATTGATTTCCTTAAGCTGACTGTCTACACTTACCTGAATTTCTTCCAGTGATTTATTCATTCCCTCTATATACACCTCTCCCATGGCCTTTCTAAGGGCCTCAGCCTGCTTGACTGTATCTTTTTTTTTTATTTCTTTACAAATTTTATTCATTTTCTCCATTATCGTCTTCATATCCATAGATTTGAGGTCATGAAGTCAGATCTAAATGTGTTCCATTCCATGATGTCTCATATCATCAGGAAGACTCAAACACTGGTGTTTTGCGGCCCATAGTTCAGTCTGAGACACACAATGCAGCTTGATGCTGCAGGCTGATGTGTGGCTAGATACTGGATACTGAGCCAACACCTGTGTGGACATAGGAATGTTCTGTGGATTAGCTGGATAGCATGACGTCAGCTCAACTTTTGTTCCACACTTTGAGGGTCTCCTCTGGGTTGGGAGGCTGTGCATTTGTGGGTATCTGGATACTTTTATATGGATTAGCAGGGTGATCTTGGGTCAGATCTAATTGTGTCTCACACTGTGGGGTCTCCACTTGGCTGGGAGTTCCAGACACTGGTGTTTTGTGGCCCATAGAACAGTCTGAGACACTGAGCTCTGTGTTTTGAGTGCCAGCCCATGGCTAGATGCTGGAGACTTGCACACACCTACATGAACCTGCAGCCTTTTCAGTGAATTAGACCAGTGACCTGAGGCCAGAACATCGTGAGTTCAACACCATGTGGTTCCCTCTCATCTGGGAAACGCCAGCACTGCTGTTTTGGAGCCCTCAGTTTGGTCCTTCGACTGCTGTGCAGTCACTGTTTTCCTGCTGATCTGACACAGTATGTGACTGGTGTCCCCATCTTAGATCCCTTACTAGGCTTTGTCATTCAGTTTATGAAACCTAGATCAGAGATCTCTTGACTTTAGCATAATTAGCATAAGCCTTCTAATAGCTTAATAGTTTTCATCTATAAAATAAAATGATGATGACTAGTCCTTTAATGAATTTGGTATGGATAATAAATAGTACAAAACATGGAAGTTACCAGGGTAAGGTATAGAGTTCCTTTGATTCCAACAATTCTTCCTCCTGTAAATATCATAGTGATCCTGACTTTCACTTGCTGGGACTGTCAAGGCCTTTGAGAAACTCTCTACCCTCTCATTGCATAGGTGTCAAGCTGGAGTAGTTATTGGATGGAGGAGAGTTTCTGCTCATTTACAAGTTAATCCACATGGAAAAATAATTCCAATCTACAGAGGATTAGGAATCTGTATTAACTCCAGCAAGTATGTACAACAAGTATGAGTGGCTCTTATTTCTATGGTACTGTTATTCCCATCTCATGGTTTCTGATGATTGGTACAGTGCCTTAAATATTTCAACGAAAATACTAACATCAGTGATGATATTTGGAAAGCAAGAACAGAAGAAATATACAGAATTAAAGGATTTAATTAGAGGTGGCTTTATTTATTTATTTTAATTTTATTAATTTATTCAGATAACAACTCAATTTTTATCCCATCACTTGTATCCTCCCTCCCTCCCACTTTCAGCCTATTCCCCTCCCCTAGGTCTAAGACCAAGGGGGACCTCCTACCCCACTATATGATCATAGACTATCAAGTCTCATCCTGATAGCCTGCTTATTCTTTCTTTGAGTGCTATCAGGCTCCCCGAGGTGGTCACATATGGAGCACCAGAGTTCATGTCAGAGTCAGTCCTCATTCTCCACATAACTGTGGAGAATGTCCTGTCTGTTGAGAAGATCAGAGTAGGGGTTCAATGTTTACTACTTGTATTGTCTTTGGTTAGTGCAATAGTTTGACCAGACACCCCTGGGCCCCAATCCACCTGTCATGATGTTCTTCTTATAGGTTTCTAGGGCCCTCTGGGTCCTTCTATTTCCACATCTCCTATATTTCTCTTGCCTAGAGTCTCATTAGGATGGCCTCACATCTATCCAGGAGTAACTTTATTTATTACATTTATTTTGTTTGTTCTTTTGTAAGGCTGTCTTGTACCTCTGGCTGTCTTGGAACTCTCCTTGTAGAGCAGGGTGACCTTGAATTCACAGAGATCCACTTGCCTCTGCCTCTCTAGTCCTGGGATTACAGATGTATACAGGCATGCCCTGCTACTTTCCTTAGATCACTGCTGACATCAGTTTGCATTGGAGCTCCTGTAACTATATGAAGTACTCAAAAATCATGTGTAATTTACAAAAGGTTTCTAGCAGAAAAAAATCAAAAAGGCAATTAATAAACTAATTAAGAGAGAAATGCAAAGGTTAAAAGGAACACAACACTAAAATGTCTCTCTTTTCATATTAATACTTTGATGCTAGTGATACAAAATAAAGGAAACTAACACTCAATCCACACAAACAAGATTTGCATCCCTTATTTATACTCTGCATTTATTATGTTATGTTTCAACATGACCGTCCTTGACAGTTCATGTGAAATTAAATGAACCATATTGTATTTACAAATTATAATATGGTAATATCTACAAGAATTATTTTATTAAAGAAGAATAAAGAAAGAAAGCGAAGTATCCTGTGAAGGTAGCTATCTACAAAAATGTATTCATTTCCCAAGTACACACACAACAAGTCTGTTTCTTATGTATCAACAAAGTAATTTCATGGTTGAATGAACCTATATAATTAGCCATCATGTTGTAGCATTAAAGTGGCTTTATCCATAGTTGGTGAGTAATATTTAAACTGAGAAAACTGACACATAGCCTATGAGCAATACCTCAGCCAGTGTTTCTTAATATCAGTAAACTGAGTGTATAGGACCCTGTGATTTACGAGGATCTTTCCTGTACATCATAAAATTTAATCATCAAAATAACTCTGTGAGTTAGTTATATAAAATGAGACTTTATGCTACTGAAAATATCTAGTAGCAATAAAAAATAGAGAGGTGTATAGGTATATTAAGGTTATTTTTCCTCACAATTGAGCACAGTGATTAACACTAGACTATTATTACCTGTTTCCTAGGAGTGGTCTTTCCCGAAGCCAGCATTATTCCTATTTTTGTATTTATGCCCTACATTCATTGATTACTATACTGAATTAATCTGGGGTTATAAGTCCTTATTCCCAGTGTCAAAGGTTTGTTTGACTGACTGAATCCAAATTATGTGAAGCAGGATGCGAATATTAAAAATTTGGTCTGTGATGTCCACTCTCATTTTAAGCTAAACAAGTAGGAATGACAAAATATTCTCCTGGGCTTAAAGCTCATATACAATCTCAAAATGTTGGCATATACATATATCACATAGCAAGAAACAATGTATTGATTATGTACCTCCTATGTGTCTTTACTAAGTATAGAGAATTTTGTACCTACTTCTCCTCTTCCAATACTAGATTGCTTTCTTAATAGCATGAAATTTAATAAAATGAAGCATGTCTACACATGTTCATACATAAAATCTGAATATGCTATTATGTGAAGCTTTAAGAATATCTGGGTCTTGTCTTCTGTTTTTATTTTAATAAGGCAATTATCAGACAATAGGCTGAGTAGCAGACCTAAAAGTGTTGCAATCCTTAACATGGCTTTAGTGTATCCACATGAAGCAATAAAGACATAAAAAGTTTTTTTGCTATGTAATTGATGGCTTTTGTTTTCTTGTTAAAGATTTTCATACTAAATAAGATAATTTTCATAATTCTTTCTCTTAATAACCCTCACAATATAGTTAGACTCACTGTTTCCTTTTCCAACTTAATGTTTAATTAAAAAATTTTTTTCATTACAATTTTCATATTTGACTGACTATTTGAGGTCCTTCTTAGCCTTAATGCTGTGTGAGAGCATGATATTTCTTAAGACTTTATTATAAAAAGTTTAAAATGAAAAAAAAACACACATCAAATTTAACTGTCCCAACAGTCTGTACTATCAATGAATTTTTTTTGTACTATGCAGTTAAAGTAGCCACTTGAAATTGAAAATATGGAGCTTCACTTTGGGTTTCCCTATCATTATCAAATATGTTTACCCATCTTTCTTCTACCAGCACTAGAGATCTATGACAGAATTAAAATCTTTAAGTTCTCTTTCATAACTCATATGGTATTTTTGTTTACATAAATAAGCTGAACTCTGTCTGACTTCCAAGTTTCTATTCTGGTTAAACCGTTTCAGACTCCAATCCTATTTTAGATATTGTTTGAAACCTGTTCTCATCTGTAGCCAGATGACTTCTAGAGTTAGACTTACTACTTTGCACTGACTGTTGTTCTTGTAGGCCAGAGTAAACTAGTAGATTTGATTTCAACTCTTGTGGTAAAGAGAAAAGTGATTTTTACCAAAAGAAGTAGCATAGATTTGTTTACCTGTTACCTGTCATTCTGGTGTCTTGAGGAGAGGTTTGTTGAGAGAGACTGAGATAGCACAGTTCGACCTCAAGAGGGACTGTTGCCCATAGGAGAGAATGGAACAACCAGTTTGGTTGATGCAGAACTATAAAAGTGGAAAGATCCAGCCTTGGATGGGGGATGTAGTGGAAGCGAGCACTCCCCAGTTTGTCCAGCACCACTGCATGGTTTGGTTGTTGAAATAACAAAAGCTAGCAGATGGTTATGTGAGGGTGAGGGAGGAAGTTAGAGATTTGAGCTCAGTCCCTGGTCCCGGTATTACGTGCTTTAGCATGTTAAAGATAACAGGTACATCAACAAAAATCTCCTTGTTCATGAGGATAATATTTGAAATTTACTAAATAATTTTGAAATACATAATTTTCTCTTAATAATATTTAACACACTGTGCAATGGATCACAGATAAATAAATACAAATAAACAAAATGAAAAATAAACTCATTTTCCGTGTTGATGATGCTCATTTCATTTGACCATGATGATCCTGTTCCACTGTGATCCAGTCTTTCTCTGGTAACTACTGTACTCTCTTTCTCTCTGTCTCCTCTCTGTCTTTCTGTATCTGTATCTGTCTTTCTGTCTCTCTCTCTCTCTGTCCGTCTCTCTGTGTCTCTGTCTCTGTCTCCGTCTCCATCTCTCTCTCTCTCTCTCTCTCTCTCTCTCTCTCTCTCTCTCTTTCTCTCTGCCTATGAAGTAAGTCATTTAGATTTCATATAGGTGACAATACAAACTTTTGCTTGATATGTTTTACTGAGGATAAAATTATATATATATATATGCAAATTATAGTGTCTTTATTTTTCAGACTGAATAATATTCTGTCACATAAATATATACATGTGAATGTTTTGTTTTCACACATTCATCTGTTGATAAAAACCTATCTGGATTCTTTAACTAATATAAACAGTGCTGCAATGACTATGGAGGTTTCTCTTCAATACTGATTCAAATCTTTTGTATAAATACTCAGAAGAGGCATTAGTATATACCAATATCTTACTTTTTTAATTTTATTTTGTAACCCAGTTCTCACTATGTTTTCCAGACTGGCCTTGAACTTGCAATCCTTCTGCACCCCTTCCAGTTAGCTGAAATTAAAGGAATTATTCATCACTATCTGCATTGTTCCATTTTACCTATATTTGTATTATTATTTGTTGATGAAATCTTGTTCTACTACAATGAGTGTACTAATTTATACTCCCCAAAACAATATGTATGTGTCCCCATGTCTCAATCCTTATCAAAAAGTTGACCTTTAATTCTTTTGGCAGCTACTTTGAAAAATTATGGTGATAGTTAAGCATGATGTTAACTTACATTTTCATAATTATCCATCATGATGAGTAGTGTTTTCATATTCTTGATGTTAATTCACGTCTTCTTTTAAAAATGTTTTAAGGTGTCTTGGTCATCAGTTGTTTATTAGCATTTTATGTTTTCTTTTATGTGCACATGCATGCTGCAGGGTGCACTGAAGAGGACAACATGCCGGGGTGGGGTCTTCTTTTACTGCATGAGTCACTCGGGGAAAACACGGGTAGCCGGTCATGGCCACAGGCAGCTGTACCTGACGAGCCTCCTTACATTTTCTGTTTGCCCATTGTGACCGTACAGTATATTCATTTCACAGAATTGCTTGGATTTATTTTATTCCTGAATATGAGCCCTTTACCAGAGGTATGGCTTGAAAATATCTTCTCTCCTTCCAAAAGTTGTCTCTTGCCTGTAACTTCCTCTTTTTCAAATCTTGCTTTGAAGATATTTTAAAAAAAAAAACATATATGTGATTTTACTTGTTGGATTTTGCTTGTCAAGCTGGTATTTCTGAGGTCAAATATAAGCATTTGGTTGATGTGGTTTATAACTTTACATGTGCTCTTCAAGAACAACTTTTTTTTTTCTATTAGTATAGGAAAAATATTAGAAATATTTTTAGATTTTGTTTCAAGCTGAATGAAATATATAGCTAATTTTGAATTTCTTTAAACGATACTGACTGTACTGTAGATACCCTAAAGCTTTATGACTAAAATGCACATTTTTAGATTTTATTTCAAAAATCATGTGGTAACATTTGCTTTGGTTCAAAGAACATTTGATTTTTATTATTAGACTTAATACAATCAGTAGCCTTTGTTCTGCAGTTTTGTGATCTCTTGATTAACTTTAATATCAGGATGTGTACATAAGAAGTTCATGGTTTTTTTTTTAATATGAAAAACTCCAAGAATTCTGTTTTACTGTGACAACTCTGAAATAGGTGTTTAGAATAATATACAGACCATCAAAGTGCTTCTGCCTTGCATAGATACACCTAGCGTATCTCACTCAGCCTGCTGTTCACAACACACAGCTTCTCATTTTCTGGTTCAAGCCTGTAAAAACCACATTGTTTTCTCCAGAAACTCCATAAATGTGGACACTATCAAGGCAGAATAAATCTTACCTATTCCACTGACAAATTAAGTGAAAACTAGCTTTCATGGTTAAGGTAAAGCAAGAATACTCACTGTTTCTTCTATTATAAAACATGGTATCATCTTATTGTGTTTTATGACTTAGATTCTTGCAAAGGAAAAAATATCAAAATAACAAAATAAACACCCCTTCTTCTCAAATAAAAGACACAGTATCTTATTGTAGAGATCAACCTAGAAAAAAACAATGTAGTCTTTACCTTCCAATGTTTAGATTTGAAACTTATTTACTGCTGAGAAAATGTGAAAAAGTAAAAGTAACAAAATATTACATATAACTTATATTTCCTGGCATAATGTAATCATAAAGTAGAGTTCTTTCTGCTGTTTCTGGGCTGTTCAACACGGAAATAACCAACATTTATTTGCAAAAAGTTTTTTTTCTATATATATACATCAAACCCTGAGATAAAAAGCTGCAAGGGCTAATGTTCCTTTAACCCCTGTTAGGTATCATATAAAGTTTTAAGCAATGTCACAGTTTTCTGAAACAAATATTAAATCTGCTGCAGACATAGACTCTGGAATCACATGGTGTTCCCACACCTCCTGTTGGGCCTTTATATTTCCTTTTCATCATGAGTGACTACAAAGCTGTCTAATTCCTGCTCCTCTGGAGTATGAACATGATTCATAATTATGTTGACATTTTCTCATCTCACCTATGACACGAAGATAGTGCTGACTCCAATTGTCAATCCCAAGCTTTTTCCAGGTTAACATAAAATGAAGGACAAAGAACGCAATTGGCCCTGTGAGGCGGGGGTGAATTCTGTTATGAAATATTTCCTCTGCAGTGCAGAAAAGGATGCAATGCTTCCCCTCCCTCCCCCCCACTCTCTGGCCTGCTGGGACTATTTGAGAGAATCACAACCTTAGCTAAGAGAGTGTCATGCTACACAACCAGTGTGCCTGCTCAAAGAGCCCCTAAAATCTTGTCGAGGAAAGGACAACAGTATATTTTAGAGGCTGCATCTTAAAAGAAAATCTGAGAACACACTTTAAGGGACTTGAAATAGTCCCCTGAGACACCTCACAAAAACTGCGTGCACGGGGAACTTAATGTTTCCTTCTCCCTTTGCCTTCCAAGTAAAGTAAGAAATCAAGAGAGTGAGGTTTATTCAAAGAACAGCAAGACTATTCAGGAATTTTCAATTTAATTTAGTAATAAATATTTTTATTGACCATCCCTGAATGTGAGTGAGCCTGATCCTTCTAGGGGACTTGGGAGTATTTTAGACGCTGACAACAACACCCACACTAATGACTAATAATTTGTGATTAGATTTCTCACAGTATATGTCAAAATCTGAAACTCCAAAAGCCCTTCTTATCATAAGATGCGCTGAAGTCCCCAACCCACACTTGGTGGAGTCTCTCAGAGGATATCTATATTGGCTAATATACATTTATGAATTGCGTATATATCATGTGTGTCTTTCTTTGTCTTTATTACCTCACTCAAGATGATCTTTTCTAGTTCCATCCATTTGCCTTCACATTTTGAGATTCCTTGTTTTAAATAACTGAGTAGTAGTCCATTGTTTAAATGTACTGCAGTTTCTTTATCCATTCTTCGGTTGAGGGACATCTAGGCTGTTTCCACATTCTGGTTATAAAGCTGCAACGAACATAGTTTAGCAAATGTCCTTGTTGTATGGTAGAAAATCTGTCAGGTATATGCCCAGGAATGGTATACCTGAGTCTTGCAGTAGCACTGTTTCCAATTTGCTGAGAAAGTGCTAGATATATTTCCAAACTGGTTGTACAGGTTTGTACTCCCACCAGCAATGAAGGAGTGTTCCCCTTTCTCCAAATCCTCACCAGCATGTGAAATCCCTGGAGTTTTTTATCTTAGCCATTCGGATAGGTATGAGATGGAATCTCAGAGTTGTTTTGTTATACATTTCAACCACAGCTAAGTACTCTGAGAATTTCTTTAAGAATTTCTCAGCCATTCGATATTTCTTTGTTGAAAACTCTGTGTTTTGCTCTGCATCCCATTTTTAACTTTATAATTTGTTTTGATGGTGTATAGTTTCTTAATCAAAATGGCTGGATAGCAAGATTAATTTTGTTTGTCCTCATGTTTTTAAAATGTATTTACTTCTTTTTTTACATATATTTATATTATTACACATATAAAAAGTAAACAATATACAACAAGAAGAACCACAGAACAATCTGGAATTATATTCATGTTATAGTCATAGTGTTTTGCTGTTTGTATTTAGAAACCTTGAGTAAAAAATTTCCTATCTCAGTATGTCTAAAATTCTGAATGTAACACAGTATCTATCATTTCTCATCAACTTAACTTAAAAATCTATCTAGACCTAAAAACCTCTTAACCTCTAAACAACTAAGCTTAAATGTAAAGCTATACTATTTTGTCTTCAACCCCATCAGAAACTTGAGAAGGAGTAAAATTAATTACTTGAATAAACTGGAAGTGCAGATTAATAGTTTCCAATTTTAAAAAATGACAGAGGCAGTTTGCTGCATGGTGAGTGACCCATATTTCTTTAAAACATTGGAGCATCATCTTCAGCCTTCTGGCCCAGTATATCTGACAGACATATTTGTGAGGCAGGAGCTATTGAGGACTTGCTTACCGTGTCTTAGCAGAGTTTGGCCGTCGATGCCACCTGCATCCAAGCTTGCCAAGTTTTATGCAGAATTCTGTCAGTGGTCGAAACGAGACCATTTTACCCAGTGGCTGTTTGCCATACTTAAAGCATCTCCACAAGGAGGTTCATTGATGCTCATCATCATCTTTGACGTAGGATGGGAGATGCCAGGAGTTAATCTTACATAATAGGGCATTTAAATATGTTTATATTGTTTTAATGATTCTTTGCCAACAAGACAGGTGAACTCCTGGCAGCCCCCAGCCTACCTCAAGATTAATTTAAAAAAAAATCAGTAGCCCTCCTGTATTCAAATAGCAAACTTAGAGGGATGACTTAGAGGGCTTTGTTCTCCTGGGGTCCTCTGTGCCCTCCGCTCTTACACTCTTTCTGCTTCCTCTTCTACAGGGTACCCTGGCTCTTGGGGGAGGGATTTGATGGAGTAAATGGGCTTGAGTGTTCTAAAGTCTGTCACTCTCTACATAATATCTGGCTATGGATCTCTGTATTTGTTCCCTTCTGTTGTCAAAGGAAGCTTTTCTCATGATTGAGAAACAAGGCACTGATCTATAAACATAGCAGAATATCCCATGCTTCTCTCATCTAGAGTCCCATTAGGATGTCCTCCCCTCTGTCCCAGCTTCCTAGTAAGTGAAGGCTTTCATGGGGAGAATAGCAAAGTAGAAGGATCCAGAGGGTCCTAGAAACCTACAAGTAGAACATTATGATAGGCAGATTTGGGCCCAGGGGTCCTGCTCAAGCTAAGGCACCAGCCAAGGACAATACAGGCGGTAAACCTTAAACCCCTACCCAGATCTAGCCAATGGACAGAACATTCTCCACAGTAGAGTGGAGAGTGGGGTATGACTTTCACACATACTCTGGTGCCTCACCTTTGACCATGTCCCCTGGTGGCACTCAGAGGAAGGACAGCAGGTTACCAAGAAGAGACTTGATACCCTATGAACATATACAGGGGGAGGTAATCCCCCTCAGGAACAGTCATAGGGGAGGGGAATAAGGGGAAAATGGGAGGGAGGGAAAAATGGGAGGATACAAGGGATGGGATAACCACTGAGATGTAACAAGAATAAATTAATTTTAAAAAAATATAGTAGAATATCATTAGGAGTATTTTATCACTACATTTTTTTAATTAGACCAATAGTATTTGGTTTTACCCTAGGTCTCTGAATTGTCTAGTCTCTGGTTCTTGGTCACCCAAGCAATGCCAGGTATGGGTTCCATCTCATGGAGTGGGCCTTAAGTCAAATCAGTTATTGGTTGGTGACTCCCACATGCTTTATACCACCATTGCACTAGCGTGTCTTACAGGCAGAATACATTGTAGATCAGAAGGATTCTCTTTGGTCTGCAGAAAGTTAGGAAATTAAAATGGAGTGGTAAACACATCAGTCTATGAGAGTGTCCTCATCTCGTTTGCTCATTGGCACAATGACTGTAGAGGAATACCATAGTATATTCACTGACTGAAGACAGATGCAGCCATTGATTTCTGCTTAGAACTTACAGGAAAACTGTTATTCCATAACAAAAGATATTTTGTTTTAATATCATATGGCTATTCAGAAGGAATGTCTTTGAATGTAGAGCTTGGCAAGAGATGAAAATAATATAGATACTGTTAGCATTATGTATCAAACATTATGTATCAAAAAGTACAGTGTAAGAAGAGAATGAGGATATACATGTAAATATGTGTAATTTTGTTTCTAACTATTGATAATAGGTTACAATAAAGTTTGATTCATTTACAGTGTGAAGTTAAAGAAGTGTATCCTAACTTCCCTATAAACATTGTATTCCCACACATAAGCACAAACACTACATACTCATGCATATTACTCACACGTATACAAATACACATGAATGCTCATACACACATTTTTACACACACATGCTCATAGATACATATTCATGCACACTGACATGCATATGATCAAATACAAGTACTCAAACATACTCACACATGTATATTTACCCACACATTCAGATATATATGCACACACTGTTATATATATATGTACTCATACACATATAGAGCCATATATACACATATACACGTACTCTCACAATGCTCATACACACATGCAAAATTATTCACACATACATAAACACAGACACTCACACATACATACACTCAAAAACATGATCTCACATATATATATATACACACACACACATTCATACACATCACATACACACACATACTAAAACACACATACTCACACACACTGATACACAACACAGACACATGCACATATACTCAAGCACTCAAACTCATAATATACACACATATGTATGTAAACACACACATATGCACACACACATGTATGTGTGTGTATATACATATATATTCACACACTCGAGTGATCATACATATTAAACTACACATAAAAACAGTGATGAACACATACACATTTTCACACACATACACACACACACAGAGAGCACATACACATTAATGCAGTGATGGTTTCAGCAGAAACCAGATTAGCTTTTACATAGCATAAAGTACATTGTTGCATTTTTATTTTTCAGTGTTATCTTTTTCTGAAATAATATTGAAATTTCCCAAAATACTAGGTATTACAAGCAATGACAAAGGAAATAATTATTTTAAGTTTCTAGCATAAATCACCTCCCCAAGATTTAAGTTCTGGTTTGGGCCAGTTAGGTCCAGTTATCAGAGCTTCTAGATCTCTTCTCAGAGTGACAGAGGAGGCACACAGGTCCCATGGGCTCAGACAGAGGTGTATGCTATGGTTACATATGAACATTTAGAAACATTAGTTATCAAGATAAGAACTTAGCACCTTAGGTATGAAAGATAGGCAGAGGGAAAATGGCCACTCAAGCCTGCCTTATCTAGTTAGCTTTGGCAAAAACGTATTAGATTTTGTCTTCCCTCTAGCCACTACCTACACCATCTCTAATTATGTTCCTGCTCACAGACTGAAATTCAAGCACAGGCTGTTAAGGCAGAAACAGCACAGCTCATTGGTTTAGCAGAGTGCAGACCATAAACACACATCACTCTCCAATTCATCAAAATGTGCTTATCGGTGGTAAGTTATTTCTTTTATTCATACCCTATCATATCTATAAATTTTTCTATATATAGAAAATAAATCTTCTGACACTGTAAAAGTCTTCCTATAAATTTAAATAGCAGCACAGCCTCTGAATATTTTAATGTGATATATGATTTATTGTCTCTTTCTTTAGCTGTTAATATATGGAGGGCTGTCCTAGACATTGCAGTCTCTTATTTGTTAAAATATATATCTGAACAGTTTGTTTTTGTTGCTCTTTGAAATTGAGGTAAAAATATTGGAGGTAAGAGTTATAACCACTGTAGCACTGATACAGTTTTAATATAACACAAAATGTTAATAACATAGATATGTATTTCCTTGTTATTAATAATAAGATTTTGCTGAATTTTAATTATATTGAAACTTTTTAGCATTTGTTTTAAACTCTCATCCTGAACCCTTTTCCAAACTTAATTAATTATCAAAAATAGATTATCTATAATAGGGGATTTTAAAAATAATTTACAGATTTAGACCACAATATCCAAAGCCAGAGATATTCTAGAGAGACACACTGTCTAGCCTATAGAGTATCAACAGCTCTAATTTACTAGCCACTAAGCAGCCAGATGGTATTTCCAAACATAAATCAGATTATGCAATTCTCTACTGAACCCTCTCAGTGGGCTGTTCATAGAAATTGGTATAAAATTCAAAGCATACAACAGAGTAAGCCAGACAATACATAGACTAATAAAGCTCACTTGTCACTAAACCCAAGTCTCATGAAAGAAAATTTAGCCCCAGCTCTTAAGATCCGGTCCATTTACTTTCATTTTGGTCTCCCTATTGGAGCATTGGCTTTGCCTTTTCTGGGCATTTTCTGCCTATAGAGTTTTGCAGGTTGATTTCCAATTTTTGGGGGGTGGGGGGAAAATCAACTTAAATATTTCCTAGGGAAGCCTTGTCTGATACATAAGAGGCAGGTTTTCCTACTATACTTTCCAGGGTTTGCTTATTCATTTATTTCCCAACTAGTTACCTACTGTAGGAGGCAGAATAATGGGCTTTCAATGATGCACACATCCTGAACTCTTGAATCTTCAATGTAAGGTGTCCTAGGCAAATGCCAAGATGTCATTAAGATTAGGATCAAGGGAGAATGGGGAAATAGAAGGATCCAGAGGGTCCTAGAAACCTACAAGAAGAGCATTATGATGGGCAAATCTAGGCCCAGGGGTCCTGCTCAAACTATGGCACCAGCCAAGGACAATACAGGTGGTAAACTTTAAACCCCTACTCAGGTCTAGCCAATGGGCAGGACATTCTTCACAGTTGAGTGGAGAGTGGAGACTGACTTTCACAGGAACTCTGGTGCCCCATATTTGACCATGTTCCCTGGATGGGGAGGCCTGGTGGCACTCAGAGGAAGGATAGCAGGCTACCAAGAAGAGACTTGATACCCTATGAGCATATACAGGGGGAGGAGGTCCCCATCAGTCACAGTCATAGAGGAAGTGAGTAAGGAAAAATGGGAGGGAGGGAGGAATGGGAGGATACAAGGGATGGGATAACTATTGAGATGTAACAAATTAATAAAATATTTTAAAAATATAATTCACTAGTCAAGGAATACAGCTGTTCTCTAAGAGACACATGATGTCTGGAGCAGATGAATCTGCAGCAGATTCTCCATGAGAGCGACAAAACATATACTCCTGTCAATTAGTTAACTCACTAAGTCAATATTACAGTAATGGAAGACTGATACAATGATAAAAGTCTAGAGATAAGCAACCCAGTATTTCTGAGTCGTGCTTAGGGTCAGATTCTAGACAAGTGCTTAATGTAGCTGTGATTTTGTAGTTGTGTCATGAATGCAAAGATGTGCATAAGTACAACCAACCTCAGTTGTATTTAATTGATAAGACACCTGAGGATGTGTTAGTACATTTGATATTAGTTACTTCTTTAAAGTACATAACTGTTCAATTTTATTTTTAAATTACTTTTCCAGCATTTGCTGTATTTTCAATATTACAACAGATTCTCCATTTTCTATTCACTATATTATTACATAACAGCTTAATAAATAACCCACCCAACACAAATACTTGTAAAAGTATTGATATTAAAATAAGTACCATATGATTGTTTCATATTTTCAAAAAAATTTAACTAATGATCAATATTGTTTTCCCTTATTAACTTCTGGCTTTCTTTTAATATTAATTTGTAAAAAAAAAATCCAAGACCTATTAAAATTTCAATAGTGAATAACTCAGTGTATAAATTTTAAAAAGTTAATAGAGTTTGTATACATACTGATTATGATTTTTCTGGAGTTGCAAAGCATCTTTGTCTTCATCCATGCCATTGGATTTGGTCAAGGAGGCATTAGAATCAAATATAGAGATGAAGACTGATCAGACTGGGCACAGCCTCCCTCTGCTTCTCCTGCCTGTGTGAACAGACTCAAAGCAGTGTACAAATGGATTAAAAACACAAACACAGCCCAGCCACTCATATCCTCTATGCTTAGAGCCTCCTACCTCAGCTTCCACCCAGCCTATCCAAAACGTGTGTATGAATTTATATAAAATCAATCACCCAGACTCATAAGCTCAGAATCCTGCCCAACTTTAAAGTCAATGGCTATAGCATATAAGGATTATAATTATAACTATTATTGTTATTATTACATTTTAATTTAAAAATTTGAGATTTTCTTATATGCGTACTGCATTCACATAATTTTTATTCCTCATTTTTCTTTGTCTAACTTCTCTTACGTCCCCTAATACCTTTAAATGTATTATCTCTTTTTTTAATACATATATATATATATCCACTTTATGTCTATTTAGTGTTGCTTGTAAGTGTATAATTTTAGGGCTGGGTGCTTGGGATTACCTATATAACCTATCCTGGGCCTTGTGCCTGGAGAAGACTGATTTTCATAGTCTCCTCTCTCTCTCCCTCTCTCTCTCTCTCTCTCTCTCTCTCTCTCTCTCTCTCTCTCTCTCTTTCTCTCTCCCCCCCCCCGTTAATTTCCTGTAGCTGTTCATCTATGTTGGAATGTTACCTGGTATTGTCATTGTATAGGTCTGAGGTCCAGCTTTGCTGCCATAGAGAAGACACTGTCTTGATGCAGATGTCCTGGTTATCAGGTTCTTCCAATGTTCCTAGCCCTTCTTCCTCCGTGTTCCTTAGGCCTTCTGTGAAGGAGTTGTGTTGTATCAACAGGGGTTGGACACCATACAGTATATTATTGGCTTCATTTTGGCTCTTGCAGATTTCTGTAATATTCTCCATCTGCTACAGAAGAATATATAAACACACACACACACACACACACACACACACACACACACACACACACACATACACACATGCTTTTCCCAAAGGTGTTTGAAAGTCTATCATTTGTATCATTTTCATGAAATGAACATTCTACCTAACTACATTAATTTCTACTTTTCTTTCAGAGAATCATGTGGATAAATTTAATGTTATACAAGATATATTCCTGAAATGTATGCATAGTTAGAGTATTGAAAAAATGATCTATTTTAATAAATGTAGATATTGTATTCAGTAGGAAACTTCAATTATTTAACAATATTAACAATTTTCCAAAAGTAATATATTTGAGGATTTATCTATAAATGTTCAGTGGTCAACTCTATCACGCCTGCTTTTAACACAGTTTTTCTCTGTAGTATTACTCAGTGTCAAATTGAATATCTCTTGATTTCTTTAGTATTTTACCATGATGTGTTTGTTATATATGGGGGTGTTTAATGAAGACAGAAGATTTACCTGATACTACCTAATCAGTCTGAATCTCCCGCTTAGGTTATACTTTCACTGCTATTCTCAGCTTTATTACTTCTTAGCTTACTTTCTTTTGTTTTTATGTGATTTGGGAAGCTTCTAACCTGCACTCCCTGTGTACCCAAGTAATTAATTTTATTCCTCCTCAAGTCTTTGATGGAATTGAAGACCAGATAGTTTGGTTTTAGCTTAGATGTTTAGGGGCTAAGATGACTCTAGGTCTAGATAGATGTTTTAAGTTGATAGAGACGGGATATGATAGATATTGATTTATATTCAGAATTTTAGACTCACCAAGATAGGAAAGATGTTTTCTTCAAGGTTGCCAAATACAAATAGACAAAAGGCTAGGAATGTAACATTTATATAATTCTTGATTGTTGCATGGTTCTTCTTGCTGTAGGTAGTTTATTGTATATATGTATAATTATATAAATGCATATATAAAAATATTTAATAGAAAAGGAAACAAACAAATCAGACTATTCTTACTCCAAGAGTATAATTAGTTTAGACTCTATCTGTGGAAAATTAAAACCAAAAGTCAAATTTTGTGTTTTAAGAATAAAGATTTGGTAATTGAGAAATAATGTAAAAACTGTTAATGTGTGTTCCATTCAATAATATGTAAATCAGCTCCTTTTTGTTTGAAATTATAAACAAGTCCCTGTAAGAGATGACAGCATTAACCCTTGTTCCTAGGTCAGTTCTTATTAGAATAATTATGCAGAACTTCAGGGCTACATTCTCTCAGTAATTTCATTTCCAAAACCAAGACCACACAACTGAGTCTGTGCCCTCTTCTCCAGTGTACCATGGTTATAGACATAACCACACAACTGAGACTGTGCCCTCTTCTCCAGTGTACCATGATTATAGACATAACCACACAACTGAGACTGTGCCCTCTTCCCCAGTGTACCATGGTTATAGATGTAACCTCACAGCTCAGTCTGTGCACTCTTCCCCAGTGTACCATGGTTATAGATGTAACCTCACAGCTCAGTCTGTGCCCTCTTCCCCAGTGTACCATGGTTATAGGTGTAACCACACAGCTCAATCTGTGCCCTCTTCCCCAGTGTACAATGGTTATAGGTGTAACCACACAGCTCAGTCTGTGCCCTCTTCCCCAGTGTACCATGGTTATAGGTGTAACCACACAGCTCAGTCTGTGCCCTCTTCCCCAGTGTACCATGGTTATAGGTGTAACCACACAGCTCAGTCTGTGCCCTCTTCCCCAGTGTACCATGGTTATAGGTGTAACCACACAGCTCAGTCTGTGCCCTCTTCCCCAGTGTACCATGGTTATAGATGTAACCACACAACTGAGACTGTGCCCTCTTCTCCAGTGTACCATGGTTATAGACATAACCACACAACTGAGACTGTGCCCTCTTCTCCAGTGTACCATGGTTATAGGTGTAACCACACAGCTCAGTCTGTGCTCTCTTCCCCAGTGTACCATGGTTATAGGTGTAACCACACAGCTCAGTCTGTGCCCTCTTCCCCAGTGTACCATGGTTATAAGTGTAACCACACAACTGAGACTGTGCCCTCTTCTCCAGTGTACCATGGTTATAGATGTAACCACACAACTGAGGCTGTGCCCTCTTCCCCAGTGTACTATGGTTATAGGTGTAACCACACAACTGAGGCTGTGCCCTCTACTCCAGTGTACCATGGTTATAGACATAACCACACAACTCAGTCTGTGCCCTCTTCCCCAGTGTACCATGGTTATTGACATAACCACACAACTGAGGCTGTGCCCTCTACTCCAGTGTCTCATGGTTATAGACATAACCACACAGCTCAGTCTGTGCCCTCTTATCCAGTGTACCATGGTTATAGGTGTAACCACACAGCTCAGTCTGTGCCCTCTTCCCCAGTGTACCATGGTTATAGGTGTAACCACACAGCTTAGTCTGTGCCCTCTTCCCCAGTGTACCATGGTTATAGATATAACCACACAGCTGAGTCTGTGCCCTCTTCCCCAGTGTACCATGGTTATAGATATAACCACACAGCTGAGTCTGTGTCCTCTTCCCCAGTGTACCATGGTTATAGACATAACCACACAACTGAGGCTGTGCCCTCTTCCCCATTGTGCCATGATTATAGTCATGCTGTATTCAGTAGCTGCTGTGTTCTACTCTATAAGTGATTATATCCCCATTTTTCAGAAAAAAATATTTCTGTAAAAATAATAATCATTTATATTTAGCATTCCATCCATTTCATGAGGTCATTTTTGTTTTTATTCAACCCACATAAACAGCCTCAGTATAAGACTACGGATAAGTTCACTGATGATAAAACAGGCTCACAGAACACACAGAGGAGAGGCCTATGGTGAGCTCTTAGTCTGCTTCTTATAGAAATTACCCCAAACAGTTCCCTAGGATGCTTTCATTTGCCCCATATTTCTCTTCATTACGTGATTTATTTATTTTTATATTTTAATCTAATGTTTTATTAATTAATTTATTCACTTCATATCCCAGTCATAGTCCCCTCCCACTCCTTTTCCCAATCCCACAGTCCGTCCCCCACATCCTTTCCCCTATTCCTCAGAAAAGGGGAGCCTCCCTCATCAAAATGCCAACACAATTTTTTACAGACCTTGAAAAACAATTCTAAATGTCATAGGAGTGCTATTAAAAGAATGACAAGGGTTATAGGACAATGCAATTATCACAAAGACGGCAAAATTAAGAAGACGAGATATATGGAACATTAGAACAAATAGGCAGGAGAGCAGTCCATTAACTAATCTAATCCATGCCTCAGTGCCCATGATTAACTTAGCAATTAAGGAATATGCAATTGCATTAATTGTATTGATACCTTCAACAGTGTAATGTCTAACCAAGAAAGCCATGTACTAATGTATGGTAGACACAATGAAGGGTAGAGGGCCTTGACTACCTTGAAGACTATGTTTCCTAAATGTGCCAGAGTCCTGCCCTCCATCTCTCCAGCGTTTCCAAAGCTTCAACAGGCGCATGTGAGGAATAAACATGTCCACTTTGTAAAAGAGAAAAATATATACAAACGCATTGGCCATCTTTACTGCTTAAAATTAAAGCCATTTCTCCTCTTCATCTATATGTATGTGTTTCTACCAAGTTTTCTTTCCCTACTCTTACATGCTAATACTTTCAAATACATGCCAAATAGAAGTAATATGAAATTCCAACCTTTGCTGGAAATTATAGATAAAGATCTAGTAATTATTATAATGTAAGATGTGAGTGCTTTGAGGGACTGATCTATACTTTACCATTTAATAACATGCCTGTTTATATATAGGTTCCTACTTACTAAATAATGTTTTTATGAGATGGGTTTAAAGCCTTCTCAAAATGTTTTCAGTTTTTAGTAATTTAGCCATCCGATACTTTTTTTTCCACCTTCACATGTGTGTGGTATGCATGTTTTTGGACAGGCATGTGTGAAGATGGACATGCACTTCTGTTTGCATGAGTGTGGACATGCATGTGGGGGGAAAGTCCATTCATTCTCTTTGGTTTCCATGCATGTGGCATGTGTGCGGGGCATGCATAAGCTCTAATTTTTGCATGTGAGGAGAGCCCAGGGTAGATGGTTCTCAGTCACTCTCCTCTTTTATTGAGGTATGTCTTTAATGAAACCCATAGCAATCTGATATACTAGTCTTGTTAGCCAGATTGCTGGGGGAATCCTCTATCTCTGCCTTCAGAGGCTGTGATTACATACTGCCACCATATCTATCTGGCTTTTTAAAAAATACTTTAATTCATTTATTTATTCACTTTACATCCCAATCATAGCCCTTTCTCCCCTCTTCTCTCCTCCAGTGCCCACCCTCCCTCCCTATTCCCTGTATCTCTGCTCCCCTCCCCTTTAGAAAAATGGAGTTAATAAAGTAAAATAAATAAATAAATAAATAAATAAATAAATAAATAAAAAGAAAAAAAAAGGAATATATTTTGTCACATTCTCCACAGTTGAGTGGAGAGTGGGGTCTGACTTTCACACCAACTCTGGTGCCTCATATTTGAACACGTCCTCTGGATGGGGAGGCCTGGTGGCACTCAGAGGAAGGATAGCAGGCTACCAAGAAGAAACTTGATACCCTATGAGCATCAAGTCCCCCTGAGTCACAGTCGTAGGGGAGGGGAGTAAGGGGAAAATGGGAGGGAGGGAGGAATGGGAGGATACCAGGGATGGGATAACCATTGAGATGTAACAAGAATAAATTAATACAATATAAAAAAGAAAAAAAAAGAAAAAGAAAAATGGAGTACCCTCCCACCTAGCTGTGGGAACCAGGCCCGAGTGGGCTGCCTGCCTGTCTTGCTGTTTCATGTCCTGTTTTTAGCACCTTCTGTGTCTGTGTTTATGTTGGATAGCTAGTCATGTTTCCTGCTTTGAGAACACACCCCTCCCCTCCTCGGGACTTTCCTTCCTATGCACAATCACCTCTTGAGGGATTTCACCTGCGAGTGGCATTCCTGTTTTTACTGCCTATAAAAATGCTCTTTGGATACTGAATAAAAGCTGCTGCTGCCACAGCTGCCGCTCTCTTAGCACAAAGCCCACTGCTTTAGTGTGTGTGTGTGTGTGTGTGTGTGTGTGTGTGTCTGTATGTGTGTGTGTGTGTGTGTCTGTGTGTCTGTATGTGTGTGCGTGCGCATGTATGTGTTAAATCCACAGTCCCTTGCCCTTGACTCGGTACCTCGCCTACCCATCATACCTGGTCAAGTGACACCAGGACTAAGGGCATCCTCTACCACAATGGCTTGGCAAGGGAGCTCCACCAGGGGGAAGTGATAAAAAATCATGCATGAAAGTCCTTTTCAGGGACAGCCACTCCCCTTACCAGGGGCCTCATATGAAGATGAAGCTGCCAATCAGGTACACAGATGTAGGGGACCTAGGTCCAGTCCATACATGGTCCTTCCTTGGGGATTCTGTCTTTGCAAGCGCCTCTTCGGACCAGGTTAGGTGTCTCTGTTGTTCTTCTGTGGAGTTTCTGATCCCTCCTAGTCCTTGTATCCTTACTCCCACTCTTCCACAAGGCTGTCATCTGTGCTCTGCCCAGCGTTTGTCTGTGAGTCTATGCATCTCTTTCCATCAGTTGCTGGATGGAGCCTCTCAGAGCACAGCTATGCTATGCTCTTGTCTGTAAGCATGGCGCCGTGTCGCTAATAGTGTCAGGGTTTTACTCTCTTGCATGGTGTGGCCAGATATTAGTTGGACATTTCCTCAATCTGTACTCTTTTTTTTTTAAATCCCTGAACATCTTGAAGGTAAGGTAAATTTCGAGTCCAATATTTTGTGGGTAGCTTAGGGCTCTCCTCCACTTTCTCAGCTAGAGTTACGCACCCTCATATCCTTCCAGGAACCTACTTGAGGCATCTGGCTTTTAATGAAATCTAAAGATATTAACTCTGATTTTTATGCTTGAAGAGCAAGTGTTTCAACCACTAACCCATCTATCCAGCCTTTACTGTATAAATTTTACTAGCTCACTTCACATATGGTGCAAAAATAGCTTCAGGATCACTACACTACTTCATCATTTATTGCATAGACCCCACATACAGCTAATATTTTTATCTTTAATACACTTGCATATTATTTTTATTTTAAATAGTAATTCAGATATTTGCTTTGTTCTTAAGAAAAGCTGCAAATCACATTTCTGTTTTGTAGTCACCACATGTGAGCTTTGGCATTGTATGTACACCTGGTAGAGAAAATTCCTGGTTGCTATATATTTATTCATTCAGGTTGTTTGAAAAATAAAATCTTTAAGACAATTTGGGAACTCTTACCCTGGATTAGTCC
This sequence comes from Acomys minous, assembly GCF_964271855.1. Classification (NCBI taxonomy): domain Eukaryota; kingdom Metazoa; phylum Chordata; class Mammalia; order Rodentia; family Muridae; genus Acomys; species Acomys minous. The sequence goes on from NC_140483.1 coordinate 93,318,763, forward strand.
TTTTACGCAGAAGATTTTTTGTTACATTCTTTTTCAGTTTTTAAACTTTCTAACTTGTACAGACCTTGCCTACATTTTTATTTGCCTAGAAACCATGAGTATCATGACTTTTAAATGCATCTCACCCATGTCCATCTCTTTAGATGGGCTTTTTTACTTCTGTGGTGGATTTTGTATTTATTGGTATCATTTTTGGTTCTGATCTAGTACTTGAATATTTGATTTTTCCAGATTGTTTATCTCACACTGTTCTGAGTCCCCTGAGTCTGTAAGCCCTAGAATAGGGGATGACCAAAGAGTTCTACAGAAGATCCAGGACCAAAAGCTGAAAGGCACTGTGAATATCACAGGAGGTGAGGGAGCAGAGGAAAAGGGCCACAAAGAGTCAGGACTGAAAATGGGAAGAGATGGTAAAGAATCATGAAAAAAAAGTGTCAACTGACTGCTGTCCACTCTAGAGAGCTGCCAGGGATGAGGAGCAGAGGCTCCAGATGCCTGAAGCTGCAAGCTGTGCCACTTGCTCCTCTGTTCCAGGCCAGCAGCAGTAACAGTGTTGGAGCAGTAACGCCCATGCTTCAGGCCTCACATTCACAAGTCTCTAGTTCTCAATGACTACAGCTATAAGGCTATGGGGTTTAAAGGCCTCAGGATTTCCCCATGGCCAACACTGCTTCTATACCCTCATGCCTATTTGTAGCTTTCTCCTGAGTAAAGCAAAAACCACAACATTTGTAACAAAATAATAATGATGTGAGCTGATAACAGAATTATTAGAATTGGTGCATGTAAAGCATACTGTTTTGCTTTATTCTAATCAGTTTTGTTAAAATTGTGACCTCTATACTGTCTGTGCATCTTTTATGTTACATGCTCTGAATCCCTATTTCAAAAGTGTACCTTGGGTAGGGAAAAGATGTGGCCTTTGCTATAAAGTGTTCACTCTGTGATATTGATTTTTTTTCTCTTTACATTTTTTTTAAAAAGTCCATGTTTTTATCTCAAGTTTACTTCAATAAAAATGACAGCATCTTTATGTATGTGAACTGTACTCAAAGTAAAATTATTGGAGTCAATACATAGTAATTAACTTACATGTTTATTTAATGAGATGAAATAAATGGCTTCATTTCCAAAGGCCTATTTCATAAATATGATAAAAGAACACTCCTTCATTGCTGGTGGGAATGCAAACTAGTACAACCACTTTGGCAATCTTTCTGGAGCTTTCTCAGAAAAGTGGGAATAGGGCTTCCTTAAGACCCACCTATTCCACTCCTAGGAATGTACCCAGAAAATGTTCCACCACACAACATAGAAATATGCTCAACCATGTTCATAGCGGCCTTATTCATAATAGCCAGAACATGGAAACAGCCTAAGTGTCCCTCAGTAGTAGAATGGATAAAAAAAAAAACTGTGGTAAATTTACACTATGGAATATACTATGGAATACACTACTCAGCTATTAAAAACAAGGAATTCCTGAAATTTGTGGACAGATGGATTGAACTAGGAATGATCATAATGAGTGAGTTAACCCAGAAGCAGAAAGAGTCAAATGGTATATACTCACTTATATCTGCACACTAGCCCAAGGGGCATGTCCCATGAAAGTCTGCACTTACCAGGAAAGTGGGTCAGAGGGGAGGACATCTATTGGGACTTTAGGAGAGACAAGCATGGGAGAATGGGGAAATAGAAGGCTCCAGAGGGTTCTAGACGCCTACAAGAAGAACATTATGACAACCAGATCTGGGCCCAGGGGTCCTGCTCAAACTATGGCACTGGCCAAGGACAATACAGGCAGTAAACTTCGAACCCATACCCAGATCTAGCCAATGGCGTTGAGTAGAGAGTGAGGTCTGACTTTCACACCAACTCTGGTGCCTCATATTTGACCATGTCCCCTGCATGGGGAGACCTGGTGGCACTCAGAGGAAGGATAGCAGGCTACCAAGAAGAGACTTGGTACCCTATGAGCATATACAGGGGCAGGAGAGCCCTCTCAGTCATAGATATAGGGGAGGGGAGTAGGGGGAAAGTGGGAGGGAGGGAGGAATGGGAGGATACAGGGATGGGATAACAATTGAGATGTAATATGAATAAATTAATAAAATATTTTTTAAAAAGAAAATCTATATATTCCAGACCTGGTTCATACTAAAACAACAACTGAAGTCCCATACATGGAGGAAGGAGGAAATAGCAAGCCAGGAGGACATCAGAAACCAGGATTTACTGACAGCTAGTGCCAATGTAGCAATTGGCTATAGCCTGCATGCTGGAGCTACAGTTGTCGTAGACTAGAACACTCCATTCCCATGCGTAGCCACCAGGGTCATCTGCCACATCTCGGTCCCAGGAATACTTTTGCCTTTCTGCCAACTTCTTTTCTGAAACTGTCTTATGAGTTTTCTTTAGTTACCTGGTTCCTTTTGTACAAGATTTTTTCCTACCCTGACTCTTTTACTACCTCAACTTAAACTCTAACTATGCCATATGAAACTCTCTTGCCCTTCTTCATGAATTTTGTATTTTATGTCTGCTTGAGACCTGTGAAATCCATGAGAAAAAGTCAGCCTCTTAATATTTCTGTGTCTTAAATAGAAACTATGATGAGCCCCAAATACAGCGCTTGTTTCTTAAGCAATTCATGAATTTCTCTCTCATACTGGTCCACCTCTACATGACTTTGGTACAAAGGTCTAAACTACTGAAAATTTGTGGGGCTCTTGCTACAGTCTCTGTTTGAAGAGTTGAAGCCCTAAATATGTTTTATCTTAAAATTATATTTAATGTTATATCTTATAGCTGAAAATTCCAAATCTAGGGTAGAAGCAAAATATTGGATAACTTAATATACATGGTCACATGTAGTGTTTCTATGTTTGTTTTTACATTTCACAAACAAATTTTAAGTTTTAAATATTTAAAATGAGGCTGGAGAGATGGGTCAATGGCTAAGATCACTTTCTGCTCTTCTAGACATCCTGAGTTTAATTCCCAGCAACCATATTGTGGCTCACAGCCATCTATAACGTGATTTGATGCTTTCTTTTGGTCTGCAGGTGTACATACAGGTAGAACACTAACATACATAAATAAATAAATAAATAAATAAATAAATACATCTGAAATAAAAAAAAAAACATTTTAAAATACAAAGCATTCAGTGAACAGATAATTTTGATGAATAAATATATATGAATAATGAGTAACATAGAACAGCATACAACACAGAACAGTACTAGTGGAAATTTAATATAAAAAGTCAAATAATTACAACTTACATAACAAATTGCTAGCAACATGTGGTATTATGTAGATTTTATCTTCAGAAAAAAATTACCCACTATATTAGTTATATCACTATGGACAAAATACATGGCAGAAACCACTAATAAAGGTAAAGTTTTATTTGCTCATCAGTTAAGAGAGTTTGAAATTATAATGGTGGGATTCTTTGACAGAGTTCATGGCAACTAGAGAATATGGTAGAAGTTTTTCATGTTACTGTGGACAAAGTAAGCAGACTATAATTTTTAAAGGCAACCTACTTGAGGCAGTTAGGCCCCATTTTCTAAAGTCAATTCAGCCATCCAAGAAACAGAACCCAGCATGGAATGAGAGCTCAAAACAAGAATTTATTGAAATGTTCCAGGTCCAAATCCTAATTGTCAAGTCCTAGATGTTTATTCCCCATATGCTCATGAAATGCTATGCTTTCCTACATGACCCTATAGAATATATTAAATAAACCCTCTTTACTGTATGCTTGCTGACCATGCCCATCCTTTCAAATGGTAGAGGGTAGGGAGAGGAGCCACAGCTGCCTCTAAGCTTCATGTGCGGCAGGCTCTAACCACTCTGTCTTCTCAGAGAAGTAGTCTGAGGTACCAAGGCCACGTGTGTTATCAAAATCATAAATATTCATGGTACAGAGCACAAATGACAAGTTATTTATCCTCATATTTTAAATGATATTATGCAAGACTCAGAAAGAGAGAATCATTTCTTATTGAAACATTACCTACAGCATGATTCCACTTGTAAAAGAGAGTCAAAACAGAAATGATTCTAAATTTACTTCAGACAGCTGGCTTCTGAAATTAATATACTTTTTTTCTGCAAGCATATGTGAATTCGACTCCTGATGATAAGAAAATGAAGCAATTATATATTTTCTTTCTGTCTTTGAAATGCACCTCCTTTCCTGTGGCCTTTGTCAGGTCTTCCTGCTTCCTTGACCTGTAAGCAATGCTTCTTAAAATCAAAGCCAGGCTGTGAATGCACAGAGCAGGAAATCTTCACCTTGACCACTGAACAGTAAGCTAATTTAATCACTTGGAGGTGAAATTGTCTAAACTTGATCTCTGAGCCCTTTCTTACCTTTCTATTTTGCTCTATACAATTTTGAAAAGCAGATGCCAAAAATGACCACCTTGGCTTGACTATCCTTACTCCTCTGTTTCTTGTTTAAAAGAAAATGAAATCTGTGGAAGAAAATCTGGTGTATGAGGGTAGAAATATTCACAAGCATGTAGTACAAGATACTCTAAAATCAACTGAAGGTTAAGGGAGGGCTTTCTACTCCTATTTTAGCTTGTTTAGAAATACATTTTGTTTTTAACAAAGAAAATGTTGAGTAACAAACTTACTAGTTAGCTGATACATTGAATAGGACAAGGATTAACCTTTTAGCAATATTTTTTCTTGGTTTTTTGAGACGGGGTTTCTCTATGTAGCCCTGGCTGTCCTGGAATTTGTTCTACTCATCTGTCGTCAAACTCAGAGATCCACCTGCTTTGCCCCAAGAATGCTGGCATTAAAGGTGTGTAATACCACTACCACCAGGCCTATAGCAACAAACTTTAAAGGAATTATTTAAGTTGGATTAGCAGAGTGTGGTACTAAATTTGTCCCCTTCCAAAAGGGAATATAGAAGAAAATATTACTTAATTTACCAAATAAAGGAAAAAATTGTTCATTGGTATGACTCTATGTTCTTTTGAGCACTGTGCTTACAGTAAGAATAAAATACAGAATCTTTCTCTCACTGAGTTACATACTGATGAATTAAAATCTAGGATAGGGATCAAGCCTCTCATAAAATAATATTTCATCAGAGAAAACCTGCTTGATAAATTAGCACAAACAACTAAAAACCTGCTTTCTAATTCTTCTATTGTACTTGTGATTTTCTAATATATTGTACAATATTAATGAATTTGTTAATATGCTGTTGAACTTCTCAGACAGCAAGCATTTACAAGATCACTGAAAGTGAACTACCCAATATTAATTCAGACAACAAAATTCACATTGAGCCTTAAACCACGGCTTTTTTTTTTTTTTTTTTGGTATGTAATATCTATTTACTAGTTTTAAATTTTCTTTGAAAAGTTTTATACATACGTACAACCTCTGGCTGTCAAATATATTCCTATTGCCTCCCTGCAGCTCTCTGCCTTCCTCTCATATTTCACATCATCATGTCATTTAAAATTTTCAATAACCCATTAATTATCTGATATATGATAAATCATAAAGGAAGACCCACATTAAAAAATTCTTGAATTCTCCCTCTTAGACTGTAGCAGCAGAACACTATAAAGATTTTCTGGCTCCAGAAGAGGCATAAGATTTAGCTATCTACAAAAAGAGAAGGGCCCTTTGGATTGATCTGAAGAACAGAGAGAGAGTAAAACATCCTTAGGACCAGACTGTCAAAACAATTGCTGCTACAGATGAGCAACAGACCAATGGCAGCTTAGAAGCGGGGAGGTGAAGTGCCTCCCAGTGACAGCCCTGTGGCTTTGAGTAAGAGTAATGGAAAACACAGAGCCAGAGATCAGAAAGCTAGCTCAGGACTTTGATACTTGGTAAATCTTGAGACAGCTGAGACGCATGACCTTCCACATAGAAGGCTACAAAGGGTAGAGCAACGGTGCACCACCTTCCTTGCCTGCTTCCTACTTGATTACAGAATGCTACCTTCCTGTCCTTTTCCGTAAAAGGTCTGCCTGTCGCTCAGGGACAGCTCCCTGGCTGCCTGCCATTTCTAACTTTTAATGTATCTAACCTCCTGCACAATTTCACTTTTGTGTTTCAAAGGCCCTGCTGAGGGCTGAGAGATAGGGTTCCTCAAGGACCTGGAAAGGACAAATGAGGGAAAACAGAACATCCAAAGCAAAAAGGAGAGAAATAGAGGGGGCGAGATGAAAATACAATAAAAGGAGAATCCGGACAACACAGAATTCTAATGGTATTCTTCTCCGAAGGCTCAACCACATTTGTTGCGACTTTGAACTGCAGCACTAGCGACAGAGGAGGGAGAGGAGAAGCCTCAAAGGGCAGGAGGGCATGGAGCTTCTGAACCGGTGACTGGGTGGTCGGCTTTGCCTCTCTCCTTCATGCCCTCTCAGTCCACACTTAGTGCAAATTAAATATTTCCATATGTGCTCCCCCGTCTGCTCAGTATGTGGTTATCATTTATTATGTAACAATGGATTGCAAAGATGATAGATTATAAAGTAAGCGCTACTTGATGGGTAGTAATAAACATCTGTCTTTGAGTAAATATTGTTTTTAATGAAAGTATTGTGAAGCTCAATGAACTTCAACGTAGCAGTTGTTCATGTAAAGTCTATTTATGTAATTTGTCATCAGTTTAAGTTGCTCCTTTAAGAAAAATGTTCAGAAATGCAAAACAAAGCAGCCCTCTTTCTTACATATAACTAACAAATGAGATCATTGCAATTGCTATAAAGATAAATATAGCCTATATGTCATATTTAATATCAACATGTTGCGGTAGAGAGAACTGTGAACCAAACACAACCAATTTTCTCTTGGGACCATCCTCCAGATATAGGAGGTGGGCATCAAAAACAAGCAAACAAACAAACAAATGAGGAGAGGAGAAAATTAAAAATGCAGGGGTAAGCTTGCATAGTAGTGGGAACCCGGAACCCTGAGTTGAGGGAACAGACAGGTGGGTCCCTGGACCTCACTAACCTGAAATTCAATGAGAATGTAGAGACTTGGCAGTGAGAGACACTTTCTCAAGTTAATAACATGGTGCATGACTGAGGAAACACATGACTGAGGAAAACACACCTGACCTCCCATCTCAACCCTCATAATCACACAGACACACACATGCACACACTCACAGAAAGAGAGATGACAGAGAGACAAAGAGACAGAGACAGAGTCACAGAGAGACAGAGAGACAGACAGAGACAGAAAAACAAAGCGACAGAGATGCAGAGACAGAGACAAGGGCAGAAAGAAAAAGAGACCGGCATAGAGAAAGAGAGAGAGGGAAGGTGGTGAGCAAAGATAGAGAGCACTATTTGAAAGACTTCCTTTGGGGAGGAGATATTTTAATTCTGACCTAAATACTACATAGACAATCACAAATGCATTTGAAAGAAATACATTCCAGAAATATCTCACAGTTTAGCAAAGTTTTGCTCAAGAAAGTAGGACAGGCCTGAGGCAGAATAATTGTAGAGGGATTGTGAGGAGACAGTAACAGAGGCAAAGGAAGAACTGGGCAATATCTTATGGAGTGTATATTAAAATACTTTGGGAATTGGATAGATGGCTCAGAAGTTAAGAGAACTTCGTGCTCAATCAAAGGACCAAAGTTTAGATCCCAGCTCAAATGGATTGACTATTAACTTCTGGCTTTCATGACATCTACACACACACACACACACACACACACACACACACACACACACACACCCCTATGCAAACACATGTGAATAAAAAAAATAAAATACTTGTAGAAATGTTCTGTTGTTTGGGCTGCTTTAACAAGATAGTGCTCTGAGGCACAAAGTAAAACATAAAGTCAAAGAAATTTAATCTCCTTTATAAATAACCCATCACTTCTTCCAGCCAGTATTTTTTAAAATACTTTTGTCATGTTTACTGAGACTCCAAATTTTTCAGCAATATCTACTTTACTGTTGTTTTGGTTTGTCTGAGACAGAGTCTCACTATGCAGCTCTAATTGGCCTAGAAGTTGCAGAGACTTACCTTCCTGAGATTAAGAGCACATGCTGCCATGCCTGATTTACATATGTGTGGGTGGGTGGGTGTGTATATCCTTGACTGTCCTGGAACCCACTTTGTAAACCACACTGGCCTCAAACTCAGAGATCTACCTGCCTCTGTCTCTGTAGTGCTGTGATTAGAAGCGTGCACCACCACCAAACTGGTTTATTTTACCACTCTTGGTTTATTATGTGTATGTAGCGTTCTAGATCATGACTGGGTGGATAGGCCTACTCTCTGGAGTGGGATGAGTATTTAAGGGTTACTTTAAAAAAAAAAAGTTTTATTTATTTTCCCACTTTATTGATTGTTCTGTAGTTACCATGTCCTTATTATGATGTCACTTTTTTTAAATAAAAAAGATAGCAGATAATTAGAAAATAAATAGAGCATAGCAAGAAGAAACCTTTGCCCATTCATAATGTTTTATTTCTTAGTCCACAGATTGTTACAAAATTGAAATTATGATGATAAATATTATATTTATTTATAACAACAGTCAATAGTTGTTTTATCATTAAACTACAATAACTGGTATATTTTGTTATGTCAACATTCAGTTATTGTTCCTCACAATGTTTTGCCCTTTAATATGGTTTGGATCTTCCTTTCTCCTTCCTTCCCTTCCTTTCTTCCCTATATCTTTCTTCTTCTTTCCTTTCTTCCTTCTTTCCTTCCTTCTTCCTTCCTTTCAATTAGCCAAAATATATATCTTTTCAGTTTCTGAGTTGAGGTTTTCCTGCTCATGTACAGTTTTGATTTCAAAGGGTCACCCAGTCCAAGAGGCAGCTTGAGACCCACTTTGATGCCAGAAGGCACATCTCTTCAGATAGCAGAGGGTTTGCCATTGTGCTCATGGTTACCGCCTCCAAAAGGATGTTCCACAGGATTCCTGGCCACACCCCGTATGTGACCAGCAATTCTTTTTTGGTTTGTTCTTGTGGTAAGTATGGCCAGTCTTTAAAATAGATTTGTCACGTGAGATCTGGCATGTTCAGGGTGACATGACCACTAGCTTTATAAACAATTGGCTATAGTTGACTATTAGAGTCTATAAGATTATTTGTTTGCCATGAGTACAAACCTTTGTATACATTAGCAATAACAGCTGTCTCTGTCATCTTCTCATCTGGAAAGCTCTTTCTTTTTTTCTTTTCTTTTCTTTTTTTTTATTCAAAAACATTTTATTGGTTTAACATATTCAAATTTTTAACTGAAAGAATGTCTTTCAATGTGAAAGTTACATCTTTCATGTTTTGATAACTCAGATAAATGAAGATTTTCAACAAAGCTGGCATAATTCTGTTGACAGGAATTCTGGTAAGGACAGGGCTATTTTTCAAGAGAAAAAAAAAAGGAAATAAAAAAGTCCTTTCTAAAACTCCAAGAGAGTTTCTGGAGATGGGATTTAATAAGAAGAAAAGTTAAGCACAACAATACAATACTTAAAAACAAAAACAGAAAGCCACCAATGTACAAGGTAAGAACAAAAGCACTCGCATGTTTACAGAGAAAAATCCTAGCAACCTGGAATCCTCTGTTTGGTGTGACATGTGGATAAAAAGACAAATCTATGATCTCAAGTCCTATAACGCTAATTTGGTCAAAGGAGAACATTACTTGTGTATATGAATTTGATGGTTTTTACTTTTATGCTGTCTACTTTTCCTTTAAAATTTATGATAAATGGACATCACTAAATCATCCCAAATGACAAAGGGACAACATGTGGACATGCTTTCTTATGGAAAATAAATCTTCCTTACAAGGAGTTCAAAGTAATTATGTGCAAAATAACTCCAAAATAAGATTTAAAAAGCATAGTCATGTGAGGTTTCTATTTTCCATCTAGTTACCAAACATGAATACTTTTAATTCCTCCTAAGAATATATTCCAACTTCAGTTTCTCACTTCCATATGTTCCTTTTCAAGTCTCTGATGGAGTTGAAGACTAGGGATCTTAGTTTTATAATGAAGCTTAGGTGTTTAGGAGTTAAGATGCTTTTACATCTAGATAGATGTTCTAAGTTCATAATGACAAGATGTGGTGAATTTACATTCACAATTTTAAATGTACTAAGATAGGAAAGATGATTTCTTCAAGGCTGCCAAATACAAATAGCCAAAACACTAGCAATGTAACATTTATATAATTCCTGATTGTGTTATGGTTGTTATAGGTAGTTTATTGTGCATATGTATAATAATATAAATGTATATATAAAAATAAAATATGTTTAATTAATTAAAAAACATTTATCTGGATGTATTTGTTTCAATAATTTCAGCAGGTTGGGTTATTTCAGATCCAGTATTGCAACTCATGTAGGTCTTAGTCATTCACGTGTCCTGCCACTGGGTAATAGAATCTAAACCCTTATTCATAGAAGTGAACAGAAATGATTAACATTCAGTGTTACAATCAAGGAAATTCTGCCACATGAAAATAGATTTCCCCATTATATGAAATGGACACATCTTGAGAACAATTCCTCTGGTAAACTGATTTAATCAGTTAATCTTTTAGAAGGGAAAAGAGGAATTCCTGAGCGAGTGGATTCCTGAGTGAATGTGTGTTGCTCATATGGACACAACCATAACAAGGATTATGGACTTGCATCCATGGGGTATTGACAAAGCCACTCCCCGTTTGAGTGAGGCTAAGAGTTATAGCTTTCTTCCGTGGTGTGGTCCAAGACTTGGAGATGATTGCCAGTGTGTGCAAAGCCTACCAACTTCAGCTTTTTTCTCCTGGGTGTTTGTTGGAGGCCTCCTACTGAGACTAGATAAGTCCTACGCTCTGTGCTGTTCATAATAAATTCCCTGAGGTGGCCAACTGGCAGTTCAGGCAGTTTGTGCTACCCTACCATCAGAGTGTGCATATTATGACTTACTTTAGTTTTTCTGTATCTTTTTTTGGATACATAGATCTCCAAAGAAAAGTCTTGATGTTTTTCTTTAGATATCAGTGATATAGAACCAAGATTCTAGGCCATGAAAGAGCTTTAAATCAGAGAGTTACACATTGCTAGCTTTGGTGAGCCAATATTTTCAGTTGGCCATCACCACTATCTTTTCTGTGTGTCACTACTGAAACCATCTTCCGAATATGCCTTGATAATTGACGTCTTTGTCCCCAATATCATTTTGCGGCTGAGACTGGTACTACTTGAGCCATGATTTTATTATTTGTAAATGGAGACACAGTCCTTGCTACCTACTCAGCTTGAGGACCAATACCCTTAAGCTCTTTGTGAGATCTGTTAATACAGGGCATTGTTCTAACAACAAACTGTATTGTTAAAACCACTTAGTAACTTATTCTTTTGAAGGGTTCTGAGAATTGTATGGTCCCCATCTACTTAAATACCTATGAATGTTGAATAACCACATCACCTAACACATGTGTTAACAACTTAAAAGCCACCAGTTTTCGGAATCTTTAGTTAACAGCTATTCCACTGACACAGTGCAAAATCATGTCAAGTGGCCCATTTCAAGGTGTTCCCTACAGCTTTTTTACATACTTCATTTAGAATTCTCCTTGTCAGTAAATTCATTCAGATGGATTTCTGTTTTTTAAAGTATTTATAATAACATGATCTAGTCCTAATTTAAGGGCTTATGAAACAACATTTAACATCCTGTGACCTATAGTTCTCTTCTTAGTTAAACAATGTGCTGCTTCAAAAGTTGCAAAAAGGTTTAAATATTAAGGCATTATGATCTTCAGGTTTAGGGATAGGTCGGCTTAGGGATGTCCTTATTTAGACATCTGTTAAGGTCATGATATTTATTTTACTATCAATAACAGTTTCAGATTAGAAAATTTAAGTACCAATATTTGCTTTGTCTTTATTTTAAAAGTACAAGAAAATTAATTTCTGTTAGCTTCCTACCACCAAGATACAAGCAATTTTCATGTGTTGTATACAATTACATAGCTGTGAAAATACCTGAACTGAATATACTTGCAGATTGGGGCTACAACACAATGGTAAAGTATGAATCTAACATTCCAGAGGTCTTGTCTTGATCTACAGCATTATAATGAACAAATGAAGAAAGAAAGAAGAGACAGGTAGCTAATTGTTTTCTGTACCCTGCCTAAGTGTAGGCTGTGTCCTTTTATTTATATTACTTGTGATAGTCTTTTGCAATAACATGAAAGGTTCTTTACAAAATTAACTTTAATGGTCATATTATAATGAATTGTTTTAATACTTTATATCTGAATATTTCCCTAGGGAATATCCCCAGAAGATCTAGATAGTCAACATGGCATGTTCCTAAAGCTGTTATACTACCTGTGAGGAGTGTATGTAACGAGTGAATGAAGGTGGGAATGAACAAGTGTTATTGACATGAGCATGACCATGTCAGGGGCCCCAGTGCTTCATCCATAGCAGAGTGGGAAAACCTTTCCTCGTGTGACACTCAGAGGAATGGCAAAGATTTTCCATGGTGTCAGCCGATGATGACAAAGTGTACAGAAAATATTCACCATAGCTTCCACCAGTTTGTTTACATCCTAAAGATGTTTCCACGGAAGAAATTGTTCCTACCGGGATTTCTTGTATATAATAACCCTCCTCCCTTCGAACTGAATATAATAAACACACTGTGCTTTTCAAGTGTTGTGGCTTCTGCACTTGCAAAGCCAGCACTCACAATGCTAGCTTTTCTCTGTGTACATGTCCGTCCTTCCTTCCTTCTTGTCACCTGTACTTAGGGTTCCAGAAGGCAAGCTATGCAAATATGATGTAACGTTTTTGTTGGCACTGGGTGGATTATGTTTCACCATCAAGACAAACGAGTGTAAATTTAATTAATCATTGTCCACCCCATCTGCATTTTACTGGTTATTTTCTATATTAAAAATACTAGTAGATTATTCTCAATTATTATAACCTCCTTGGGATTTAAAAAAAAAACTTCTTGTCTTGTAGATTGATGAATTTGTTTATGCATACACTTTAATGTATCCAGTGTTGAGTAATATTTTTCTAGGGTTAACAAAGACATCCGTCTTCTCTGGTTTTCTTCTTCATATGTTTCACTTTCTGCTGTTTCTGTGAATGTTAACTTTCGACACCTTGGCAGGCTGCCAATTGTTTGTTTATTCTTCAGAAATTAAATAACCGCCTAACTTTGTTACCTTTAAATTAGAAATATTTAAACTTCTCTTTTCCTAGATAAGCCCGAATGAAAGCTGGCCTAGTAAAACCAGTTTTGTAAAGGGAGCATCTAAGCATTTTCAGATGTGCACCTTGCTGTCTCTCATCTCAGCACCCAGGGATTCCTAGCTTCAGGTGGACATTGATATTCATGCTTTCCTTAAATTTAATCTGAGTATTCTTTAGTCTGTTCTTTTTGATATTCATTTATGTTCCCTATTCACGCTGAGCTAAAAATGGAAGGTGTTCCGTGTTTGTGATTTTGCCACTTACTTATACCTGCTCCTCTCCCTGTTTCCTATTTTTACTCAGTATTAAACTGACTCGAGTGCTACCCGAATGACTATGAGTAATGCTGTGGAGGGATAGGTTCAGCCCTTCTGTGTTCTGTCTATATGTCCATTAACTGAGCACATCACTGATACTTACACAGAGTTCTCAACTTAATTCTTTCCCGTTCTCATCCTTTAGAGAATCATTGTTACTGTATCCCATCCCATTTCTCTATTGCATGAAGTGACACAGTAGCTATTCCTTTGTACATGAATTTATTATTTATCTTTGTGCTCACTGAACTGTATTTCCAAGCCTAACCTCTAGAACAGTGGTTCTCAACCTGTGGGTCTTGACCCCTTTGAGGGTTGAATAACTTTTTCACAGGGGTCGACTAAGACCACAGAAAACGTAAATACTGATATGATGATTCATAACAGTAGGAAAATTAAAGTTATGAAATAGCAATAAAAAATAATTTCATGATTGGGGGTCACCACAACAGGAATAACTGTTTATTAAAGGGTCTCAGCATCGGGAAGGGTGAGACCCACTGCTCTAGAATCAAACACATGTTCAGACATGTCAGCCTCTTGCACTGAGCTTCAGTCTCCTTTGTGTCAGAGAGGAAGATCAAATAGAGCCAGATGGAGAGGAAGGGGAAGTGAGGAGAGGTGAGCAGAGGTTCTGAGAGACGGGCAAAGGAAGGAGAAGTAAGAGAGACACAAAAGGAGGCTGAAAGGTGGACCAGAGAAGGATAAAGAGGATAAGCACTGGGAAACAGTACACCGGAACCAGAGAGCTTGGTGGCACATTATTTTAACAAATAGTACATGTACTTACGAATTACATTCTATCTTGAGAATGCTTTTTACTACTGCTTCATTCTGCAGGCTTAACATTATTTTCAATCTACTAAAAGTTTTATTGGTCTTCCCCGCTGAATTTTCCATACATGTTTACACAGACACATGATTTATTTCACTTTACTGTTATTTGAGTCTCTTCACCTGTTTTTTTTTTTTTTAAGTATTTTTGCTTCAGTTCATGTTATGAATTCTGATTCAAATGTGGGGAATTGAGGGGTTTTTTTGCAAAAAATTAATTTTGTTATTATTATATTTTCACAGATACATCTCCCCACTTCTTTCCCTTACTTCTTTCCCCTTGTAGCACTTAGCACTTTGAAGTAGAAGAAGCTACTGCACATTCAATCATAGTCCATTATTTATACCAAGCATCCAACTGTATGGAAAATGCCTAATAGCTGTTGCTATTGTGCAAGCTGAATGATGACATAATATTAAATTTAATAAAAATTAATCTATTAATGATTAAGGTAATACTCCAGAGAAAAACACTAAATTGTTTTTAAGATACTGGGCCCTCCAGGATAAAACAAACTCCATGTGTCAAATTAACGAATACTTAAATTATAGGAAAAAATAAAATGAGTGTAGCAATGATATAATATAAGAAAAAATAAATATTATAAAACACAATATTTCAATTGGCTGAGAATTTACTAATGCATGTAACATGTTTTCATCAAAGCAAGCTTCACATTCCCTCTCCTCCAATTCCTCCCTGTTCAACTGTCCCTAGTCTCTCCCAGTGTCCTCATGCTCTTTCTTCTCTCCCCTTCTGGCCCCTTTCCTCTCTCCCTCCCTCTCTCTCCTCTCTCTATATGTATATACATATATGTGTGTGCTTAAGTATATATGTATCTTTACACACACACACACACACACACACACACACACACACACACACACATGCACCCACACACACATTGTAGACCAAATACAGAGATGAAACAGACAAAATTAAAAGGAATTGTAACACCATATAAATGACATTTGTAGCGTATCTGAGGTTAAGTGTGTGTGCATACTTGAATGTTTACAGGCACAAGTATGCACACGTGCGTGTGTGTGTGTGTGTGTGTGTGTGTGTAGGTGTGTGTGGGTGTGTGCTAATGCATCTCTGTGTGTATGGAGAAGATAGCCTTGAATGTTATTCCTCAGATACCTGGAACTCTCCAAGTATGCTAGGATAGCTTGCCGAGGCTCCCTAAGGGTATATGTATAACCATCTCTCTGGCACTGGGAACTGTTGTGACAAGTGCACATAACTACACACACTTCCTCACACACTTTGCCTTTCCTTCATTTTGTTCTGTAAAGTTGTCTCTGCAGATGGAACTCAGGCCCTCATGCATGCAAGGCAAGTTCTTTACAAACTGAGTCATTTCCTCTGTTCTCTAAGAGTTTACAGAGATTTTACCTCTTTCATAAGCATGATGTTTGGAACATGTACAGGGTTTTTTTTATAACTTTTAACTTATTCTTTGTGAGTTTCACATCATTCACCCCAGTCTCGCTCATCTCTCCACTGCCACGTAACCAATATCTACCCTTACAAGCTCCATGCTAAAAAGAAAAAAAAAATTAAACAAAATTAAAAAGATCATTGAAAACATCTTGTCTAGGAATCTATAGAGTGTCACAGTGTGTCCCACAGTACACCCCTCTGTCCATACATCTTTACTTGCAAGTGTTCATGGCAGTGAGCCATTAGTCTGTTTTTACGGTCTCTGGCTTCTGTCACACCATCAATGCTGGGTCTTCACTGGAATTCCTACCAGTTATCCCAGCATCGTCCTGTGTCATGGAGATTGTGCAGCACGTGATCAGCAGGGCTGGTCGATATCTAAAGAAAAGGGAAAAAGAACAAGAAAGAAAATGCAACTTTTCTGAGTGTGTGTGTGTGTGTGTGTGTGTGTGTGAGAGAGAGAGAGAGAGAGAGAGAGAGAGAGAGAGAGAGAGAGAGAGAGAGAGAGAGAGTTGTGCTACGTCTTTACGTTGCAATTGGTTTCATCCTCTGCCTACTCCTTCCGCTGACAGGAAACACATCAGTGCTGTTAACTAACTATCTGCCTGTCTCTGGGACGCTAACTCCCTCCCCAGGCCCAAGTTCTCAAATACATTCAATATTGCCTACTTAGACATCCTGTGCTCCGTTAAACGGTGACACTGTAAGCTGTCTGCCGAATCTTGGTGCCGTGTAGCTGTCTTATTTTCAGATATGATTTCATCTGAGGCCCTGACTTCCACCTTTGCCCTCTTCCTGTACTTTGGCAGTAATTTTTATAGCCTTTGAAGTTTAGAAGAGTTCTTGAAGTCTTTCCTCCTCTGATATGAGAATGATCTTCTTCTTGGCCTTTCTTACCAGAATCGTAGCAATCAAAATGAAGATTTTCATGTGATGTTTCATCTAGTTAAGCAATTACATTTTCAACAACTAAGGAAAGAAATTTGTTTCTTATCAGTCTAGTCATTTGTTTCTGGCTTCCTATAGGTTTTTAGATCCACAGAATATTTCCATTATGTTTAATTGAATTCTAAAATGCTGTTAAAATACTTTTACCTAGATAACCTGGAAAAATATTCTAGCATAGAAAAAACCCTGTACATCCTAGGATAATGAAGCATGCATGGCTTATGCTTTACACTAGAATTGATAAGTCACTAATAAACTTTGGTTTTCAAAGTGTCACAGAAACATGCAAGGGAAAAATCCTTCATACATATAAAAATGAATAAAACATAGAATTACAAAAATCAAATTGAATGTTAGCAGAGTTAGGTGGATTGTCTAAAAAATAAAGAAATTATAATTATCCTTTTGTGTATTACAAATTCACACACAAGCTTATCGCAACACCCTATCACTCTTGCAGTAGATTAGTGGTCTAAACAGAGCATTCTGGTTTCTTTCTTTTTATTTTTGGTGTGTTTGCTTGTTTTTGTCTTTATTTGTTTGCTTGATTGTTTTGAGACATGCTTTTTCTGATATCTTGGCTATCCTGGAACTCACTCTGTATACCATGCTAGCTTTTAACTTTGGGTATCATCTAACAGTGTAGTTGATCTGGGAGGCACTTTGGGTAAACAATAGTGTGGCCTTTCTCCAAAAGAATATTCTACAGAAATCAAGTTCTGGGTATCTATAACTTGTGTAGAAAGAGTTTTATTCTCTTGTAGTATGAGTGGACAAGAGTTCAGAATTTTCTAAACAGTTAGAAATTGAGATAATAAGTTTAAAAGGAAAAAAAAGCACCAAAAGGAACAAAATACCTCTGTATCTGAAGTCCTGCAAAATGTTTGGTTGACCTCTTACTCTGTGTATTTGAAAAAGTGCACTGATTGATTTTGGTGCTGCAACAGCTGTTTTGAAAATAGACACTTGATCATGATGTATTAATATTTTTAATGTTTCAGAAGCTGGCTAAATAGTAAGCCATGGAAGATTTTCATATTATGTTCATATAGATATTGATCTATAGTTTTCTGTTCTTATTATATCTTTATCAGCTTTCTTATAAGAATGAAATTAACCTGGAAAAATGAATTATGGTATCTTCCCTGTCCAATGCCAAGTAGAATAAATTAAGAATAATTGGCACTATTTCTTTGTAAAAGCTTGATAAATTTTCTACTGAAACTTTAATAGGGCACAACTTTCATTTTTAAAAGTTTTTTATTAAATTAATTTTGAATGTTTTATATGTAGCACAAGGCTTCTTTATTCCTTCCGTTGAAAATAAAGTGATTTCCAATATTGAATATCCTCTTACAATTGTTAAGTTTATAATTCCTCTCCAGTAATTTTTCCTCATCCATATATCTTGGAATTCTGGAAGATAATCAAGTGATCTCTGCTGAGATATTTGGAGCTCATTACATCTGCAGTGTCTCTGTTATGCATTTTCCCGAGGCTTTGAGTTCATGCATATTCCAGTATGTCTCTTTAGCTCATCAGAATCATTGCAGTCTACTTGGATTACCCACACTAAAGCTGCCTTTCTGTATGTTCTTGTGAATAAAAAATATAAACAATTCTCAGATATATCTCAGTACTGTTCTCCACCAACAGCTATTATTTTAGCTGCTTTTACTAATTAATTCTCCGTTTGAAGCTTACAAACTTTCTAAATACATTCTTTTTTATTAATTTATTCATATTACATCTCAATTGTTAGCCATTCCCCTGTTTCCTCCCATTCTTCCCTCCCTCCCACTTCCCCCCTTCTCCCTTCCCCTATGTCTGTGATTGAGGGAGACCTCCTCTCCCTATATATGCTCTTAGAATATCGAGTCTCTTCTTGGTAACTTGCTATCATTCCTCTGGATGTCGCCAGGCCTCTCCATCCAGGGGACATGGTCAGAAAAGGGGCACCAGAGTTCATGTGAAGGTCAGATCTCACTCTCCACTCAACAGTGGAGAATATTGTGTTCGTTGGCTAGGTCTTGGTAGGGGTTCAAAGTTTATTGCCTATATTCTCCTTGGCTGGTGCCTTAGTTCGAGGAGGCCCCCAGGACCCAGATCTGCCTGCCATAATGTTCTTCTTGTAGATTTACAGACCCTGTGGGTCCTACTATTTCCCCATTCTTCCATGCTACTCTCACCTAAAGTCTCAATAGGATGTCCTCTCCTCTGACCCACTTTCCTGGTAAGTAATGTTTTTCATGGGACATATCCCTTGGACTAGTGTCTTGATATAAGTGAGTATATACCATTTGTCTCTTTTTGCTTCTGGGTGAACTCAATCATTATGATAATTTCTAGATCAATCCATTTGTCCACAAATTTCAGGATTTCTTTGTTTTTAATAGCTGAGTAGTATTCCATAGTGTAAATGTACCAGTTTCTTAGTCCATTCTTCTACTGAGGTATACTTAGGCTGTTTCCATGTTCTGGTTATTATGAATAAAGCAGCTATGAACATGGTTGAGCATATGTCCCTGTTGTGTGGTAGGGCATTTTCTGGGTATATTCCAAGGAGTGGGATAGCTGGGTCTTGAGGAAGCCCTATTCCCAGTTTTCTGAGAAAACACCAGATAGATTTCCAAAGTGGTTGTACTAGTTTGCATTCCCACCAGCAATGAAGTAGTGTTCCTCTCTCTCCACATCCTCACCAACATGTGGTGTCATTTCAGTTTTTGATCTTAGCCAATCTGATAGGCGTAAGATGGAATCTCAGTGTTGTTTTGATTTGCATTTCTCTGATGACTAACGAGGACGAGCATTTCTTTAGGTGTTTCTCGGCCATTTGATATTCCTCTGTTGAGAATTCTATGTTAAGTTCCAAGAGAATTCTATGTTAAGCCCCATTTCGCAATTGGGTTGTTTGGCTTTGTGGTGTTTAATTTCTTGAGTTCTTTATATATTTTGGATATTAGACTTTTGTCAGATGAAGGGTTGGTCAAGATCTTTTCCCAGTCTGTAGGCTGTCACTTTGTTTTCGTGACAGTGTCTCCTGCCTTACTGAAGCTTCTCAGCCTTATGAGTGCCCATTTATTAATTGTTGACTTTAAGGCCTGGGCTGTTGGTGTTCTGTTCAGGAAGCTGTCTCCTGTGCGAATATGTTCCAGGCTCTTCCCCACTTATTTTCTAACTGACTTAATGTCTCTGGTTTTATGTTGAGGTCTTTAATCCACTTGGATTTGAGTTTTGTGCAAGGTGACAAATATGGGTCCAGTTGCATTTTCTACACACAGACCTCCAGTTAGACCAGCACCATTTGTTGAAGATGCTATCCTTTTTCCATTGAATGGATTTGGCTCTTTTGTCAAAAATCAAGTGACCATATGGGTGTGGATTCATATCTGGGTCTTTGATTTGATTCCACTGATCAACTAGCCTGTTGCTGTGCCAGTACCATGCTGTTTTAATTACTATTGCTTTATAGTACCGTTTGAGATTAGGTATGGAGATTCCTCCAGAGGATCTATTATTGTACAAGATTGTTTTAGCTATTCTGGGTTTTTGTTTTTCCATATGAAGTTCAGAATTGAACTTTCAATGTCTTTAAAAAATTGAGTAGATATTTTGATAGGGATTGCATTGAATCTGTACATTGCTTTGGTAAGATGGCCATTTTTACTGTGTTGATTCTCCCGATCCACAAACATCTTCTGATGTCATCTTCAATCTCTTTCTTCAGAGGTTTAAAGTTTTTTTTCAAATAAGTCCTTCACTTGCTTGGTTAGAGTTACTCCTAGATATTTTATATTGTTTGTGGCTATCATGAAGGGAGTAATTTTCCTAATTTCTTCCTCTGCCTGTCTGTCATTTGTATACAGGAAAGCTACTGACTTTTTTGAGTTTATTGTATCCTGCCAATTTGCTGAAGGTGTTTATCAGCTGTAGGAGTTCTCTGGTGGAATTTTGGAGGTCACTTATATACACTATCATATCATCTGCAAATAGGAATAATTTGACGTCTTCCTTTCCCATTTGGATCCCCTTGATATCCTTTTGATGTCTTATTGCTCTGGCTAGAACTTTAAGAACTATATTGAAGAGATATGGGGAAAGTGGGAAGCCTTGTCTGGTCCCCGATTTTAGAGGGATTTCCTTGAGTATCTCTCCATTTAATTTAATGTTGGCTATTGGTTTGCTGTATATAGCCTTTATTATGTTAGATAAGTGCCTTGTATTCCCAATCTCTCCAGAACTTTAAACATAAATGGTTGTTGGATTTTGTGAAATGCTTTTTCTGCATCTAAAGAGATGATCATGTGGTTTTTCTCTTTCAGTTTGTTTATATGGTGGATTACATTGATGGATTTATGTATATTAAACCATCCCTGCATGCCTGGAATGAAGCCTACCTGGTCATGGTGAATGATGTCTTTGATGTGCTGTTGTTTTTGCTTTGCGAGTATTTTGTTGAATATTTTTGCATCAATGTTCATAAAAGAAATTGGTCTGAAATTCTCTTTTTTTGTTGGGTCTTTGTGGGGTTTGGGTATCAATGTGACTGTGGCCTCATAGAAGGATTTGGTAATATTCAGTCCATTTCTATCTTTCAGAATAGCTTGAATAGTATCGGTATTAGCTCCTCTTTGAAGGACTGGTAGAATTCTGCACTGAAGCCATCTGGCCCTGGGCTTTTTTTGGTTTGGAGACTATCAGTGGTTGCTTCTATTTCTATAGGCGAAATAAGGCTTTTTAATTTGTTTATCTGGTCTTGGTTCAATTTTGGCAAATGGAATAGGTCGAGAAAATTGTCCATTTCCCTTAGATTTTCAAATTTTGTCGCATAAATGCCTTTAAAGTAGGTTCTTATGATTCTTTGTATTTCTTTAGTGTCTGTTGTTATGTCTCCCTTTTCATTTCTGATTTTGTTAATTTGGATAGTGTTTCTCTGTCTTTTAGTTATACTGGCTAACCGTTTGTCTATCTTGTTAATTTTCTCAAAGAACCAGCTCTTGGTTTTATTGATTCTTTGGATTGTTCTCTTTGTTTCTAATTTATTGATTTCAGCCCTGAGTTTGATTATTTGAGGCATCTACTTTTCTTGGATGTTTCTGCTTCTTTTTTTTCTAGAGCTTCCAGATGTGTTGTTAAGTTGTTTATGTGGGGTGTTTCCATTTTCTTTTTAAAGGCACTTAGTGCTATGAATTTTCCTCTTAGCACTGCTTTCAATGTGTCCCGCAAGTTTGGGTATGTTGTTCCATTATTTTCATTGAATTTCAGGAAGTCTTTTATTTCTTCCCTTATTTCTTCTATGACCCATGTGTCATTAAGTAGAAAGTTGTTTAGTTTCCATGTGTTAGTATGCTTTTTGTTGTTTCTGTTGTTGTTTTGTTATTTCTGTCCAGCCTTAGACGATGGTGATCTGATAAGATACAAGGTATTACTTCAATCTTCTTGTATCTGTTGAGGCTTGCTTTGTGAACAACTATGTGATCAATTTTAGGGAACGTTCCATAGGGTGCTGAGAAAAAGGTATACTCCTTTGCGTTTGGGTGGAAAGTTCTGTAGATATCTGTTAGATCATTTCATTCATGATATTGGTTAATGAAGTTATTTCCCGGCTTAGTTTTTGATTCAAAGACCTATCCTTGAGTGAAAGTGGAGTGTTGAAGCCTCCCACTATTAATGTGTGGGTATCGATGTGAGGTTCAAGCTTTGTTAATAACTCTTTTACAAATGTGGGAGCCCTTGTATTCGGAGCATAGATGTTCAAAATCGTGATGTCTTCTTTGTTGACTTTACCTTTGAAGAGTACGAAGTGTCCTTCCTCATATCTTTTGATTAATTTTGGATGAAAGTCTATTTTATTGGATATTATAATGGCTACCCTGGCTTGTTTCTTGTGACTATTTGCTTGGAATATTTTTCCCCAACCTTTTACTCTGAGGCAATGTCTGTCCTTGTGGTTGAGATGTGTTTCTTGAATGCAGAAGAATGTTGGGTCATGTTTATCATTCAGTTAGTCTGTGTCTTTTTATTGGAGAATTGAGACCATTGATGTTGAGAGATATTAATGACCAGTGATTGCTATGTCCCTTCATTTTTGGTATTTGTAACAGTCGAGATTTTGTGAGGTTGTGATTTTGCGATGGTATAGTTACCTATTTCCTATGTAGTTTTGGTTGTAGTTTGACCTGTTGGGGCAGAGTTTTCCTTCTAGTAACTTCTGTAAAGCCGGATTTGTGGTTAGGTACTGTTTGAATTTGTTTTTGTCATGGAATATCTTGTTTTTTCTGTCAATGGTTATTGATAATTTCACTGGATATAGTAATCTTGTCTGGTATCTGTGTTCTCTTAGGGTTTGCAAAGCCTCTGTCCAGGCCCTTCTGGCTTTCATGGTCTCTGCTGAGAAGTCAGGAGTAATTCTGATAGGTTTGCCTTCATATGTTACTCGGCCTTTTTCTCTTGCTGCTTTTAATATTTTTTCCTTGTTCTGTATATTTTGTGTTGTTATTATTATGTGGCGGGAAGATTTTCTTTTCAGGTCTATTCTATTTGGTGTTCTGTAGGCCTCTTGTATGCTCATATGCCTCTCCTTCTTCAAATTGGGGAAATTTTCTTCTATTATTCTATTAAAGATATTTTCTGGGCTGTGGAGTCGGTTGCCTTCTCTTTCTTCAATCCTTATTGTTCTCAAGTTTCGTCTTTTCATGATGTCTTTGATTTCTTGAATGTTTTTTGTCAGGAACTTTTCAGATTTAGCATTTCCCTTGATGGTTGTTTCCATTTCTGCGATTGTATCTTCAAGTCCCAATATTCGTTCTTCGATTTCTTGCAATCTGTTAGATAAGGCCACCTCTGAGATGCTTGCTTTCTTCTCTGATGCCTCTTGATCACATTTTTCTTCTGCGTGTTTATGTATCATAGCTTCCATTTTTATCTTCAGGTCTTGAACTGTTTTAATGATTTCCTTCATCTGGTTATTTATATTTTTCTGAAATTCTTCAAGTGCCTCTTTATATGACTCTTTTTAACTCTTCAGCCCTCTTGTTTGCCTCCTACTGCATTTGTTTACAGATTTTAATTGTTTCTTCCTTTATCATCATCTTTACTAGGGCTTTGAGGTCCTTTTCTTGACTATCCATTGCTGTTAGCTTCTCCAGGTTGTTTTCATTGGGATTGCTGGGATCTGGAGATGCCAGCTAACGTTTGTTAGCGTTCTTTTGCTGTCCTCTTGTCATTTTGGTGGCTTTGATGTTGGAAGGTAGTTTGTAGTGACCTTCGCTGGTTGAGGGTGGATAGTTGATGACTGATTATAGGTCGGGTGCTCTTGCCTGTGGGGATCAGGGAGTATTTCTGTGGAACAGGCAGGTGATCCGGTTTCACTCCTGGTGATTTTCTTTTACACCGTGGGCTGCAGGCTGAGTCAGCCAGAGTAGGTTTCTGTTTGAACCCTTTCACTTTACTGCTGTAATTCAGATCAGCAGTTTTGGGACCTATAATAGGGTCAGCACATAAATGTTCTGTTTGTGTAGGTTGATCCCAGCCGCCTGTCCTTCCTGTTGCTTTGTAGCCAAGATCTCAGGTAGATCAGATCTTCTGGGTTGTAGCTGTCTTTTAGCTCTGTCTCTATGTCCTGTAGAAGTGTCCAGCCTCTCCCAGAACTATAAGCCTGGAGGGACCAAGATTGCTCTGGGTCAGCAATTCAACACTGCAAGCACAACCCATGTCTCATCTCCCGATAAAGTGAGAGTTCCTGCCTTGCTTGGGCTAGGTGCCCCAGCTAGGATCTCTCCTTTGGGGAGTACAGAGCCAGTGCCTTGTGGTTGGGTGGCTGGAGACAATAGGGTTGCAGAGCGCTGGTGGTCACCTGCAGAACCTGCTCTTCCTTCAGGGCTGTGAGAGTGTGCTAATGCTCTAGGTCAGCAATTAAACACTGCAAGCAAGACCCATGTCTCCCGATAGGCCTGTGGAAACAGTCTAAGCTGATCTCTAACTGCCGCTGTTTACAGGCTCAGTCCGTTGTGTCCGGTGTTAGGTTGGGTCCTGGATGGCCAGGGAGCTGCAGGCCCACTTTAGTTGTCTCTGTTTGGTCCTGCCCCCTGTGTTTCCACTCGGCCTGGGCGGGTGACCTCCGCAGTTAGGGGTGGTGTGGAAGGAGGGATTCTAGGGCAGATTCACCCTATTCACTGAGTCTCCTCTGGCTGGGGGCTCCAGAAAATCCCCTCCCCAAACAGCAAGTCTATGCCTTATATGCTGGCTGCAGTTTGCATGTGGATTCCATTCCAGAGTTTGAGGAGTGCGTTTAGCACCTCCGGGATGTTACTTGTCCTGGGGATAGGCCCACTGTTAGTCTGCGGAGTTTGGGGCCCCACTCACCCACAGTTCTCAAGATCCAGGAGTCTGTGGCTCCACTTACATCCCGGGTCTCCTTAGAGTAGATCAGATACGGTGCATATTGGTCAGCGACATCTTGGAATCCTCTAACTACATTCTTTAGTGTCTCACTCTTTCATTTTCTACCTACATTGAAAAATACACACGTATTTGATGAAATACAAGTGTCCAATTCTTTCCTATCTGTTTTGCTGTAGTTACTGTGGCTAGAGATATCCCAAATTGTAGGAATTGCCCCTCTTTTGTGTTGCAGACCAAACACCTCCACTGTACTTTTAGAGGAAATACAGTCATGTATTTTAATATCAAAATTGGTCTGCTTTTGAAAGTGCAAAGAAGTGTTATTAGTAACTACCATGGACATAAATCATGGCAGCATGGGATGACTTGGGACTGTTAAGACAAACTGTGATGAATAGTTGCTAAGCCCTTTGATTGACCTATTATACGGGTTGGTGGAACTACGTTGGGTATAATTGATGTCTCTTCCTCAAGGTCTTCTTTACAATAACCTCCCCCTCCCCCTTCATAATTTCCTCTTTACAAGAGATTGTTCTTCCCCGTGACTCTTACATGATTAGGTCTAATGGCCAATTACAGAGCACTTACTCTGTAACTCTTTAGCAGCATTTGACAAATGTCTTACTCTCCCACTGGAAACACATCATTTGACATTCAGAATATCTGGACAGCTCCCTGTTTAACCAGTTACTTCCTTTGGGAATCTTTCAATTATTCGCCTCCCTCTCCCACCTTAACATTCACTGCTATGTTAAAAACTGAGGTCTCTTCCTTCACCAGCCCCCACTAATCTGGTGACTTTATTTTGTTTCCGGGTGTTATATCTAGAAGCTCATGAGTTCATATCTATGTTTTCATGTGAGCTCTGTCTCCTTGACATAAAAAAAAAAAAACCCTCAGTCCACATTTCATTCGCTTTCCATTAACACCTAAGAGTTATTTAGATTGAACAATATTAAGGTTTCCAACCAGAAACTCAACTCATTATCTGTCTTCTAAATGGATGTATTTCCATTGTTCAAACACCAAAAAAAAAGTGTTTTACGTTTATTTTTCTCTGTCAGTCCATTGAAAACTTCTGCAAGTCAAATGCAGATTTTGAAGAAAACTTATACAAATTTTCTTTAGTCATTTTTGGTGGTGGTGGGGATTGGGAATCTAACAATCAATGGAATTATTTCACTTGCCAACCATAGGGTACGACACTATCAGAAACACTGACATGAAGCAGAATCAAGTTCAAATATAGAGTGGATATGAAATAGTAGGTCTTTCATCTTCCCGAGGAAACCATGCTGTTCAATTCCTCTTGTAAAAGACAAAAAAAAAAAAATCATCTGAGATGCCTAACTATAACCTGCTATGCAATTGCTACAGGGAATGGTAGATATCTTTATTACCAATTGTTTACTTAAGGATCAGTTATACATGTGAGACCTAACCAGCTTACCTTTTTAAAATTGCTGCTTCAAAATATTGCCTCACTTTGAAGAAAATGCTTAATTCCGAATGACAACAAATTATCCCAAGTATAAATGCCTCTACCTCTTAGCCTATCTTCATTCAAAAGCAGGAAATGTTGGTAGTCAGAGGGACTTACAGTCAAATGGTAGGAACTCTTAAAATTATTCTCAATCAACACTAAAGTTAAAAGGAATATTGACTAGATGATAAATTGTGAGCTAAAGTAATTGATTCTGCTGCTGGGGCATATTGTTTCATCTGTAAAATTAATTAAATTAATATTGTGTGGGGTTCTGTCCTTGTTAAAAGCTTATCTTCAACATACTAGCTATTTGCCAAGGAGTGAAATTCATGAAAATATTATCAACATTATAAATAAGCACTTATAAATATTATTTTATTGAGTTTTTATATTATTGGGTGCAAATCTCTTGTGATAATTCTTTGGAAATTGAGACTATAAGGTCAAAATTCTCATAAATCAACATCTGCCAAAATAATAAAATATATTCAGAGGGAACATCATTGACTTCTTTGATGCTGCCAAGAATCTAGTAGTAATACTCTAAGACTGTAAATCCAGCAAATCCCAGAAGTAATAATTCCAGAAAAAAAACAGCCTTGGTTGATTTTAAAAGGACTAGTTGATGCACTTGACCTTAAGTCAAGAAGTAGTGAAAGTCTGTTCATCAGGCTGAACTGACAACAAACAAACCCTAAAGAAAAGCTTAGAGAAGCAGAGGCCTAATTACAACAAACATGGCCTCTCATACAAATTACCATAATAAAACATCTGTGTGTTTATTAAAAACCTCAAGAAGAAAACTAAGTATATGTAAATGTCTTTAAATTGTGTCTATTATACTATTTGCTTTGAAATTCTTACTAAATTCCTAGTGTCTAGAATATAATCATTGCTGATTATGAATTAATGAATATAATACAAATGAATACCTAAGACTGCTATCCTGTGTCGATGATGCTCTTGTCTGAAACAGTAAGTATTCCTTGAACTTGTCAGCATTTCTACATGCATTGGATTTTTGCATCCCTTAGCGAGCTTCCTGATGTATAAGCTAGTGGGTTATGCAGGAAATATATGAATTTTAGGATGCTGTAACGTATAGCACAGAACCTTTAATTGTTCAAAATTTCAATATATGTACAATTTTCTAAATGTGGATTGAATAAACTTTTGTGGCCTTAATGTTGTGATTTCTTATGGTCTCCAGAAGCAATTTATAGACTATGCTGAATTAACATATCAACCCATCTTCCCATGAATTCTTAGACAATTCCTATGATAGCCAAGAGCTCTATGCAAAAGTTTAATATTGTGTGTGTGTCATAGTTTTCTGATTCAGCCATTAATCATTCAGCAATTAAACAATACAAATTATTTTGTTAATAAGATATCCATTGGTGGTGTAATGACTTACAGTGATGTTTGCAACCAAGAGAGAAGTGACTCTGACCATTTACATATATCATATTAATATAATGTCATTGGTTATTAGGTGTTTTTATATTATTATTATTATTATTATTATTATTATTATTATTATTAAAAGTAGGTAATTGCGACAAGGAGTAAAGAATGTGGGAAAGTTATGCGCAGGAAAATAACGTCAGCTAGAAAAGAAAAGGAAAAATATCAGTGCACATATAGTAATTTTCAATATGAATATTGTGAAGATGAAACTAAGGCACCAGCCAAGGACAATACAGGCAGTAAACCTTAAACCCTTACCCAGATCTAGACAATGGACAGAACATTCTCCACAGTAGAGTGGAGAGTGGGATATTACTTTCTCACATACTCTGGTGCCTCACATTTGACCATGTCCCCTGGAGGGGGAGACCTGGTGGCACTCAGAGGAAGGACAGCAGGTTACCAAGAAGAGACTTGATACCCTATGAGCATATACAGGGGGAGGTAATCCCCCCCAGGAACAGTCATAGGGGAGGGGAATAAGGGGAAAATGGGAGGGAGGGAAGAACGGGAGGATACAAGGGAAGGGATAACCATCGAGATGTAACAAGAATAAATTAATAAAGGAAAAAAAAGTCAAAAAAAAAAGAAGTTATCTTGAATCCAATAAAAAAAAAAGAAAAAGAAAAGCCACAGGAGAGCAAAAATCTCAATTATACTGTAGGAAAAAAGCATAGGAATCATGCAATTAGTGTCCAGAGCTTCAATATGCAGCTGAGTTGGAGTGGACATATGCTCTTACATTTTGCTATGACATTACGAGGAGTCAAACTAAGACTTGTCACTGTGTCGTCATTTCAACAGATGCAATCTGTCCTAAGTGACTTCACTGTCATGTTAAATGTTAGAAACACCGATTTGCTTTATGAATGTCTACAGAAAAACAAACAGAAAAAAGTGTAAACTGTGGAATTGATTGTTTTCACTATCAAAAATTTCATGTTGTTGTAGAGCAGCTTGTTTTCTGGAGCGTTTTCTTCATGCTGTGAACTGACAGTCCTCAAAATGAATTTTTTCTTACATAAAAGAGTTGAAGAATTTCTTCTGTTTGCAAAAAAAAAAAAAATCGGTGCATTAAATTCTAGAATGTGTTTTTTTTTTAAATCTGCCATACATTAGTCTGCTTATTTATTTAAAAATATGTTACCTTTTGGTAATTTCATATGTATGTACTATGAATTTGTTCATGTCCTCAGTTCTCCTCTTCATTTCCCTCAGGGAACAGGGAACAACCAACACATCCTGCTTTAACATGTTGTCTTTTTATTTTTATTTTTTTTTTAGAATCCCACTACATAAGACTAGTGTGGATGTGATGCCAAAAGGTGTGGGAACCATTCACTGGAGCAGGGAGCAACCTAACAGTAACAACTTCAAATAAAAATGAGTGTCCCTTCCCCATCCTTCATCACCTGCAATAGCTCCAAAACTAGGGGCGGAGCCCCATCAGTACTTCCCTTATCTACGCTGGCACATTGGTTGTTTTGCTCTTACGCAAGTCTTGTAAAGATAACTAGATAACGCTGTGAGTATATGAGTGTGAAAATTTTTGTATATTTTCTGGATTAGTTAGAAGATGTGGGAAAGAACTGAAGGCAGCCAGAAAGAAATTTGATATCTAATCTCCTATTAAGGATCACAAGTATGCATGATTTGGTTAGTAGATATTTTCTGTTTTAAGGTATATATTGAAGGGGTAAAAAGTTCCGGTAATCTAGAAGACGGGCAAAGAGAAGAACAGAGAGAAAGATTAAGGAACAATGTACAGAGAGAAGCTTTATGATATTGGAGTTAGATTAGAAAAGGCAAAATTTAAATTTCAGCACAAGGCACAGGATATCTCCTTATGAGTCATGGAGGACCCGTTGATCTCCAAAGCTACACAAGTTAATGCCATTAGACTTGGTTGCATGGTAAAACCTATTTCTAAAGACATCAAACAGCTTGGGAACAAGACGTAAGGAAACCGATCTCAGATCCATTAGGACGCTTTCTCCCTGTGGGCTGGGTTTTATACAATCTAAAGTGGCCTTGTTGTTCAGGCTCTATGTGGAGAAACACATAAAAAGTCTTACCTGGGGCTGGAGAGATGGCTCAGTGGTTCAGAGCACTGCCTGCTCTTCCAGAGGTCCTGAGTTCAATTCCCAGCAACCACATGTTGGCTCACGACCATCTACAGTGTGATCTGATGCCCTCTGCTGCAGATAAAATGCTCATATACAATAAATAATAAATAAATCTTTAAAAAATCTTACTCAGAACTGGACACCACATGCTGCCAAACTCTCCTGACAGATAATGTGGGAATACTGGCATAATGGCATGGCTCTTATGGGGCAACAAGTCATGTTCAGATTGGATTTGACGCCTGCTTCACAGAACCAAATTTCATGTGTGGTGCTGTAATCCTGGTCAAACACTCATGGCAGAGGAGGTCATTGGCCCTGAAACTAAAAAAAAAAAAAAATCCTATTATTATTTTTCTAGATATTATCAAAATACCTTCTGAATATCAATATTTACACCCATAAACCTTGGTCAGAGAACGTTATTGTATACTGGGAAAACATTAATTGAAAAATGTCTAATTGACCGAAGTGATAAGAACAAGAAATGGAGGTCTCAGTCCTAAATGGCACATCTATCTCAACTTCCTCCAACGTGTACATAAAAACCAAACTCAGTGATTACCACTGAGGAGGAAGAAAGAATGTAAGGGCTGGAGGATGAAGAAAAGTGGCCTAGCTTGTGTTTCTGGACACGGCCTTGCTATTGCAGTAGGAAACCACTGCACCTGGCGTTATGCAACGATCAATACTACAGCCAAAGCTCTGGCATAAATGGGAAAGGTTCTTTCTAGGCACACACGCCTTTCTGAGGATCTATTGGCACGTGCTTTTGAGAACGTAGCTGCTGATAAGAGGGGCTCCAGAGAGCGCAGCTAAACCCTTACACACAGCGACAGCACTGACTGGACTTAGCATGTTATTAAAAAAAACAAATAAAATAAAATGCAAGCAAAGACATCAAATTGGGAGGGTAACGTATTGATGAGGATTTGTGAAGAGTTCGAGTAGTGGATTGCACATATGAATATATTTCATGGCATACATGCATAACACACACACACACACATTAAAACATTAAAACAGATACAATTTAAAAACTAATACATCATAAAAAGTTTCCATAAGTAAAAATGATAATATATTGACCATATGCCACAGTCTTCTTCAGAGGAGAGATAACTAGTTTTTATTGGATTGGCTCCAATTTAGAAGCCTACATCTTGACACAAGACAGATAATTGTGTGTGTGTTTATTTACTAAAACCAGCAGCGTACCAAACCTCGATGAAGTTAATGTGAGCCCCATGAGATGAATAGGTCTGCATGGCCCTCTTACTTGAGGAGTTATCATTTCTCTTGAGAACACTTATAAAAATTGTTGCATGCATTGTTTGGTAAAAAACAAGATTTGTCTCATTTCGGGATTCCTTTAATATACACCACATTCTGGATTAAAGCTTATTTTAATAAACATCGTTTTCTATATTTGAGAAAAAGAAAGATATTTTGTTTTTAATTATATTACTCCACACTACATACCAAACAACAGTGTACAAAAAAAAATAAAGCAAAATTTCAAGAATAAACAAAATAATAAAATAGGACATAGTATTATTCAGGAATTTGTACCAAACCTCTCATTAATTGATAGAGATCTGTTTACCAAAGAATTAAACAGATAATTTGAAAAGCATTATGGTTATTAAAAGATAAACCTAGACAATTGTGGATCATAACCTAAAATATTTTGTGTCTCTGCAACCACGATGTTGTACTTATCAGTGGTCAAGTAGTCAATGGTATTTCCTCAGAAATTTTTAATTCATATAAGCATACATATAATTTATATTCACAAAGTATATTGATCATACATACGCATTTGAATACATATATTGTAACATATTTTCAGTAATTTATTATTCTCAATGTCAGTTCCTCCATACTTAGTCCCAGACTCTAAGAACATATCTGGATAGGCACATGCAGGCATTTCAATAAGTGTGCATATCTAAAATTAGTTTATGCCTTTACATATTCAAACATGTTTCCTGATAAGAAATAAGTGGTATGTGGACATGTAAAATATACACTTTCAGAATGTTGACCATGATTTTCTAAAAAAAAAAAAAACAGTGTTCAAGACACAAATGCTTTTAAAATCACTAAGACATATAATTCTCTGAAATTATCATGAAAAAGTTGACGGAAAGTTCTGGCCACTGCATTTTAATATTAACTCCTGAAGCCATTTGCCTGTGCACTCAGCATTAAAATACCAATGAATCCCTGAAAAACCTAAGAATATACAGACCTCTTTAAAACTGCTGGTTTCTTTAATTTTTGAACATATCACTTTCATATATTCATATTTAAGTTTTATGAATAACATAAATTAAAGCCTAGTACATTTGTTATTTATCATTTATTTATATTGAAACACTTATATATTATATAGAATATATTACAATATTATGTATTTGTTATTTATCATTTATTTATATTAAAACATTATCACTTATTTATATTAAAGTACTGAGTCACAGTACTTCAATATTTTAAGTGATATAAAATTCATTTTTAGGGGAAAATTAGTAGGACTCTAATATGGCTTAAGCATATATACATATGTTAATAATTATCTGCATTCTAATGGCTTATAATGTATGTTTGTCTTTCCATGTTCTTTATAAAAATGTTTTCATTTATTGTGTATAGTTGTGACATGGATTCCATGGTAGGCACGTGGAGGTCAAAGTACAGCTTTATGGACCAGTAAGTTCTCTCCTTTCAAATTTTACATACATTCCAGAGATTAAACTAAGCCATTGTTCTTTGGGGTCAGTGCTTTTACCACTGAACTAGCTCATCAGCCAATTTATTGTTCTCATCCTACATGAGGAACTTCTATACCTATTATTTCTTTTTATAGCTCATGAAGTTAGAAATGTATTGTGTTTAATAATTTTAAAGATCCTAAGGTAATATGAAAAAACTCAGCTTGTGACTTTCAGGATACACCTCAAGGGTATCTTTTTTTACAGCAAATGTGGTTCTGTGTTCTATGCTCCTTTTGTTGCTATGTTCAGTTTTTGTAATTCTAAGCTATACTTACTGGATTTAGTATGCTATGAAGCCTAGCAATAATGTAAGATTCTAAAATACAGCAAATATCAATGCTTCAACCCTAATCATTAATGTTTTAAATTTTTATTTATTTTCATTTTAAATTGTGTACATATATTTCTGTGTGTGTGCCTTTGTGCACCTGGGTGTGTACTCTCAGAGGTCAAAAAGGAGCAATGGATCACCCTGGACCTGAAGTTACAGGCTAAGTGCCTCCTAGTATGGGTGCTGGGAGCCAGTGACTGAACTCCTGTCTTCTAAGAGGAGAGTAGTGGTCTTAAACGCTAAGCCATTTCTCCAGCCCTGTACTAGTAATGCTTAAATTCGAAATAATGTACAAAATTACTCATATAATACTTTGAATTTTCTATCCAGGCTTGATAGGTCATGTTTATCAAATATACTTTTTAACTAATTAATAAATGACTGTTAATAAATGTATATTTATTCATATATCTGATTTCTTATTTGAGTTGCATTTTTGTGTAGGTTTAAAATAAATAACCTTATTCTTTCCAAATGTAAGACCTATTCACCCAGCATTTTTATATTCAGAAGTTAGTAGTTTATATTTTTAATGACTTGAGTTGCTACCTATATTTTATATCTAAAATGAACCCATTATTCATTATATTTTGGTACATATTATTCATCCAACCATTTGAATATAAATTGTGAACATTTGAAGTTCATCTATAAAGAGAATTAATTTCCAGTGGAGTTAGTATTTTTCTTCATGTATACACCTACACAGGGAGTAGACATTTCATTTACTTTATGCTCAGGTGCCAGTTTTAGCAAAGGATTCCTTCTGTTAGGGAAAAGCAGCCTTTTCACCCTCAAATATTTTTCCTGTGAATTTTATCCTTTCTCAAATAAGAATACTTGATTTAGGAAATATTTCAAATATAGTCTCTGTGATTTTTTTAAGTTTCTTTATACTTTCATTATAGAGTCTTGTGGAAGCAAATAGTATTTACAGCTTATTCTCATTTCAATTACTTTATTTCTCTGCTATAACTAGATATGTGGTAGATATATCTAATGATATTTAAAGTTAACTATATTTTTTCTATTTTCACTAAAAATTATTTGTAGCGTCCATGTTAATTACCCCTATATTTTATGTCAAATATCACAATTATATTATTGTTCTAGTTTACACCTATTTTTAATTTTACCTCTATTCACTTAGTTGTAAGGCCTTGAGTTTGTAGATTTTTCACTTAGTTGTAAGGCCTTGAGTTTGTAGATTTTTCTCAAATAAATATTTTGTTTCTTTTGTAAAATTAATATATTTGTATTTACCTTTTTCTTATTCACCATATTTTTATTGGTTAGTTGGGAATTTCACATAATAAACCCTGATCAAATTCACTTCCCAGCACTCCCTTGTCCAACAGACCCTCATCCTTGTGACTTCGTCACAGGAAGAAAATAGAAGGAAGAAGAAAGAAGAGGAAGAGGAGGAAGAGCAGGAGGATGAGCAGGAAGAGGAGGAGGAGGAGGAGGAGAGCAAGAGGAAGAAAAAGAAGAAGGAAAGTTCATTTGTGTTGCCCATACACTCATTAGAGCACAGTCAAACTCCCGGCTGCCAGTGGCCAGTCCTTACAGAACACTGAGTCCTTCCCTACCTCCACCCTTGTCAGAAGCCATCAACTGTGAAAAGCTACACTTCCACATCCTTGTCACAATTTTTAAAATTTCTCTTCAATAGCTTCATGCCTAGACTTTTTTTTTTTTGAGAGGTTTGCTTTCACATAAGCCTCCTATGTTTCTCATTTTCAACTGTGAGTCCGCTGTCATTAATACCACTGCGAAAGAAACTCCTTTCTTTCCTTTTCTTTACAGTCAGAGACAGCACAGAACCTGGACTTCCAAATGGTTTCTAGCTTCAACAAAGACCAAGGACATCCACGTGGCTTGGGGAGACAGCACAGGCCACTGACATCCACGTGGCTTTACGTGGTAGTCCGGGCCATGGTCATGACATGGACTTCAGCTGCTTGGGCTTAGCACAGATGTCTACATCGGAACCTCAGACAATAACACAGCCTGGGACAGCATCATGGACCACAGGCACCAGCACAGCCCTGTAGCACCCAACATGGATACCTAAATGGATTCCAGGGCCAGTATAGACCCCTGAGACGCTTTCAAAGAGGCCCAATCCAGAAATGAGCCTTTCTGCATCTTAGACATTCTATCGTTGTTCAGAGCGAGGATGATTGTAGAGCCGAGCAGCATGCTCGTTTTCAGGGGCAGAGCCTGCAAGAGCTCGAGGGGGCTACTCAGCACCCTACTGTCCCTACGCAGCAATGATGCGCTCCCCTGCCCACCATAGCCTTCTCTCACATGCATAACCTCAGTCTTACCTCTAGTTATGCCTCTTTGTACTGCGCACATGCACCTAGTTCCTCCATTTCCCCCACCTCTCCATCATATTTTTACTTATAGACGTGGCCTTGCAAACACTAGTATGTCACACAGAATATGTTTTTTGCCCAAATAGATTTACACGCAAATAGTTATTGCAAGGGGATGCCGCCCAAGCTATTCTCTTTCAAGCACGGCAAGTAGCTTGTGTTACAGTTGCATTGTCTCCACGCTGAGGACTAGCTGGCCAGAGAGCTGAGGACCCACCATGTTCATTAATTCCACATTTTTCTTTGTGTCCGTATTGCTCTATAACCTTGGAGATGAATTAGTAGTCTCTTCATTCTCCACAGAGAGGTTCTGCTCTGCCATCTTTCCTTCCAATTTCATGAGTCCACATTTTCTCATTTATTTATTTAGTCACTTTCCAGCCTGACCACAGCCCCCTTCCTCCTCTCCTCCCAGTCCAATCCTCACACCCCTTCCCCATTTTGCCCCCTCCCATTCTCTTCTCCTCAGATAAGGGGAGGCCCCCCATGGGTACCAACCCACCCTGGAAATTAAGTTTCAGCAAGAGTAAGCACATTCTCTCCTATTGGCCCACACAAGGCAGCCCAGTTAGGGAAAAGAGCTCCAAAGGCAGAGAGGAGAGGAGAGGCTCTACTCTCATTGTTAGGGGACTCATGAGCTGCACATCGGCTAGATGTGTGTAGGGGGCATAGGTCCATCCCATGCATATTCTTTGATTGGTGTTTCAGCCACTGTGAGCTCCTATAGGTCCATGTGAGTTTACTCTGTAGGTCTTCTTGTGGTGTCTTTGAGACTTCGGACCTTCCATCCTGCACCCCAGCCACTCCACTCTTCCA
Organism: Acomys minous; assembly: GCF_964271855.1. NCBI lineage: Eukaryota > Metazoa > Chordata > Mammalia > Rodentia > Muridae > Acomys > Acomys minous. The sequence goes on from NC_140483.1 coordinate 93,355,359, forward strand.
TAATACTCCCTGAGCTCTGCCTATTGCTTGGCTGCAAGTCTCAGGATCTGTGGTGGCCTCTCAATTACTATGAATTCATGTATGTACCTGTATTACTTGTCCAGAAAATACTGCTTCAGTATACACTTCTGTCTCTTACAATCCTTTTTTTTTCTCCTTTATTAATTTATTCTTGTTACATCTCAATGGTTATTCCATCCCTTGTATCCTCCCATTCTTCCCTCCCTCCCATTTTCCCCTTATTCCCCTCCCCTATGACTGTTCCTGAGGGGGATTACCTCCCCTTGTATATGCTCATAGGGTATCAAGTCTCTTCTTGGTAACCTGCTGTCCTTCCTCTGAGTGCCACCAGGTCTCCCCGTCCAGGGGACATGGTCAAAGGTGAGGCACCAGAGTATGTGAGAAAGTAATATCCCACTCTCCACTCTACTGTGGAGAGTGTTCTGTCCATTGTCTAGATCTGGGTAGGGGTTTAAGGTTTACCGCCTGTATTGTCCTTGGCTGGTGCCTTAGTTTGAGCGGGACCCCTGGGCCCAAATCTGCCTATCATAATGTTCTACTTGTAGGCTTCTAGGACCCTCTGGATCCTTCTACTTTGCCATTCTCCCATGATTCTCTCATCTAGAGTCCCACTAGAATGTCTTCCCCTCTGTCTCAGTTTCCTGGTAAGTGAAGGCTTTTGTGGGACATGCCCCTTGGGCTAATATACAGATATAAGTGAGTATATACCATTTGAGTCTTTCTGCTTCTGGGTTAATTCACTCATTATGATCATTTCTAGCTCAATCCATTTATCCACAAATTTCGGGAATTCCTTGTTGTTAATAGCTGAGTAGTATTCCATAGTGTATATGTACCACAGTTTCTTTATCCATTCTTCTATTGAGGGACACTTAGGCTGTTTCCATGTTCTGGCTATTATGAATAAGGCTGCTATGTACATGGTTGAGCAAATGTTCTTGTTGTGTGCTGGAGCATCTTCTGGGTATATTCCAAGGAGTGGAATAGCTGGGTCTTGAAGAAGCCCTATTCCCAGTTTTCTGAGATAGCACCAGATAGATTTCCAAAGTGGTTGTACTAGTTTGCATTCCCACCAGCAATGAAGGAGTGTTCCTCTCTCCCCACATCCTTGCCAGCATGTGGTGTCGCTTGAGTTTTTGATCTTAGCCATTCTGATGGGTGTAAGACAGAATCTCAGAGTTGTTTTGATTTGCATTTCCCTGATGATTAAGGAGGTTGAGCATTTCTTTAAGTGTTTCTCAGCCATTTGATATTCCTCTGTTGAGAATTCTCTGTTAAGTTCCAAGCCCCATTTCTCAATTGGGTTATTTGGTTTGGTGGTGTTTAATTTCTTGAGTTCTTTATATATTTTGAATATTAGATGTCTCTTACAATCCTTATTCCTCCTCTTCAGCAATGATCCTTAAGCCTTTGGAGAAGAGGCTGAACTATAGATGTCCTTTTTAGGACTTCATTTTCTACAATATCTGATTCTGTGCATCTTGGCCAGTTGTGGGTGGGCCACTGTGTTAATTACAGCGTGCTGTAAAAGGAAACTTTCTAAATTTTTCTTTGCTCTACACTTAAAACCCACCTCTTTCTACTGTTTATTGTCTCCAGACATTGGAGACATTTTTACATTTGCAAAAAAGCTACAGAGAAGCTATTTCTTAAAACTGTAGCCAATATCCCACAGCCCTATCTATGGGAATTTACCCAGGCTGGAGACATGCTTGACCTTTGATTGTGTGTGTGTGCGTGTGTGTGTGTGTGTGTGTGTGTGTGTGTGTGTGTGTGTTTACAGCAGTCTGCTTGACATACCTTTTTAACTTATGATAACTTTCATCTGTATTGAACTTGATGAGTACTCACTTTCATAACTTCACATAACAAACATAAATAATAGTCTATCAACTGAAATGCAAACATTTTATGTACTGTAAAAGCTATAATTGTCCATGTAATTATACAATTTCACTTTTCTTCATAATATTTATCTCCTCCTATCTCAACACCATACACATTGTGAAGAATTATGTCCAAGGAGCTGGAAAGATGGCTCCACGGTTAACATCACTTGCTGCTCCTATAGTAGATCTAAATTTGGTTTCCAGCATCCATATAGAAGCTCCCAAATGTCTATAACTCCAGTCTTAGAGTACCTGAAGCCATCTTCTGGGCTCCACAGGCACCAGGCTCACACTCAGTGCATGTGTATCTCATGCAAAAAACAAAAACATGCATAATATAAAAATAAAATTTAAAAACTTTAATTAGTAATTTCATATAAATTAAGTTTCAGAAATTACTAAATATGTCCTAATTGTTTTCAAAAAATATTTTATTCATGTATGAAGGAAATGATATTGAATGTTAAGAAGTCTATGAGACTTTCTCTTACTTAAGATTAAGTTGCTGAGAAAAATTATGCCATTTGCTTGCTTTCTTATATATATATATATATATATATATATATATATATATATATATATATATATATATATAAGAATTCATACTTTGGAGTACTTCCATTGGCCATACCTATCATCTTTTATTTGCCCTTCATTTTTTATCTGTTTCTCCCCAAGACATAAGCTTAATTTAAACCTTCACTGAAGAACATTCTTCCTGCATTTCATTTAAAATTTTTCTTTTTAAAATATAGTTTACATCTCAATTCTTATCCCATCCCTTGTATCCTCCCATTCCTCCCTCCCTCCTGCTTTCCCCCTATTCCCCTCCCCTATGACTGTGACTGAGGGGGACCTCCTCCCCCTATATATGCTCATAGGGTATCAAGTCTCTTCTTGGTAGCCTGCTATCCTTCCTCTCAGTGCCACCAGGCCTCCCCATCCAGGGGACAAGGTAAAAAATGGGGCACCAAAGTTTGTGTGAAAGTCAGTCTCCACTCTCCACTCAACTGTGGAGAATGTCCTGTCCATTGGCTAGATCTGGGTAGGGGTTTGAAGTTTACTGCATGTATTGTCGTTGGCTGGTGCCATAGTTTGAGCAGGACCCCTGGGGATTAGATTTGCCCATCATAATGTCCTTCTCATAGGTTTCTAGGACCCTCTGGATCCATCTATTTCCCCATTCTCCCATGCTTCTTTCACTTAGAGTCCCAATAGGATGTCTTCCCCTCTGTCCCACTTTCTTGGTAAGTGAAGACTTTCATGGGACATGCCCCTGGGGCTAGTGTCCAGATATAAGTGAGTATATACTGTGGGGACCTGGGCCAAGTTCTGCCATGTCAGAAATCCTGTACTTAGGCTGTATGCTGTGACCTTCGAGTTGCTGACCTTTACCTCACCATGAGGTCTTGTGTTCTAGGCTATCCTTGGACTATTTACCTTTGAAAGAAGTAGAGAAGTCTCAACTTGGACCCACCCAGAGGATCTAGGAAGTTTTTACAAGGAACTACTCAGAGAACTAGGAAGTTCTACAAGGAGCATTTAGGCTATTTGCATTCTTGCCCGGGGGCTAGGGTGAATGAGATAAGAATAGATCCTATTGACCTTGCCCTATATATGTTCCTGCAAGTCGGCAATAAAATGAATCTTGATCAGAAATGTCCTGACTTGATTCGTTATTTCTCGCGTCTCTGTATCCTACTTTCAATCCCCACTCCCTCTTTCAGGTGAACCCTGATTTGATTTTTCCCGTGGGATGGGACCTGACAATATACCATTTGACTCTTTCTGATTCTGGATTAACTCACTCATTATGATCATTTCTACTCCAATGCATTTGTCCACAAATTTTGGGAATTCCTTGTTTTTAATAGCTGAGTAGTATTCCATAGTGTATATGCACCACAGTTTCTTTATCTATTCTTCGACTGAGGGACACTTAGGCTGTTTCCATGTTCTGGCTATTATGAACAAGACTGCTATGAACATGGTAATTTTATTACATAATTTGCCATCTTACTTACCTCATTATCATATTAAATGTGATTTAATAACCTTTTGTGTTATTTAAATCTGATATGAATACTGGCTTTTCCATGAGACTAAAATATGGAAATAAAATGTTCTCTGAATTCTGTTTCTCTCTTTTCACAGTCAGATATGAGAGTTGGCCGAGTTGCCCACTGGCTTCCAGAATTTCTTCTTCTCACTTTCAATTTACACCAAATTCTTCCCAAATACAGGGAAGAAAATCATCTTAGCTTTCATCTCTGCTCCTCACTTTCCTATGACCCAAGAGAGGCTTAAATTTTCTGTGCCACTTGCCTTTCTATGAATAGAAAGATAAAGTGCATCTTCCCTGAGCTTATACCCTCTCCCCTTCTCCACTGCTACAAGGACTCTTCTGAATCTAAGGTAATCTTCTGTATAAAGCAAAAATCTCTCCAAGAAGTAGTCTAGCTGCACATATAACTTCAGACAGATATTTGAAGGTTTTCAGTTTTCCTGTAGGCTAAATGTTTGCCATTCGTAGTAATGTCACAGTTTCAAGAATGAGAAATAGTAAACCACAAAAATGAGAGCCAGAAAAGAAGTGACAAGATATGGAAATGACTGCTTCATAAAATAGCTCATCAGCTTATTGGCTGGTCATTTAAAAGTGTACATACAGCTGATAATGTGCTATACAAATGATGCAAGGATTAAAGGTGGATAATTTCCTAAAATAATTTCATTAAAATTTCTATAAATTCAATTATTTTGAAAACTGCTGCAAGTAGTGTGTATGTGTGTGTTTCATGTAGCATACATAAATGTAAAAATAGGGACTGTTGTTACTTTCTGAATCAGCTTCTGTCATTGCTATGAAGTACAATCTTAAGACAAATTCGCCATTCCACTGGATCTTACACCCTTTCTCTCTCCACTTTTGCCGTGTTGCTGAGCCTTCAGTGCAGCTATTGTGTAACAGATATAATATGGGGAAGTGGGCTCCAGAGCTCTACATTTTGATTGGCTGTGGCTTTAGGTAATGTTCTACATCTGCTGCAAAAATAAGTTGTCTTGATGAAGGCTGAAGACTGCCATTTGGAGGATGTATGAAAACCTAATACAGAAGAGGCTTTCTAAAATACACACACATACAAATGTTCTTGTACAGGGGCTGCAAAAAATGGAGGACATGGATCTCCACCTGGACAGCTCTCACCACCAACAAAGGAAGCTTCCTGTACCAGGAGTAGGTTACATCCAATTGAGTTGTAGACCAGAGGAGCTCGAACCGCCAAACAACTAAGCCTATTTCCAAGATTACTAGTTTCTTTTCCCGAAGTAATGACAAGGACCTATAGCAGAAGGCAATACCTACAGAACTCACCAGCCATGGAAAGGTCAAGCTGGCACCTACCTGGAGCCTTCACTCTTACTGGCTAATGTTCATGTACTAAGAGGTACTCTGCATGTTACCCAAGAGGAAAACTAACTACAAAGCTGGGTACAGACTCATGAATCTACAATGGTATCTTGCCTGCAAGATGTGCTACAACAATAATGACACAAAACTTATGAATGTGTGTGTGATTTTGTGTGTGTGTGTGTGTGTGTGTGTGTCTGTGTGTGTGTGTAAAATTGTATTTAAAGCATACTACATGAGATGAAAGCCATCTAGGACATGCTCATTTGGCCAAAAAAAAAAAAAATGGGACTAGATCAGCCAGGGACGTGGGGTAAAACGAAAAAACACTGTTTTGCTAAAGTACCACAGCAGTAAAATGACTCCTAACATATTCTTCTATACTCATAGATCAGTGTCTTGCTCAGCCATCATCAGGGAAGCTTCCTTCTGCAGTGGATGGCTAAATGGGATGGATCTAAGAGTTATATGAGCCAGAAGGGATGGAGAACACCAAGGAAACAAGGCCTTCTAAACACATCACAACCCATACACAGAAGAACTCACAGAGACAGTAGCAGCATGCTCAGGTCCTGCACAAATCTGGGCCAGATGAGGCCCCGTTATTTAGAGGGGAAGTGAACATAAGCCCACATGCCTAACCCAGAAGCTATCTCCAATTGATAAACGCTTGCAAATGAGAAATTATTTTTCTCTGATGGAGTCTCACAGGAATGCAAATCACTCTTATGGCCAGGCCCCATGCCTAGCAGTAAACTAACAAACAAACAAATATGAAGCCAATAGCACTTTTGGAGGTTTTGTTTTTTTGTGTTTTGTTTTGTTTTGTTTTGTTTGTCTCTTAATGTTTTACCAGCACTTTGTTTTAGCCTTGCACTTTTGGAGGTTTTGGTTTTTTTGTGTTTTTTTTGTTTTGTTTTGTTTTGTTTTTTGTCTCTTAATGTTTTACCAGCACTTTGTTTTAGCCTTGCTGGTCCTTTCCATAAATGATGGTTTTTACTTTTGTGTTTTTATAGGATTTATATGAGTGCAAAAGTGTGTTGTCAGACTCTATATGTATTCCTTGAGGTTTTTCTGTGCTTATTTTTGTTTGTTTTTCTTATTCTAGTTTGCTTGCTTTTGTTTCATCAAAGTTGTTTATCATCATCATCATCATCATATTATTATTATTATTATTATTATTATTATTATTATTATTATCATTAATTACCAATTTTAGATGCCTGTCTATATACTCATTAGTGAAAGAGAATGGACTTGGTTTAGTGAAAAAGTGGAAAGAACCTGAGTAGAGTTGGGGTTTATTGTATTAAAAAATCTATTTTCAATTAAAAATAATAATATTATACAAATAACAAGTAGACAAATGTACTGATTACTTATCTGTGTTTTTAGAAAGAATAGAAAAATTAGCCAATCAAATCCTGCACAGATTCCTTTTGATTTTACAACCAATGTTTCATAAAATTGTAGTCAAGTTACTATTCTACAAACTTACATTTGGTCTTGAAATTTTAGTAATGTTATATAGTAACTATAGTTTAAATATAACTATCTATTTATGAAGATTCCATCTGCCCATAAGCTTATATATCTATGATAAGAAAACCTTCCTTTATATAGCTCATTTTTAATGTAATGAAAAGGAGTGATATTGCTACATATTGACTAAGTTATTTATAGATAGGAAATACTGTAAATAGTGCCACCTATGCTGGCACTATTGTCCAATTTAGTCTAGACTAAAAGAGGATAAAAGGGAACTGACTATTCTCATAGAGAATTTTGTTTTGTACTTTAATTGTGAATGCCATAATATCCTGGGAGTACTAATGCATCTTCCCTCAAGTAATATTAAGCATATTTTTCTGCTGCTGAATACTTAGTATTAATTAAATAAATAGCTCCAACAAGAACAGTATGACCGTGGTTCCAGATTCCACTTCTAAAATGGATTGTTAACCTACATTTCTGCAGAGGTGGTGATGCAGAATTAGAGTTGCTCCAGAAAGTTCTGTTGAAGGCATGCCCCAACCTTGAACACCATGTTTCATAAATCTCATCTCAAGCAAAATGAATTGATAATAACCCCAAAGAATAAGAACACAGTAGCATAAAATGAACAAGCTATTATAAATAGCCACAAACTTTGATATCATAGAAGCTAATAGGATTTCACTTTAGAGTGCTTTTATTTTTAAAAGAATGTTTTATTTAGTAAAATGAATGATTCTTCTCTGTGTGTGTGTGTGTCTGTGTGTTTTGTATTTTAATTCAATTTGCCATCAATCTTGATGTCATTTACTGGATGCCCCTAAAACCACATGAATAAATGCCAGGGGACTTGAAGTCGAATTGCATCATTTTGAAAAGTGCACATAGTTCAAAGCACATTCTTTTCAAGCCCTTCTCTAGATCCTTGAAGTTCTTTCCAATTCTGATTCATCGGGACTCCAAGGCTTTCAGATAGCTGACCCCTTTTACTTCAATTTTAGATCATAAAATTCATTCATTACCTCGTATCACCCACCCATCTTTTACAAGGCATTCATCTTTTATCGTGTATGTCTGATGTCCATAACAATGTTTCCTTCTCATGGGCATAATCAGTCAGCCTGTAAGTCAGCTGAACCTTTCTGTCATCCAACGCTGCCCTCCTCCACAGTATGAACAGGGGACACCAGTTCCCATCAATTCACCTACTCCACAAATGCTCAGCTAACAATTCTACAAACTGAACCAAGAAATAAAATTTGTGTGGAGATATTCATTAGATTATCCTATATTAGCTCATAGAATAACTTTAAGAATTGAGCTTATATTGTTTTATTGATCAATTAGCAGCAAAAGGCAGTTTTCTCCTAAAGAGAGGTTCAATTTCTACATTTTTTCTCTTTCTTAAAGTGATTTTGTTTTAATCGCAAGATGTGATGAATATGATAGTTAATTCAAGGAAATTAATCACCAGACAAGCACCCTCATTTGTAGACATGGTGCATAAAGGGAAGATTTAAGTCCTTGGCTCTCACTGTCATTACCTTTTTAGTTTATTTTTTGTAATAGAGTCACCAGGAAGAGGTCAGTTTTCTGTCTTGAATATATCTGCAGGGATAAACATTATACTACGTACTTTGTTTTAGGAAACTCTACTCTAAAAAGTAATCCAGGATATTATTTAATTATTTTATTTTTTGACATTATAATATAATTACATCATTTATTTCAACTTCCATCATCCAAACTCTCCAATATACCCCTCATTGCTCCCTTAAAATTCATGGCCACCTTTTTTATTACTGTTGTGTGGGAAAAATATATATATGTACACACTAACTAGTTAATCTATAGATTGTAACCTGTATGGTTTCAGGAATGGCCTTTGGGTATTGGATAACTAGTTGGTGTGCTCTTTTCTGGGAAAAATTATTTGTCTCACTCTGAGCACCCCTTGGTTGCCTGTGATCCTGGGAAGTTAGAGTCACGCCTTCTCTCTCATCTGAGAATCCTAGCTCTAAATCTTCAGATGTATTTGTACAACCTGAGCAACTATGAAAACCAGGAAGGTAAAAGGAGCCACTGCATGAATGGAGGTTGGGGATGAGGGAGTGTTTGAGAGGGGAATAGTAGGTTTCCAAGAGATCTGAAGGTGAAATTGGACAAGTTGGGTGACTCCAATTTGGGATAGAGAGATAAACTTATCAAAGGCTAGAGAAGGCAAATAACAGTACAGGTGTCTGAATAAGGCATAAGGAATCACACTATTAACTATTTACCTAATAATACTTAGAGTACACATAAGCTGGTTCATAAATATGCATATAGTTTTTAAAAATCCATTTGGGTTGACAAAAGTCCCTCCAATAACCAAGGACCATATATGATAAAAAAAAAGACACAAGGCATGAGAAGTCCTCTTTTAAGTTCTGGATCATTATCCAAAGGACTCCCAAAATATTGTAAGATGTTACTATTGCTCTTGGTTGTCCCCAGGGCCTTAAGGTAAATCCCTATTGCTGAACCCCTGATCTTTTGAGAATGTAAGAAACTTACAGTTTAAAAATAACTTTCCTCAAAGGAAAAAAAAAAGAAAGGAAGAAAGAAAGAAAAACAAACAAAGAAACAAAGAAAGAAAGACAGTACAGCACAAATAGCAAAATCATAAAATAATTTATTACTTTCTTTTGGTAAGCCTCCATGTTTAGGGTAGGTAAAAATCTTCTTCCTTTTTTAATATAATGAGAAAGAGTCACATAAGCTTTTAAGTTATTTGATATCAGGAATGAAGAAAAGTGAAGGAGAAATAAACATGTTTTTTTTGTTTAGATCAGAAGTGAGGAATGAGAAAAAGACTGGTGAGAGAGTAGGTTTATACACTTAGAAGCCGAACCACCATGTGGGGGAGAATGGTTATTAACCAGCTGAAAAACATCCTTGAACAAATGCTGAGAGGAGGTATAGTTGTGAGCCAAAAACAAGAGGTGAGGCCTTTGGAGACTTGGAATATTTTGACTGTTCATGGCTCCACTTTGAGAGGCTCCTAGAGAGAACCACTCCAGGGAAGACTTTGGGGATCCGGGCTCAGACTGAGGTTCCAGGTTCTGGTTGCTCCCGGTTTCAGCAGAAGAAATCCTGCTGATTATGCCAGGAGAATCATTCCTTGGAACTGATACCCTTACGGTTCCATTACTGTATACTTTACTCTTCTTTTCCTATTGTTTAGGTTAGTCGGGTTATAAGTGAGGTAATCTGGGTTAATAAGTTTGTAATAAAATATGTTTGCTAAGAAAATTGAGCCTACAGAAAAGAAAATCACTAATTTATTATAAGTAGAAAGAATCTTAAAGTCCTCCTGAATGATTATCAAATATGTTCTTCCAGAATAATAACTTAGAATATATGCTAACTAAAGTAAAGGGTGTGGGGTCAATATTCTTTGCAAAAGAGGCATAATGTCAATTAAATGACTACATTAATAACAATAGCCTGTGGAGTGCTTTCTGATGAAATACACAGTGTTTATATTTCCCTATGAAATAAGGGAGGGAATATTTAAATGTCATAGTGCCAAATGGGAATAAAACCTAAGTCAATAAAAGCTTGTGGCATACAAAGAGAGTTTCAAGAAGAAGGTGCATGGCTTTGAACTTATGATTCTTCTCAGAGTGTTTTCAAATATTTATTTGTTTTTGTTATTTGAGACAATCTCACACTGTAACCCAGACTCTTCTCAATTTCACAGAAATTCTCCTTACTCAGACTCACAAGCAGCTGACTCAGCCTTCCTATAAATCAATGGTAGTTCTTTCTTTGCTGTAATAATATTATAATGATACTCAAAGTATCAAAACTAGACAAAGGCAGGGAGCCCAAAATGAGCAAAAAAAACACCAACAACAAAACTTCAACAGCTATTGTATTGGACTTTCTTCTTAAATTCTCTAAAGCTGGGATCTGCCAGATGGCAGAATGGTTGAGTTAAAATTAGACTCCTCTCTTTCCTATAGTGTTGGCTATTGTTAATTAATGGCAGACACTTCCAGATGTCTCCATAATGGGTTTCCACTCAGAAACTCCTCTTGTTTGCCCAACGGGGCACTCTACTAACCAAACTTCCCTTCATATTGAAATGTGTGGACCAGACAGGTTCTCACACACACTCAGGGATACCTAACACACCAGGCATCGTATATTCCAAGTGCATGGGAATATGTGTACTGGGATCTGTGCAGGAGTAAGAGGTCCAAGCACAGAAGACAGAAAAAGAGGAGGGTTACAAAAGGCAGCTGTGAGAGGGCACCAAGGCACATGCTAGACCAGCACAGAAACACAGGCCAGCAGCACACAGCTTATGTGATGGTAGGCACACAGACCTATAGACAGACAGGCTGGTGACTGCAGAGGCTGAACATTCCTGCAAAGGTTCAGGCCTTTAACATCAAGGCCACATTTATATGGTGAACGCATGAGTGCCTATAGACCCTGAGACAGCTACAATGTCTAGAGAGCTAACAGTGAGACTAAGACACCAAAGGGTCTGAGAGCCTGGGGAATTGACATTCTCCAGAGAGCCAACGATTGTCCTGAACACAAACTGGATCTATAAACCTTCAGGCCATAGAGTTTTACTGTCTATACTGTTACCGTGGCTCATGCGTCCAAAGAGCACCCCTATGGTGCTACTGTGTTAAAGCAGAACTTGTGAAAAATGGATGAAATAAAGGCAAACAAGGGACTTAAGTGATGTTTATATTTAGACAAAGTGGTGCTAATATGTATATCTAGTGTCAGTCTGGGGATCATGGTGGGGAGACAAGGTCGACCAAGGTTATCAGTCAACACAATATAGCTGACAGTAGATGCCTGGGGAACCATAAAAGGAAAAATGATGTGATCTGTTCTATATTTTTATCAATTTTTGTATCTTTGTATGAATATGGCTTTCAGGTAGGAACCCTAAGCCTCTATGTATGCACTTAGACACCACTTTTACCAGATTGTTTCTGTGTGTTTGTCTATGGGCCAATATGTGTATTACCACAGCGCCTGTGTGCAGATACCAGCATGTTACAGGAAGCCTGTTTAGGAGTCTTTCTGGTCTATGACCCCTGGGATCAACACCACAGGCTCCGAGGATTTCCCTGCTTTCATGGCATTGGAGTTTGGGTCTCATAAGCAAGACTAGTCTCTATGCTTCCTGTGTCCACCCAGTATTAAAACCCATAGCTTAGTAAGATGAAGCTACAGAAGTGAAACACTCTACTTAAACTCTGGAGGTCTCAGTCCTGCCAACCAGGAAGTTGATGGTAGATACTTAGTTCCAGAAGGTGAGCTAGTCTCTGACCTCAGACTCCAACATATCAGACTCTGTGGTTTTCCTTTGGTCATATGACTCACCCTGTGTTGTTGTTGTTGGTGGTGGTGTTAGTTGGTTTTTTGTTTTGGTTGGTTGGATTGTTTGTTTGTTTGTTTTCACCAAATGAGGCCTTCAATGGTGTGAATTTTTTTATTTGTTTATTTATGGTATATGAGTGCTTTTTTGCAGAAGAGCACATCAGATCACATTATAGATGGTTGTGAGCCACCATGTGGTTGCTGAGAACTGAACTCAGGACCTCTGGAAGAACAGGCAGTGCTCTTATCCACTGAGCCATCTCTCCAGCCCAATAGTGTGAAGTTTTAAGTCCTGGCCATATCCTGCTTTAGTACTGCCCCCTGCAGTTATTTCTCACCTGCGGACTATGGTAGGCTTACCTTAGCTCCCTGAATAGTGATTGTTATCTGCTGGCAGTCCTCAACATAGCTCAAAAATATTGTGTATGTGTGTAATTGTGTTGACTCTTCCAATGGACCTTCCTTTTCCATTGCCTCTTCTTACAACTCCCCTCTACATACACAAAATAGTCCTCCTGTCTACTTGCATACTACATTTATTTTATTACCCTGTCTTATCCTTTTGACTTGTTCCACTACTTTTATAGTTTTATTTCCTCTCTCTCTCTCTCTCTCTCTCTCTCTCTCTCTCTCTCTCTCTCTCTCCCCCTCTCCCTCCCTCCCCCCCCCTCTCTCTCTCTCTCACACACACACACACACACACACACGTACTCCTGCATCTATACATGTACATAGAAGGAAACTCAAACTCAGTCTTGAGCAATAGATTTTTAAAAACAAAACAGACTACAGCCCTCTAGAACTTGGAATAAGGCAAGACCTGTAGGAAGTATTACTGTTTCATGGAAATCTTCATCTGGATTCAAGCCTTGGAGTATCTAGGGTCTTGGGAGGTGGGTATGACTGTCAATCTCTTTCACTGAGCTACGTGCATTACCCTTTGTATAATGGTTGTATGTCCCCTCCCACTCCCCTTATCTTCTATCTGATGCATCACCTCTGTCTTTCCATGATTTTTAGCCCTTTCATTGCCATTTTGATTTCTGACATTTTAAAAATAATTTTCTTTCTCAAGAGACTCAAATATCATTTTATTCTATAATCACTTTCAGAAGTCGTATGGAGGCCACATCTAAAAACCCATCCTTAGAAGGTTCTTTAAAAAGTGATTACAGGGGAGTTCCAAGATGGCGGCACCTATCACGCACTGTATCTGATCTAATGCATGGAGAACAGGGACTGGATTGGGAGCCACAGACTGCAAGAACTGGAGAACACTAAGTGAGTGGGGTCTTGCACAGTGCAGACCACAGGCAGGCTTGGCCCAGGGCCAAACAATAGCCCATGGAAGACCTGGACACACTCTCCAGACTTTGGAATGGAACCCACCTGCGGACTGCAGTCAAACTCTATAGCCAAGGCGCAGTGTGTCCAACACCAGACCCCCTGGCATGGGAATGTCTCAGGGAAAAAAGTGAATCTGTCTTCAGATACCCGTCCCCAACCTACCCCAGCCCAAGGGGAGCCCCTGAGGCCACGGCGAAGCCCACAGTACCCAGAAACAGCGTGCATGATCTGGGCGGGTCCGGCTGGAGCCAGGCATCTGGCATCAGCAGACCTAACCTGCAAAATTGGGCTTATGGAACCCGGCTAGGATAGTCCCCATGGCCCACCAGGGATTCCCATACTCCTGTGAGAAGCTGGACTGCCCTGAGGGTCTAGAACAGGGTCTGAATTGCGGCCATCTATCAGTGGCGCTGAGCCGCCAAAAGTGCGCAATCTAGGCTGATATGCTTTCTAGACTGATACAGACAGGAACCTGTCATGGGCCACAGCAGTCAGGGCCTAGACAATTGAGCAGATAAAGCCACAGTCCCCAAAGCCTGACAGGGACTCCCACGCTTGTGGGAGAAACTGGACTGTCCTGGGTGTCTGGAAAGGAATCTGAGTTGTGGCTGCAGCTCCTTGGGACTGAGTTGCCAAGGGTGTGCAACCTAGACTGGTCGGCTCCCTAGGCTGCTCTGGACAGAAACCTGTCTGCGGAACACAGCGGACGGGGCCTGGACAATTGGACAGATAAAGCCACAGTCCCCATAGACCAGCAGGGACTCCCCCACGTCTGTGGGAAAAGCTGGACTGCCCTGGGTATCTGGAGGGGAGTCTGGGTTGTAGCTGCATCTCGGTGGGACTGAGCTGCCAAGGGTGCCCAATCTAGACTGGTCTGCTTTCTAGACTGATCTAGGCAGGGACCTGTCTGTGGACCAGCGTGGTCCAGGCCTGGACAATTGGGCTGATAAAGACAAAGTCTCCTACATGCTTAGGAGAGGCTAGACCGCCCGAGGGTTCGGGACAGAAAATTAAACAGCAGCCCCCATTACAGCTAGTCTGAATCCTCTCAGTAGCATGAATGGTATCAGGCAGAAGCCTACCTCTGCTGACCCAGTTAGGAGCTTAAGGTGTAGAACAAAATCTCCTGGAGCAGAAACCAGGTCACCAGCCTGTTCCAGAGAAGAGCTCCCTGATCCCCACAGGCAAAAGCACATGACCTATAATCACTCACCAACTACCCACTCTCAACAACCAGGGAATAACACTAGACAAGGCTGCCCAATATCTCCATATCTCTTCAGTATAGTTCTTGAAGATCTCTCCAGAGCAATAAGACACCAAAAGGAGATCAAGGGACTCCAAATGGGAATGGAGGAAGTAAAATTATCCCTATTTTCAGATGATATGGTAGTGTACATAAGTCACCTCCAAAATTCCCCCAGAGAACTCATATAGCTGATAACTACCTTCAACAAATTGGCTGGATAAAAAATTAACTCTAAAAAGTCAGTAGCCTTCCTATATACAAATGACAAACTTACAGAGGAAGAAATTAGGAAAACTTCACCATTAACAATAGCCACAAGCAATATAAAATATCTAGGAGTAACTCTAACCAAGCAAGTGATGGACTTTTTTGAAAAAAAAAAAAACTTTTAATCTCTGAAGAAAGAGATCAAACATGACATTAGAAGATGGAGGGATCTCCATTGTTTGTGGATCGGGAGAATTAACATAGTAAAAATGGCCATCTTACCAAAAGCATTTTACAGATTCAATGCAATACCTATCAAAATACCTACACAATAGTTTAAAGACATTGAAAGATCAATTCTCAACTTCACATGGAAAAACAAAAAACCAAGATTAGCAAAAACAATCCTATACACTAAAAGATCCTCCGGAGGAATCTCAATAGCCGATCTCAAGCTGTAGTATAGAGCAACAGTAATTAAAACAGGATGGTACTTGCACAGCAATAGGCTGATTGATCAATGGAATGGAATTGAAGACTCAGAAATGAATCCACACACATACAGTCACTTTATTTTTGACAAAGAAGCCAAATCTGTTCAATGGAAAAAGGATAGCATCTTCAACAAATGGTGCTGGTCTGCATGTAGAAAAATGCAACTGGACCCATATTTGTCACCATGCACAAAACTCAAGTCCAAGTAGATTAAAGACCTTAACATAAAACCAGAGACACTAAATTGGTGAGAAGAAAAAGTGGGGAAGAGCCTGGAACACATTGGTACAGGAGACAACTTCCTAAACAGAACACCAACAGCCCAGGCCTTAAGGTCAACAATTAATAAATGGAACCTCATGAGGCTGAGAAACTTCTGTAAGGCAGGAGACACTGTCAACAGAACAAATTGACAGCTTACAGACTAGGAAAAGATCTTCACCAACCCTACATCTGACAAAGGTCTAAAATCCAAAATATATAAAGAACTCAAGAAATTAATTACCACCAAACCAAGTAACCCAATTGAGAAATGGGGCTCAGACCTAAATAGAGAATTCTCAACAGAGGAATATTAATTGCTGAGAAACACATCAAGAAATTTTCAACGTCATTATTCATCAGAGAAATGCAAATCAAAGTGACTCTGAGATTCCATCTTATACCCATTAGAATGGCTAAGATCAAAAATTCAAGTAACACCACATGCTGGCAAGGCTGTGGAGAAAGAGGGACACTCCTTCATTGCTGGTGAGAATGCAAACTTGTACAACCACTTTGGAAATCTATCTGGCGGTTTTTCAGAAAACTGGGAATAGGGCTTCCTCAAGACCCAGCTATTCCACTCCTTGGAATATACCCAGAAGATGCACCAGCATACAACAAGGACATATGCTCAACCATGTTCATAGCACCCTTGTTCATAATAGCCGGAAGCCAGAAACAGCCTAAATGTCCCTCAGTTGAAGAATGGATAAAGAAACTGTGATACATTTACACTATGGAATACTACTCAGCTATTCAAAACAAGGAAATCCTAAAATTTGTGGACAAATGGATGGGACTAAAGATGGTCATACTTAGTGAGTTAACCCAGAAGCAGAAAGACTCACATGGTATATACTCACTTATAATGGGGCACTAGTTCAAAAGACATGTCCCACAAAAGTCTTCACTTACCAGGAGATTTGGGTAGATGTGAGGACATCCTACTGGGACTCTAGGTAACAGAAATAAAGGAGATGGGGGAAATAAGGACCCAGAGCATCTTCAAAACCTATGAGAAGAACATCATGATGGATGGATTGGGGGCCAGGAAGGTCTGCTCAAACTATTGCACTAACTAAGGACAATACAATAGTAAACATCAAACCCCTACTCTGATCTACCCAATGGACAGGCCATACTCCTCACTTATGTGAAGAGTGCGGACTGACTTTGATATGAACTCTGATGCTCCATATTTGACCAAGATGAGACTTGATAGCCTATGACCATATAGTGAGGGAGGAAATCACCCTTGGTCATAGATCTAGGGGAGGGGAATAAGGTGAAAACAGGAGGGAGGGAGGAATGGGAGGATACAAGTGATGGGATGACAATAAAGTTTTAATCTGAATAAATTAATAAAAGTTTAAAAATGAAATAAATTAGAGTAAAAGAAAAAGTGATTACATTTAAAGGGAGTCCTAATCCAATCTGACAAGTGTTTGAAGAAGGCTATGTAGAAATGGGGGAGGAAAACAACCCCTGTGTGACAAAGAGGGTTGAGTACAGGATCATACTGCCCTTATATGTATCTTGAACACTAGCCCCCAATGCTATTTGAAAATATGAGTCTCTTGCATAAACCAACAGCTCTCTACCATAGTGAACTAGTGGGAAAATCCATGATATCTTTTGAAGATGATGGCATTTTTGCCTTTGTGGACATTCTTCAAACAGGTATAACAATATTAATAAAATACCAACTAACTCCCCTTAAGGGAATTCTCATGAGCAATATGTAAAATTATTAAAGTCATCAAAAGAAGAAGGAAGAAGAGAAGGAGAAGGAGAAGGAGAAGGAGAAGAAGAAGAAGAAGAAGAAGAAGAAGAAGAAGAAGAAGAAGAAGAAGAAGAAAGTGAGGAGGAAGAGGAGGAGGAGGATGAAGAATTACAATCTAAGAAAAATACACAAACATCCAAAAGAATAGTGATAAAAAATATTATCCTGCACAGGATTTTGAAAATCAACACAAATAATTAACATTAGTTAATAATGATACATGTATGTTCATTCATGATTTTTAAAAATATATCATATCTATAAAAATTATCAAATAAATAAATATAAAATATGAAATATATAAGAATAGTATAGTGGCTATGCAAATTTTATGAATCTAAACTTTTACATGAATGAAAACTGATATGTGCAATGAGAGAAACATAGTTTAAACCTAAACATAGTTTTTAAAAATCTCTTTGAAATATCTTCCTGTTACTTTGCCTCACTTCTTTTGTAAGTCCTTTATATAGTTTTCATTATTCAAGAGATATATTAGCTTTAGATTACATTTTAATTGAATTTTAAATATGATATTGTGTATAAAATGGGATTTTAAGATGTTATTTTAGGTGGTATAATAGTTACAAAAAAGTATGAGATTACACAGAAGAAATTCTTGTTAGAAAATATATAGAGACATATTTAGGACAAAAGTGATGTGATGGTTGCAATTCACTTTCAGGATATTTTTGAAGACATTTTAAATATATTATTGAATAATACATGAATTGAAAAATGTGAACAACTGATAATTCTAGCTGAATGAAAAGTAAATTTTCTTTGTCCTATTTTTTCAAAATACATTATAAGTTACAAATTCAGAGAAAGATAAGAATAAATAATTTAATGAATCCAAATGATTTTGAAAACCTAGCATTCCCAAGCATTTTGTTACATGTTACAAAATGTCATGATGTGTTATTGGTGAACTATGGGTTGAAATTATGTGTAAACACTCCTTTCGCCTCTGTGTCAACCTCTCTTGCTATGCATCTATGTTCCTGGGAGTTTTTCTTAAGAGACATGGTCCAAATAAAATTGCAGTAATGGGTTAAACAAGCCAGGAATAGCCTTTGTGGTCCAGTTTCTAAATGTTGAGAAATCCTAGGCTTAGTAGGAGTCCTGTATGGGACAGTCTGAATTTCTGGACCAATTAGGATTGGAGGCTTTCTTCAAAGCTGTTCTAGGTGCTGTCCTGTTATGATGAGTAACAGCAACTGAAGAGCTTGAGGCTGAAACATGAAGGATGCAGGATGTTAGCCTCCAGCATGCTGAGAGGAATGAATCCTGTCAGGTCTGACCCAGCATCAGTGTCTGTTCTTTTGCTGTGAAAACATACAATTTCTCACAAGTACTATACAGTCCTGAAATAATAAATGAAGTAGGTGTGCGGGATGCACAAAACAATTAAGGCTGGCACCCTGCACTTTGTATGAGCAGAAGGAAGATGTGTGTAAATCTTCATTCATGCCATAAGAAGAATGCGTCTAGTAATGTCACCAGGATTTTGTGACCAACAAGAAGCCTTGTCTATGCATAGAGATTCATGTCTCAGCCAGTCCCAGAGCTATTCTCACGTAGTGGGATTGGCAATATAACTTAACTGCTTGTTCTGCAGTTTGAATTCTTTACATCCCAGATTGTAACCCCCTCCCTCATTGCCTCCCTATCCCTCCCCTACTCCTCAGAAAGGGGGATCTCTCCTTTCCTAACATCTGACCTCAGCCTATCAAGTATCATCTGCACTTCCTGTGTCCTCTTCCCCTGTGGCCTAGCAAGTACACCCTGCCATGGGGGAGTGATCAACATTGGGAGGCCCGAGTCAATGTCAGAAGTAGTCCCTCTTCCCCATATTCTGGGATTCACAAAGAGACTGTGATGCCCATCTACTACATCTGAGAAGAAGATCTAGATCTGCATCATATACGGTCCTTGACTGGAACATCAGTCTCTATACTATAATGTGGTTACCCTGTATTAAGTGGCTAATATCCGCTTATGAGTGAGTATGTACCATGCGTGTCTTTCTGAGTCTGGGTTAGGTCAATCAGAATGATTGTCTCTAGTTCCATCTACTTGCCTACAAATTTCAAGCTTTCCTTGTTTTTAATAGCTGAATAGTGTTCCATTGTATAAATGTACCATAATTTCTTTATCCATTTGAGAGAAATGGGTTGAGAGAAATCTGGGTTGTTTCCAAATTCTATTACAAGTAAGGCAGCTATGAACACAGTTGAGCAAATGTCCTTGTTTTATGGTGGAACATCTTTGGGGTATATGTCCAGAAACAGTATGGTTGGTCCCTACATAGGTATTATTTGCCCCAAATCAGCCTGAAGAAACCTTAAAAGAATGACATCCCATTTATCCTAAGGGGGATTGGTAGGTTTTTTGTTTGCTCTCTTTGGCTACAGATACTTCTTTCTATTGGAAGTTGGTTATAAGTTATTATTGGTCATATTCAGAGATAAAATGAAGTTTTACTCAGAGATGTCTCTCTTTTCCTTTATCTTCCTTTCATGGGATGAAAAGAAAAAAATGAGGACTATAGAAATATATACAGATGATAGAGGAAAATTAGATTATTGAATCTACTCTTCAACTTAAGGCCTCAGTTGTTACTCACTAATAAGGTAATTTTTAACTCATTGGTATAGAATTTTGTATATTGATACAAAATAAGTTTATATTTGATACATTGGTATAGAATTCAAATTTAAGATTATTTTTCACACACTATATATATATATATTTATGTATGTATATATAGATCTACTCTAATATGATGTATTGTACTCATAGAACTCAATTATAATACAAGGATACTTCCACTACCTTGACACTGTTATTGCAGGCTATTTAGAATAATTAAGTAATACAAGCTAATTGTTAGTTGATGAAATCATGCTCATTCCAATTACTAGTCTATTTTTATCACAAGATAATACATTCTAGGTTTAACAGATTGATATGATTCTAAATATAGATAGGTAAAATAGATAAGGTCTTCAAAAACCTCAGAGGCCTACAGAATATGACATTTAAAGATGTTTTTATTATTTTTAAAATTCTTTGAAAACAAGACAGGTTTACTTCTGACAACGCCCAACCTACCTCAAAGAAGATGATGAGCATTGAAGAACCTCCTTATGGAGATGGCTTCAAATGTAGCAAACAAGCCACTGGGAAAAAGTCCTCTTTTCTGCCACAGACAGAATTCTGCCTAAAAATGGGCAAGTTTGGATGCAGGCAGAGTCAATAGCCAGACTCTGCCAAGACAGGGTAAGCAAGTCCTCAGTAGTTCCTGCTTCACGAATATGTATGTTGATTTATTGGGCCAGAAGGCTGAAGATGATGCTCCAATGTTATTGAGTGTTGGGTGACTGTTCAGGCAGTAAACTGTCTCTGTTATTATTTCCTTTAGGAAGCTGACAACATCCACTTCCTGTCTACTCAGGTAATTAAGTTTTATTCCTTCTCAAGTCTCTGATGGAGATGACTACTAGATAGTTTAGTCTTATAATTAAGCCTAGTTGTTTAGGGGTCAAGATGTTTTTAGGTCAAGATAGATGTTTTAAGTTGATAGAGATGAGATATGATAGATATTGCTTTACATTCAGAATTTTAGGCTCACCAATATCGGAATGATGTTTTATTCAAGGCTGCCCAATACAAATAGCCAACACACTAGGAACATAACTTTTATATGATTCCTGATTATTTCATGGTTCTTCTTGCTGTATGTAGTTTATTTCATTTATGCATAATACTGTAAATATATATATATATATATATATATATGTTAAAAAGGCAAAAAAAAAGAGAGAGAGAGAGAGAGAGACATGGTCCATAGGCATCACAGATGGGTAGGACTACCGATTGTCTTCCTTCCTGGGTAGCTTGAATGGTACCTTAGGATTAAACACAGGCATCAGAGATATTACAGCAGATCTAACCCTAAGGTACCACTTAAGCTACCAAGGGAGAAAAACAAGTGCCTCCTAGAAATTGAAGGTGATGCTTCAGCAGTAGGAATTCACCTTCAGTTCCCAGGAGGCAGCTGAAAGCAACAGAAATAGCCTATAGCATTTAGGCATACTCTTGGATACCCCTGGAACACTTGGAAACCATTTGAGCAATGGGAGAGTAATACTGTTCAAATTACTTGGTCACAAAAGTCCCTGAGCTGGAATATAGAATTATTTGTTCTGTCTACTTCACTTATGAAAGAAACAAATTGAAAAACATCAATTTCTTTAAAAAAAAAAAAAAGCCTATAGTCCTTTAGGCATGCCCTGCCGTATTACTTTTCTCCATTTATTTTTTTTACAAAATCCTCCCTATACAAGATTTTTATTATGCAAATGATCCATTAGTTATGCAAACACTAAAATGTAAAGAGACAGAATAGAAAAGTCAAAACATTCCTAGTTCTCCTGGAAGTTTTTTTTCTCCTTTATTAATTTATTCTTGTTACATCTCAATGGTTATCCCATCCCTTGTATCCTCCCATTCTTCCCTCCCTCCAATTTTCCCCTTATTCCCCTCCCCTATGACTGTTCCTGAGAGGGATTTCTTCCCCCTGTATATGCTCATAGGGTATCAAGTCTCTTCTTGGTAACCTGCTGTCCTTCCTCTGAGTGCCACCAGGTCTCCTCCTCCAGGGGACATGGTCAAAGGTGAGGCACCAGAGTATGTGAGAAAGTAATATCACACTCTCTACTCTACTGTTGAGAGTGTTCTGTCCATTGGAAGTTTTTATTGGAGTGCACAGTTGTTTGTAAAATGTGGTACAATCAGAAAGGCATTTCGTTTGAGAAGTGCTCAGTGCCCCGCAAATACATACAAGGAGTGTTCTGATCTACGGTGTAAACATTCACTTCCTCTATGAACAAGCTTTAACCTCATGGCAGATTATGAGAATGGAGTGGGACGCTACCTTCAATGGTTGAGCTGTGTAGGCTCCTCACACCCACCGCTGCTCTTGTCTACTTGCATAACTTACATCTGCTCAAAGACCTCCTGAATCATACTGTGCATCGTTGAGTGAAGACAATTCTTATTTTCCTTCGCTGTTAGTAGGCTGCCCTTAACTTCTGAGATAACCCCAGCATGTTACAGTTAAGCCTGTTCATTTCACTGGCTGTCATTCCCCAGCCCACTGGGAGGGATGCTCCACACCTGCATCCTGCAGAAGTCTCCGCTCACCCTGAGCACTACTGTTCTCCTTCTCACCTCCCTCGTTCCACAGTCTACCATTCCCTGGCATCTTGTAACAGATCGCAGCTCACAAAGAGTTTTTTTGAAATTTCTGAATAACAATATTTTAAATGGCTAGCAGAGAAATCACAAATTCCCTTGTATTCAGTTACTATAGTATTTAATGTAGCCTTTGACACTGTGTATGCTCTTATCTCGGCATTTATATTGTAGCTCTCTTGACCTCTAAAGCAACCAATGTCATTGGGTTTCCTTGACATATGAATCGCTGCTCATTTTTAGCTCCTCTGACAGCTTGCTGTCTGTTTAACTGCTATATTTAGACACATCTCCCTTATTTCTGAACATATTTATATGTGTTTTTTCAAAATTTTCCTTTTTGCACCTTCTGTCCAAGAACCATGCTTTTTTTTCTCCCAGAAATATATAAATATGCTATGTAAAGTATGTGGGAACTCAGGACCATTATCTCAGTGGTTTTTTAAAATGGGTCTTCTTCTATAATGCTCAATATTATTTTTCAACTGATTTATATCATGGAAATATTTGGTAGTGTGGTAAACTGATAACTCCACATCACAGCCACCCATCTCACTCCTCCTTATTTTTAAAGTGTATCCTCCATTTGAATCAGAAGTTTTCTTCTTCTAATCAATTCTGTCAATTAATGTCCAATTCTACTTCATGAGGCTTCATCGTAGATCTATCATGGAGGAAAGATTAAAATGACATATCAATATGAAAAAATCCACCTGAATTGGTGGTTATGATGCTGTTATTACTTTATAATTTCAGTAAAAATTTAAATTATACAGTTCAGACAGGTAAGTTCCTGGGACATAAATTATACTTCAACATATCTGTTTTTCAAAACAAAGCTTGTGAAAGTCTTTTGTTCATTCACTGGTTACTCAGGTCCTTTGCTGATTGCTGGGCCACTCATAAGCAGGCGAGTGTCCTGTCCTGTCCTGTCCTGTCCTGTCCTGTCCTGTCCTGTCTTGTTCCTGTCCTGTTCCTGTCCTGTCCTGTCCTGTCCTGTCCTGTCCTGTCCTGTCCTGTCCTGTCGTCTTGTGTTCCTGGATTGCTAAGGCTGCTCATTCTCTGCACCCCTATGCATTGTGGCTCCAATACATTTGTGATCCATAGCGATTCTTTATTATGTAGTTAGAATAGTGTTAACTACATCATGTTTATTCGCTTTGCAATGCTGCGTAAGTGACTCTTTTTTCTTATAGTAATTGGAGAATAAAGTAATTTAAATCTACATCACTTGAATTATCCTTCCCATAAGAAGTCTGTATTATTTTTTAAACACACAAAGTAGAAGTAGTTCTTATAAAATCCAAAAGACTATAAACACTGCTGTCTCCATAACATTAGCCAATCATGCAGCAGCATGGTGCCCAGCTTTGTCAAGAATACCACATAAAGTCCTTAAAAAACAGTTTCACAACATTTACAATACATATTCTCAGTTACCTGTATAGAGACAGGCATTCTACAATGAAAGACAGTGCTACATGAGTTCCCACATTAATACCATGATTCTGTACTTCAGGGTAAAATGTAGAATATACTGCTTTTCCAAATTTATTCTTTTCTTTCTTTCTTTCTTTTTTTATTTTTTTCTCCTTTATTAATTTATTCTTGTTACATCTCAATGGTTATCCCATCCCTTGTATCCTCCCATTCTTCCCTCCCTCCCATTTTCCCCTTGTTCCCCTCCCCTATGACTGTTCCTGAGGGGGATTACCTCCCCCTGTATATGTTCATAGGGTATCAAGTCTCTTCTTGGTAACCTGCTGTCCTTCCTCTAAGTGCCACCAGGTCTCCCCCTCCAGGGGACATGGTCAAAGGTGAGGCACCAGAGTACGTGAGAAAGTAATATCCCACTCTCCACTCTACTGTGGAGAGTGTTCTGTCCATTGTCTAGATCTGGGTAGGGGTTTAAGGTTTACCGCCTGTATTGTCCTTGGCTGGTGCCTTAATTTGAGTGGGACCCCTGGGCCCAAATCTGCCTATCATAATGTTCTACTTGTAGGCTTCCAGGACCCTCTGGATCCTTCTACTTTGCCATTCTCCCATGCTTCTCTCATCTAGAGTCCCAATAGAATGTCCTCCCCTCTGTCTCAGTTTCCTGGTAAGTGAAGGCTCTCGTGGGACATGCCCCTTGGGCTAATATGCAGATATAAGTGAGTATATACCATTTGAGTCTTTCTGCTTCTGGGTTAACTCACTCATTATGATCATTTCTAGCTCAATCCACAAATTTATTCTTTTATCCAGAAAATATGAGTTAGCTGGACCTATGATTATGGTATTTTTAAAAAATAATTCAACTATTCTTTGTGATCATTTACACACACACACACACACACACACACACACACATCAGATAGCATTGTGAATTATTGCTGAGACATAGTATTGAAACAGACACCATATTTGATGTTCACAAGCTGAAAACTGTTCCTTCCAGCTGTTTTCTGGGGCCTGGTGACCGGAGAGTTCTCCACTTTCAAGCCAAACCCCAGTTTTCACCATGCTTCTATCACACCCATGTCTAAGGCACGTACTCTACTAATAGTCACTAATGTCACATTTGCCCTGAAAGCAATTCTCTTCACAGTAAAAGTTCACTTCCAAAACACTACAGGTAATAAATTTAATCAATATTTTTAATTTGAATAAATTTTCCCTGACAAAGATTTGGCATTGGCCATTTCACAAGCACTTAACCAGTTATTAGAAAAATCTAAAACGAAATAGATGTTGACACACAGCTCCCTCTTGCCATTTACCTGTTTTACTTTAATTGACCTCAGTCTCTAAATCGATTTGGGTCCAAATCAGTTTTCAAATAACCTTTCACATCACTTTTGCTCTATGCACTTCTGTCTTGGATACTTTAAAAAAATTTTTTTGCATTATTTAACTGCCCTCCTCAGTTAAAATGACTGACATATTAACTTTATAATTTATTTTTTTGCATGCTGTAAACGTGAGAGTCAAACTGCTATGGAAAAACAAAACAAGAGAAGTCTTTAAATAAGTAATATTAATACCTAGCCTCAGAAACCACAATTCCACTTATGTGTACACAGTCGAAACTGTAGGAGCCACAGTCTCAAACCACATCTTAATTGCACTAGTTATCGTTGTATTAATCACAATATAGGAAACAACTAAAATATCATCAACAGATGAATAAATAAAAACAAAATCATGATATGTAATACAGCCGACTAGTATTAAGCCTTGAAAAAGATGGAAATTTGACTTGGGACAACAGAGGTAAATCTTGAAACATTATGCTAAGTTAGTTAATTCAGTGTTAGAAAGGTAGATGGGCATGCCTTGGAGTAAGCTAGCATCTTTCCTGTGTGGATTCTGCCTCAAGCTCCCGCCTTGAGTTCTTGAACACTAACTACTCTCTCTTACATTACTGCCCTCTGACCTCTGTCTACTCACATTTATCCCCACAAATCTTTCTCTTGTATTAATGTCTATTCATTTATTTTTGTAACCCACCAAGACCAACAAGGGCCATTTTTGACCAATGATTTGGAACTATCCATTTTAGCTTGGTGGGCTGTGGAGAGTATGTGAAACTAAACAGTGATCCCGCCCTTTCCCCGTCTATCAATAGTCAAGAGGTCAAAGGTCAAAAGTAGTTCTTGTCAACCACGCCCCTTGACCGATTCTTTTTGGGTTAGCCTTTCGTGATACCAGTGGCAGCACCTACTGTTGATGTGAGATAACGACTATAGTGGCTAACTAAGTGTAAGGAATTGTGTTTTGTGATCAATTTTAAAGCTCTTCTATGCTCTCTATGCCTCTCTTCTGCAATGTTTCCTGAGCCTTATCAGAAGTCTTGACATTCAGCACTGTCCGCTGTGAGGAGAAGCTTCTCTGATTAATCTGGAAGCTGCTTTCATTTATGGGCACAAGCATAGCTGTGCAGAAGGCACAGGAAAGTCTCTAGAAAAATTTCTTGATTAATGATTAATGTGAGAGGTTTCCAACCCACTGTGGTTGGTGCCATCCCTGGGCAGGTGGTCCCAGGTTGTGAAGGAAAGCAGACTGAGTAAGCCATGGGGAACAAATCAGGGAAGTAAGCTTCAGTTCTTGCTTACCAGTCCCTCCCTTTCCTGAGTTCCTGCTTTGGTTTCTATCGGTGATGAGAACTGCATAAGATAGAGAGGTACGGGAAGAATAACCCCTTTTCTTCCCAGGTTACTTTAATCATGGCACTTCTCACCGAGACAAAACGTGAACTCACAAATCTGTTGCTATGCTCAGTGTCTGCTGCAGAGGACCACATCAAGATGCTTGTTTACCTTGAGTAGCATCTCATGGTTAATGGCTTGTGTGGGCTCACATCCTCCTGCCACAGCTTCCGGCTCAGGCAGCCCCCCGTTTTCTCTGCTGCACATTCCGCCCCACTTGAGGGTTTGGATATTTTGTGTTCTCCCCCATATGTTCAAGCTGTATTTCTGGGACACTTGCAAATAAGCTGCTACGTGTAAATGTTGTAGGCCTTTGAATTTATACATAATGCAGTGTTGTGAAGTATAAAAGAAGCAGCTAAATACAACTTTTGCAAAAATATTAAACTCGTTTGTCAACTGGAAAGTGCTAAACTCTATTAACCTTGGACATTTTTTAAAAAAGAAGCTTTAGTCATTTCGCAAGGCTCACTGAAAGTGATTTGCTCCTGTTGACTGTGGTACTGAAATGAAACTGTCATGAGACTAAAATAACATACAAATCCTCCAAGATCACATATGCCATCTTCCTCATGTCTGAAGGGACAACAAAATCAGGGGTGATTAAAAGCCCAACGTTCACATGTATGGTACAATGCATATTTAGACGACTTCAAAGTGATGGCTTCTTCTTCTTCTTCTTCTTCTTTTTACACCCTGAAACAAAAACATTTTTAAATTTATTCATATTTCGTCTTGATTGTTCCCCTCTCACGTGTATCTTCCCATTCCCACTCTCCCTCCTCATCCTGCCCTATTCTCCCCGCTTAGACCTTTGATAGAATGGGCCATCCTCCCCCACCATATGACCACAGCCTATCAGGTCTCATCCAGATACCCTGCATCCCCTTCCTCTGTGTGCCAGCAGGGCCTCCCCACCAAGGGGAAGTGATAAAATCAGGGACATCAGAGTTCATGTCAGAGGCAGTCCCTGTTCCCTCCATAACCAGGGAGGTCCTGTACCCCTGTTTTTAATATTTTTATTTGTTGACATTTACATTAATATTATTGCACACATTTAAAATAAACTACATACAAGATTAAGAACCATGAAAACATTAGGGATTATATAACTGTTATATTCATAGTTTTTGGCTATTTGTATTTGGCAATCTTGAAGAAAACATCTTTCTTATCTTGGTGAGTCTAAAATTCTGAATGCAAACCAATATCTATCATATCTCATTTCCATTAACTTAAAAAACACCTTTCTAGACCTAAAAACATCTTACCCTTAAAAAACTAAGCTTAATTGTAAAGCTAAACTATCTGGTCTTAACTCCATCAGATGTTTGAGAAGGAAAAAATTAATCACCCAAGTAAACAGAAAGTGCAGGTTAGCAGCTTCCAAAGAGAAAAAAAGAGAGAGAGAGAGACTTAGCTGCCTGAACAGTCACCTAACCCTGTTTTTAATTAGATATTTTGGTTTGGTGTTGTTTAATTTTTTGAGTTCTTTATATATTTTGGATATGAGCGCTTTGTCAGATGTGGGGTTAATGAAGATCTTTTCTCAGTCTGCAGGCTGTCACTTTGTTCTCTTGACAGTGTCCTTGCCTTACTGAAACCTTTCCAATTTCATGCGGTACCATTTATTAAATGTTGATCTTAGAGCCTGAGCATTTAATGTTCTGTTCAAGAAGTTGCCTCATGTGCCAATGAGTTCAAGGCTCTTCCCCATTTTTTCTTCTAACAGATATAGTGTGTCCGGTTTTATGTTGAGGTCTTTAACCTTCTTAGACTTTAGTTTTCTGCATGGAGGTAAATATGGATCTACTTGCATTTTTTTTACATGTAGACATCCAGTTAGACCAGCACAATTTGTTGAAGATGCTAACTGTTTTCCATTGTATGGTTTTGGCTTCTTTGTCAAAAATCAGGTGTCCATGGGTATATGGGTTTATTTCTCGGTCATCACTTCAATTCCATTCATCAACCAGCCTATATCGATGCCAGTATCATGTTGTTTTCATCACTGTTCTCTATAGTACAGCTTGAGATCAGGGATGGAGATTCCTCAGGACAATCTGTTATTGTACAGGATTGTTTTAACTATTCTGGGTTTTTTTTCCATATGAAATTGAGAATGAACCTTTCAATGTCCATAAAGAATTATGTAGGTATTTTGATAGGAATTGCATTGAATCTGTAGATTGCTTTTGGTAAGATGGCCATTTTTACTATGTTGATCCTCTTGATCTATAAGAATGGGAGATCTTTCTATCCTCTGATATCTTCTTCAATTTCTTTCTTCAAAGGCTGGAAGCTTTTTCCCTACAAGTCTTTTAATTGCTTGGTTAGAGTTACTCCAAGATACTTTATATTATTTGTGACTATTGTGAAGAGTGTAGATTCCATAATTTCTTTCTCAGCCCATTTGTCTTTTATATACAAGAGGGCTACTGATGTTTTAAAATTTATCTTTAAAAAGTATCCAGCCACTTTGCCAAAGGTGTTATCAGCTCTATGAGTTCTCTAAGGGAATTTGTGGGTCACTTATGTACACTGCCATAACATCTAATGCCGACAACTTTAGGATAGTTGCTACTATTAATTTACAACAGCTGGTTTGATCTTGTAGTTATTGCCTACTTTCTTTGAGATACAAATTTCATTTAACCTTTCTGTTTCAAGTGTACCATTAGAAGGGCTAGAATTATTTAATTTGAACCACTTGTTTTCATACCATGGCTTCTCATTATTTTCAGTTTCAAAGCAAAATCAATGAAAATATCCCATTAAATGCCCTGTAGCACTGATAGTTCATCAATAATAGATTCAATCTTGATGTCACTCCTTCCTCTGCTGTGAAGGTGGGGAGTTCTGGAAGGGAGACTGCAATCTGGATCAAAGTACATGAATTAATTAAAAGTATTGGAAGTTATCTGTGATTAATTACATATATATCTTACAAGATCCTCTGTATACTCTAATACATTTATTTAAGCATCATACTTGTAAGCAATAATGGTATATGAAGCTGGAAACTAGAGCAAATAAGTATTCTGATCCCTGGCACGGAGCCAAATAAAACAGCAAATGGTACACTTAGCTCAACCATATCCATAACTGCATCAGATACTACAGTTCATAATACCTGAACAGCAATGCCTGTAAAATCTGATGAAAAATCAGATTGATTTTTGTGTTTGATCAAACCACTGCCAAGTAAAAAACTAAATGGTACGCCTTACAAACAGTAAGCTTCATAAATCTAAAGTGGCTAGATTGATCACACAATGCCTTGGCAAGATGCACAGGGGAATAAGTAATGTATTCCATATAAAGTTCAATTCACCAATAATAGTAACTTTAAATTCGTACAAGTCCAAAAGTAGTGCTCTAATCTCCATAGCATAAAACACTACAGTGGCAATTAATATATGATTGTCACAAATCACTTTTTTTTTTGCTTTGTGCAAACAACATTTGAAAATAACATTATAAAATTATTGAGCAAAGTGACCAAATTTAAAAGAAAAGTGTACAGGCAAAGAGAGTCTATAAATTTATTTCGATATGACTTCATGATATACTGGAAATGTGTATATAATAGTGATGCAAACTATGTTGTTATACTAAGGAACTTTTTCCTTATAATTAAGTTTGATATTTGTTATTTTCTTAAATGTTTGCAATGCATGTTTATTATATTTACCACCCATGCTCTCTTTGTCTTATCCCTCCCTATCCTCTTCTTTCCTACAAACTTCTTCCTCTAGTCCTTGGAAAGGGGAGCCCTCCTCCCCTAACATCTGATCTCTGCCTATCAAGTCTCATCTGTGTTAATTTTATTCCTTCTCAAGTCTCTGATGGGGTTGAAGACCACATCAGTTAAGTTTTACAATTAAGCATAGTTATTTAGGGGTTAATATGTTTTTATGTCTAGATGTTTTAAGTTGATAATGACAAGATATGATAGATACTGATTTACATTCAGAATTTTAGACTCACAGAGATAGAAAAGATGTTTTCTTTAAGGCTGCAAAATACAAATAGCCAAAACACTAAAAATGTAACATTTTATAATTCTTGATTGTTTCACAATTCTTCTTGCTGTAGGTAGTTTATTGTATATATGTGTAATAATATAAATGTATATGTAAAAATATTTAATAAAAAAGTGTAAAAAAAAACCTCTTCCTCACATTCATCTATATTTTATTTTGTTTTATAATCCATTGAGTTTTTAAAAGTGTCACTGTGTGCCCATAAATTTGGAGTTTTTCACTGAAGCATTGTATCTGCAGTGGAAACACAAGTAAATACAAGGATTTTCCCCTTCATAGAATCTATTAGTAGCTAACAGTTCAGCAGTAGGTGGAAGGCCCCTTCCCTTCCTAACCTGCCAATAAGCATGGATTATTGACCATTCTTACATTCTTGTACTGTATTAAGAGTGTCCCATGTGGCCTCTGAAACCTACTTACTTGAATAACATCTTCTATGTGGCTGGTTTCAAAGACGTTTACTAATGTGTACATGTACATAAGTGCACATCACATTCCAGGTGCTGTCGATGGCAACTGCCAGTAACTCACAACATTGCCCCCAGTTATGTTTAATCATCATCAGGAACAAGCCATATTATCAAAGTATCCCAATCATCATTAACAATTGATCACACTTTGTCTGCTAATGAAGGATAAAGTTTGATACATCTCTATTCCGCTACACTTTTGCCTTACCTGCAGACATGTCCACAGTGTCTGTGTAGCCACTGTTGCTGCTGTTACTTTTCATGAAGGCAGGAGTTTCAAACAGAGAATAATTTAACTTGTTCATATAAATTTTATGATTTTTGTTATTAATTTTACCCTTAGTAATTAGATTTTGATTTTGTGTAACTATATATACAACTCTACATTAATAGAGTGCTTGTAATTTTTTAATATTTATATGTATATATTGTATGAAAGTTTTTAAGATTTTAATGTAATGGTATCAACCAAAAAGAATGCAATAAGACTTTGTAGTACTCTCTTTACCGTGTGTGTGTGTGTGTGTGTGTGTGTGTGTGTGTGTGTGTTTTGAAATAAAATTAACCACTCCCTTATAGCTCTCTTCCAACACTGTAGCCAATATTTGCAATATTTAGAAGTGCAAAAAATGTAGGTTATATGAGCCCATCTCACACAGCTGTAGTTCAGTGTTGCTGAATGTTGCAACACTTGCCTATCAGGCTCTGGGTGCTTGATTCTATCTGAGGCAATACAAAATGCTCGCTTCAATCACTGCCAGGTGTGGTGATGAATCTCTGTAGTTTCCGCACTCAGGTCTCAAGACAGGAGGATCACAGGTTCACACCTAGTCAGAGATAGTTACATACTGAATCTCAACAAAAAATAAAAAACACCGTGAACAAAGCTAGAAAGTATCTGTGACATAAACCATCACGCCCCATACTCTGCCAGTGATGGTTTATAACTGGTGAATATTTTCCTGTCCTAGCACAAGTGCTTACCCTTAAAATAAATTAATATTTCAATTTTTATAATGTTCTAATGTTGTTCAATAAATTTTAAATGCCATGTCATTCCCATGCCTTTACTGAAAGTAAATTTTGAATGTACTTTCCCAGAGGCAGACATTGCTATCATTCAAAGGCTTCATTTAAACGTTATCCATGGAGCTGATCTCAGAAACTTGGGCAGATGTTTTTCTGGTATGCTGGGGAAATGCCTACAGACACATGAAAGGATAGATGGTGATACGAAGTTTCAGATCTAGCTATCTTGCCTCATGAGATACACAGAAAAAAATCCTGGAAGTCTAAAACATATTTTTGCTTGCATTACTATGGATGATAACTATCAGTCGATTCACTAAAAAGTTTCATTTATCAGGGGAAAATGTACAGAACTCCATCTTTGTATCTAACCACCGTATAGCAGAATAGATTGTTCCTATAAACTCCTAAGAAAAAATTATCCTTAGGTAAGCTACAGATGCTATATAAGTTTTTCTGGGATTGATTTTTAAATAATATTTCTATAATAAATGAATCAGGCAAATCTTTATTTTAAATTTACCCTTTAAAATGGTTGTTGGGCAGAGTAGAGTCGTTGGCTCTGCCTGCGTCTAAGCTGCTAAATTCCACTTGCGGTTTACTCAGGTAATTAATTTTACTCCTTTTCAAGTCTCTGATGTGGTTGAAGACCAGATATTTTATTTTTACAATTAAGCTTTGTTGTTTAAGGGTTAAGATATTTTTAGATCTAGATAGATGTTTTAAGTTGTTAAACGTGAGATATGATAGATATTGATTTACATTCAGAATTTAAGGAAAAATGGTTGTTGGCAATATGTTAATCATAAATAGCTATAAATATACTCAAATTAAGTAAAATATACTATTTCTTTTATTATAAATTTTATTATCAGCTCATCTTGAGATCTTTTTATTTAAACTTAGGGATTTTATGATGCATCGGAAATACTGATAAAGTGTTATTTTAAATAATACTGGTTGTTTTTCGTAGAGGTTTTCACATGTGGCAAAGTGAAGATACTTGGTGAGAGGTACTACGGAAAACCATTGCCAACCAAAATGCAGATTTGTGGATCCCAGTCCCAATAAATTCATCTACAAAACACTCACACGTCTAAGGTTCAGGCACCATTAGAGAAGATGGGGAGTAATGATTATAAGAGCCAGAGAATGAGGGTATTTGCGGTGGACTGTGTCTCTTAGTATCATCAAAAGCTATACCCATAAAGTCTCCTTAACACGACTGCCCAAATGGGAGCTGGATAAGGAAGACACGAACAAACTCACCAGATTTAATGGAGAAAACACACAAGGCTACAACCCCACACAAAGAACTACTGACAACTGAGTAAAGCTTGGAATGGGAGAGGTGACACACTCCGAGGAAGAGCACAACAACTGGTCCTGGGGCAGATAATTCTAAAATATGCACACAGGTAACAAAATATGGACTTAAAAGGTCATATTTAGGGATGTATGTATATGTATATACTAATATGCCTAGGTATTCAATAACAATAAATAAGAAGACCTGGATTTCAGGGAGTGTGGTAAGGAATATACGGGAAGGTTTTGAGGAAGAAATGAAATTAAACGATGATTAAAAACTAAAAACAGCAAAACAGAATCTTAGCAATAAAGGCAATTTTTTGATTGTTTATTTTTTTATTATCCTTTTCTTTCCTTTTTTAAAAATTTATATTATTAATTTATTCTTGTTACATCTCAATGGTTATTCCATCCCTTGTATCCTCCCATTCTTCCCTCCCTCCCATTTTCCCCTTATTTCCCTCCCCTGTGATTGTTCCTGAGGGGGATTACCTCCCCCTGTATATGCTCATAGGGTATCAAGTCTCTTCTTGGTAACCTGCTGTCCTTCCTCTGAGTGCCACCAGGTCTCCCCCTCCAGGGGACATGGTCAAAGGTGAGGCACCAGAGTATGTGAGAAAGTAATATCCCACTCCCCACTCTACTGTGGAGAGTGTTCTGTCCATTGGCTAGATCTGGTTAGGGGTTAAAAGTTTACAGCCTGTATTGTCCTTGGTTGGTGCCTTAGTTTGAGCATGACCCCTGAGCCCAAATCTGCCTTTCATAATGTTCTACATGTAGGTTTCTAAGACCCTCTGGATCCTTCTACTTTGCCATTCTCCCATGCTTCTCTCATCTAGAGTCCCAATAGGATGTCCTCCCCTCTGTCCCAGTTTCCTGGTAAGTGAAGGCTTTCGTGGGACATGCCCCTTGAGCTAATATGCAGATATAAGTGAATATATACCATTCAAGTCTTTCTGCTTCTGGGTTAACTCACTCATTATGATCATTTCTAGCTCAATCCATTTATCCACAAATTTCGGGAATTCCTTGCTTTTAATAGCTGAATAGTATTCCATAGTGTATATGTACCACAGTTTCTTTATCCATTCTTCTACTGAGGGACACTTAGGCTGTTTTCATGATTTGGCTATTATGAATAAGGCTGCTATGAACATGGTTGAGCAAATTTTCTTGTTGTGTGCTGGAGCATCTTCTGGGTATATTCCAAGGAGTGGAATAGCTGGGTCTTGAAGAAGCCCTATTCCCAGTTTTCTGAGATAGCACGAGATAGATTTACAAAATGGCTGTACTAGTTTGCATTCCCACCAGCAAAGAAGGAGTGTCGAAAGCATGTGGTGTCGCTTGAATTGTTGATCTTAGCAATTCTGATGGGTGTTAGATGGAATCTCAGAGTTGTTTTGATTTGCATTTCCTTGAGAACTAAGGAGGTCAAGCATTTCTTTAAGTGATTCTCAGCCATTTGATATTCCTCTGTTGAGAATTCTCTGTCTAGTTCCAAGCCCCATTTCTCAATTGGGTTATTTGGTTTGGTGGTGTTTAATTTCTTGAGTTCTTTATATATTTTGGATAAGAGACCTTTGTCAGATGTAGGGTTGGTGAAGATCTTTTCCCAGTTTGTAGGCTGTCGCTTTGTTCTCTTGACAGTGTCTCCTGCCTTACAGAAGCTTCTCAGCCTCATGAGGTCCCATTTATTAATTGTTGACACTAAAACCTGAGCTTTTGGTGTTCTGTTCAGCAAGTTGTCTCCTGTGCCAATATGTTTTAGGCTCTTCCCTACTTTTTCTTCTAACTCACTTAGTGTCTCTGGTTTTATGTTGAGGTTTCAATCCACTTGGATATGAGTTTTGTGCAAGGTGACAAATATGTGTCCAGTTGCATTTTTTTTACACATAGACCTCCAGTTAGACCAGCACCATTTGTTGAAGATGCTATCCTTTTTCTATTGAATGGATTTGGCTTCTTTGTTGAAAATCAAGTGACCGTATGTGTGTGGATTCATATCTGGGTCTTTGATTCAATTCCACTGATCAATTAGCCTGTTGCTGTGCCAGTACCATGCTGTTTTAATTACTGTTGCTTTATAGTACAGTTTGAGATCAGGTATGGAGATTCCTCTGGAGCACTTTTTATTGTACAAGATTGTTTTAGCTATTCTGAGTTTTTTGTTTTTCCATATGAAGTTCAGAATTGAACTTTCAATGTCTTTAAAAAATTGTGTAGGTATTTTGATAGGGATTGCATTGAACCTGTAGATTGCTTTTGGTAGCATGGCCATTTTTACTATGTTAATTCTCCCGATCCATGAGCAAGGAAGATCATTCCATCTTCTCATGTCATCTTCAATCTCTTTCTTCAGAGTTTTGAAATTTTTTTCAAACAAGTCATTTACTTGCTTAATTAGAGTAACTCCTAAATATTTTATATTGCTTGTGGCTAATGTGAACGGTGTGGTTTTCCTAATTTCTTCCTCTGCAAGCTTCTCATTTGTGTTGGGGAAGGCTACAGACTTTTTTGAGCTAATTTTGTATCCAGCCAATTTGCTGAAGGTGTTTATCAGCTGTAGGAGTTCTCTGGTGGAATTTTGAGGTCACTTATGTACACTATTATATCATCTGCAAATAGGGATAATTTGACTTCCCCTTTTCCCATTTGGATACCCTTGATCTCCTTTTGTTGTCTTATTCCTCTGGTTAGAACTTTGAGTACAATATTGAAGAGATATGGAGAGAAGGGGCAGCCTTGCCTTTTTCCAGATTTTAGAGGAATATCCTTGAGTATCTCACCATTTACTTTGATTTTGGCTATTGGCTTGCTGTATATAGCCTTTATTATGTTGAAGAAAGTGCCTTGTATTCCTGATCTCTCTAAAACTTTAAACATGAATGGGTGTTGGATTTTATCAAATGCTTTCTCTGCATCTAAAGAGATAATCATGTGGTTTTTTATTTTCAGGTTGTTTATATGGTGGATTACATTGATGGATTTCCATATATTAAACCATCCCTGCATGCCTGGAATGAAGCCTACTTGGTCATGATGAATGATATCTTTGATGTGTTCTTGTATTCGTTTTGCAAGTATTTTATTTAGTATTTTTGCATCGATGTTCATGAGAGAAATTGGTCTGAAATTCTCTTTCTTTGTTGAGTCTTTGTGAGGTTTAGGTATCAATGTGACTATGCCCTCATAGAATGAATTTGGTAATATTCCATCCATTTCTATCTTTTGCAGTAGCTTGAAGAGTATCGGTATTAACTCACCCTTGAAGGTCTGGTAGAATTCTGCACTGAAACCATCTGGCCCTGGGATTTTTTTGGTTGGGAGACTATCAATGATTGCTTCAATTTCTGTAGGGGAAATGGGACTATTTAGCTTGTTTATCTGTTCTTCACTCAACTTTGGCAAGTGAAATTGATCAAGAAAATCGTCCATTTCCCTCAGATTATCAAGTTTTGTGGCACATATGCCTTCAAAGTAGGATCTTATGATTCTTTGTATTTCTTCAGTGTCTGTTGTTATGTCTCCCTTTTCATTTCTGATTTTCTTGATTTCATACTGTCTCTCTGCCTTTTAGTTAGTTTGGCTAATGGTCTGTCTATCTTGTTGATTTTCTCAAAGAACCAGCTCGTGGTTTTGATGATTCTTTGGACTGTTCTTTGTTTCTAAGTTGTTAATTTCACCCCTGAGTTTGATTATTTCCAGATGTCTACTCCTTTTGGGTGTTTCTGCTTCTTCTTTTTCTAGGGCTACCAGTTGTGTCGTTAAGATGCTTATGTGTGATGTTTCCAATTTCTTTTTAAAGGCACTTAGTGCTATGAATTTTCCTCTTAGCACTGCTTTCAATGTATCCCACAAATTTGGGTATGTTGTTCCTTCATTTTCATTGAATTTCAGAAACTCCTTGATTTCTTTCTTTATTTCTTCCCTGACCCAGGTGTCATTTAGCAGAGAGTTGTTTAGTTTCCATGTACATGTAGGCTTTTTGTTATTTCTGTTGTTGTTGAATTGCAGCCTAAGAGCATGGTGATCTGAAAGGATACAAGGTATTATTTCAATCCTCTAGTATCTGTTAAGGCTTTCTTTGTGACCTACGATGTGATTAATTTTGGAGAGGGTTCCATGAGGTGCAGAGAAGAAGGTATATTCTTTCTTGTTTGGGTGAAAGGTTCTATATATATTAGATCCATTTGACCCATGGCATTGGTTAATGATGTTATTTCTCGGCTTAGTTTCTGTTTCAATGACTTATCCTTCAGTGAGAGTGGGGTGTTGAAGTCTCCCACTATTATTGTGTGGGGAGTGATGTGTGGTTTAAGCCTTTTTAGCAGATCTTTTACAAATGTGGGTGCCCTTGTATTGGGAGCATAGATGTTCAGAATTGTGATGTCATCTTGGTTGACTTTACCTTTGATGAGTATGAAGTGTCCTTCGGCATCCTTTTTCATTAATTTTGGTTGAAAATCTATTTTGTTCGATATTAAAATGGCTATGCCTACTTGTTTCTTGTGACCATTTGCTTGGAATATTTTTTTCCAATCTTTTACCCTGAGTTAATGCCTATTGTTATGGGTGCGATATGTTTCTTGAATGCAGAAAAATGTTGAATCTTGTTTATGCACCCATTTGGTTAGTCTGTGTCTTTTTATTGGAGAATTGAGACCATTGATGTTGAGAGATGTTAATGACCAGTGACTGTTAAGAGTCTTAATTTTGATGTTGATTCCAGTCAAGAATTTGTGTATTTGCATTTTTTCCATGGTCTAGTCATCTATTTCCTGAATAGTTTTGGCTGTAGCTTCACCCTTTGGGATGGAGTTTTCCTTCTAGTTCCTTCTGTAAAGCTGGATTTTTGGATAGATAATGTTTGAATTTGTTTTTGTCATGGAATATTTTGTTTTCTCCATCAATGGTATTGATATTTTTGCTGAGTAAAGTAGTCTGGCCTGGCATCTGTGGTCTCTTAGGGTTTGCAGGATCTCTGTCCAGGCCCTTCTGGCTTTTATGATCTCTGATGAGAAGTCGGGTGTAATTCTGATAGGTTTGCCATTAAATGTTATTTGGCCCCTTTCCCTTGCAGCTTTTAATATTTTTTCTTTGTTCTGTATGTTTTGTGTTTTGACTATTATGTGACAGGCAGTTTTTCTTTTCTGGTCAATTCTGTTTGGTGTTCTGTAGGCCTCTTGTATGTTATAGACATCTATTTCTTTAGATCGGGGAAATTTTCTTCTATGATTTTATTGAGAATAGTTTCTGGACCTTGGAGTCTGATATCTTCTCTTTCTTCAATGCCTATTATCCTCAGATTTCTTCTTTTCATGGTGTCCTTAATTTCTTGGGTGTTTTGTGTCAGGAGTTTTCCAGATTTGGCATTTTCCTTAATGGTTGCCTGAAGATCTGTGATTGTATCTTCTAGACCTGAGATTCGTTCTTCCATCTCTTGGATTCTATTAGAAAAGCTCACCCCTGTGTTGCTCGCCTTCTTCTCTGAGGTCTCGCGTTCTTGTTATTCTTCTGTCTGTGTGTTTATCATTGAATCCATTTTCATCTTCAGATCTTGAACTGATTTTTTATTTCTTTCATCTGATTGTTTGTATATTCCTGAGTTTCTTCCATTGCCTCCTTATAGGTCATTAGAGCTTGAACCGTTTCATTTCTTTCTCTCATCTGGTTGTTTGCATTTTCCTGAAAATTTTCCAGTTCCACTCTATGTGCTTCTTTTATGTGTCTCACCTGTTTGGCTGTGTCCTCCTGCATTTGATTATGAATTTTATTTGTTTCCTCCATAAGTATCCTCATTACTAAGGATTTGAGGTCATTTTCTTGTATTACCATTGTATTTGAATTCTCTGGGTTGTTTTCTTGGGATAGCTGGAAACTGGAGATGCCACGTGGTTTTGGGGTTTTTTGTGTATGCTTTTACGCTGTCCTTTAGACATCTTGGAGTCTTTGTTTTTGTTGGGTAGCTTTCACAGTTGGATGGAGGGAGTCTGATGATAGATTCACTTGTTATCTCACAATTTCCATAGGCTTGAAGCTCTGATACTTCACCGGTGTGGATGGCAGGACTTTTGGACTCTTACAGCCAGTGATCCTCAGCTCCCTTGTGCTGTGGGTCCTGCAATCGTTCTGGGTCTCTGATTGAGTGCTGGGTCAGGCCAAGGTATCCACTGCCTTCTGTGTTCCCTGCCAAGTCCAGCCAGGGACACTGGGCCCGAATCACATGCCAAGCTCAACTAGATTCTCAGGTCCTGAACCATCTGCTGAGCTCAGCTAGGGTCTGGGCCCAAAAGTCACACTGGGTCTAGCCAGAATTTTTGGGCTGGAACTGCGCACCAAGCTCAGCTAGGGGCTTTTGGCCCAAAGTGTGTGCTGTGGTCAGTTATTGACTCAGGGCCCGAACCATCCACCAAGCTCAGCCAGGAATCTGGATTCAAACTGCACACTGTGTCCAACCAGAGTCTTAGAGCTGGGGCTGCGCCAAAAGCTCTGCTAGAGTCTCTGGGCCCAATCTGTCTGCCAAGCACAGTTAGGGACTCAGGCCCCAAACTGCACGCCGAGCTCCACCCGAGTCTTGGGGTGGGATTGTGCACTGAGCTCAGCCAGGGACTCTGGACTCACACTGCATGCTGAATTCAGCCCAGGACTCCGGGCCTAAACTGCGTGGATAGTCCAGCCAGAGTCTTGGAGCCACCGAGCCTGTGCGCACAGCTCAGCTAGAGTCTCTGAGGCCAATCTGCCCGGCAAGTCCAGCTAGGGCCTCTGGGCTGAATCTGCATGCTGACCCTCAGCCTGTGTCAGTGCCCCAGAACTGCCCACTGAGCTGAGCTAGTGTTTTGGGCAGAACTGCTCATTGAGGTGAGCTAGTGGCTCTGGTGGAGCTGAGTGCTCCGCCCAACCTGCATCACAGCACGAGAACTGTGGCTGTGCTGAGCTGGTGCCTAGGGTGGAACTCAGCGCTCTGCCCAGTCTGCATCACAGCAGGAGAACTGCAGCTGCACTGAGCTGGTGCCTAGGGTGAAACTGAGTGCTCTGCCCAGCCTGCGTCACAGCAGGAGAACTTCGGCTGAGCTGAGCTGGTGCCTAGGTTGGAACTGAGCCCTCTGCCCCACCTGTGTCACCACAGGAGAACTGCGGCTGCTCTGAGCTGGTACCTAGGTTGGAACTGAATGCTCTGCCCAGCCTGTGTCATAGCAGGGGAGCTGTGGTTGAGTCAGGCTAGTGCCTAGGGCAGAATTGCTTGCTGCTCTGAGCCAGCATCTCCAAGGCACTACGCACTGAGCTGAACCCGGGACTCTGGGGCTAAACTGTCAGCCGAGTCCAGTTTGGGTCACCAGGCACCACACGACTCAAATCCTGTCCAGAGTCCCCTCTCCCGCAGCAACTCCCACCAGCCACCACACTAATCGCCTCCACCAGAAGGCTCAGAGCTGCAAATCTCAGCCACTGCCACTGCTGACGCTGGTGCTGCTGGCTGTCTCTCCCGCTGCTGCTCCAATTCGAGAAAGTCCGAGCTCCTCCCATGTGCAGGGGCACGCAGATTCTCCACACTGTGGTCCCTCTGAACCGTGGAGCACTCTTGCTGCCGTGGTGTGGGGACCTTGGTGGACCTTGGTGTTCCTGGCTCAGAAATCTGTACAATTCCCTGAATTGTTCACTGGAGCTTTCACACAGGGTCTATACTGCTCGCTGCTATCTTGGATCTCCAATATTGATTGTTTAAATGGTGCAAAAGATAAACATCTGGTTAAACCTTATTAGGTAAATATTAACTTTTTTCAAAAAATTTTATCACTTGGCTAGGAATAAAGTTTGACATAAGGCAGTTTCCCATGAAATTTGTA
The DNA here is from genome assembly GCF_964271855.1 of Acomys minous. Taxonomy (NCBI): domain Eukaryota; kingdom Metazoa; phylum Chordata; class Mammalia; order Rodentia; family Muridae; genus Acomys; species Acomys minous. Next base: position 93,397,069 of record NC_140483.1, read on the forward strand.
CAAGGTGGTCACACACTCATATTTCTAAAACATGTTTTTTAAAAATGATGACACTTGTGAATTTTATTTACGATGCAGTCTCATGGGATATCCTGTTTGTAGCAGGCCAGAGTAGAATTCATTTTCTCTTCATGTAAGCAAAACTAAGCAAACATCTCCTCTCTTTAACTGAGGACTGTATTCCAAGTCGACTCACACAGGCGGCTGGCCATTTTAGGTTAGAAGAACACTTGGTGGTCCTTAGAATGACTTGGGTTGAATAATCTTCGGTGGATTTTAGATGCTCTACAAGGATTCTTTTGTTCCACATTATCCCTCTTGATTGCAGAGCCAATAAATTCATCACCACCTTCCCAGTCTTGTTCTTTATGTGTCATTATCACTATGAGTGATAAACTGTTAATCTTCTCTCATAAACTTCAGCCACTAAAGACTCCTGTTTCCTGCTGCTTATGATGAGCACCCTTCATCCATAGGCACTGCAGATTCCCCCTTACCCGCTGGGATCAGCTTCAATCTTGCATTGTTAGCTTTTTGGCATTGTAGCTTCGTTTCTGTTTTTCCCCTTGGATAATGGTATTATCCCTTAACCGATTGCCCAGATGTGACTTTGACGGTTTTCCTTCTTTCATCCTTTACCTGAAACCAGTTCTTACTTCCCTAGGAAATCTGCATTTTATTATCCCATCAACATAGTAATGGATACTCCAGTAATGTGTAGCTGGTTTTTGAGGGTTATATCATTTGGAAATAAGCATTTGTATATCGGAAGGATAGGAAAGAACAGAGGAAGTTGTGGGCAGATGCCTGATATTGACATGGACAGTGTCAAGTCAAAGACCTAATGCCTAAGCACCATGCGAGCGACAAAGCCTTCTCCATTTGGGTCAGGCTCAAAATGGAGAAAGCCTTCCACTGGTCTGAGTATTAATGTTGACAATGTGTGAGGCGCCAGGACTTATTATGGATTATCTAGTGGGTGCAAAAACGAGAAACTGTATCTTTTTCCACCCAGATGTTTAAAATCTAACACTGTTCACCTAAAGAGACCTCCCACTAAGAATTTCTAACGTCTTCCCTGTGCTGTACATCATAGACTCACTGAGGTTCTCCGTTGTTGCTGCAGTTGGTGCCCTCTGTCAAGGAAAGAACAACACAAAAGCCTCCAGGTTTCCTGTGTGTGTCTGCTCTTTCTTCATTCCCTCAACACCACATCCAGGTTTCCAGGACCTAACTGCACACGGCATATTATTAGGATTCACACACAGTAATTCCCCCAGAGAAGTAAAAATATCTTTTAAGATATTTTATTCCAAAATATGTTTTATTTTACATAAAAAAGTAAGGTAAATTACATTAGATAAAGTTTTATTTTACATTTAATAAATTAATTCCGGGCTGGAGAGATGGCTCAGAGGTTAAGAGCAGTGGCTGTTCTTCCAAGTGTCCTGAGTTCAGTTCCCAGAAACCACCACCATGGTGACTCATAACCATCTGTAATGAGATCTGGTGTCATCCTCTGGCATGCAGGTCTACATGCAGAAAGAACACTGTATACATAATAAATAAATAAATATTAAAATGTTTTACATATACACTTATATGATTACACATAAATTCAATAAACTACATACAGCAAGAAGAACCACAAAACAGTTATTTTCCTAGTGTTTTGGCTATTTGCATTTGGCAGCCCTGAAGAAAACATCTTTCCTATCTTGGTGAATATAAAATTCTGAATGTAAATTAATATCTATCAGATCTTTATCAACCTAAAAACATCTATCTAGACCACAAAACATCTTAAACTTTTAACAACTAAGCTTAATTGTAAAACTAAACTATCTGGCCTTCAACCTCCTCAGAGACTTGAGAAAGAGTAAAATTAATTACTTGAGTAAACAGGAAGCATAGGTTAGCAGATTCCAAAATGAAAAAAAAAATCAGTGACTGCTGCCTGAACAGTCCAAAACTTGATAACACGGGAGAATCATCTTCAGCCTTCTGGCACAATATATCTGACAGACATTTTTGTGAAGCAGAAACTATTGAGGGCTTGCTTACCCTGTCTTGGCAGAGTTTGGCTGTCAACTCTGTCTGCATCCAAACTTGACCATTTTTAGGCAGAATTCTGTCTGTGCCTGAAACAAGAACATTTTGCTCAGTGGTTGGTTTGCCATATTTGAAGCCATCTCCATAAGGAGGTTCTTTGATGCTCATCATCATCTTTAAGGTAGGCTGGGTATTGCCAGGAGTTATCCTGTCTTTTTGTCAAAGAATCCTTAAACTAATAAAAAAAGAATCTTTAAACGAAATGTTCTATAGGTCTCTGAGGGTTTTGAAGACCTTATCTAATATAGGCTCATATCAATCTGTTAAACCTAGTATGTATATTCTTGTGGTAAACTTAGACTAGTAATTGACATGAGTGTGAGTTGATCAGCTAACAATTAACTTGTAGTACTTAATTATCCTAAACAGCATGCAAAGCAATTTCAAAGTATTGGAACTAAAACTTGTATTATAATTGAGTTGTATGAGTACAATACCTCATATTAGAGTAGAAATATAAATAATGTGTGTGAAAAACTATCTTAAATTTGAATTTTATACCAATGTATCAAAATTAACCTTATTTTCATCAATATACAAAAGTCTATACCAGTGAATTAAAAATAACCTTATTTGAGTAACAGTTAATGCCTTCACTTGAGGAGCAGATTCAATAAACATTTTATCCTATCATCCCTTTGTATTTCTATATACCCCTTTCTTTCTTTTCTTTTCTTTTTTTAAAGCCATCTTTCTTTGTTTACATTTTTATTGTAATTTACTCACATTATATCTGGATTGTAATCCTCTTGCTCTTACCCTCCTGTCCCCACTCCCTCCAGCCCCCATCTGTTCCCCTCCCTTAGACCTCTGACAGGTGGGGTCTCATGAAAAAAAAAAAAAAACAACAGACCTGCAGACATGCTCCTGTGTTTCCATTTAGAACTACATCCTCCTGTGACGACACCAGCACAAAGGCTCTTGCCATCATCATTATTATAAACCCTTCATTTCACAAGTCTGAGTTGGAAAACCAAATGCATTTACTGAGTGGCTAATCATCCCACCTCAGAGTATACTGCTTATCAAAAGCTGCAGTATTCCTTATGTGGTAAGGATTTCAAAACGAAGATTGTTTTAAAAGCTTATGAAGCATCTAAAGTTTTTCCAGTGCTACAAATTCATTTCAGGAGAATAATATTACAATTTACAGCACCATTTGGACAGGCTTTGAAATGGTATTTTGAGACATGTTAAACTTACCTACTAGCTTAAACATCAGAACAAAGAGAAATATGTTCATGGGTCATGAAAGGCATGTTTAGAATGTCAGGCTCTATTGAAGTACATCAGTGGTCCATGACTAGGAAGAAAGGATGGAGGCAGAAACAGTCCTCTTAAACAATGGCAGCAAAGCTCTTCACTCAGACTTTTTGAACAGTGTTTTTAAAGGCTTTTTATTTTGAGGAATTATATGGTGTGGAGTGTCATTCTCCTTCAGCATCCAGCTCCATAAATGGTTTTCACTCAACAAAAGATGCACCTATCTGATTTTTTTTTGTTGCCATGTATATGCCTGTGCCATTGAAGAAAGTTTCCTTTACAAAATTTCCGTTGAGATACTATAAAAAAATATTTTATCAGATTTCAGATAATTATCCCAAACAAGTGTCCAATGAAGCTTTACTTAGTATTCTTAGAGTGTGAATTTTTTCATTATTTATAAATATTTCTGTTAGAAGAATAATCCTGCAGATATATGGAACTAATGAATAATTTTCTGTGAAGTTAAACTAGGGAGTATGGAGTCAATGTATCAGGATATGATTCAATTCTTTCAAAGATAATGTCACTATAACAATTAGTTCTTGTAGTTCTGAAATTTTATACTGCAGTAAATGAGCCAAAGATATTCAATACAAGATGCAAAATACAAAGAAAAAATTTTAAAATTATTTGTTGTAATGTCCAAATCCTTATTCCAGTTTAAAAATACATTTTATCTAGTGCCACGCACATTCCATCTTTTTGCCTCCCTTGGGGCAGAGAAATATATCATCAGCACTCTGAAAAAGGGAGGCAGTAGCTCCTAGACACAGTTGTTTGTTGGAGAAACACTTGTAATGAGCATGCTTTCAAGATCTAGGGTCAACAAACTGAGTACTGAGAAGGCAACGCAATGCTCCCCTCCTCCTACATATTATGGAGACATCACTGGTGGCCCGAGAATGAGCACCAGACAACTAACAGTAGGAAGAGCTGGGAGACACTCATTCTTCCATGAGAGGTGTTCACAGACTTTGACAGCAAAGCCAGAGAGCCCAATCAAAGAGGGTAGATCGGATGGTCGTGAGACCATTTTGACTACAGCTGATGTCAAATAACCCCACTTCCCATCAGAGCAAAGATGTCAACCTCAGTGCAGGACTACCACCTCCTTCAGCCTGATAGGTATGCCCTGTAACAGGATTTTGTAGGGCATGGCAAAAGAAAAGGGAGAGTCTGAAGATGCGTACAGTCTTAGACGTGATATGGATGCCACTGTTATGAATGGGATAAATAGCTGTAAACAAAACTAATATTTAAAGTCCTTAATGAAGTTGATAGGGCTGTGGAGGTGTTAAGTAGCCAGCAGCACCTTGTTTTGTAAGGGGCTTTCTGGAGTGATCAGTAAGTGTGTGTCTAGATTCTAGAAGTCTGGAAAAATAATTTTGACAATCTTGTAGCTCATTGGCTGCCTTTATGTTGAAGAGGAGCCCTGTATCTCCTTCCTCTTCCTCTTTGGTTGCCATTTTCATTTAAGAAATTTTGCAAACCCCCAAAGCCTTGAATTCCTTAGCAGAGACATGGGTAGATTGGCAGGTTTGCAAGTTATGCCTATAAGCAGGTTACCACACTATCCAAAGGTTACATATGTCTTAGAGGAGATAATAAAAACCTCAACAGATAAAAGAAAAAATTACTTAGCTTTTGGTTTCAATCATATTTTAACTTTATACTGCTAATCTATTTCTACAGTGACCAAACTTACTTTACATCATATAATAATGAGAAAAGCCACAGAATTACTTGAACTCTCTTGAGCAGAAAACAAACAAACAAACAAACAAAAACAACAACAACAGCCATTGGGGTGGAGATTGCTGTCAGAAACTTTGTACACAGCTAAGCACACAGCCCATCTTTAGTAACTCCCTACCACCACTGCAGTAAGCTCATCTGCTTATTCCCTAAATGTTACCTGTAACTTTTGTCACTACTGTTGTGTGCAGTTATAGGCAAAGTAGACAAGTGCTGAAGCATCCTGTGCACACATTCCCAGCATGGCTTGACCAGGCCACTGTGTTGTTTCAGCAAAACTCTGAATGCTACAAACAAGTGTCCTCGTTCGTTTGGTCAGTATTTGATTAGTATTGTTTTCTGTAATTTTGTAAGTTTGTTTTGTTTTTGTTTTGTTTTGTTTTGTTTTCAGAGAATTTGATGTTTAGAATTGTCCCTCCAAACATATTAAGATGCTGTCTGGTACTCCTAAGGACGAGAATGATGTGATGTGCACTGAAGAAAAACTACACATGTTAGACAAGCTTTGTTCAGGCATGAGATATACTGCTGCGGACTGGGAGTTCAACGCTAATGAATCAATCATAAGGTACAAAGGCAAAAGAATTCAGCTACATCACCCAGGGACTGAAAATGTTAAACCTTTTCTCCACTAGGGCTGGCTTACACTCTTCAAAGGCAATGATGTGTGAAAAATAAACTTGCAAGTGAGAGAAGTTCAGCAGCTGCAGGTGATTTTTAATAACACCTGTTTGGTGTTACACAGGAAAGGGGCTAAGTTGAAGAGAAAAATCTGTTTTGTAACAATGTCAACAACTGTACCTAAAATGCAATTAGCATTTCAGTTAACTCATGTGGCAAGAACCAAATTGTGTACTTCCTTACAAAGTAACAAGCTCAAAATCCATGCATTTAGTGTCCCAGGTGACTTTATAAAATCAAACTCCTACCAAAAATGTGAGTATTCACTCTTTATTTAATTGTGGTTCATCTGTTCCACTTCTTGACAATAAGACAACCTTCTGTCTTTTAATCACAACTTGATTTTTCCCAAAGATTCAATCTGTTGAGATATTCTAATTAGAATACTTTGAACATCTAAGAGACAGCATTTATTGTCATATTTTGTAAAAATATACTAAATGGCTGCTTCATCCATCAGGACTATACCCTTTGCATTGAAATAAAAATACTTCTGGTGGTCTCTTGACAACAAAAGTCCATTTTTCCTAGTTTTACACTTAATGCAGTATCACGGGCACTTACTTGTATGTAAGTGGCTTCAATTATATTGTGTTAGTGCCACAATGCGCCCTGCCAACACCACTCATTCCAAAGCAGAGGTGGCAGAAGGCTTTGCGGACTGTGAATAGGGAGACATTGTCTGACTTAGTATAGCTATTCACAGAAGTGACACTTAGTCTTCCGGATTTCTACAACAATCACATCTACATGGACTCTTTGCTTCTGCTGAGTTTTTGAGACTTTGTGCCTTCTAGCAAGCGGATGCACTGTTTTTTGTTTTTGTTTTTGTTTTTAACTTGGCTATATATCCCATGTTAAGATTTTCTAATGTTTATGATTTATGTAGTGCATTCTAAATCTACCTAAAGGAAGTTCTATCTTGCAGGGGAAATGCCCTTTTATTCAAAGGAAATCTCATAAATATAAAATTTTGAATTTTTATTAACAGTACCAGAGCATCCAGAGAGTACAAAGATTTTAGATACTGTGATAGAAATAAAAGACTGTGCACAGAGGAAAAAAATCTATTTTAATTCATGGGCCACCTTCTGATTTAGAAAACGTCCAAGAAACCTGTGAACATAAGAAAGAAATAGGCTTTTCTGAGGCTATATCATTCCCTGAAAGCGTTTCTCTAAAGAGAAAGAATCCAGTCATGAGAGCTGACTTTCTGCCATTTACGCATTGTGGTTGGATGTAAAGATGGGTGTGTCTGCATTATTCCCAAAGTAATCTCCAGAGTTATTGTTCATAGCACATGGAGGCAGTGATCATAGCGCTAATGTCATAAACTATTCCCATGCATAACAGTTTATAATCCCTCCACTTTGACAGGGAACACAAAGAACTCACTGTCATCTCTTATATACTTTGAGGCAGGTGAGCATGGTGAGCAGGGGGGAAGGGAAAGTGCTGGACAGAAGATAATATTTTAGGGCACTTTAAATCATTTCTTTTAAGAAACAGGCTTTTTGAATTTCTTCTTCATAACTGGATTTCTGTACCACAGCCTCTTTCAGTCATAGTCACTTACAAATGATGAACGCATACGGACATGTGTCCTTCTGGATACATGATGCATACATCCACTGTGACAAACAGTTAATAGTGATAACCAGGGATGTTAAACATTGAGGCATATCAACAGCTCAGTTTTTAGTATTTGCTCAGGGAGGCAGCCTCACCAGAAGCCGTTGGAGAGTATAGGTATGGATTACACCTTACACGGTTTAGGGATAAGGAAAGCAGCTTGAGCCACATCTTCTCTTCTGAGTCAGCTTCCGTGTCAGTCTTTAACTATAGAAAACCAACAGCTAGGAAGAAAACACGAGCAGCATGTTAAAGAAAGTAATGGGAAAAAAAGAACACATGTGGATGAATAAAGTGTCTGAAAAGCACACATTTGTATTAATAACCTGCAGTTCTTCACCTTGAATAATGTAGGTGCTGACAGAAGAACAAGAGCCCTTCCTTGTCGACCTGCCTGGAAAACCAGAACAGAGTTTTAGAAAGCTGAGCATGAAGGCACTGCAGCTGCAGCTTCCATATGTGCTTACTTACTTAGCCAAGTATGTGACATGGGGCCCCATCTAAGCCTACACTGCCCTTTAACAGAGAACAGAGAGCCCTGCCCTCCAGCCCACTTTCTAAGTGTGTAGTGTGCATGGGATGTGCTGTTTTACCCCGTCTTTAACATTTTTGGTCAAGGTGTTTCCTGAGATGGAATGTTCAATGTTTTAACTACTTATGGTATTAACGTTGATGTGAACAGTGGCGTTTTCTTTATTATTTCTATTGCAGTGTAGTGTTATAGTTTGAAAGAACTGCCGAGCTAAGATGAAAATATCTCAGGTTGTTGTCTGTTATATTAGATATTTAATGCTAGCATATCCTTTATAAGCAAGCTATTGTAGATAAATTGTTCTATTCTGTATAAATAACTAATGCAATAGCAGGTGTGGTGTTTCCTTGTTTCTCTCCATTTGTTATCTTTAAAGCTGGCAGGAATGGTTTCATTCAGACACTTATAAGGTACTACTAAGGTTTGCTTCATATTGCAAATAGGAACTGTAGATGGCAGTGACCACTTTACCCAACCCAGGAAGAAAGGAAAATTGAGGCAGAACCTCATGGAGCAGCTCATGTGTACACCGACCTCCAAATGCTTCGTTTCCCTTTTCAGGCACACCTTAGCCAGATTTTATTCTCTTATAGAAGACTGTATGCACTTACGCAATCCAGAACAACAACATAAATAATCATTTCTGCAATTATAGAATGGTAACCGTGCAACAGAAAAGCAGATTTTTTAAAAAGTTGCTTCAGAGATAGCTAAACAAAAAGTTTTTTTTTTAAGATGGTGTTGGGGGAGCAAAATTCCACATATAATTAATTCATGTGACTCGTGCACAGGAAATGCTTCAATGGTCTCTGTCATTTCCTACTCCCTACCAGTCAAAGTAAATAAATGGCTACTTAATTTGCTACCAGGCTTAGAGTTACTGAATGTATATATTCAGTGATATATATAGTAATAACACTTACAAACAATGTGCTTCCTTATGACTTTTTTTTAATGAGATAAGAGAGATAAAGCTTAGACACAATACAAAAAGACCTAGAATCATTGAGCCTAAATAATAACTATTCTTTATCTCTGTTATTTCCTTATTTAGAATTTCTTATCTGTCTTCATTTTTACTGTGGCGTTTTCAACCTTTGCAAGGCCATCATTACCATAACATGACATTGTCACCTTGTCCATGCAGCATAGAATCCTTCACACTCTGCTTAGTTTAAGTGGCCTCCAGTCACAACAAATCTGCATACTAGGTACAAAGAGGCTTCACATAGCTTCAGTTTCTTTGAAACATAGCCATTGACGAAGCTCAAAGATTTCTCTAAATTCAGGAGGGATATTAAGAACATTTAAGAACATGGCTAAAGTGTGGGGCGTCATGTGTCCTTGTAATTTTGCTTTTCCCAGTTCAGGAAGGCTACAACTATACACTAATTTTATATGACGTTTAGTGATTTTTACTAAACTTGATCTTCCACAATTAATAAAATCAGTTTTACCAAGCAGCTGTTTAGCCTGTCTTTCAAAACTTCATTTACTTCTTTAAATTTTCTGTATGTGTAACAAATAACTTTAAAACAATGATGTCTTTATAACATGGCTGTCTGTATCTTGTTAATGCTGTTTAGTATATCTTTCTATATTGAACTGAAATTTAATTTTTTAAACTTTAGCTTTCTATCAAACAATGCATCCCTGCCACAGCTTCCCTGCCTTCTCTGCCTCCCAGTCCCTCCCATCCCCAAGATATACTGTGCTTATGTTCTCCTTCACAATAGAACAGGCATCCCAGGGACATCAACCAAGCACAGCATAATAGAACGTAATAAGACCAGGCACACACCCTCATATCAGTGCTGGATGAGGCAATCTAGTAGGAAGAAAAAAATGTCCAACACAGAGGTAAAAGAATAAGAGACATCTCCACTTCCATTGCTAGGAGTCCAACAAAAAAAAAAACCCCAAGAAAAAGAACCAGAGCAGGTATACAGTGGGCGTGGTGCAGACCCATACAGGCTCTGTGGTTGCTGCTTCAGTCTCTGTGATCCTCTATGAGCCTTAGTTGACTCTGTGGGCTCTGTTCTCCCGGTGTCCTTGAGATCTCTGGCTCCTACAGTTTCTCCTTCCCCGCTTCTGCAGGGTTCTGTATGCATCGCCCACATAGACATATGCCAAGTTGTTACAGCTCTCTCATCTCCTTAATCATTCTCAGTACTCATATGTTCCTACATTCTATATTCTATAATTCAGTGGATTTTGATAGTGACATTTTATTGAAAAATTTTGTTCATTGACAATTTCGTACATGCATATAATGTTTTCTGCTACTGTCACTTCTATATCCTATATTGATGAGCAGAAATGTGTAGCACTAATAAACTCCAGCTTATGGTTTTTTCTACTAAGTTTTTCCACCTAGAACCATGCATAGAAAACATTTTGCCTAATGGTCTAAAAAACTGGGCACTTCTTGGGTCTGCTTCTGGTGGGGAAAAGAGGCTGTAACAATTAGAAAAACAAAAGAGTCTGGAAATGAAGAAGCCAGGTACTTCTGGAATGAGAAACAAGACTTGTGTTCCCTTGCCTTTCATTTATGGTTCTAGTATAAACTATCATTTGAAAAGTAATATGTAGGCCCAAAAGGTGAAAATCTGTTTCTACAAAAGGCTTGTGGTCAGAGACAAAATGAAACAATGGCTGCCTCTGCTTCAGGCTTTTGTAGTTTCTGGAGTCTTGGGTTACAAGGGAAGATTTGCGTGGAGCCATGATGGCTCTCCCACGTGTTTTAGCAATCCACAGATAACAGCAAATAATTATTATTCAGCAGTTATTATAATTACAGAGAAGTTCTACTGGTGTGTAAAATGATCTCAGTGTTAACAAGTATTTCGAAATGTCTCAAATTCTGTCTGCTGCCTACTAGAATCTACTCTATAAAGTGACATTCTCATGAACAAAGTTCTAAGTGTGACTTTTAAAAAAGAACCTTGGCTGGTGTTAGTGCAGTCCAGACACAGAACTGATTTTGAGAATCACTTATTTACTCTGTCTTCTTAGGGTTTTCCATTCTCTTTTACCACGCAGTGGTTTGTTTGAGCCCAAGCTTTGGATGCTAGGCTTTATACAGATAGCAACAATGTTCTTTTCCAGCCATGAGAAACATAGGCATAGAAAAGAACTAGTAGCCTGGGACAGTCATCCTCTATCTACAGCCTGGAACAGTCATCCTCTATCTACAGCCTGGAACAGTCATCCTCTATCTACAGCCTGGAACAGTCATCCTCTATCTACAGCCTTGGACAGTCATCCTCTATCTACAGCCTGGGACAGTCGTCTTCTATCTACAGCCTGGGACAGTCATCCTCTATCTACAGCCTGGGACAGTCATCTTCTATCTACAGCCTTGGACAGTCATCCTCTATCTACAGCCTTGGACAGTCATCCTCTATCTACAGCCTGGGACAGTCATCCTCTATCTACAGCCTTGGACAGTCATCCTCTACCTACAGCCTGGGACAGTCATCTTCTATCTACAGCCTTGGACAGTCATCCTCTACCTACAGCCTGGGACAGTCATCCTCTATCTACAGCCTTGGACAGTCATCCTCTATCTACAGCCTGGGACAGTCATCCTCTATCTACAGCCTGGGACAGTCATCTTCTATCTACAGCCTTGGACAGTCATCCTCTATCTACAGCCTTGGACAGTCATCCTCTATCTACAGCCTGGGACAGTCATCTTCTATCTACAGCCTGGGACAGTCATCCTCTACCTACAGCCTTGGACAGTCATCTTCTATCTACAGCCTGGGACAGTCATCCTCTATCTACAGCCTTGAACAGTCATCTTCTATCTACAGCCTGGGACAGTCATCCTCTATCTACAGCCTGGGACAGTCATCCTCCCTCTACAGCCTGGGACAGTTATCCTCTATCTACAGCCTTGGACAGTCATCCTCTACCTACAGCCTGGGACAGTCATCTTCTATCTACAGCCTGGGACAGTCATCTTCTATCTACAGCCTGGGACAGTCAGTCATCCTCTATCTACAGCCTGGGACAGTCATCTTCTATCTACAGCCTTGGACAGTCATCCTCTACCTACAGCCTTGGACAGTCATCTTCTATCTACAGCCTGGGACAGTCATCCTCTATCTACAGCCTTGGACAGTCATCCTCTATCTACAGCCTGGGACAGTCATCCTCTATCTACAGCCTTGGACAGTCATCTTCTATCTACAGCCTGGGACAGTCATCCTCTATCTACAGCCTGGGACAGTCATCCTCCCTCTACAGCCTGGGACAGTTATCCTCTATCTACAGCCTTGGACAGTCATCCTCTATCTACAGCCTGGGACAGTCATCTATCTACAGCCTGGGACAGTCATCCTCTATCTACAGCCTGGGACAGTCAGTCATCCTCTATCTACAGCTTGGGACAGTCATCTATCTACAGCCTGGGACAGTCATCCTCTATCTACAGCCTGGGACAGTCAGCCATCCCCTATCTTTCACAGAAAATGCCAAATTTGAAAAGTGCAGTACTGAGCTCTGTATAAGGAAATGATAATTTTTAGGTACTGACAAAGTAATTCATAATTTTAACAAAATTTAAGGCATGTTGACTTATGAGGTATTTCTTTAAGAAACGTTGAATAAAAGGATACTTAATTTGCTTCCAGAAACAAATTTAAGACTACTAGACAGCATTACCCACATGTAATTTTGAGAAAATTATGAACTAAATGGTATTGAGAAAGTAAGCTAAATAATATCATGGTACCCTAATATTTATACTATTTGTTACCAAATGAATGCCGACCAGAAGTTTTATATTTAATTATATGCAGGAGAATTAAGATATTGACAAAAAGACCAGTAGTGAGTAGATGACAAATGAACGCATAAGCATCAGTGTTTAAACCAGACAAACAGCAAAAATGACTATATTTAAGGCAGTTTTATTCCTATTTCATAATGCTAAACTATAATTTTTTTTCATTTTAAAAATGTAGCAAATTTTTATTTTTTACTTAATTACCCCACACGATTGTATCAGATAAGGTGTGAGAAGTGGGGAGAATCTTCCGAAGGACTTTAAATTTTGGTACTAAATTCTTGAACGCAAGCCTTTAAAAATAATTCTTGGGTCAGTTTTCCCATCACTTTAATTTTCGCCTTAAGATAGCATTAAAATTCCTTGGCAGGGAAAGGTGACACAAACAAAGTACAGGAGAGCCTGCGTGGCTAAGGTGCTGATGCTGTGGCTGTGGCTGACTCACAGTAGAGAGGCCAGAAGGAGGTCGCTGATAACACTGAGCATTCTAAACAGCAAAGACCAGAAACACTTTAATATGTTATCAAATAAAAGAATATTGTATTCAAATGTTCGATTTAGAGTTACATATAAAAATGTAATTCAATATACTGTAAAAACTATATATCATTTTCTACCAAGGAATTACCTCTTCTCACTTTTTACTTATCTTCATAAATAAATTAAATATTTGTTTCACTTCTTTTGTCTGATATTTAGTATTTTACTGTGTTTCTAAATAACATAAATGTGGCTATCTCTTGATTTGCAGGTTTCACAATCATTTGGTATGGATTTAGCTTGTCTCCTATATGCCAGAGTCTGAAACATGTTTCCCAATCTTCTATTTCTTCATTAGCATTATCAAATACAGTTTCTTAAAAGTCAATGTTTAGAACCTTTGGCATCAATGTCACTATCACACAGTGAAAAAAAAAACACATGACTGAAATGTAACAATTTTAACTACCTTTGTGTGTGACCATGTAGTGAGTTATATCTTGTTCTCATCTTGTTTCTTGTGATTTTAACCTATCAATAACTGATTCCTACACTACTTTGCATAATTATAAATATTTTCTTAAAGAAACTAAAAGATATCTCCTATTTTTTCCCTTGAAATTGGCCCTCTGCAGCTCAGTGACCTGCTCAGGTCCTAGGGGCGGATTCTGCACATGCATGCCTTGCAAAGCTGTCATCTCCTAAGGTCGTCAGGTATCTTCTAAGTACACAAGAAAACATTGCCTTCCTTGACTTCACAGCCTTTGTGGTGTTTTGTTTGTTTGTTTTGTTTTTACTTTGTATGTTTGAAAATGTTCCCAGTCTGCTCTAATCACTAAGTCTATTATGTCAAGTGGGCAACTGTAGGTTCAAAGAAGCTAAGTAGCCTCCTCTTTATTCTCTGGTTTCCAGCGTGACCTTTGGAGACAAAGTAATTTTGATTCTAATATACAGTTTAAATGCACAATTTGAATAACCCACAAGAGCTAGGAAAACAAAAACAAAAACAAAACAACAAAACAAAACAACCAAAAAACAGGATGACACAGGTGCTACAGAGCGGGAGGAGGAAAATGGAGCAAGGGAACTTACTGGAGTGGGGGAAGTGTAGCACAGAAAAGAGGACAGAAGGAGGAGTAAATAATACTCTGGATATTTAAGAAGCCATAGAGAATATTTTATAAACTCACTTAAGAATATATATATATATATGGTCTATGTAAGTGGGTCAGACTCTGGATATATAAGAAGCCATAGAGAATATTTTATAAACTCACTTAAGAATATATATATATATATATATATATATATATATATATATATATGTATATATATATATATAATGGGTCTATGTAAGTGGGTCAGAAATTAAGCACACTGGCTGTAATTTCCAGAGGAGCTAGGTTCAATCCTCATGCTAATATGGCTGCTTACAACCATCCATAACTCCATCTCCAGGGGAGCTGATGCCCTCTGCTAGCCTCTGTAAGTACTAGACACATATGTGCAAAAACCACCCATACGTATTTAAAAAACAAAACGTTATTTTAAAATATCAATTATATGTATATTTTGTATGTAAACATGCAATTTAAGTGAATGTTCCTACCCTGCTGATGATGTAACCCCCTAGAGGTCAAAGATTAGGTACCAACCCCACAGTGCCAAGCAAGGTAAGAGTCCTTCTAAGTTGTTGGTCAGGGGGCCTCCAACCGCGGAAAATATAGGCTATTACCACACACTTTGGGAATAGGACACGAAGAAGTCAGCAAGTATTGACCAGGAAGCCCCTCCTTTAGTTCTAGTTCTCATAGCTCTCAAGCTAACAGAAAAAGTTATGAATAGTCCTGACAAGTTGTAAAACCTACCAACCACAACCATGCACTTATGCCTTATGGGTAACCAACTTCCAACTGGAAGCTCATACGTAGCCAAGTACCAATGACTGGAGAAGTCAAAGTCCCTAGGAAGAGAGCTAGGCCTATCTCTTACTAAAGCCAATATAACTTTCAACTATATTCTGAACATTTATATCCATAGCCACAGGAAATCAACTTTTCACCCTTCATAAAGGAAGCTTCGTTTTGCAGCACCTGCAGGCTTCTACAGAAATTCACGACTGTTCAAAACATACAAAATAAATGACAATGGGATGCCAGCCCCAAGGGAGATGTCTGCAACACAGCCTCCACAGATAACTTCCTAGGAGAGTGGTTGATTACGAGATGCCGAAGACTAGGAGTCCTGTTCTGAACGGTCTTGTGGTTCCAAAAGGAATGCTGTACCCATGAGCTTTCAGCAATGTGGCTACCGGAACAAAATCCGCAAAAGACCACTCTAGTAAGACATGCCAACCCAGACTGGGGAAATTGTCACAAGACCTTATTACTGTATAAAGAACTATGAGATCAGTAGCTACTGAGGAGCTCACATTGCCACTAAGAGCTGTGAGTGCTGGGCACCTCTGTCTTCACATTTTCCGTTTTCACCTTTACTGTGGGTCAGCTTCCTGAGTGATGCTGTACACTTATGATAACCAATAAGGAAACTCTATGCAAAAACCCAGGTAGGCCTGTCATACCCCTTCAAGGATGAAGGCACAAATACACCCAAACCTATTCTAAACTTGAAGTCACCTTGGATTTCATCAACAGAAAAGTGCCTTGTAGAGTTTAAGGATTCCACAAGGTTGATTGATGGCTTAGAACATCTGTGATAATGGAGAAGGTGAAACTTACAGATCTAAAGTATTCTGTGGGGTGTTTTGTTTTCTCTTGGGGAGGTACTTAAAAGTAATTTATTGCTCATATGTTGTTTGTGACTTAACATCCTTATGATTATCAAATGTAAATGTTGTAATTGACTTACATATCACCAGCATCTACCAACCCACAGGCTAAGAATAACATCAGAAAATGTTTGAGGCCTGTAGAAATGACTTCTCCTACTTAGTCACAAACTGTTTATCTGTTGTCCTCCTGTTTAAATTTTTCATGATTTTCTTTTGTTCTGTCATTATGAAAACATCATAAAATTAGTAGCTCTTTGGAACTTGATGTTTTTGGTAATCGCAGTCGATGTTCTTGGGCTATGACCACTCATATTTGTCTCTAAAATGAATTATTTTTCTCCATGAGGCAAAAGCTGTGTTTTTATATTGACGAAAGTAGAAGAGAAAATGCATGCACTTGACAATTGGCAGCTGCAGACAATGGCTGTGTCCCTTCCGTTTCTTCCCACTGCTCATAAGTGAACTATCTTTGCAGTATTATTTTTAGCCTCTTGATTTCCAATTTGATCTTCTATTTCCATACCATTTCCACTTTCTTTACCTAGCCACAATACAAAATCAATGTGAGCCTCACATTTATTATTTTTTTTTACTATGTTATTTTGTTTCTACTTGTTTTGAAAATGATAAAACTGATTATTTGACATTTCCTCTTTGAGAGTACTGAGAGGGTACCCATTAGTCCTTTGGTTTATATAGTTATAATATTCTTTTTTTTTATCTTATCCTAGACTGATCACAGAACAATAATACTTACAAATTTAGTGACAATGTAGTAGAAAGTATCTAGAACCTTTCCTCTCATTCTTTTTTTACCCTCTCACTCTTTTCACATAAAACTTTTCACCTATTTGTTCATGACCATGAGTCTTCTTCACTCTTTTTTAAAGTGTTAAATCATATCTGTGAATTATAGCACTGAATTGTTTGTTAACTGAAACACATCTTTTTACATAGGAGTTCGTTGTAAGTTATAAAGTCGATAAACTAATCATGTGCTACCAGAAATATCATGCCAAAAAAAAAAAGACTTGTGGAGTGATTTGTGGAGTGATAATGTATTATTTGCAATTTCAGAGGAAATAAAAAAAAGTTTGTGTTATTTTCATCTTATAGTGAAAGATCAGCAGCTCTTTAAAACATCAAAAATTATATATGATCAAAGCTCTCCATAGCTGTGGTTGTCAAACTATCATGTGCAAAAGCTTGCTTAGAAGCCTTGATAACAAAGATTCAGACATCTCTTCCTATTGAGCCAGATTCAGTAGCTGTGATATGCTGCATGGAAAAGTGGTTTTAAAATTAGTGTGAGGAACTCTGCAGGCAGAATGTCAAATCTGACCTAAAGAACAACAGAACTTGCTGTGGTAAACAGAGGAGAAAAATCCCTCAAACTTTAGGAGTTGAACCCAAATAAATAACAGAAGCTCGAAAAGTGTATATTTCAGAAGGGCATATCTGAGGAGGACAGGAATTGACTGTTGTAGTAAAGCCAGTCTACAAGTTAGACAGAGTAAAGGTAGCTAGAGACTTACTATACTCTGACCTGAGCACTGGTTAGGCCAAAATTATTTGTAAAATATCTTAGCTTAACTTATATGTGGTATCAATTTTGAAGACAAGATTATATTTTTCAATTAATCAAAAGCTAATCTCTTTATCGTCATGAGACCACAAATATTTTTTCCGATATATAAATTAAAATGTGGTATTTGAGAGGTTTGTTTCTGAAGTTTATTCTAATATTTACTAACAAACTACAATTTATGAAGATTTTAAAATTATTTGTGTCTGGTGTTTTGTGCAAAACCCATCACCATACCGAGCAGCATCTAGATTTTCTCTTATGCTATCACCTGTGAGGGAATTTTCAATATTTACAACACACGAAGAAATAAATAAAGAGCTACCCATATGGCTCAGTGATAGACCAGTTCTGTAATGTGGGGAGGTTCTCTCTACAAAAGAGGGAAAGGAAAGGGAAGAGGACAAAGACAAGTATTCAGAGGAAAGAGAAGCAAAAAGGAAGATGAGAAGAGTATCTTCTCAAACAAACAAAAATCTCATGGTCTGCAGCTACTATGGTGCAAGAATCAGGGAAACACTATAAAAAGACTTTGCCTAATCATATTTTATATTAAGTGAGACTTCATACTCTCAAATCTTTAATACCTGACCAAAAATATTCTATGTGGAATGAATGGGTAAGTGGTGAATTACTGAGAATCTCGACTATGAATTGCAAAGGCTGTCTTGCCTACAGTGATTGACAGGACATTATTAAATATTGATGCATTCACATATGGAATGCTCTTTGGAAAATTAAACCTGACACTCCTTTCACAGGAAAATTATCCCTTTACACAGCTTTCCATGTGTTATCCTTAACTATCAGCTCTGGGGGAGTCATTTGACCTGAGAGACGCATCTGAGAATTCTGTATCTGTGGGATTTCCGATCCCATAATTTTGATTCATAAAAGGGAAGCATGTCTATTAGCTTTGCTCATGCATAATCTATACTGATGAATTATCTGAATATAGTTAAATTATCTTTTTTAAGTGGTACAAGTGTCCTATTCAGTTTCACTCTATGATTTATAACTGGCTCCGTCAATCAGTCACTAAAAGGAAGTACCAAAAACTGGAATAGCAGAGGCGTCTGCAGTCACTCAGTGTTGCATGGCGCTAACTGTAACACAACAATCCAAAGACTGCAAAGCCATCTCTTTGATGTTGAAAACCAATTCTGAATTTCCATTCAAAATACATCCCTTAAGCTTTATATCAATGAGTGAAATTAACTTCTGAGCCATCACACTGTAGCTCACACCCAACAGCTGTGCAGCTAATCATGTAACTTCCTCAAAAGTACTCCTTCCGTACTGCTTTACATCATACTCACCAGCTTTTACGCCTCACTTTCCACCAGCCTACATCTTTGTGTATGCATTGTCAGTTTTCAAGTTTCATTTCTCATGGTCGCTTACTTTAGGTTTCTAGAGGCATTCACAAAATTATTTGCTTACACCCTTTCATTCCTTTCTCTATACAACCAACAAAGTTATGCTTTAAAAAGTTCTGAAAATTGCGTCCGTGGGTAGGTTACACTTCCAATGGCCAGCCATCATACATAGGATTGTTACTTCCTTGCCAATTAACTTTCTAACACAATCTTTAGGAACTTACCCCAATCCGACTACATGGCGTACCTTCTGCTACACTCATCAAAATTACAAACAAAATTCTGTAATCTGAATCTGGAATGTTACCCCAAAATCCCATGCCTTAGCTGGATGATTGTTATTTAGGCTGCTGTTATAGAAGTCTGTAGAAACTTGAAGTAACTGGTCCCAGATGGAAATATTAGGTCACTGTGTTTATATCCTAAAGGGATAAAGAGGTAAAGGGGCCCTGGTAGATTTTCTTTTTCTTTTTCTTTTTCTTTTTCTTTTTCTTTTTCTTTTTCTTTCTTCTTCTTCTTCTTATTTTTTTTCATGCTGGCCATGATGGGAGTGGCTCTAATCACCTACTCATTCTCTACCATAGTGTGCTGACTTGTGTCTGGCCCAAGACCAATGGCACCAGCAAATCATGCCGTAAGTGGGTTGTACTTCCTTTTATATAGAGTATTTGGAGCATTTTGTTACATAACAAGATCACTAATATAGCCCCTAGCCTGTAGCCAAGCATATTTTGGGTTTTACTTAGAATCTTGCATCATGGAAGAGAGTAAGTGAAGGAAACACTATTGCAGCTTTGTAAACATGGATGAACATATATTGTTACAATATTTATATTTATGCTCAGTGATTCTAGAGAAGATGTAGAAAAATATAGGCAGTTCTGGGAAGGGTGCTTTCAGGGAATAGGGACAAATCAAAGATGATCTTCATGTTTTGCTTTTGTTTCTTTTCTTTTTAACTATCTATGAGGGGAGTGATTTAAATTAAATCTAGAAATATCACTGCTAGAAGAAAAATCCAGTCATTATTGCTTGCAGAAAAAAGATATTGAATCATGTCTTCCCTTTAAAGTTGTCCTTCTCTGACTTATGTTATTGCGATCATAGAGTGGCCTTGACTTAGAATTGATTGCTTTAGGGGAAGGTGTTTATGTTTACTTTGGAACATAAAGACCAACCTGTCACTAGTGGGTCTCAGGTAACCAATGAAGAAGTACACACGAGCTTGTGATAGCAGGCTACAAGAGAATGGTCATCTAGGTTTTTCCTGTAATTGGGAAAAATCTAGGGTACAGGACTCTCAGCAGATGGGGGAATTTATCTTGGTCATTTTCATAGAAGTCTGAGGATTGGGCCAAGGGTGACTCTTGGGACTTGTGTACCATGAGTTTGATGGTAGAGATACAGTTTTGGATGCACTTCAGGAAGGCATTGATGAGGCAGGGACTGCAGATTACAGTTAGTAAGAGGGAGAGCAGGGGCCCAGCTAATGCAGAGCCTAAGGTGGTTGCCCAGGGAGACCAGGAAAAGAGTGACTAGAACCAATTTTCTGAAGAATCACAATCCCTGGGCCTATCTAGTAATCTCTTCTTTATGATGGACAGATACTCCCTGATTATGCCAGAATAATCAACATAAAAATAATATTGTTCACCAAGGGCCAGGCATAGGCCCCCTTGGAAAAAGAGTAAGTCTAGTCCTCATCTGTTTTGTGAGTTGAGGGGATTTTCTAGGTAAGAGATAGAATTTTCTAGATCAGTCAGGTCAGTTTTCACCACTGTGCTGATCGTTTTGAAGTTTTATACCTGGAGGATGAGAGATGCAGTACTTGTTCCCGATGCAATGCCTAGCCTCACCAGGTCAAGAATTAATAGGACAGGTACATGTAGGGTTCATTTATATTCGAATGAGCCCCCACAAATGATATAATCTAGGCCGCTTTTCATTTCACCCCTTATGCCTGGTCCACCACCACCAACTCGAGAAAGCTCATATAAGTAAAAAATTATACCTGGGAAGAAGGTTCTGGGAAGGTTTGTATGGGTGATGTCATGAATCACCCTCCCATCTTCAGTGAAATTCAACCCAGGCCGTGATTACCAGAGTGTAGGCATTGGTTGGCAGAGCTGCAAAGGTCCAGGGCAGCAGACAGGGCAATAAATCTAACCTTGAGAGTAATGTTGGTGTGTTAGCAGATTCTCCATATTTCTTCTCATTGGCTGTCCAGGTAGTCTGGACATGCATCTGGAGCTGCCTTGATGTGTGATGAAACCAAAATTTGATTCCATCAACCTTGACAGCGGTTGGGGTGGTCAAAATCACCATGTGGGGTCCTTTGCAAGCATGGTCCAAGGGCCTCCTTGTGCCTTGGCAGGTAGCAACTTGTAGACATGCCTTAGGAGTGAAAAGATATTGCCCTGAGCTGCCTGGAGTAGCTGGATGGACTTAAATTTACTTTCAGACATTGTAGCCATAACTTCTGAGAGAAGTTTAGGAACCAAAGGAGGGGGACTGTCAAACATGACTTCATAGGGCATCAGCCCACAGGATTGGGGGCATTCTGTACTCAGAACAAGGCTAAGGCTAAGAAGGATGTCTAGTCATCATCAGTTTCTAGGGTTAGTTAGGGTCTCCTTTAAGGTCCAATTCATTTTTTCTACTTTCCCTGAACCCTGGGGGTAACATATACAATGTAACTTCCAATTAGTCCCCAGTATCTTAACTAAGTCCTGTGTAACTTTACATCAGGCCTATTGCTTTATCCTATTACAGATTGAATATCATACCTTGGGATGAGCTCAGGGATGGTCTTTTTGATTACCATGAAAGCTGTTTTGGTTTTGATAAGGAAAGCTCCTTTCCAACCTGAAAAGGAATCCAGAAAGACTAAAAGATCTATACTTACCAGGTGTTACTTCAGTGAAGCCCACTTCCCAGTGAACTCTGGGTGAAGTCCTTCTGCCCCTCTGGTTTTAAGGGAACTCATTTTTCTGTGGGTTAGTAGCCTAGTAAGGGAGTCCTCTATTAATTTATTTATGTTAAATATTTTAAGTACTGAGTGTCCCAGTATCTCCTTCAGTTTTCTTTGACTAAGGTGTGTTACTTTGTGAATTTGGTAGATCAGGGACTTAGCCAGTTAGGTTGGGAGGATAAGTTTATAGTGTATCTGCATTCACTTTTAATCTGAGTGTTTGATAAAGAGGCAAACTCTTTATCCTCTTGGGCAGAATATTCCGGCATCTTAGGCATCTCCAGGGATGACATTGTTATCTGTAAATTGGTAACAGCCAGAGCAGCCTCATTGGCTGTGTGGTTTGGTTTTCCATTGCCCTAGGGTTCATAGGAGTCCCCTTTTTGGTGCCCTGGGCAGTAGATGATAGTCAGTGTTTTGGGGAAGCCAGAGGACTGACAGGAAGTACAGCATCTCTTGTTTGCTTTCAATAGCCTTTCTTCAGTGGCTAATGGTCCTCTTTCTTGATAAGTGGCCCCATGTACACAGGCTTTTCAAAAATATATTGGCCTGTGGTGTAAATGTTATCAATCTTGACTTGTCCCAGTTGAAGGGCTTTTGTCGATGTTATTAGTTCAGTTTTTTTGGGCAAATGTGCTGCATGGCAAGGCGAATGCCCAGACAGTTTTTGTAAGTGTCGTTATTGACACATCTGCATACCTGGTTCTTTCTCCTATGAAGCTGCTGACATAAGTGAAGTAGAATTCATCTGTTTGCAGGCAGGATGTGTCAGTCAAGTTTGGTTGGGTGCCATGTATTTGTGGTAGGATCTCTTCTGCACAGTCATGCAGAGTTTCTCATCTGAGTCACGCAGCAGGGCAGCTGGGTTGAGATTGTTATGTGGGAGGAACTTGATGCAAGTAGGCTAAAAAATAGAGACTGCTAATGAGTCAGTCTGGCATTTGTCATCTTCTGGTCTAGGGAGGGTTATTTGAGTATTCCTCCACCAAATGAAGAGTGGTTGTAGTCAGAGGTTGCCCCAGTGTTACCTTGTCAGCTTCCTTGACCTGGAGGCAGCTGGGCCATCCAGAAACTACAGTGTCTAGTCATTTAGACAAATAGGCCACCAGTGGCTTTCAGCATTCACATTGTTGTATTGATTCCCTTGACCCCCTAGCCCTTTTGTCTATAAACATCTGCAAAGGCTTGATGATGTCTGGCAGGTGCAGGGCTGGGGCCTTTAGAAGTCTTTGGTAGTCAAGAAGGCTTTATTTGGGCATCAGTCCAACTGGAAAAGACCTCAGTTCCTTTGGTCCCTTCCTAAAGAGGTTTTGCCATCTCTGCAAACCCAGGCATCCAAAGCCTACAGAAACAGTCTGACGCTGATTTTATGAGCAGGGATACCCAAGATGGCTTGTTTCAGGATGGGAGATAGCCATCTCTTACCTTCTTGGAGTATATATCCCATGGAGCTGATTTCTGGGACACAACCCTGGAGTATTTTTGGCTAAAACTTTATACCCTAGATGGCCCAACAGCAGTAGTAAGTCTTTAGTGGCCCATAAGCAAGAATGATGGTCCTTTGAATCAATTAGAAGATCATGTATACATTGGAGGAGTCTTACTGCCAGGTGTGAGGTTCGGTATTTCTTTTAAATCTTGGTGATGTGCCTCATCAAAGATGGTAGGAGATTTTTTGAACTCCTGAGGCAGTCTGGTCCAAGTGATCTGCCTGCTAAAGCCCTGATCTGAGTCTTGCCACATGAAATGAAATATGGACTCACTTTTGGCTTCCAGGGCCAGGCTAAAGAAAGTATCTTTGAGGTCTAGGTGTGTATAGAGTATAATGGTTGGGGTCAATTGGGTGCATGTTCTCAACCCATTTGTTGATTTCCTTGAGGTCATGTACTGGCCTATGGTTACCAGTTCCTGACTTCTTAATGGGCAGGAGGGGTGTGTTCCAGGGTAATTGTCATGGCACCAAGATTCCATGTTCTCTCAGTTATTATGTTTTGAACTAGAAAGGCAGCCCTGACGAATTGGAGCAGCCTCCTTATAATGCAAAATGCTATGGACAGATGTTAAATGCACTTAGAAAAGAGCTCTAAGTTGTTCTCTAAATTGTTCTCTAAATTGATGGGTCTGTCCTTGGGTACCAGCCCACTCAGGATGTGATAACGAGGAGGGAGAGAGCACATGAGAGTGAATGTGCCCCAAAGTTTGTTTGTGATAGTAGGGAATGCAGGAAGGGAAGTGCTATGTCAAGGCTTGTGATATCGGGGCACATGGGAACTAGACATCCCCATTTGTGATAGCAGAGTGGGGAGTTCAGGAATGCATTGAGAAGGGAAGTGCCGGAGGTTGTGATAGCAGGGTGCAAGGGACAAGTCATGTAGGTTTTTCCTGTAATTGGGACAAACCTAGGGTAGGGGGCTCCAGCAGATGAGAGGTGGCATGGAGAGGCTCTGGGCACTACAGTGAGCTCCCAGCAGTGATCTTCTATGCTCATTTTTCATTCTCTCACTGCCCATGTCAAGTTCTATATCCAAGTTTACCAGGCAGCTTACAGCGTTTTGAAAGACCTGTGTTCTTGCTAGTGTGTGAGTCTCAAGATGTCATTTACAGACCCAGAAGAGTTTCTTTTTTATTTTTTTCATTTTTTTCTCCTTTATTAATTTATTCTTGTTACATCTCAATGGTTATCCCATCCCTTGTATCCTCCCATTCTTCCCTCCCTCCCATTTTCCCCTTATTCCCCTCCCCTATGACTGTTCCTGAGGGGGATTACCTCCCCCTGTATATGCTCATAGGGTATCAAGTCTCTTCTTGGTAACCTGCTGTCCTTCCTCTGAGTGCCACCAGGTCTCCCCCTCCAGGGGACATGGTCAAAGGTGAGACACCAGAGTATGTGAGAAAGTAATATCCCACTCTGGACTCTACTGTGGAGAGTGTTCTGTCCATTGGCTAGATCTGGGTAGGGGTTTAAGGTTTATCGCCTGTATTGTCCTTGGCTGGTGCCTTAGTTTGAGCGGGACCCCTGTGCCCAAATCTGCCTATCATAATGTTCTACTTGTAGGCTTCTAGGACCCTCTGGATCCTTCTACTTTGCCATTCTCCCATGATTCTCTCATCTAGGGTCCCACTAGAATGTCCTCCCCTCTGTCTCAGTTTCCTGGTAAGTGAAGGCTTTCGTGGGACATGGAACATATTGGCACAGGAGACAACTTCCTGAACAGAACACCAACAGCCCAGACATTAATGTCAACAATTAATAAATGGGACCTCATGAGGCTGAGAAGCTTCTGTAAGGCAGGAGACACTGTTAAGAGAACAAAGTGACAGCCTACAAACTGGGAAAAGATCTTCACCAACCTTACATCTGACAAAGGTCTAATATCCAAAATATATAAAGAACTCAAGAAATTAAACACCACCAAACCAAATAACCCAATTGAGAAATGGGGCTTGGAACTAAACAGAGAATTCTCAACAAAGGAATATCAAATGGCTGAGAAACACTTAAGGAAATGCTCAACCTCCTTAATCATCAGGGAAATGCAAATCAAAACAACTCTGAGATTCCATCTAACACCCATCAGAATGGCTAAGATCAAAAATTCAAGCGACACCACATGCTGGCGAGGATGTGGGGAGAGAGGAACACTCCTTCATTGCTGGTGGGAATGCAAACTAGTATAACCACTTTGGAAATCTATCTGGTGCTATCTCAGAAAAATGGGAATAGGGCTTCCTCAAGACCCAGCTATTCCACTCCTTGGAATATACCCAGAAGATGCTCCAGCACACAACAAGAAAATTTGCTCAACCATGTTCATAGCAGCCTTATTCATAATAGCCAGAACATGGAAACAGCCTAAGTGTCTATCAGTAGAAGAATGGATAAAGAAACTGTGATACATATACACTATGGAATACTATTCAGCTATTAAAAACAGGGACTTCCCAAAATTTGTGGATAAATGGATTGAGCTAGAAATGATCATAATGAGTGAGTTAACCCAGAAGCAGAAAGACTCAAATGGTATATACTCACTTATATTTGCATATTAGCCCAGAGGAGTTTCAAAGGCCCTTCATCTACAACTTCCTCTTCCTCATCCTTCTGCATGTGCATGTAAGCTCATTACTACAATAACACTGGCTGAAAAGAAAATCCTGTGAAAAGTATTAAAGAAAAATAGAAAAGGGAATGCCCACATGTCACTCAAAGGCCGTTTCATATTTCGTCAATGCAGTCTTTGTATCATGTTTAGAGTATTTTCCTATATTTTATTAACTCAATATCACATTGTTAAATGGGCATAATGCGTTTCCTTGAGGTTTTAGTATTCTTTGCTGAACACCCTTAAGAATGGCTTGCAAGTCTTTCTATGTTTGTCTTACATTGTTCCTTTACCAGAATGCATTATCCTTGTGTCGTGTTGAAGTTTTCCAGGGGAGCTGTGAATAAATGTCTTCTAGCTCCTCATACAGAAATGAGGATCAAAGTAACAATTCCATCAAAGTCCAATTGGGTGAGCTAATGGATTTATTGGGGTTGTTTACAGGGGTGTGGAGAGGGTTTACTTATGGGAACACAGATGATACAAAGGCATGCACATCACCAAAATGCACTTGATTTTGGATGATGAAAGAGTCCCACTCTAAGACAGAATAGTAATTCTTAGAGGACAGTGCAACACACCTTGGCAGTACTCTCTGTATTGAATTTCAATATTCACAGTGCATGGGACATACATCCCTTAATGAATAAAAATTCTCATTCAGGACAAGAATAATCACACAAGA
The DNA here is from genome assembly GCF_964271855.1 of Acomys minous. Lineage (NCBI taxonomy): Eukaryota > Metazoa > Chordata > Mammalia > Rodentia > Muridae > Acomys > Acomys minous. The sequence continues at coordinate 93,423,836 of NC_140483.1, forward strand.
AATCGTTTTTACACCTCTGGTGGATATCAAAAGAGTATGGGATATTAGTGAGGGGGTCTGAATTAATGTTCTTTGAAACATTGCCTTTCATTGTAATGTTAGTATTAACGTTTGTTTCTTTTTTAAAATTTGTTCACTTTACATCCTGATTGTAGCCCCCCTCCCTTGCTGCCTCCCTGTCCCACCCTCCCTGCTTCATCCCCCTCCCCCCCCCCCTAGTCTTCAGAAAGGGAGAGCTCTTGTTCAAGAGTTTTTTTTTACTTTCTTGGGAATTGGGCTTAAAAATATAAAGAAAATAGTGAGTGTTTTGCATATTCTTTTTTACTCATAATACACTGAGTAATTCAATGGGGATTTGACCAAAATATGAATTAAATGACTCGAGGTGAAGTGTTTTTCTTTGCAAAGGCACTTGATATTAAAGACTAAAAGGAGATTCACATTCTTACATTACATGTGAGTTAGAAGTATATTATCAGTGCTCTTAACATCTCTCAGTGTTAAAGCCCTTGCCTGCTATGCCAAAGGCCCTGAGTTCCGTCCCTAGGACCACAGAAAGGGATAAAACGTGTCTTTCACACTCTTTGAAATTTCATCTTAATAAGAAAATGTGTAGCTGCCAAGAACAAACGCAATTAATTGACAATAGCTTTATCCACACTATTGATCAAGGACATTCAGATGAATGGGAGAAAATAGGAGAATGGGATACTCAAGTGTGTGTGTGTGTGTGTGTGTGTGTGTGTGTGTGTGTGTGTGTGTGTGTGTGTGTTTGGAGAGTTGAAATGCACAGAACATATGGTGTTGGTGGTTTTTATTAGCACAGTGCACAAAGATGGGTTTGCCTGCATAATTGAAACAGTGACCTTAGAAAATACATGTCTACACCAAATTAAACTAAATGACCTTTTAGATGGAGCTGTTTGTAATTAGCCAAATAAAGTGTTTATCTGAAAGAATCAGGCAATTTTTAGCATGGACAAGACAATGCTGAATCATAATTGCGATGAGAATTGCTCATAAGACATTGCAACACTCAGCCCTAAATGGGATGTCTCCATCCAATCCCTCCCCCTCCCCCTCCCCCTCACTCTCCCACTTCCCCCCACCCTACCCCCGGAGCTCAAGGAATTCCACAAAAGTGGAGGCAGAAAGATTTGGAGAGCCACAGGGGAAGGAAGACACTAAGAAAGCAAGATCCTCTAAATCAGCATGAACGAAGCCCATATGAACTCACAGAGACTTAAGTAGCACGCACGGGGCCTGCTCAGGTGTGCACCAGATCTTCAGCCTATATAGTATGGCTTCCAGTTTTGTGTTTTTGTGAGATTCTTCAATGCGCAAACGAGTAAGTCTGCCTTCTCTTCTGTTGATTTGCCTTGTAAAATTTAAATGTGATTGTTTTTGTTTTATCTTATTATATTTGTTATGTGTTTTTAAATGAATGAATGAAAACAAATCAATGAATGAATGTAAACCTAGACATCTGGGTAAAGGTCAACAACTGAGCTGTCACTTATGCCTGCTGGGAGAGGGAAAATCAGTTTTCTCCAATGGGATGACACTGAGTGTATCAACTACTCTAGGGCAGGTTTTGTGTTCAAGATCAGTTGACCAACATGCCATAAACTCCACATTTTTTGGTATGTGCTTTTATTTTTTTACAGTTTGATGTTTTTCTTTGTTCTTTTTGGGTGCGGTTTTGTTTTGTTTTTTGTTTTGGGGGATCTTGTTACTATTTTGGGTTTTTGGTTTTGAGGAAGATCTTAAAGTTTTTGAGGGAGGGGAAGAATATAACCAAAATATATTTATGTTTAAAAATTGTCTTAAATAATAAAACCATAGAAAAATTGTCAGTAACTTTTCTTTTCATTTAGCAACATGAAAATCTGTAAATGTCCACTGAATTTTGAGACAAAAACCCACTTGAAAGCACGAAGGAAAATTGGATCTTACATCCTGATGAGATATATGCTATGGTTTGCATCAAGAATGTATTGGGAACATAAATTAAAATTATATACAGTTCAGAAAAATCAGATATGTCTTGAAATATGAAACAACTTTCTTTTGTGAATGTTTGAAATACTGAGATTTAAAATGCTTAATCAAAATTCTAACATACAATGAAGGTTTCATTGATAACTTATGAAATAATCAAACCTTCATGAAAATGCAAGATACCAAAAGGCTGATGTGTTACTTAAATGTATTTATTAATTATTATAATTTTGTTTAGTGTATATGTGTATATGTACACACGTGTACTATGGTGTGCAAGTGGAGTCAGAGAAAAAGTTGCAGAAGTGGGTTTTCCCTCCCTCTCTCTGTGGGTCATAAGAGCTAAACTTAGGTTTTCAGATTTACTGGTAGGTGAGTTTACTCATTAAGTCATGTTAATTGTCCCCCAAAATGTAATTTTAACGTATTTTAAAGTGTATCTTAATATTTCAAATTTTACTAGCAAATTTCTAGTTTTCATACATGTGTCTCAAGTGCACTGAAAAAGGAAAGTTTCAAAATGAAAATGATGTTGCTCTATTTAGACAAAACACCTGGGAAGACAAAAAGGAAGCAATATCAAAATTGTGTACATTATGCAAGAGATGGTGGTGTGCTCACTCAATTTGAAGATCGATTTCAGGGATCTTAGAATTTTACACAGCATATTTCAAAATATTAACATATTTTAATTGATAATGTCTTTTCACAGAGCTATTGTAAATTAAAAAGTTATTTTCCTAATTCAACAATTCTATAGATGTTATTTTAAAAACTAAATCTAGATTTTAAGGAAATATAATCTAGTATAGAAATAAATATTTTAATTATACAAGAAACTGTTTCTATGAAGTATAACTTCACATAAAAGCATTGAGATATAAGTTTTACTTACAAATCAATGAATAAATCAAAATTAGCAGTATGCTACAATTAGTAGTTTAAATGAAACTACTTTACATTGGCTTCAGCTGTCATAGGGAACCAGCTCTATGGTTAGTAACCCTTATTAGACTTTTCAACCACTTGCAAATTTAGCATGTAACATGCAATTTTAAAAAGTTCAAAAAAGTAACAAAAACTATAACAATTTTAGGTCAAAACATAAGTTTCTAAATTTTAACTATATTAAAAATTCTAGTATCCTAATATGTTACAATGTAAGCATGTATCAAAGCATCACAAATCACATCATGCTTATATGCAATTATATAATTTCAAAGACATAGTTAAAATACAAAAAGCAACACAGCAATAAAAATTTCAGTTCAAATCAACCATGAATTGTGTTTTAAGCTGTTCACTCTCAAATTTATCCAAATATCATATGAACTGCTAAGTTTATAAATTTTTATTATGTAACATGATAAACATAAATTAAACTCACTTGAACAACAACAACAACAAAAAGTTTACAGCTAAAGAGGCAACCACTCAGGTGAGAATTTAAGAAAAATGTGAAGCCATATGAAAGAACTACAATTCTTTTTTAAAAAAACATAATTATTATAATAAGACAAACATAGTTTTTGCTAACACTAAAATGAAATAGAAAATAAAATTGTAGAAAAGAGAAAAGTCTAATTTATATATAAAAGAATGAAGTATCACGAAAAACTGAATGGTGTCATTAAAAGATTGAAAATCAGGTAAGCATTTGACTATGTGTTAGGATGTAGTCCTAACATGTCCAAAGCCCTGGGTTCCATACCCAGGTTACACGACTTTATATAAACTGATAAATATTTATAGAGTTAAAAACTTATGAAAACAGCTTTACATTCACGATCAAATTTACCTTGAAAAGTCAGTCAGTACAATCGTTTATGAAAAGAACATTTAAAAGGATATCAAGTCTTCCTCAAAGAGTAATTATACGTAAAATAATAATTAGCTTAATAGTAATATCACTTTTATATCTATGCCCATATCCTATAAATAAATACATGCAACACACCCTCCCATAACTATATTGTTTTAGCCTGAATATTCATGGAGAACAATGCAAGAATAATAAATATTTTTCTACCTTAGCCCTCACCTACATGGATAAGCCTTTGATACTGAATAGGTAAAAATAAAATAGAAATGCTTTTGTTTAATATGCTATTAACCTAAAACTCGTAAGCTCTAAACCTTTCCTCCATTGCCTAAAAGAATTCATAAAATTTTATTGACTGGATATGAATTTTTATTATATAAGTAATTAAACATTATGACCTAAATTAATCACTATGTCTCGAATTACTTCATAATAAAAAGCCAACAAATAATCAAATTTTGCTTCAAAGGTACTAGCCGCTCAGAATGCCTAACTATTTTACTTGCCTCAGGTGTTTTTTATATTTGTTTGTTTTTGTTTTAGACCAAGCATATTTCAGTAGTTCTTTGATAATTCTCTACAGCTATTCCAATATCATCCACATCCCTCTTTCCCACCCCAATTTGTGTCTTTTAAGAGAAATCACTTCAAGAAAAATTGGTGCTGTCTAAATACTCTTGGATATATGGTCTTCCAAGAAGTACAGTCAATTTACCAGGGCATACAGTCAGACAACAATCTGGCTCTTCTGTAATCAGATTGGCAATAGCTCTACCAGGGGGTAAGACTGTATGCCCAACTCCCCTCTCCTTGGAAGGATATTGTGTGGCTTGTATTATGTGCTCTGTCACAACTACTGTGCCCTGCTATGTCCGAAAGGTAATGTTTTAAGAATTATTATTACATACTTTTCAAGTGGTATGGATATGAAGCTGATAGAAAGCTTTATGACTTTCTTCTAGCATCTAAAAATCCTAAAATTCCTCTGATGGAGTGGCTCAGCCGGGGAACACTCTTGCTACAAAGTCTGAAGAACTGAGTTTGGTCTACAGGACACACACACAATAGAAGAAGAGAACTGACCGTTACCAGTTGTTGTGCACCTCCTCCAGTAAAAACATTATGTAAGATATAATTATATATTATTTTGCTCCAATTTAAATTATTTGTAATCTGAATTCTGATCAAAACAATTATGTCTTTTTCACCATTGTCATAAAGTATAAAAAGAGGGAAAATAGAGGTCAAATATGTCCTGATATATCTAATAGATATCTATATTAATTCAATAAACTATTTAAAGTAATTTTCTGCCTATGGAATTCACTGAGGCAAAACAAACAGTGATAATGTAAATTTGAGACTTTCTTTTTTTGAGACTAATATTTTTCTTATTAACTAGTAGTTACTACTTTTACCTCTGATATTAACCTGGGCCTTCCTAATAAAACAGTGGAAAATATTTAGGGCACACTGGAGTTCTAAAAGAACCAGCTATTACAGATCCATATACATTTCTCCAGACAAATGCAGATGCCAGAAAAAATATACATGAAAGATTCATCTTGACTTTAATGGAATAAATTATAATACATATGTGGCACCTATGATGGTCTTGAATCTGGGTTTACATCTGAATGTCTAAAACATGATATACTACATTTAAACCAAGAATGAACATCTGTCTATAACGAGTACCTAGCAATGTACCTCATCAAGCTGATAATACCAGCAGTAACACAAGTGCCACACAGGCTTGTGAAAATATTTATTCTGTGATTTGTGATAAGGACTGCATATGTTCACACATATGCTATTTACACTAACAGATAACTCTGTGTTCTTATTGGCTCTGATCCACTTAGGGGAGAGGAGGGCAGAGCTGTTGTAGTTTGCAATATTTCTTTAACATTGTAGTTTAACACATAAATTAATCCTACTAGTTTAGTGAATGAGTGTCATTAAAGCTGCCCTTTGTACTTTCTGTGTTAAGGCTGACCTCAGCACTCTGCGCAGATTCATCTACTCCTAACCTTTCTCAACAGATCACAAACTGGTCACTTCATGCCTGAACAGGGGAGTAGAGGTATTCCTGTCCCTACTGATTCATCTTGGTCTTAATCAACCATCATTTTTCTTTTTTTCCCCTCTTTTTATTAATTTATTCTTGTTACATCTCAATGGTTATCCCATCCCTTGTATCTTCCCATTCTTCCCTCCCTCCCATTTTCCCCTTATTCCCCTCCCCTATGACTGTTCCTGAGGGGGATTTCCTCCCCCTGTATATGTTCATAGGGTATCAAGTCTCTTCTTGGTAACCTGCTGTCCTTCCTCTGAGTGCCACCAGGTCTCCCCATGCAGGGGACATGGTCAAAGGTGAGGCACCAGAGTATGTGAGAAAGTAATATCCCACTCTCCACTCTACTGTGGAGAATGTTCTGTCCATTGGCTAGATCTGGGTAGGCGTTTGAAGTTTACGGCCTGTATTGTCCTTGGCTGGTGCCTTAGTTTGAGTGGGACCCCTGGGTCCCGCTCAAATCAACCATCATTTTTCTTAAGGGATTAGATTAATATATATTATAAGAACATTTATAATAGTATATTTATTAACTTATTAGATTGTATTTCTCAATTTCAATCTTAATCATAATGTTTTTTACTGCAACACTCTCATTCTTGAGAGATTTTTGAAACTCAACATGATCATCAGCAATAGCTGTCTATACTGAATTCTAATAAAGTTGTTTTAATTATTGCCACCGAGATTCCTTTTGCTTGAATCGTCAATTGTAACCTAATATAAAGAAAGGGAGCACTGGCCCACCCTCTTGTCAGAAGCCTGACACCAAATGATACAGCGGCATTTATTGCTGTCCTTCTCCATTAACCGGACCACAATGGTTTGGGTTGTCTTTTTTAATCTATATAATTAATTTATGTTAAAGAACATTTTAAGATAAGAAGATAAAGTATTTCTTAATTTTGTATTAAATATTCCATTATGAACAGCATCACACTTTAAAAATTTTGTAATAATATAATAGAATGTACTCTTAATAAAACACAATCTATTCACATGTTTTACATAACAACAAACAGAGCTCCAAATTGCAATAAAAATGTGTTCTGTTTGGATGTACAATATGGACTAAATATAATTTGAAATGATTCTGTATATTTTAATAATCATTCCGAAATGTAAATAATTTTAGACAAGGCCTGAAACAATAATGCAAGCTCCCCTAAATCTAATGGCAATCCTCCTGCCTCAGTTTGGAATTACAGGCATGAGATACCATATCAGATTCAGACAAAAAAAAAATAGTTAGTTGTCCTACAAATAGTCTGAGTAGTCTCATTAAATGGGCCTTTTTGATTTGGTGAATAACAAGTTATAATTTTTCCCTACTATGCCACAGAGGCAACTTCTCTTAAGTACAAAGGGGGAACTGATGGACCACATTGTCCAGTGAGGCCATTGCTCAAACCATCACCTCATGGGGATCACATGAATATCCGTTCTACTATCTTGCTGATTAAGTACGAAAGAAAATGGAGAACTTCATTCCCTATAAAATTGTAAATTTATTTTTATTCTGTTTTATTTAGCACTGAGTTATTATTTCATAGTTAAATAACTCATAATACTTTAAGAACAAATAAGTATTAAAATAATTACAAGCAAAATGGCTCAGATGATTCTTAATACTTAAACATGTTTTCTCCATTTTTTTAATTAACCTTAGTTTATATTAGACACACAGTATACAATACTTATGAGCTAAATTATAAATACTATTATCAGCCAAGGAAATGAGAAACCAGAGATTAGCTGCATACAAAATGATTTTATTTGAGGAATAACAAAAATTAGAATTATAAAAAGAGACATGCAGAGAATTGGTGGCCACTGACATGTCCAAGAAACAAAGATGAGATAGTTTTTATGAGGAGAAAGATAGCTAGACATGGTGTTATAAAAATAATCATTCATGCTTGAAGAATTGTGAGAAACCTGGGAAGGATTGTCAGGCAGTTGCATTCAGGAGGTAAAATTAATCCTAAAGTCTCAGAAAACCATTAACTTGAATTGGATCTGGAAATGGGCATTTTACTATGGGCAAGAGCAGCTATTATTCCTTTCACCATAAAACTGAAGTATCACTAGTTTGTTTCATACTCCAGGGATCTCCTCTTGTTTATAACTCTTTTTGTCATAGTCATTACTCCAACACTACTCATGTGAAAAGCAGTCCTAGCCTTGTGTTTTACAGCAGATGTAATAGCTTATTCCTCTTACCCAGTGGACCACACTAGCCTAGTGCTCATTATCCCAGAAACTGGCTTAACATATAACTAATTATGTAATCAGTCTAAGGCAGTATCCAAACGGACCATGGTGTCCTGCCATGTGGCACCTGCCATGGTTTCTGCTTGCTTCTAATGTCAGATAGTGTTCCTTATTCTGGTACTTTGTACACTTGTGCAGCTCACAGTTACCGGAATTCAGTTATTTGCCTTCATCTCTTTAGAAAGACTACATTTACAGGTAACATAATGATCTGCCACACGTGCTATCATGCAATAAAATGTAAATGCCTACCCACTTGCAGGAGCTTTCCAACGCACACAAAAATGACATCTCATTTATTTATCTCTTCTATTTATTAAATAAGCGAACACTGTGTTAAAGAAGAGGAAACTATCTGAAGGGGAGAGTCACATGCTCCAGAGATCACTTATGTAATGATCTTAGGCATTGAACAACTCTTCAATATGACAGACACATATTTTTTTTTATCACAGTCTCTCTTTGAACTTTCATTTATGTGCATCCCTATACCCAAATTTGACAGACTGATCAGAATCATGTACCAAACTAATAAACCACTGTATTAAGTTACATTTTAGAGCTACTACAAATATACGGGTTCCAGTAGCTCATGCTCTGAATCAAATGTGGAATGCTCATCACAGAGTGGACTCAGTGTTTGAACACATGCTCTCCAGCTTGGCACTGCTTTAGGAGATTATGAATCCTGTGGGACAGATTTAGCTGGTAAACATAGGTCACTGCAGAAGTCTTAAAGGGATAAAATCTTTGCTTCCTGCCTTCTATAACCCTGCCGGATTAATTATGCTTTACTTTCTTAAATTGAAGATGTCACAGTTTGTGAATTAAAACTGCCTCATGCTCCTACCAACAGTCACTAAGCCATTCCCTCTGGTATGACTTCTCCATAGTGGTGGACTGAAATTCTGAGTCATTTCTCCCTTAAGTTATTTCCATCAGTTAATTTGTCACAGTAAGAAGAAAAGACACTGATGCTGTCTCTATGACGTGACATTACTTCTTTGAAAATAGATCTCATAACGGAATGAAACTGCTACATGGGCATTCTTCAATATATTCACTCTATAGTCAATAATGTTTTTCTTGATATTTAATTATTTTGTTGGTAATCTATATCTTTATATGACAAAATGTTGACAAAAATCTTATTTATATACTAATTGATAAAATGATAGGATGTCAATTTTAAGTAATATAAATAATTAATCGCACAGGCGGAAAGTTGTTTATAAAATTTAGCATTCATAGTAGTAATTTCACATCTTAATTTACAAAATTATTATGTATATACAAAAATTAAAGCCACATAATTTGGGATTTGAGTAATTAAATCTCTTTCAACCTAAAATTTTAAACAAGATATTGCCTCTCTGTGGCAGAATCATTGTTGTTTGGCCCCACAGTTTAATCTTCCCAACATTCCTTTGGGTTTTTCATCACATCAGCCTAAACATGGTATTTATTAAAAACAGCAGTTTGCTTCATTTTACAAACATATCCCACCAATAAATTAAGAAAAGTTAAAATTACATGGCTTAATAAGGCAAATTAGACACACTAAGTTACGGTTAAGACCATAATTAACTAATATATTCATTTATGAAACCTTCTGCTAGCTGAAATCACATGCATTTTATGTCTTAAAATTATGCTATGGAATAAATTCACTTTAATGCTTAGAGGAGAATGAATAATCCGTTATAACGTATCAGTTTTAACACTGCATGTTAACCTAGCAGCAAGAACTATGACTTATTGTTTCTGTTGTTTGTTTTTCTTGGCTTTCAGAAAGCTCTTTTAGGCTTCAATGTTTTAATATTTTTCCCAATATATGTGTTTTTAGTCTCTAAATTATAAATCAATTTTCATGTCTTACCATTACTTTTCCACCTTAAATGTGACCCTTCAATAAGCCTCTGAACCATCATAACTTTGTAAATACTTATGTCATTATTTATTTACTGAGAGAAGTTTAAGACTTTATTGAACTATTTCAACCCACTATCCACAACCATACCATTAGTTACACACTAATGTGACCATTCCTTGGAACTGTTGGTCTACTCTACCTATTCACACTGTTCAAAGTACAAAAATAGTTGCAATTGTTCATTATATTTCAAATGTTTTCACTGATGTGTTAAGTAGTTACATGATGATATTCTAACCATGTATACAATGCACTTTGATCATATTTAGTTTTCTCATCCTCTCTCATTTTTTTCTTATTTTTATTCCATTGTTCCTAACAGTTTCCTTCTTATTTCATGAAGAATAAAATTATGACATTTGCAGGAAAAGGTATGGGACTCGAGATATCATTTTTATTACAAATCTATTCATTCATTCATTCATTCATTCATTCACTTTATATCCTGATCATTACCCATCTCTCCTCTCCTCCCAGTATTACCCTCCTTCCCTCTCACTCCCCCATCCCCCTTCCCTATTCCACAAAAAAGGGGAGCCCCCTTCTCATCCACCCCTGTTCATAAAGTCACATCAGTACTGGACAGGTCCTTTTCCAGTGTGGCCTAGCAAGACAGTCCAACAAGGGCGAAGTGATCAAAAAGCTAGCAACAGAGCCTATGTTTGAGACAGATCTTGCTTCCTTTACTAGAGGACGCTCAAGAAGCTTGAGCTTCCCATTGGCTAAAATTGTGTTAGAGGGCCAAGGCCCAGTCCATACAGGGTCCTTGGTTGGTGCTTCAGTCTCAGCAAGCCCCTCTGCGCCCTGATTAGTTGGCTATGTCGGTGTTCTTGAGGAGCTTCTGTCACCTCCAGGTACTTTTCTCCTTCCCCCACTCTTCCACCTGACTTCCTATGCATCCCCTAATATTTGCCTATGAGTCTCAGCATCTGTTTTAAAGTGCTGCAAGGTGGAGGCTCTCAGAGGACAACTCTGCCACTTTCCTGTTTACAAGCATAACAGAGTATCAAATCAAAGACCCAGGAAAAAACTACATACACACCTACAGATACTTGATTTTTGTCAAGGGAGCCAAAACCATACAATCGAAAATAGATCTATATTTATAACCCTGCACAACACTCAAGTCCAAGTGGATCAAAGACCTCGTTATAACACCAGATACACTATATCTATTAGAAGAGAAGGTGGGGAAGAGCATTGAACTTCTTAGCACAACAGGCAACTTCCTGAACAGAACAGCAACAGCTCAGGCTCTAAGATCAAAAACTAATGAATGAGGCTTCTTGAATATGAAAAGCTTCTGTGAGGTAAAGGATACTGTCAATAGAACAGGATAGAAGTATACTGATTGGGAAAAGACCTTAACCAATCCTATATGTGACAAAGGACTAATGTCCAAAATATATAAAGAACTCAAGAAATTTAACATCAACCAACAAAATAATTCAATTAAAATATGGGGCACAGAGCTAAACAGAATTCTCAACAGAAGAATGTCAGATGGAGAAAAAGCACTTAAAGAAATGCTAAAGATCCATAGTGATCATGGAAATGCAAATCAAAATGATGTCTTACACTGGTCAGAATGGCTAACATCAAAATCTCAAGTGATCATCATGTTCAGTAAAGTAAGCTGAGCTTTTTTTTCCCACCGTGGTCCCCATAGTTGTGGCCTGTGACTAAATGAAGCAGATTAACTCCTCAGCCACCAGCTGTCAGACACTTGAAGTGAATGATGACCACAGCTCCATATCTTATATAAAACATGCATAGCAACATTAATTAATTATTGAGATTATTAATTAATCTCAGAAATAAAACAAGGAGGCACAGGCTTACAAAGACAACTGTCACTTTTCTAACATGGGTAGAATATAGAAAGTAAAAGAAATATTTCAAATAACTTTAAACATCCATTTTAAAAGTTTTATTCTATTCTACATATTATTTTAAATTATATTTGCATTTGTTATTTGTGAGAAAATAGTGGTGATGGGGAAATTACGTTGTATTTTCTATTATATACATATATTAAACCATGTCAACATTATCTGAACTGGTTTATATTTAAAGTGTAGGCTGACTAATCTTACTTCCAATGTTAACCTGTACTATCATCTAGTCCCCAATAAATAATATGTCTGGCATATATGCTAGACATATTAAAAAACTTACTATTATAGAAATTTTATAGTGACTAGAGATGCATAGCAAGATTTAAATCATGTCACATGTGGTATACATTTTCTCATAAATATTGTGACTAAGAAAATGTCTTGTACTAATGGGAAACTAATTATCAAAATATGGCCTATTAATAATAAGGCAAGCTAATATGACTTATTTTTACTCAATTGCTTTAGGAAAACATGCATTTTTCAATGTCTATCTTTCTGGACACCAGTTAGTTACTGCAATGAATTCTACCCAACTCCCCATCTCAAAAATATGCAAATTAATGTGCTTCTTCTGCCTACATAAAAAGAAAGTTGTTCATGAATATTTATATAAGAAGGGTGATTTTCCATCTTATTCTTTATTCTATAAGCAGCAAGATTTGGACAAGTAATAGTCAAATTTACATTTAAAATTTTTAAATATTAAAATCATTTATTGCTTTAACATTAGCTTTTTTGCATATATATTAATATTCTGATCTCTGGTATGAAAATACCAGTATCATGGTGTATTATATACCTACCTTTCAATTTAAAGGACTGTCTACAGCTCAAGCAAACTGCGTGCTTTTCCATGACTGCACAGTAAAATATAAGTATCCCTGGTGTTGAACTCTTTTCTCTTACAATTTCCCAAGAGCATGGAGGAAAGAGTATCATTCAGGCAAGTCTTCAGTAAGTTTGTTGAATGAATAGAAAAGAACATCATCCTAGTGTAAATAACCCCAATTTCTTTCCCAAATAAAAATAGTCATATTATGAATCTGGAATAAAATTGAATAATAAGGGGGATCATAATAACATAGGAATTAACATGAGTAGCAGAGAAAACTGCGTTGCTAAGGCTAATAAACACTCACCATTTAGATTCATAGTGTTTTACACAAGGATAATTATGCTTCCACATCTCATAGCATCATATAGATCCATAACCATTTTGTGGATAATGTCATAACTTTATTGAGAGCTAAAGAACAAATCGATAGCTGTCACTTGCATATCATTCTTTTTTATTAATTTATTCATATTACATCTCAATGGCTATCCCACCCTTGTATCCTCCCATTCTTCCCTCCCTCCCATTTTCCTCTTATTCCCCTCCCCTATGACTGTTCCTGAGGGGGATTACCTCCCCCTGTATATGTTCATAGGGTATCAAGTCTCTTCTTGGTAACCTGCTGTCCTTCCTCTAAGCGCCACCAGGTCTCCCCATCCAGGGGACATGGTCAATTGTGAGGCACCAGAGTACGTGAGAAAGTCATATCCCACTCTCCACTCTACTGTGGAGAATGTTCTGACCATTGGCTAGATCTGGGTAGGGGTTTAGGTCTAATATCCAAAATATATAAAGAACTCAAGAAATTAAACACCACCAAACCAAATAACCCAATTGAGAAATGGGGCTTGGAACTAAACAGAGAATTCTCAACACAGGAATATCAAAGGGCTGAGAAACACTTAAAGAAATGCTCAACCTCCTTAGTCATCAGGGAAATGCAAATCAAAACAACTCTGAGATTCCATCTTACACCCATCAGAATGGCTAAGATCAAAAATTCAAGTGACACCACACGCTGGCGAGGATGTGGGGAGAGAGGAACACTCCTTCATTGCTGGTGGGAATGCAAACTAGTACAACCACTTTGGAAGTCTATCTCAGAAAAATGGGAATAGGGCTTCCTCAAGACCCAGCTATTCATTCTTTTTTTTTTAATACTTTTATTTTATTACACATGTATGAAAGAAACTATATACAACAGGGAGAACCATGTGATAATTATGAGAATAATGAGTTCTATACATGCTAAATTCATAGTGAATTGGCCATCTGCATTCGTCCCGTTTGAAGTAAGTGTCTTTCTTGTCTTGTTGGGTCTAAATTTCCGAATGAGATTCAATATCTAACCTATCTCAATTCTAATAGCTTAACTTCTTTATCTTGATCTGAAAAGATCTTGTCCCCTAACCGGCTAAACTTGGTTGTAAAACTATACTATCTTGTCTTCAATGCCCCTCAGAGACTTGAGAAGGAATAAAACTTAAATTTCTGAGTGAACCAGCAGTGAGGGTTAGCAGCTTCCAAAATATATAAATTGGCTTGAGACAGTTTACTGCCTGACCAGTCACACAACACACTTTATAATGTTGGAGCCTCATCTTCAGCTTTCTGGCCTAATATCTCTGCCAGATTTGTTTGCAGGGCAGGAACTATTGAGGACTTGCTTACCCTGACTTGGCAGTGTGGCCGTCGACTCTGCCTGCATCTAAGAAGCCCATTTTTAGGCAGGTTCTGTTTGTGGCAGGAGCAAGGGCATTTTGCCCAGTGGCTGGTTTGCCACCTTTGAAGCCATCTCCATAAGGAGGTTCCTTGATGCCTATCTTCTTCTTGGAGGTTGGCTGAATGTTGTCAGTTAACTTGTCTTGTTGTTGAAGAAATTTAGGATTGTAAGAACAACTTTAAATGCCATATTTTGTGTGTCTCTGAGGCTTTTGAAGACTTTATTCAACTAATTTACCACATATATCGATAGAGTCATATCTATCTGTTAGGCTTAGGATATATATTCTTGTGTTAAAATCTACCAAGTATTTGACATGCCCATGATGCCCATGTATCAATATACTAAATTCTATAGCCATGACTTAGACATAACCTTCATTATAAGTAACAATTAAAGCCTTGAGTTAAGGAGTAGGTTCAATCATCTAACTTTTGTTCTGTTTTGTTCTGTCCTCTGTGCAACTATGTTCATAGCAGCCATATTTGTAACAGCCAGAATCTGGAAACAACTAAGATGTCCCTCAACTGAAGAATGGATAAAAAACTGTGGTACATCTACACAATGGAATGCTATTCAGCTATATAAGAACAAGGAAATTTTGAGTTTTGCTGCCAAATGAATGGAATTAGAAATGATCATCCTAAGTGAGATAACCCAGACCCAAAAGGACATGCATGGTATATACTCACTCATATGTGGATTTTAACCCAACATAGACATCCTAGGAGAGACTCCACCCAGCAGGGTATATAGACAGTTACAAAGACTCAAAGGTGGGCACTGGACAGAGTCCCGAGTGTGTAGGGTGGCCCTGTCAGGCCACAGAGGAAGAGGTCATATGTAGTACAGGGGATACTAGAAAAACTAAGGTCAGATGTTAGGGGAGGAGAGCTCCCCTGTCTAAAGACTGGGGGAGGAGGGAAAGGGGATGAGATCCGGGATAGATGAGGGAGGGAGTGGGATCGGGAGGGGATGAGAGAGGGGGCCACAATTGAGATGTAAAGAACTCAAACTACAGAACAAGCAGGCAATTTATATTCCTAATCCCACTACATGGGAATAGTTCTGAGACTGGCAGGGATATAAATATAAAGACATAGAGAGGCCTCATGTTCACCACCGATTCTCTGTGACTTAGTATTAGAACCCACTACAAGTAAGGCATGAAGGAAGATTTGCAAATGCCCTATGTCGACCCATACAATGAACAGAAAACTACCTTTAATCATTCTGTGCATCCTGCACACCTCATACAATTATAATGCTAGAACTGTATACTGCTTGTGAGAAATTATGTTTCCAGAACAAAATAACCAGCTGGTTCAGACCTGACAGGAATCATTCCTCCCCGCAGGATGGACACTGACATCCTGCATTCTCCCGGTTCTAGCCCCGGATGATTCTGTTGCTTTTACCCATCAGATTTGGACAACTTCCTAGACAATATTATGGAAAACTTCTGATCCAATTTGTACCACCATTTTAATCTCCTTCTAAGCCTGGAATCTCTCAGCATTTAGAAACTGAACCACAAATACAATCATTAGATTATTTAACCATTCTCTCCAATTTTGGGGGCCCATTCCAAGGTATTATTTGCCCCAATTGAACCTGAGAAAACCTTAAGAGAATAATGCCCCATTCCCTCAAAGGGGGGTTGTATAGGTTGCTGTTTGCTTGTTTGATCTACAAATGGTTATTCTCATCGGGAGGTGGTCATAAGTCATTATTGGTCTTATACAGAGAAAAAATTAGAGGAAACACAGGAACATCTTTCTTTGCCTTTATCTTGCATTTGATTCTTTTTAAGATGGGTCTTCCTGGTCTCATTGCCAAACTCTCCTATTTTGCAGTGAGTATATGTATGTACTTATTTCCCCTATATTGAGAAGTCATAGACTATTCTTACATTTCTTTTCAATCTCGATTCTTTATGTTCACCTGAAGAAACTGGTTTTTTTTTATTAAATTGGTTATTAGTTGCTTGGTTAATAAGTATATTTCTGAAGACTGAAAACATCACCCTGTAGGGAATTGCTTTTCATACTTCTATATAATTTTATGTCATTATGATCTTTATATATTTAATTTAAGCTAATCTAAACATAATGTGTATTCATTGAAGATAATTTAATATTACAGGTATGTAGGTCATAAATATAATTTTCTATAACATAAGGATAACAATTAAAGAAGATACCTGAATGTGGGATGGGAAAATCTAGGGTGAGATGGATAGAGAAGAAGAAAGAGCAGAGGTTATGCAAATATAGTAATTAAGTATGATGTTATCAAAATATAAAACTATTAAAAGAAAAAATGTTGAAAAGAAAAGTGTCTATACTGAACATAAAGTGAGATGCTTTTTTCTTTTATTATTTCTAAAACTGATCTTGTTCAGGTAACCACAGCTTCTCTGAGGTCATGAGTATAGTCATGATGTCCTGTCCAGAAGACCTTGATTTATTCAGGTCCTCCCTGATCTTCACTCTCACCATCTTTACCCTTCACTTTTATAACAATCCCTGAGCCTTGTGGGAAAACAGCTCCTATGCTGTTTTCAGACAACTGTTCTCCCAGACAGATCTGATTACAATCCCAGGCAAGAGGACATGTCAAAATTTCCCAGCCATGTCAGTTTAAATTCATCTAGAGAAAGAATAAGAGCTGGGGGGGGGAAGGGGGGCTGAAATCAGAAGTAAAGTGAATAAATAAATGAATAAAATTTTAAATGCTAAATTACCATCAAATAAAAATATTCTACATTATCTTTATAATTATAAAATTGAAAAAGATCCATCTCAAAGAAGGATATATAAAAGTTTATTCTGATGACTGAAGTCTAAAGTTGTCACACAGATAGTGTAAAGTAAGGTTGTGCACTTTCCAAAGTGTTGGTAGACTTTAGGGGAAGGATCTTCTGAATAAATTCAAGAAAAAAAGAGAAGAGGCAGATGGACTGAAAACAAGATTAAAGCAAAACAAAAAAAATGGTGGCTTCACCTTCAAGAAATCCAGGAAGGGTACAGTTTGCTTCATAGAAAGTTCTATCTTCTCCCTATCTCAAAAGTACATATCTTGTCATCTTTACACTCTCACAATACCATGTGAATTTTTGAAAATGATCCACTCAATTAACAGATACCCATTAGCATCTGCTATACACCAGGGACTAGAGTAAGCACTGACACATTGGAGTGAATAAGAAAGCAAAAATCTTTCTCCACTGAGCTTAACACTATTATCATATACATGGGTCAAGATAATCCATGTCAGGTAGAATTAACAAGATGAGGAATCTCTTATAAAGGTAAACTAAACATGGATGCAAAGGATGGGCTAACAATTGAGATGTGATATGAAAAATTAATAATATACATATTAAAAAATAAAATAAAAGGGTAAACTAAACATAATGGTGGGAGTTCTGCTCATGAGATATGTTCAAAGTAATATTTCAAAGAAAGAAAATCCCTACTGTTCTTCTAGTAGTTACATAAGGGCTTCAATAGAGGCCATTGCTCAATCCAGACAGGCCCATTTGAGAACCAACTGAGACAGGAGTATTAAATTTAACAATGGCCCTTAGAATGAGGGGGGAGGGTTTGGAGGAGAGTTTTTTAGGGTCTTTGGGGGTATAGTTTTCTTTATAGGTATTATCTACCCTGATGCAATCTCTTTCAGATTGGGTGGAAAACAACTCCCTCTAGGGCTTGTACAATATCTCTGCCTAGAAGATTGATAGCTACATGAGTCACAGGGGCCATATTAAACCAGTAGCTCCATCAGGTTCTTCCCATCTAGAGGCCTGTTTGGTTATAAGGACATGGGAAGATCCCCACATGCCTAGAAGTTGGAGCCCAGGGACTAACTGCCAGTCCAGTGGAATCTTTGGCTGTCTCAAAATAGTCCTGTCTGCTCCAGTATCAATAAGTCACTTAAACAGCTTGCTATCTGTTATAATGGGTATTTTTGAGTGGGAGCCCTCTAAGATACTAGATTCCCATAAGGCCTCTATGGAATTAATTTCCCTCTTATTGTTGGGGCTGAGGGCTGCTCTATTTTAAGTATAAAGGCTTTAGGTGGTTGACATCTTAGATGTAATGAGAGAGACAATATCTTTTCCAGTGAAAACTTTTATGATACTGAGAGCAGATTGTCTTAGGGATATGGGAGTTGTTTGTTTGCTTGTTTGTTTGTAGTCTCTTATTTGTGTATTCTTTTTTCCAGTGGTCTGCCTCTCTGAAGTTAAACCAAATCCCTTCTTGTTTAATGCAGCTACAAAAGTCTAAATCTTGTTTGGTATTGTTCCTATATCTTGGCTGGCTATGATTCACTGACCATAGTCTTCTTCCCAGAGACCTTGGCAGACTAGCTTGGACACAGAGGACATACTCTCCCATATGATAATTTTTAAGAAGAAGATCTCTGGCAGAGTAATCAGGAATTTTACTTTCTATATTTGTTTTAGTTCTAAGAATAAAATCAGACAGGGCCTCCCCTGGCTTCTATTGGAGAAAACATAGGGAGAAGGTGGATCTTGTGAGGCAAAGGGAGGAGTTATTCTAGCCCAGGCTTGAGTTGCACAGAGATGGATCTGGTCAAAACAATCTGCTGGCAATATCATCTTCTGTGATTCTATGGAAAAGGCTCCCTGCCCAAAATATTCATCAAGTCCCTATGGAGTGTTTCTCAGTTCTGAGTTCTTGTAGCTTGCTGGAGACATTTATCCCTACTGTAAAAAGGGCAGACTGGCAAGGAGCAAGGGGGGGGAGCTGGGCAAAGTGACACAAGCCCATAATCCCAGCATGCAAGGAGACAGAGACAGGTGGAATTCTGTGAGCTCAAGATCAGCCTGGGCTAGAAATCAAGGCCAGGACAGCTGAGGCTACACAGAAAACCCCAGTCACAAAAAATAAAAATACCAATTCTTCATTCAGATTTACCAATAAAGACCCAAATGCTGGGGTGAAAGCTAGTTAGGTCAGAGAGGCATCTAGCTGACCTCCCTACTTAGCCAACATCCTAGGGAAAAAAAATCCTTCCTTTCCACGTTGTCTTAAAAGTAAACCTTCAAACTGAATGCCCCTTCTTTCTAGTTCCTGTGTAACTCTTTGCCCCACTCTCTGTGCACCCACACCCCCATTCACTTTCTCTCAACTGGTGGCTTATTCTGCTTCTTTACCTGAAGTAAACTTTATTTAATCCTGATTACAGAAAGCTCTTGTATTAAAGGTGTGTGCTAGGGCTTTGCCACATGACAACTGCTTGTTTATAATAAACCAAAAGTTCTTGAATTGAAGTTACGTCCTATGGCTAAGCTACACCAAAACTAGAAACAGGTTTTTCCAGTACCTAATATCAGAGTTCACGGCGTGATCAAACATCCTGCAAAATCAAAATCTAAAAAGGATTTTTGCCAGTAAGTACACTGTTAGCATAATTTGATTCTCAACACTTGAGCACATTAATGTACTTCCTGATGTTCTAAACTGAGTTCAATTTGACCTTGACAGCCTGTTTATTTTTCTTGACTTCTAAATGTGTATTAGTAAGAAACCCAATCTTAGTCATCTTGCAGGGATTCTCTCCCACTCCTTTAAGTCATGCAAGAATCTGCAATTACTAACATTGGAAGGTTTGAAAAGGACAGAAGATTTATACATGATAGGTCATATACAAATATTAACTGCCCTAATCTATCTAGGGCATCTGAGAGCACAGAAAGGTGGTGTGTTTGCTCTGGACTGAATATCACCTGCCTTATTTCTATGATTCCCAAGGTTCTATTACCTGCATTTTAGTGCCTAAAACTATACATCCCCCTTTAAGTACCCATTTACCATTCCCAAGTCAATGTAAGTAGCCATGGAGTAGACCCTGTTGCAAATTTCAGTAGCAAAGCAATTTTACATCCCAAGGCCATTTCTGTCTCGTTTTTCAAAATTGTCTATCCAACCAGTCTCAGCTAGGCCAGACCATCCATTATGGCTCTTATCTATTTTATGAGAGTAACCAGAGTAACTGGGGCTTGGGTTGGCTCTCTAAAGTAAATCCTCTTATTCTCTTTTGACAGGTGATAGGAGGGCACTATGGTCATTTTAAAAAACTGGCTAACTCTCAAAAGTAAGAAAAAGGTGTTAAATATGCATCCTCAATTGAACTCACCTGCATTCACCTGAACTGCACTGAACTCAACTTTCCTTTCTCCAGTCAGTGCTCTTAAGTAGCCTCCCCTTCCTGTCTGTTCTCATGAGAGTTGAGTCTATCTTATCTCTGACTCATTCTGTCAAAACTTTCCCTAATTCTTCACTTGTCTCCTGTTCAACTAGTTGTCATTTCCAAACATGTTTGATTCCTTCTATAAACTAATCTTACTTTCATTGTTTGGAAATAATGGTGTGCACTAAGGTCATGTCTGTATTCCAGTCAGATTATATAGACCTATAACGTCTTTAAATATGATCCCTTGCTAGAGCAGCCATTCCTCTACAATTGTTGAAGTGAGATACTACTCTACCTCAGAGTATAGTCAATATCACTCCTATCCCACCCCAAGCCCACATACAAACATATAGTAGAAGTCTGTAAGGTTCTCTAGTGTCACAGAAACAAGGATGTTATTGCAGCGTGATGTTACACTCCAGAGAAAGGTCGCGCTCATGGTGACAGATTTTGTATGGTACAAACTTGTGAATAGTATTGTGAGTAGATCTCTACAGAGAAAAGACTTTGCCACGACAGTCTAACACAGAACTGTCTGATAAATTGTGTTTATGCTACTAAAACAGTGTTTCTCAATTACTTTTGAAAAGTTTCATTCCTTGATAATCCAATATTGAGATGTTGTTCCTAATAGCATGGCTGATAAGGCAGTGACAACATAGTGTCCTGTGTTCCTGGGCTTTGTGCTTTAAAAGAATACAGTTTTTAAACCATTTGACTCAGGGATCAATTTGATCTTTTTGAAATAATTTGACAACAGCTGAAATGCATGAAAGAGTAAGAAAGAGAGAGAAAAAGTCTTTCCCTTATGGAGGAAAATTGGATGCCATCTCTTACACTAGACAAAGGCACACTTAGTTCATACGTGATGAAGAAAACTGAGCTTTCAGAGTTATTAAAAAACATGGCTTTTCTTTGTCTCAAGTATTTATAAAATAATTAAATACTCAGGCTTCTGAAAAATAAATTACTGGTGGCAGGTTATTAAACTTGTTGATAACATTCTGCTGGTAAATACTGAATAGATAGTACTTTAATTGTTCTTTAGTTCAACTTTTAAAGCATAATGTTTATACATTTTCAAATTCATTTATTATATTTTACCTGTATTGGTTTTCCCAGCAGATATGTCTGTGCATAGAGGAATTTTAATCCAGAAACATGGATACTCTGGCAAGGAATCACATCCAAAGACCTAGGTTTGGGTGATTAGAGTGGAACACACACACACTTTAGTATACATGTTTAATCCCTCTGGCTGTAATATGGGCATGCCTTTAGTACATACTTTTAACTTCAAACAATGATGTCTAATTGAGCGACAGACAAAGTGACAAATAAGACAAGAGTTGACAGAATGAGTAGGACAAAGATAGCATATCCCCAACTGGCAGGAGAGAGAAGCTACTCAAGAGCAGTGCAGAGAGAGAGAGAGAGAGAGAGAGAGAGGAGAGAGAGGAGAGAGGAGAGAGAGAGAGAGAAGAGGAGAGAAGAGAGAAGAGAGAAAAGAGGAGAGGGAGAGAGAGAGAGAGAGAGAGAACAGAGAGAGAGAGAGAGAGAGAGGAGAGAAGAGAGAAGAGAGAAAAGAGGAGAGAGAGAGAGAGAGAGAGAGAGAGAGAGAGAGAGAGAGAGAGAGAGAGAGCTCACGGGAGTTCCTGAAGACAGTACAATGGAGTATAGTACAGTTTGGTGTAGTTCAGTTGAGGTCATGCAGTTCATTTTGTGTAATTAAGAGGGAATTTTTCCAATCAGAGCAATTAAGTGAGAAGTGGAGAAAAGCCAGTTTGAATCAGTCAGCTCAGGGAGGAGTTTTGAGCCAGAACAGCTTAGTTGCACCAGCCAGAGTTCAGAAAGAACTAGAACAGGTTAGCTTATTCAGCAGTAAGTCTCAGAAGATGAAAACATTCTAGGCCTAGGTTAGCAGATGGAGGCTGGAAGCTGAAGCCTCCAAGGTCTAGGCTTGCAGAAGATTAAATTGTATGGAGGCTAGAAGCTTCCCTGACTAGGTCTAGGAACAGACATAAATGCTCTGGGCTCAGCCAAAGCCATGTTTTTGTAAAGCTCTGGTATGGCTCTCATCTGATCCCCCTGTATGGGGAAATAAAACATGATTTACATCTGTGCACCATGTGAGTCTGGTTTAGGAGGTCACAGGTGGGTATTGGATAGATGGAAATTGGAGCCACCATATGACAAACCAGGTTTGTCAGAAAGAACAACTAGTGTTCTTATTGCTGAGTCATTTCTCTAGCCCCTAGTATTATATTTTTATCTATTCTAAGATAAGTGTGACCTATACAAGAATGTTCAACCAATGTTAATCACCATAGTTCTTATCTGGACATATTCAAATATTCATCAATAACAAAACTCATGAATATACTGTAATATGTCAATGAAATTAAAACTTAATCATCATTAATAAAAAATCAACTATAACAAAACCATATTAACTACTACTGTCAAAAATACTACATTAATCAAGGTAGAGAAAATCCAGATCTATGATGTACACATTTCTCATACATGATACATGATTCTCTTTATCTGAAGTTTAACTCTAAAAAACAGTAACAGATTGTTATAATGCAAAAGAGTTGTGGCTAGGAGAAGCTGCTGGATTGTGAGCAAAGGGTTATTTGGATTATTAGGTGAGAAGAATACACCATAGGTTGATACAAAATTTGTCTTGCTATGCACTTATGAAGTATGTATTTTATCCTATAAAGATTATCATTCACCCCTGAGAAGGTAACCTCAACAAAGACATATGAGCATTCGCCATGAGCCATGCAGTTTTCAGGGTAGGAGGTAGTTTTAAAAATAAGGTTTTTTCCCAAATAAAATATTCCATAATTGGTATTGCAGCAGCAGAGCAGAGGACAGTGATGGATCAGGTCAGAATATTCCAGAGGGTACCAAGCCACAGCTAGAAAAAGACCTCCCTGAGTTAACAAGCAGAACAGGCACACTCTGCAATACTATGAGGCATTCCATCCCCAAAGGCTCTACACAAAGTCAACTTTGAACAGTTGGAGGTTTTTCATCAAAGGACACTGGAAATTACAATTCAGGTGGTGGAAGAGGGAAGCGATATCTCAACAGAAAGATCCTGTGGGCCTCAAAAGAATAGAGGGAGTTCTGTATGAGCACCACAAGAGAAATGAGGATCTATCCTCCTACAAGCAATGACAGCACTCAACTTTGACCATAGGGTAATTGCTACTTCTCAACAAGAGAGAACTGTAGACTTACAGACAAATTTATGTTCATGTGAATAAAACCATAATATATAAAGCATAGATTTTACATAAAAACACTTACTTTTGCTTTTCTAATATATCCACTCTACTTAAATGAATTTTCATTCATCCTTTATCTTTGTACTGATTGTTGCAAGTTTAAAAAAAATGGAGTATTTCCTGTCAATGCTATGAATGTTCTAAAAGCAACCCTTTAAATCACAAAGCATAGTGCTTCCTCTCTGAAACTGCTAATGGTTTCCACCTGACCTCAGCTTGACAGAAGACCTATAGGAAGAACTGACTTATAATCTAGACAAGAATTAGTTCTTTATCAAATGTTATAAGATAGATGCTCATAACAAAATCAGGTTCAAATTTGAATGTATGCTGATGGCCCCCCTCCACATTCCCACAAGAGTACCTGTTAATCACACAATGTTTGGCTGAGAGTCTCAGCACCTGTTCCAAAGTTCTGCTGGGTGGAGGCTCTCAGATGACAACTCTGTTAGGCTCCTGTCTTCAAGCATAGCATAGTGAAGCATAGCAGAGTAAAAAAAAAAAAAAGTGTTGTTGGTCCTCTCCTAGGAGGTGGTTCTTGGTTAGGACCAGGTATTGGTTGGGCATTCCCTCAATCTCTGCTCTATGTTTATCCCTGTACATCTTGTATGCAAGGTACAATTTGGGTCAAAGTTCCGTGAATGGGTTAGTGTTCCCCTGCTTCTTCTAAGAGTCTTGTTTAGTTAGGGGGAGTCCTCTTCAGTCTCTGTGGTCCTGCTACTAGGAGTCTCTGCTAGAGTCTATCTCATATCTTCCCAGGATCCTACCCTGACTTAGAGCTCCAGCTTGTCACAGAGATGCCCATACACACAGTTTCTCTCTTCTTGACAGGCCTTCTGTCTTCTAGCCCCTGCTCCCCCACCCCCCGGTCTAATCTCTCCCATCAAATATCTCTGTGCTTCCTCTTCTACCGTGTTTCCTATCTTCCAACAGTATCTCTGTTTAGTCTATTTCCAAATCTGTGTGAGATATAAGTATCCTCCCTTGGCTCCTCTTTCTTACTTATCTTCTTTGGGACTGTGCATTGTTGTATGTTAATACTGTACTAAGTGGCAAAGATCCACCTTGAAATTGAAGTCACGACATACCATATGTTTCTTTCTCTGTCTGGGTTAACTCATTAAGTATGATCTTTTCTAGTTCCACCCATTTGCTTGCAAATATCATGATTTCCTTGTTTTTAATGTCAGAGTATTATTCCATTGTGTAAATGTACCATAGTGTCTTTATCCATTGTTCAGTTTAGGGATATCTAGGTTGTTTCCAGATTCTGGATATTGTGATGCAATCTGCTTTGAACATAGTTGAACAAGTGTCCTTGTATGGTGGAACATCTTTTGGGAATATGCACAGGAATGGTATAGTTGAGTCTTGAGATAGAGCTATATCCAATTTTCTAAGAAAGTGCCAGATTGATTTCCAAAGTGGTTGTACAAGTTTGCATTCCCACCAGCAGTGGAGGAGTGTTCATCTTTCTCCATATTCTTTTAAAAATATATTTTATTAATTTATTTATATTACATCTCAATTTTTATCCCATCCCTTTGATCCTCCCATTCCTCCTTCCCTCCCACTTTCCCCCTACTCCCTTACCCTATGATTGTGACTGAGGGAGACTTCCTTCCCCTGTATATGCTCATAGGGTATCAAGTTTCTTCTTGGTAGCCTGCTATCCTTCTTCTGAGTGCCAACAATCTTCTCCATCCAGGGGATGTGGTCAAATATGGGGCAACAGATTTCATGTGTAAGTCTCCACTCAACTGAGGAGAATGTCCTGTCCATTGGCTAGATCTGAGTATGGATTCAAAGTTTACTGCATGTATTGTCCTTGGCTGATGCCATAATTTGAGCAGGACCCCTAGGCCCAGATCTGCCTATCATAATGTCCTTTTTGTAGGTTTCTAGAAACTTCTGGATCCTTCTATTTCCCCATTCTCCCATGCTTCTCTCACCTAGAGTACCAATAGGATATCCTCCCCTCTGTCTCACTTTCCTGGTAAGTGAAAGAATGGAAGGGTATGTGAAATAACACTTAAATTTTAAACCAAGATCAGATCAACAGTTTAAACAGACCTACAACCACTAGTGAAATAGCTGTCATTAAAAATACCCAAACCAAACAAAGCCCAGGCCCAAATGGTTTTAGCACAGACTTCTTCCGGACTTTGAAAGAACTGTTAATGCTAATACTTCTCAAATTAACCAACAAAAGTGATACAAATAGGAAGAAGTCCTTATTTGCAGGTGAAAACATAGTACACATAAATGGTTTTAAAAATCCTCCCAGGAAAGTCATACAGTAGATAATACTTTCAGCAAAACAGCTGGATACAAAATAAACTCAAAAAAATCAGGAGCCTTCTTATATATAAATGGCTAGGTGACTAGGAAAGAAATCACGAAAACAGCACCTTTCACAATAGTCTCAAATATTATAAAACATCTTGAGGCAACTCTAAGCTAACAATTGAAAGACTTGTATGATTTTTCAAAAAAGCTTCAAGACTATCAAGACAGAAATTGAAGATGATATCAGAATATAGAAAGATCAACCACTATCATGAATGGGTTCAATTAACATAGTAAAAAAGCAATCTATGGATTCAATGGAATCCTCATCAAAATTCAAACACAGTTTCCCACAGATCTTAAAAGGACAATTCTCAGGTTCATATGGAAACCCAAAAGACCAAGGATAGCTAAAAGAATCCTGACCAATAAGAGAATCATTGGAGATATTATAATTTACAGTTTCAATTTGTACTACAAAGGTATAGTAATAAAAACAGTATGGTATTGGCAAAAAATATAGATCAGTAGAATTGAACACCAAGACATAGATTCACACACCACATACATTGAACCATATAGAAGAGAAAGTAGGAGATAGTCTTGAAAGCTTTGATGTAGAAGACAGAATAACATTAGTCCAAGCACTAACATCACCAATTATTTAATCAGACCCTCACAAAACTGAAAAGCTTCTGTAAGGCAGCAGCCACCATTATTTGGACAAAGCTACAGTGTACAGAATGAGAAAAACATTTTACCAACTCTATATCCAGTAGAGGACTGATCCAGTAGAGGACTGATATCCAAAATACATAAAGAACCAAAGAAACTGAACATCAAATAAACAACACACCAGTTTAAATGGGGTACAGATTTAAACAGAGAACTCTCAATGGAGTAAACTCAAATGGCTGAGAAGCACGTAAGTAATGTTCAATATCCTTAGTATCAGACAAATGCAATATTACAACTACTTTGATGTGCCTTGCGCCTGTCAGAATGGCAAAGATCAATAATACAAGTGACAACTCATGCTGGTAAGAGTGTGGAGCAAGGGTAAAATGCATCCATTATTCATTGGAATGCAAACTTATATAGGCACTATAGATATCGGTATGGTTGTTTCTCATAAACATGAGAATTGATCTGCCTCAAGCTATACTGCTCTTGGCCCTATGCCTATGGATGCTTCAAGGACACTTGCTCAACCATGATCATTACTGTTCTGTTCACAATAAACGAAAATTGGAAACAACCTAAATGTCTCTCAACTAACAAATGAATAAAGAAAATGTGTTACATATACTCAATGTACCATTGCTCAGCAGCTTTAAAAAATGACCTCATGACATTTGCAGACAAAGTGATGGAACCAGAAAATAGTTTCCTGAGTGAGGTATCCCAGACCTAGAAAGATAAATATGATATCTATTTGATTATATATGTATACTAGCTATTAAATACATGATAATCAAGCTAAAATTCATAGTCTCAGAGACATCACATATAGAGGAAGAGATTGGGGGTGGACATGAATCTTTCTAGAAAGGAAAAAGAGAGTAGATCTTATGGGGACTGGGGGCAGAGGGGACAGTAAACAGAGGATCAGTTTGAATGAGAGAGGTAAAATGGGTTGAAGGAGGAAATGTGGAGAGAGACAGTTAGAATTCAGGGGCAATAGGGGAGGGGCATGGAAACCTAGTGCAGTGGAAACTTCCTAAAATATATGAAGTTGATCTTAATAAGGACTCCAAATAATGAGGAGACAAAGTCCCGCCTGGCCATCTCTTGTCACCAAACAAAGCGTCTAATACCAAGACTGGGTTATTGTAATATTGAACTGTTAGTTAAAGGGCTCCATGGAAATCCCCAAACATCCCAGGCTGTTGCC
Source organism: Acomys minous (assembly GCF_964271855.1). Lineage (NCBI taxonomy): Eukaryota > Metazoa > Chordata > Mammalia > Rodentia > Muridae > Acomys > Acomys minous. The sequence continues at coordinate 93,452,115 of NC_140483.1, forward strand.
AAGACAATAGATTGCTCACCATTAAGTGAAAGCAAGGTCCCATTGCTAAAGATAAGACCTTACAACTCATAGAATATGTAGAGGTTAAACTAGTGCCTACATGGAACCTTCACCCCTTATGTTCTAGTGACTCTGGTATGTGAAGATACTCTGTAGGCTACCAAAGGAGAGACTTTAAACATGAACTCAGCCACAAACTCTTTGATCTACAATACTACCCTGCCTCCAAAACATGCTGGGGTAATGTTGGCACAAAGCTTGTGGAACTAACTAACTAATATCTGATTTGACTTAAGGCCCACTCCACTAGGTGGAACCCATACCTAACATTCCTTGAGTGACCCAGAACCTTAGATTATTTAGACCAGGGATCTAGTGTAAAACCAAATACTACTACTCCTAAAAAAGAAGGCCAGTGGTAAAATGACTCCTATTGGAGACTGAAGTTATGGCTCAGAGATTAACAGTACTGTTGCCCTTCCAAAGTACCAGTTTCAATTCCCAGCACAGACATGACATCTTACACCTGTCTGGAACTCCAGTTCTAGGAAGTCTGATACCCTCACACATACATACATGCAGGTAAAACACTAATAAACATAAAATAAAAATAATTATTAAACTAAAAAGAAAAAACCAAGTCCAGCAGTGGTAGTGCATGACTCAGCACTCAAGAGGCAGAGGCACACAAATCTGAATTCAAGGCCAGCCTGGTCTACAGACTGAGTTCCAAAATGGCCCAGGCTACATGGAGAAACCCTGTCCCAAAGAACAAAGCAAAACTGACTCCTATGGATATTTTATTATACTCATAGCTCAGTACCTTATCCATCTATCATCAGAGTGGCTTCCTCCTGCTGCAGATGGCAAAAAATATAGAGACCTCCCACAATACACTACGCACAGAGGGAGACCTTGGAAGACACGGCTGTAAATGGGAGTCTCCATCAAATCCCTTCTCTCTGAGCTAAGGGAACTCCAGAGGAGAGAAAGCAAAAAGACTGTAAGAGTCAGAGGGGACAGAGGACACCAGGAGAACAAGGTCCTCTAAATCAATTGAGCAAAGCTTCTATGAACTCACAGACACTGAAACAGCATGCACAGGGCCCGCGGGGATCTGTAGCAGGTCCTCAGCATGTAAGTTGTAAATTTATATTTAGCATTTTAGGGGATTTCTGAGTGTATGAACAAATGGATCTTTGATTCATTTGTCTTCTCCTGGCATCATTTCCTTCTGTTGGTTTGCCTTGTCCAGCTTCATCGTGAAGGTTTTCACTTTATATCATATTTTATTTTCTTACGTTTTGTTGTTATCTCTTAAGACCTATTTTTTTCAGATGAAAGTCAGATAATGAATGATTCTGAATGTGAGAGTAGGCAGGGAGGGGCTGGGAGAAATAGAGAGAAGGGGAAATGTAATCAGGATATTGTATAAGAAAATCTATTTTAAATAACAGAGGGGGCAAGAGTGATCAGCCTCTATATCACATCACCTAAAAGGTTTTAATGGGAAAAGCCAATCAATTTACAAAACAAGAAAATAGTGGGTTTTTTTTTAAAGCCCACAAGTCTCAATGCTTTACATAATTTTGTGGCTTTGAGAATTCATCACTGCTTTAGCCAGTGACTAATGGGGTAACGTGCTTAGCAATGCATGAGCAAGGACCAGGTAAACAACCTCTTATACAATGATTTCTTTCTTATTTTCTGAAGAAATTAAAGAAAAAGTAATATTCCTCATGACATAAATACTTGTTAAGAATACATGGGAAACATAAAATTCATAAAACAATGTTTTAAAAAAAGAAGCATTTTTACAGGCTTGAGCATAACAGGGACACTGACAATTTTACCAGCCATGATACCTCTTGAGACTCCCAGGGAGACTCTATCTCTTCCCTCTTCTAGCCTCCCACAGCTGCTAACAATTTTTCTCTTTTTTTGTTTTGTTATGTTTTCATACAATATATTTGTGGCCATATCTTCTGTGAAGTGGAAACTCCCCACACACCACCGTTTTCCATAAATGTTAGGGGCTCTGGGATACATTGGACTTTTATCTTGTTTATTGTCTGAGGGTGTCTTTATGGGCCTTATCTATGATCAGAGGGTAAAAACATCAGTTTAACTGAATGTTAAGCAAAAATCTTAGGCATTTCCTTTTGGAGGAGTCAGCTCATCACCATTAAACAAAACAGAAATCAACTGTAAGGTTGTGTTGTTGAGAAAGAAGGATTCAACTAAACAAGCTCCTAAACACTGATTGTCAAGTACCAAGGAGAAGGATATTTTCTCTCATACAGTTACACAAAAATGTGGGGCATTCACACATTTAGCTCTTTGAATTTCATGTCACTAGCAAACAAAACCAGAAAAAAAAATGGTGATGCATTCAAAGTAGGACACATATGTGAAACAAAATGGGGTGAAACTACCTAACTTGGCAGATGGTGGTAAGTGAAACTGCAAAGTGATATGGTGTGACATTTGAGTTTTAAAAAGAAAAAATTAGCAATAAAAGCTGTCATCTAATTCATTATTAACTGCCCCCAAAATGTTGTTTTTTACAAAATACAGTAAGAGGCAAAATCTCTCATATACAAATGTATGTTAAATCACTTTTCTACTCCCATATAAAGAGCTTGATACTTTTTTCTAAAATGGTGATTCAAAATCTGAAATATTAGGTGTTCATAATCGTTCTACAAAATTATTTGTACACTTTTTCACAATAAAATTCTTTATGTTTTGAGGGCTATTCAAGTAGTTCTGATAATAAAATAAAACAGTCTGGCTTTCAACCCACATTTTCCTTTCCCCAGTTAGAAAATACTAAACATGGAAAGTAGAATACAATCACATATCTTTCCCTTCATATAACATTTCCCTAATTCATTAGCAGTCTGGAAATATCAGTGCTTCCTCGTGCAATTTCTAACCCCAATAATTCCCTTTAAGATTTTTATGTAGTTAGTCACTTTACACCTGATCCCAGCCTCATCCTCTTCCCCTTCCATCCCTACCATCACTCTTCTTTCCCCCTTCTCCTTCTCAGAGAAGGAGAGGTACCAAATCACCTGGGAACCTCAAGTCATATCAGAATTAAGAACATCTTCCCCTATTGAGGGCAGACAAGAGAGTCCAGCTAGGGGAAAAGAATACAAAGGCAAGCAATACAGTCAGAGAAGTACCATACTCCTCTTGTTAGGGGACCCACGGTGACATAACTACACATTGGCTACTTATGTGTAGGGGGTCTAGGTCAGGTCCATGCAAGCTCTTTGGCTGGTAGTTTGGTCTCTGGGCCCATGTTACTTTTATTCTGTAGTTCTTCTTGTTATGTCCTTGATCCCCCAGGCTCCCTCAACCCTTCCTCCCACTCTTCTACAAAGCTCCCCTGGCTCATCCTATTGTCTGGCTGTGGGTGTCTGCATCTGTTTCCACCAGCTGCTGGATGAAACGTTTCATGAAGCAGTTATTTTAGGCTCCTGTCTGCAAGCATCAGCGCTCTGGGCCAGAAGGTTTTAGCACAGGATTCTACCAGATTTTCAAAGAAGAGCTAATACTGATACTCCTCAAATTATGCCACAAAATAGCCACAGAAGGACCATTGCCAAACTCATTCTATGAGGTCACAATCACCCTGATACGTAAACAACACAGAGACCCAACAAAGAAAGTGGATTTCAGACCAATTTCCCTGGTGAACATTGATGCAAAAATACTGAACAAAATACTTGCAAATCAAATCCAAGAACACATCAAAAGCATCATCCACCCTGATAGAGTAGGCTTCATTCCAGGATAGTTCAACATATGAAAACGCATCAATGTAATGCACCATATGAACAAACTGAGAAAAAAACCACATGATGATCTCATTAGATACTAAAATGCCTTTGATAAAATCTAACGCCAATCCAGGCATGGTGGCACACACCTTTAATACCAGCACTCAGGAGGCAGAGGCAGGTGGATCTCTATGAGTTCGAGGCCAGCAAGTCCAGGACAGCCAAGGCTACACAGAGAAACCCTATCTCATAAAAAGAAACAAAACAAAACAAGAAACAAAAAAACCAACACCCCTTCATGTTAAAAGTCTTAAAGAGATCAGGAATATAGGTTGCACACCTAAACACAATAAAGGCAATGTACAGCAAGCCAATAGCCAACATTAAATTAAATGAAAAGAAAATTTAAGCAATTCCACTAAAATCAGGGACAATACAAAGCTGCTCACTATCTCTGAATTTGTTCAATAAAGTACTTGAAATTCTAGCTAGAGCATTAAGACCACTGAAGGAGACAAAGGGGATACAAATTGGAAAGGAAGAAGTCAAGCTATCACTATTCACAGATGATGTGAGAGTATACATGTGACCCCAAAATTCTACCAGCGAAATCCTACAGCTGATAAACACCTTCACCAAAGTGGGTGGATACCAAATTAACTTTAAAAAATAGTAGCCTTCTTTATGTAAGTGATAAATAGGCTGAGAAAGAAATTAGGGAAGCAACACCCTTCACAATAGCCACAAATAAAACAAAATATCTTGGTGTAACTCTAACCAAGCAAGTGAAAGACTTATATGACAAGAACTTCAAACATTTGAAGAAAGAAAATGAAGAAGATATTAGAAGATGAAAACATCACCTATGCTCATGGATCAGTAGGATTTACATAGTAAACATAGCCATCTTACTAATAATTCTTTTTCTGTTCAAATCAGGACCCGTACAAAAGCTGACCTAGCATCAGAATGTTAGCAAAGATATATCATATTCATGTTATATTACATATTATATGCCATACTATGAGACAAAATAAAACATACATATAGATGTTTATGTTACTAACATATATAATGCTTAAAATAAGAGGGTTTTTTACACAGTCTCATTTTTCTGAAAATATTGGATTTCAGAGAGTTATTTAATTAAAACTATATTGACAGTCCATCTTACTCCATCAGAATGACTATTATCAATCCACAATAAGAGCAACAAATGCTTTTCAATGTGTGGACTATGTTGACATACCATCATTGAATATAAACTTTTCCAACAATTATGGAACTCAGTATCTGGATTCCAAAACAAACAAATTAAAAGAGGCTCTACCAAGGCTATAGAAATTCTAATAACTCCTTGAAGAATAAGTCAACACATCACAGAGATCCTTGCATGCAAGCGTTTAGTGCAGCATTGTTCTCAATAGCTGAGTATGGACACAGCGCAGGTGTTACTCAGCACAGATATGGGAAGAGAAAGAAGTGGTATATAGATATGATGGAATATTTTCAGCCATAAAGAGAAACAGAGTTATTACAATACTGGAAAAATTTAGACTATTTGATAGAAAAAAACATGTTTCTGCAGGAAGTCTGAATGAAATGCTCAATGTACTAGTAGCACAGATGGATGCAGCCCAGCAGACTGAGAATAATACTCCTACATAAATTCAGCCACCCTCAAAAAACAAACATGGCAAGCTTCCTCACCTACATAAGATCATGTAGGCATGTATGATAGAAAGGCAGAAGGAATAATTGTCTAGTGCAAAATGATCAACAGGCGGGGAAGAGATTATAAAGGAGAAGACCAAAGTGTGGGGGAAGATGCTAGGTGTCACTGTGTACTTGTATGTAAATGTTCTTATGCAACATGATACTGTGTACTGTGAACATGTGCAATGAAAAATAAATAAATAAATAAATAAATAAATAAATAAATAAATACCAACCTATCATGGGGAAAGTTTTTGTTAAAAGAGCACGAAGCATAAAAAATGCAGAAGATGTGTAGAGTCGCATCTAGAGTAGATGTATCTATGTAGACATGCATAAGGACAGGTGAAATATAAGATGCTGGAAGAATGAGAAAAGGCGGTGGTCGGTGATGAGGAAGAACGGATTGGAGATGATGGACACCTACCTGAGTAGTGGGAAGGACGTAAAGCTAATGATCTTTCTGGTTTTAACTCAGTCACTGGTATTGTTTATTAGAGGAGAGGTTGTGACAGATAAGAGAAAAAACATACAATCGACACTGAAGGAGCAGATTCCGAGTGAAGCCCCACTGCCTCAAATGACTATTCTACTCTATAGAATGTCACTGCAATGTACAGATTGGGGTCTAGAAAGTGGTTCTTAGAATGGCTATGCTTTCTTTTTGGGGGTGCTACAGAAGTTTTAATAATGAATTTCATGTTTAAATCATACAAAAATTTGATATAAATTTTAGCAGTCACAATAATAACCTGTTACAAGAAAGCTGTTTATAGCCTGGGTCTCATCAGAGTGGTCAAACCATGTTACTATGCATATAGTGGCATGTGCTACAGCCCTTCTCTTTTTTTTCCTCTTTAACTGAAGTTTTATTCCATAAACTATAATTTGATCATGTCATTTCTTCCCTAATTTTTCACAGATTCTTCTTACTTTACGTTATCTATATGGTATTGATTCTGGAGAAGGGGGAAATGGAAGATTTATGGGGTCATGGATGTTACTGCCAAGACTTTGGAGTAAAACTTCTGAGGCCAACTATTATATAACTGTTGGATTCTCTGAAGGGGTCCTTGAGAGGAGTGGGTATTAACCAATAAGGATGTTTCTCAAGTTGCAATGGAGACCTCAGTATGTTAGGAATGCTGGGAAAATGGGACATTTGTCACAAAAGCCATAATTGTGGAGTGGAAACAAGCCAAGAGGGGCACTGTAAGTTCTGAAATCAGCAGAGCCATAGAAGAGGGAATACACAGACCTGATGGAGCTCACGTCATGTGACCACATTCCCAGTATCCTGGCATGAGCATGTAGGACTTCTTTTACACCTTTCTGGATTCACTCTCTCCTTGTTCTCATACCTCCATTATAGGCCCTTAATTCTCCTTATTAAAATGGTAATGTTTACTGTGTCCTGGTAGATATCAGAATAACATGGCCTCTTTTTTTAATTCTCAGAGGCTCACAGTAAAGATGTTTGTTTGTTTGTTTTCAGAAGATATTTCGAATTTGGGATGTTTATACAATGTTGGAAATGTTATAACTGGGGAATTCTTGAAGATGGATTATATGCATTTCTTTATTATGAGATTCCCATTAACCTTTGAGGGCCAGGGGTGAAATGTCATTTGAGTCTAAAAGTTTCCCACGGTCTTATCTTTTAAATACTTGTTCCTTAAATAGTGGTACTATTTGGGAAGTCTGCCAGACTTGTAGGAGGCAGAAGATAGATGGTAAAAATTGATCTCATTGGGTGAACCTTTGAAGATGAGTTATACTGGCCCTTGGTGCCTGCTGTTATATTTTCTCCCTGGTCTTCTAGGATGCAAACAATTCCTTTAGTCATGAACTTAAGCTGCTCTGCTATCACTTCCACACCATGACGCACTGAAACCTTTTGAAACAATGAAACATATATTAAACACGTATTAATTTTTTCCTTCCAGATATCATGGTCACAGTGATGTGAAAGAAATACACATCCATGCCACAATGCAAAGGATATGCAAAAGTTTTACGATCATAGTTCAAATGGTTTAATTCACAGCAAAAATGTCCATCTATTCAACATGGCTTAAGATGGACACACACTCTCACTGAGTCAATTGGATGTTAAAGAGGATATCCACTGAAGGTCAGAGAAAAATTGCCCAAGTATGAGGATAAGATCAAATCCTTCACCCGTCAGTGGATATTCAAGAGATAAAAGGTGGCAGAAGCACAAAGGTTAGAAGATGTCTGTTGCTAAACTTGTTTCTCCCAGTTGCTTTTTTCACTTAATCTGGAACAAAGAATAGAAATTTATACATAAAGCAGCATATGTAATTTAAAGCCAAAGCTTCTCATCGAAACACTGGAAATCCAGAGTTTACATCTCTGGTGTCTAACGTGAATGAGAGCTAAAAGGCCAGAAGCATTAATAACCCCACATGTCACTCAATATGTTGAAATGTGTACTTTTCATTGGGATAGGGAAATTTCCAGGACTAAGCTCAAAGACAGGATGCCCAGGAAGCTGTATGTGTCAGCTGTGTACTTCAGTGAAGCACTTGTACCTACTGCACAGAAGCGAGTTCAGAAGGAACAATGGGAGAGAGGACTGGAGACTAGAGCTCACAAAGCCTTTGGGGTTACTTTGGCAAAATCTAGAAATTCTGTCCTCCTGGATGGCAGATACAATGATGTGGACCCAGGCTTTCAAGAGAGTTGTGCAGTTCACCCTGTGTGTGTGGCTGAATCAAACTGAGAAACTGAAGATGATAAAAAAAAAATCCCTTTGTTTAACCAATATGATCTATGACCCTCTCTAAGTTTTCAAAAAGAACTAGTTCTGTATATCAAGTCTTATGATGCATAAAACTGAGAATCTGCTAATGTACCAAAAATATTATTCCAACCTATACCGTCTCCACTAAGTACCTCCTCTATCTCACACTTACTGAGTCCATTTGAGAACCCTGTCATATCCTGAAGGTTTTGAATGTTTTCGAATCTACCTTATTTGAGGTTCTTTAATACTTATACCGCCTTTCCAACTTACTTACCCTAGATAGGAAAGAAAATAAGTTAATAGGAACAGGAAAAGTAGACCTTTTTAGACTCCGTTCCTTGGAGCGAATCCACTGGCACAGTTAGCATGACTTCAACAGACCCATTAAACAGCAAACCAGCAACTCAAGAAAAGTGACTGCAACCACAGCCACTGGAACCTGGAGCAGCAGCCACAACCCTGAACCTCAGGCGTTTGCTAGAGCGGTTCTCTCTAGGAGTGTCTGGAAGCAGAGTGATGAACAGCCAAGATCAAAAAGCCCTGCTTCTTGTTTTGGGCACACACACACACACACACACACACACACACACACACACACACACACATGCATCCTCTCAGAGTCCACACTAGAATACTTATCAGTTGGCAAAGACAATGCCCCAATAAGAGGTGGTTTCTATTCCTGTGGACAAACACCACCTGTTTTCTCACAAGTCTGCTTCAGCAGAAAAACACTTCACACCCTTACACAAGTCAGCTTCACATATCACACTTTGGATCAAAATGAAAACATGTTTTTGTTTGTTAGTTTGTCTGTTTTTTATTAATTAATTTATTCAGATGACACATCAATTCTTTGCCACTAACTTGCATCCTCTTATTTCTCCCTCCCTCCCACTTTTACCTTATTCCTTTCCCCTAGGTGTGATAGAAAGGGACCTCCTCCTCCACTATAAAGTCATGGCCTATCAAGTCTCATCTTGGTAGCCTGCTTATCCTTCCTCTGAGTGCCACCAGACCTCTCCACCAAGGGGAAATGGTCAAATATGGGGCACCAGAGTTCATGTCAGAGTCAGTCCCAACTCTATACACAACTGTGGAGAATGTCCTGTCCACTGGCTGGATCTGAGTAGGGGTTCAATGTTTACTGCATGAATTGTCTTTGGTTGGTGCAGTAGTTTGAGCAGACGCCCCTGGGGCAAGATCCGCCCATCAGGATGTTCTTCTTGTAAGTTTCTAGGACCCTCTGGATCCTTATATTTCTCTATTCTGCCATGCTTCTCTCACCTAGAGTCCCAATAGGAAGTCCTCACATCTGTCCCAATCTCCGAGTAAGTGAAGACTTTCATAGGGCATCCCTTTTGGGCTAGTATCCAATTATAAGTGAGTATATACCATGTGAGTCTTTCTGCTTCTGGGTCAACTCACTCAGTATGATCATTTCTAGCTCCATCCACTTGTCCACAAATTTCAGGATTTCCTTGTTTTTAATAGCTGAGTGGTATTCCATAGCGTAAATGTACCACGGTTTCTTTATCCATTCTTTGACTGAGGGACACTTAGGTTGTTTCCATGTTCTAGCTATTATGAATAAGGCTGTTATGAACATGGTTAAGCATATGTTCTTGTGTGCTGAAGCATCTTCTGGGCATATTCCAAGGAGTGTAATAGCTGAGTTTTGAGGAAGCCCTTTTCCTAGTTTTCTGTGAAAGCATCAGATTGATTTTCAAAGTGGTTGTACAAGTTTGCATTCCCACCAGCAATGAAGGCGCATTCCCCTTTCTCCACATCTTTGCCAGCATGTGGTGTCACTTGAGTTGTTGATCTTAGCCATTCTGATGGGTATAAGATGGAATCTCATAGTCATTTTGATTTGCATTTCTCTGATGACTAAGGAAGTTGTGCATTTCTTTATGTATGTCTCAACCGTTCCATATTCCTCTGTTGAGAATCCTCTGCTTAACTCTTAGCCCAATTTCTTAATTGGATTATTTGGTCTAATGGTATTTAATTTCTTGAATTTTTTATACATTTTGGATATTAGCCCTTTGTCAGATGTAGCCCTTTCCCAGTCTGTAGGATGTTGCTTTGTTTGGTTGACAGTGTCTTCTGCCTTACAGAAGCTTCTCAGCATCATGGGATCCCATTTATTAATTGTTGACCTTAAGGCCTGGGATGCTGGAGTTCTGTTCAGGAGAATCAGTATCCTTCCTATATACAAATTACAATCATACAAAGGAAGAAATTAAGGAAACTACATCCTTCATGATAGCCACACACAATTTAAAATATCTAGGAATAATTCTAACCAAGCAAGTGAAAGACTTGTTTGAGAAAACTTCAAATCTCTGAAGCAAGAGATTGCAGATGACATCAGAAGATGAAAAGATCTTCCTTGTTCATGGATCAGGAGAATTAACATAGTAAAAATGGCCATCTTACCAAAAACAATGTATAGATTCAATGCAATCCCTATCAAAATACCTACTCAATTTTTAAAGACATTGAAAGATCAATTCTCAACTTCACATGGGAAAAAAACCAGAATAGCTAAAACAATCCTATATAATAAAAGATCCTCCAGAGGAATTTCAATACCTGCTCTCAAGATGTACTATAGAACAACAGTAGTTAAAACAGCATGGTCCTGGCATAACAATAGAATGATTGATCAATGGAATTGAATTGAAGACCCAGAAATAAATCCACACACATATGGATACTTGATTTTTTACAAAGAAGCCAAATCTATTCAATGGAAAAAGGATAGCCTCTTCAACAAATGGTGCTGGTCTAACTGGATGTCTACATGTAGAAGAAATGGAAGTAGACCCATATTTCTCACCATGCACAAAACTCAAGTCTAAGTGGATTAAAGATGTCAACATAAAACCAAAGACACTAAATCTGTTAGAATAAAAAGTGGGGAAGAGCCTGGAAAACATTGGTACAGGAGACAAAAACATGATTACATCCACTACAACATGCCTACACCATATGTTTGCTCTCAGGAAAGTGGACCAAAGCAGGTCAGTGAAAACTCTGTGATCTTATAACTTGGTCTGCTTACCAATATTCCAGAAACAAAACTACAGTTCAACATGATGCTTCTAATATGTGAAGACAGTAGGAATCAATTTTGGTGTCTCCTGTCCCCTTAAGTTAAATAGCTTTTAACATTCATGTTTTATAATATACATTGGAATTTGCTTAGCATTATGATTTTTCTTTTTTGTAAATACTCCATTAACACTGAACAGATGTTCTATCAGATTCATTTTTATATGTATGCTTTCCCATAATGGATGTATAACATGTGCATGCCTGCCTAATCCCTGCATATAACAGAAAAGGGGAATGGGTATGAGTGGTGAAATCGAAACCCAGGTCTTCTGTAAGAGCAGCTCGTATTCTTCCCAAGTAAGCCATCTCTACATCCTTGATGTTACATTGGAAGTAAATAGTTTATTTTTCTATATAGTTATTTGTATTTATAATGAAGATTTTTAAATTTTCAGTGGATAATGTATTTGACCTGATGTAAAACTCTTGAATTGCATACAGTCTTGTTTTTCCAACAGATTATAATTATTTTGTACATACTCTATGAGCTATACAGAGCTTCATATGCCTGAAAATGTGTATGAGATAGTGAAAAAGATCAAGAATATTAGTTTCCTCTGTGTCTGAAAGACAAATACACTTATCTGGGAGCTGTGTGGATCACAAGCTGCTCGTAAACAGACACTGTCAGAGGACAAGGAAAAATCCTTGCGTCTTGGTTACATACTGAAGGGACTCCGAAGACTGCAGCCCATATAAACACATTAGATAAACAATATTTAGGTAAAAGGAAATTAAATTTTGTCAAGTGGTATCTGAAACAATTATACAAGCACATATGGTTTCATTTATGTCATTTTCTCTTTAGCAGCTGTGGATGAATCCTAAGAGAGTTCACTGCCAGCAAATGTGTTTTAATACCCATCAGCTTCCTTTCTCTGTTGGGGATCAAGGAAATGTTGGTTGTCGAGCTACAAGTTCCATGCCATTCAACATTATTCCACATTTGACACAATCCCAGCCTCACACAGTAAAGAAAAAAGGAGAAGGATTTTCTCTCAAATGGCCCTAACAGGGTTTTACTTTTAAAGGTTGATTAGACATTAATAAAAATTTGATTCAATAGCAATTTCTTAAGGCAAATTACAAAGATTCCAACATTATTTGAGGCTCTCAGAAGTGTTGATGGAAAACAATTTCTTTTCTAACTCGACAATTTAAACCAATAAAATAATTATTTTATTGGAATTGAGTGCCTATTGTTATCCAGACAGTTTACATAGAAGTACTTGATAATTATACTTACAGGACCTTGAGTAATACTTCCTGGTTTCAAAATCTCATCCCACTTTCTGGAGTCTGTACCACATTACGTGAGTAACATGAGAAAGCAATGATTCATCTAGTAATGATGAATTGTAGTGAATTTATGGTTCAGAGGATGCTTTCATGTGGTCTCATGTGTTGTAAGAATTATCTTAAACCATTAAGCTAGTTCTTCTTTCCTTCATTCAGCATATACTGTAGTGAGTCTCCTTTGCACTGAGGATGGCAGAGAAGGCTTGTGTTTTTATAGAGATGCTATTCTCAAAGACAAACAGCCCTAAGAGATTCCATTTTACAGGAAGTTTTTGCTTCCATTTACAGGGATAAAGAGGACTGCAGAAAGTTCAGTTTGCAAAAAGATGACTGCAAAAGTGCTTAGGTAGAGCCAACACCTTCACCATCTTTCAGGAACCACCCATCCAGCACAGGCTGGTAATGGAATTATTCCCCGGAATAGAGTATATTGGGATGGATAGAAACAGTGGGGATGCCTCAGCATGATAAAATTACATGAGGAACTGAACTTTTATATTTTGATTTGTGAGCCTAGCCTTAAATGACTGAGCCATTGCTCAAAGGGGAAGACAAGGAAACAGAATGCAAATCGTGGGGAGTCGTGTAACATTTCTGGGACAGTTGAGGCACCTTGCAAGTCTATGAGGTTGAATTTAACTGAGAGTCCTAGCAGCAGGAAATATAAGACCTGCAATGGACACCTCCTGTAGCCAGGTGGGACTGCCAGGGAAGGAGGGAGATACAAACCCACCCATGAAACCTTTTACCCAAAATTTGTCTCACCTATAATAAGTACAGGGAAAAAGAAGGAGCAAAGATTGAGGGATTAGCCAACCAATGTATGGTCCAACTTGAGACCCACCCCATGGGAGACAGCAAACCCCTGGCTCTACTAATGATACTCTGTTATGCTTGCAGACAACAGCCTGTCATAACTGTCTCCTGAGAGGATTCATCCAGCGTCTGATGGAAACAGATGCAGAGACCCACAGCCAAACAGTAGGCCAAACTTGGGGTGACTTGTAGAAGAGTGGGAGGAAGGACTGAGGGAGCCAGAGGGGTCAAGGACCCCACAAGAAGACCTACAGAGTAAACTATCCTGGACCCATGGGGTCTCACAGAGACTGAACTACCAACCAAACAGCTTGCATGGGGTGGACCTAGACCCCCCCTATACATAGGTGGGTCCCCTAACAATGCGACTAGATGTTGTCTCTGACTCTGCTATCTCCCTTTGGTTCCCTTTCCTCTAGCCAGGCTACCTTGTCTGGCCTCAGTGGCAGAGGATGCAGTTAGTCCTGCTGTAACTTGAGTGCCACAGTGGGTTATTGCCCCCTGGTGCCTCCTGTTCTCTGAGAAGGAGAGGGAGGCATGAGAGTAGGAGAGCAGGAGGGTGGGACTGGGAGGAGAGGAGGAAGAGAGCTAGGATCAGCCTGGAAAATGATTAAACAAATAGATAGATAGATAGATAGATAGATAAATAAATAAATAAATAAATAAATAAATAAATAAGAAGAAAGAATTTGAAAAAACTCCTATCAGGAAAACCAGGCCCCTGCAAAAGCATTCCCCCTCCCCCCCTCCTGAATGTCACAAAGCGACAGATCACTAACACTTCAATAGTGTGCATAAAGAACCAACAGGCAGGAGAGTGTCCCTGGTACTTCAGCTCAGCTCTGGCCTACTCCACTGTTCAGGACCTTGACCTGAACCTGCCGTTTCCTGTTCCTATCCCAGTCAGGACTTTCTCCTCAGAGTTAAGCTGTGAGCAGCTTTATTCTCAAACCCTTTTTCCAGACTGGATATGGGTCTGGTTTTCGTCTTCATGCATTCTCTCTTAGCCAATTTTTGAACTGTCTAAACTCAGATGGAGCCTGCCTAACTAATATTTATTCTGTAAATGTTATACTTGTCTGTAGACTTACAGATGCATTTACTATATATCGTGTGGCAGACCCACCCATTATTTAGGTGCTTTCTTCAGTGTTGAAAACTTCTATGGACACAAATATATGATTTGTTGCAGTGCACCTTTGAAGCCTCAAACACACACAGAGTGTATGTGGTAACAGATACAAGACACCACATTTGTGAAATTTGTCTTGACTTCAGCTATCTTAATTACTGTGAGGCAACTGCTGATAAGGATGCTCTATCCTGATTTAGAATTAAATATAGGTTTATGTATAAGCACACAGATATCCCCCTTCTTTCGCATTCCTCAGGAAAGCTATGAGCATGCTAGGCTCTTGAGCTTAAGTTCTAGTACGATATTATAACTACCTAAGTGTGGATAAACTGTTGATGTGCCATATGCTGGGTATGAAATAATAGCAATATTTAGTTTATTATACTGTATGCCAGATTTCTGAGGCAGCAGTGTAAAGAGACAGAAAAAGATAAGAGTCTGAGTTTATTAACATACACAGCAAGTGAAGCCTCTCTTCTGCAAGAAATTATGGGATGTGCCAGGGAGGGAGGTAAGCTGGCTGCAGGTTGGGGCAAGAGGCTTGGGAATTAAGAAATTTTTACAGCCTGGGAGGGGAGCTAAGTTACTCCTACAGCCTCTTCTTACAAATTTTTTTTTGTTCCAGGGAGACAGGCTGCCTCAATAGATATGCCTTTCTCTGTTGACGTGTGAGAAAGGTTATTTGTAATATCATAGGAATTCACAAACATGATTCTTTATCACTACTTAGCAAAATAATTATTCATAAATCTTATATATCTAAAACGCCTATAGCATAGTCATAAATTGATGTCTAAAGAATTCATCATTACAATTACTATCATTATTCTATCTTATATTTTAAAATATGATATTGTATTCTCTTTTATCTACCAAGCTGGCTCAAGGATTGTTTGTCACAACAGTTAGTGTCATGGAAAGATGTCAGCATGAAATTTTCCCATTTACACAGCCCTTCCTTGTATCTTTTTCAACTTCCCATGCTACTTAATAGTAGCAGAACAAATATGCATTAACAGGTTTGTTTGAAATGTAAATTTCTATTACAATTCCTAGAGTTTTTCTGTCCTTCACATGAAAAAGTGCTTCCGCTGGGGATAGAGGGACACCAGAGATATTAAATAGAAGTGCTCATGATTTTTTCTCATTTTTAGGTCAGCAACGTTTTCTTTTGAACTGACTATGCACGTGCTATATAATACTGAACATTTGTATAGCAGAAATAAATGAAAGAGTCCCTGTGCACAGAAGGCCCATTTTCCTCTGTAATTCTATTTTTCTATTGCTGTATTTCAGTCTATCTGAATATTAGCAACAAGGAAAAGGAAGTCATAAATCAAGCCTGTCAGTGGGTTAGTCCAGCATTGACTAGAGCACAGAAGGGACAAAATAACTGAAAGCTTGCCTTGACAGAGAGGCAAGGTCATGGGAAAGCACGTTTCTCTATAGAGGAATGTGGAAGTGACATTACTCTGTTGTGATTTCTCACAACTTTCTTAAAGTGTATGTTGAGTGTTGTTTTTAATCCTCACTGTAAACTTTGACTGTCTCGTTAACTCAGTCAGCTGTGTGAGTGAGGAACACGACACTTGGAGATGCCAGAAGCTCCCAGGTTGTCACTCTGCAGCCGCTGTCAGAAACTTCTTCACAGACTTTTTCTCTCTTAGTGCATCATTAAGATATTTGTGAGTTCAGCATTTCATTCATGACAGTCTCGGATGAGATAGCACAGCACACATCTCTTACTCGTTTTTAGGGTGCCACTTCTGAACAGTGAATCAGAAGAATTAACAGTTAGCAAACACACTAAAAGAGTGGAGGGGTGAACTACGAAATATGAAAGACAAGCTGAAATGATGAAAAGCTACTGTATACGTTGAGATAAAACAACCTGTAGACTGAAGAAATACTTGTAAACAACTAATTAGACACTTGGAAGTGTTCGTGTGGAAATATAGCAAAAGTAGGGGCAACTCCCAGTGGTTAACAGTACTGACCATTCTTGAAGACAACCTGCATATATCTGCAACTCCAGTTCCAAGGAATATGACGTCATCTTCTAGAACGCTCCATAGGTGGCAGGTACTCATGCAGTGCACACTCAGGCTACACATTTATGTATATAAAATAAAAAATAAATAAATCTTTGCAAAAAATTAAAACACAGAGAGAAAGACAGCAAATAGAAGCATGAGCCTCTTCTGTCACCCCTTCTGATAACTTGTGACTGGATACAGCATGCTCATGGCTGATCAGTACAGTGCTAGCAGGGGTTGCAGCCACCCCTCCAGCACAGGTGGAACCTAACCCTGGAAAGCATCTCCTTAAGCCTCAAAGAGATAAGCATGAAATTTGGTAAAGACAACTGTAGAAAGTAAGCGTGGAACAATTTAATGTTAACTTTGTTAATGAGAAGAGCCATTAAAGAAATTACAAATTGACTTCCTTTTCTCTTAATTGTCCATTTTTTTTCCATAATAAAATGCTTCGGATTGAACCAAGGTCTTTTCTGACCTCCTTTAAACCCACTAGGCAAGAAGCAGCAGAAACTGATATTTTCCAAGGCTGCAGAGCACACGTGTAATGTCAAAGCAAACCTGATAAATACAGTTTCTTATGAGCACACTGACAATTGCCCTCCCTTATTTAATGCAAACCTGTCAAGTGGGATGATCTTTCTAGGAATGCTGCAAATGACTCACTGTAGGAACAGAAAAAACATGTCGAAGGCAGGACAGATATTTTTCCCATCTAAACCTGAGATAGTACTTTGAAGAAGCTGCGAACATATCACCTTCATCCAGATTAGCACCCTCCCTTTCACTGAGGGACTGAAATAATCACCTCATGGGCATCAGTCAAGGGCAATGCTGGCTTACAGTATCAGAGGCTCAGTCCATTATTATCATGATGGTGGGAAGCACGGCAGCATCCCAGGAGATACGGTGCTGGAGAAGGAGCTGAGAGTTATACATCTTTTTCTTTTCTTTTCTTTCTTTTTTTGTTTTTTATTTTAATTTTAATTTTTTACGTACACATATTATTACACACATATACAATAACTACCTATAATAAGAGCCACAAGACAATGAGGAACTATATAAATGTTACATTCATAGTGTTTTGGCTATTTGTATTTGGCAGCCTTGAAGAAAACATCTTTCCTATCTTGGTGCATCTAAAATTCTGAATGAAAATCAGTATCTATCATATCTTGTCATTATCAACTTAAAACATCTGTCTAGACCTAAACACATCTTAACCCCTAAACAACTAAGCCTCATTGTAAAACTAAGCTATCTGGTATTCAACCCCATCAGAGACTTGAAAAGGAATACAATTTTCTCAAATGATGGCCACCAGATAGAATATGAGTTTCCACAAATTCTCCAGCATCATGAAATTATTCTATATGAAGAATATAATTATTAACCAGAGTTAAGCTCTTCACAGTAAAGGCTTCCATGAAGTTTATCTAAAACTGTTGTGATGAAAAACACTTGTGTTTTCTAGAAAATAAATACAATATGAACAAGAACAGCAACAGAGTCCGCACCTCGAATCAAAATCAAACAAATACACCATACTAGTCCTGTGACTTACTGAAGACCGGAGACCTCACAGGAATCTGGATTTAGGAGGATTGTTGGTGGAGTCCTGTGGGAAGTGCTCTGCTGCTGCTGATAATCAGGTTGGAGGAAAAAGTGCTGCCAAGAAGCTCATCTCAAGATTAAGTGGATCAAGATCAGATAAAAATTTCAAAATGTGTTTTTTTTCTCTTGCATTTGATCATCTCTCTGAAGATATTTGACTTAAAACAAGCATATTGCAAACACGCTATTTTTACGGAACAGACAGACAAATGATAATCAGGGAGTTAGTAACATCTGTTTGTTTATAATCACGCAGACATGAACACAGGGGAATACAAGATGCCTTCCATTTTTACTACTCCACCAAATGTGAGATCAGGACTTTGATTGTTCTCTTCCTTCTTAATAAATTAAGGCTGATGTCAATGTTTTTATATTATACTTCAAACACATTAGGAAAATTTTACTATCTTTAAAGAAAAGTTTGAGGATACTTTCTAATACTGGTATTGCTGTCAGTAATAAATCAAACATAACACCTTTAAAAACAGTGATGGTGTTTGAACTTATAGAACACAAATTAGTTTAAAACTCCCAAATGATAAAAATACTTTAAGAATTAATTAATGATTTATCAAACATTTAGGAAAGAACACCAAAAATTCTAACAGTGTGATAATAGTTTTACTCTACTTTTCTCTTCAGCACATGTATACAGACTATAATACATTCTTTAAAGAGATATGTACTTGGTTGTCTAACAAAGCGTAAAGTGATGACCTTTGCTTAGATAGCTTAGATCACTCAAAAAGCATTCATGGGAATGTCAATATGGAATATGTTAATGAATTTAAGATTACTAGCCATAATCCCTTAAAACTATATCTGTGAGGCTTTTTAGAACTCACCCAGAAGCCCACTAAAGAGCTAGCCAGAAGCAAACATCACAGGAGCAAAACTACAGTAGAAATCCTGCCTTAACACGGTAGAAGGGGAGAACCAAGTCTTTTTTCTTTTTTATTATTTTTCTTTTTCACATATACATTTACATTATTACACATATATGCAATAAACTTCCTACAACAAGAAGAACCATAAAACAATCAGGAATTATATAACTGTTACATTCATAGTGTTTTGGCTACTTATATTTGGCAACCTTGAAGAAAACATCTTTCCTATCTGGGTGCATCTAAAATTCTGAGTATCTGTTACATCTCATCTCTATCAACTTAAAACATCTATCTAGACCTAAAAACAACTTAACCCCTAAACAACTAAGATTAACTGTAAAACTAAACTATCTGGTCTTCAACCCCATCAGATACTTGAGAAGGACTGAAATTAATTATCTGAGTGGACAGTCAGTTTAGGTTACCAGCTTCCCAAATGAGAAAATGACAGTTTGCTGCCTGAACAGTCACCCAAAACTCTCTATAACAGTGGAGCATCATCTTCAGGCTTATATATCTGACAGGCATATTTGTGAGGCAGGAACTATTGGGGACTTGCTTACCCTATCTTGGCAGAGTTTGGCCATTGACTCTGCCTGTATCCACTCCTGCCCATTTTTAGACAGAATTCTGTCTGTGGTAGAAATGAGGACATTTTTCTCAGTGACTTGTTTGCCACATTTGAAGGAGGTTATTTGATGCTTATCAACTTTTTTTGAGTTAGGCTGTGTTAATCTGCCTTATTTCCAAGGAATCTTTAAAATAATAAAAATATCTTTAAATGCCATACTCTGTAGGTCTCTGAGGTTTCTTAAGACTTTATCTATTTTACCTTGTCTATCTAGATAATCATATCAATCTGTTAAACCTAGATATATATTATTGTGACAAAAATAGACGAGTAACTGACAATAACCATGATTTGATAAACTAACAATTAACTTGTATTACTTTATTATCCTAATCAGCCTGCAGTAGCATTTTCAAAGTATTGGAAGTAAGCCTTGTATTATAGTTAGAGTAGAGTAGAAATTAGTGTGTGTGTGTATATATACACATGTATATAATGTGTGTGTGAAGAATAATCTTACATTTGAATTCTATACCAATGTATCATAAACTTTTACATCAATATATAAAATTCTTTACCAGTGGATTAAAAATAATCTTGTGAGTAACAATTAAGGCATTAAGTTGAGGAGTAGATATAATAAGCACACCTCATATATTTATAATTTTATGACTGTATAGTGCTTGTGAAAAATCATTTGTTTTTAGACCAAAAGAACCAGATACTGATGCTGGATCAGACCTGACAGGATTCAGTCCAGGACACTGACATCTGAAATCCTTCCTTCATGTCTGGATCAAAGTGCTTCAGTTGCTGTTTCTCATCAGAACAGAAAAGCTTTGAAGGAAGCTTCTGATCTCAATTGATCAAGCAATTCAAACTGTCCCACACAAGACTTTAATTAAGACTGGAATTTCTCAACATGTAGGAACTGGACTTGACCACCTCCCTTGGTGGGGAGGCCTGACGGTACTCAGAGAAAGAATAGGCAGGCTACCAGAGAGACTTGACAGCCTATGACCATATAGTGGGAGAGGAGGCTCCCCTAGGTCTAAGACCTGGGGGGGAGGGGGAACAGGGTGAAAGTGGGAGGGGGGAGGATACAAGTGATGGGATAACAATTGAGTTGTAATTTGGGTAAATTAATTAAATAAAAAGACAGCAAAACAATAAATAAATAACCCCCACCCCAAAAAGAAAGAAACTGGACCACAAATGTTGTTCCTAGCTTATTTAACCATTTCCTCAATTTTATTTGGGCCCCTACAAAGATATTATTCATCTCAAATAAGCATAAAGAAATCTTAAAAGAATGACATTGCATTTCCCTTAAGGTGAATTGGGTAGGTTTTTGTTGGCAATAGATGTTTATTTTCATTGGGAATTGATTATAAGTTATTATTGATCTTATTCAGAGAGAATATAGTTTGGATTAAGGGATGTCTCTCTTTTGTTTTTCTTTCTTAGGTTTGGAGATAGGAGGTGAAAAGAAAGAAAGAGAAATATAAAAATATATAGAGATGATAGGAGAACCAGCTCTTATAAGCTGTCCTCTGACACTTTCCTTGGGACACAGCTATCAATATACACACCGCACTAGACAATAAATGAATGAATGAATGAATAAATAAATAAATAAATAAATAAATAAACTAATTAATTCATTTGAAGAGAAGAAATCTTGTAAGGGAACAGATGTAGCCCTGAATAAGTGAAGTTCTGAGAAAATTTCTATTGTTGACATGGGCTAAGCCATGAGAAAGTCCACGGCCTCAGACCCAGAGTAATTTAATAAAGTTGTTCTCCTCATGGGCCATATTCAAGAAGAATGGTCAAGATTTCTTTGGAGCCCAAGGGAGCAACCTGTATGCTCTAAAACCAGCAACTTCACTACTTCCTCCCAGTGGTTTACAGCCTGAGACTGGGTGCAAGCAGATTCATCCTACCTCGACTAACCCCTACCTGTGCTGTACATGCTAAACACACGGAATGCTGGAGTTAGTAGGAATAGCTCCAACAGGCTACACCTGCATCTGACCCCGGCTTTTCTGTGTGTGCCACTTTATGTCTCTCCTTTATTCATTCCCTCTCTGACCCAAGCATCACTTGCCATGGTGCATAATGATATAGGATTCCAACTAGAAATCAGGACTGTTCTATTATTATTCTTTCCTGTTGTCTACCATAGGAACAATTAATCTAGGTAACACTACCACTGAGGAAGGAGGCTTTTCAACTTCCTTCCTTATTCCTTCCTTCCTTCTTTCTTTTCTTTCTTCTTACACTTCTTGTTTCTAATCTCATATTGCAAATGACTAAATGCATAAGTAATGTCATATATATAGTCTGTGGCACAGTTTTTAGTGACATTGACTCCTATGTATACTCCTCTCCCAGATACTTCATAAGGAAAAATCTTAAGATCAAATGAGGATTCATCAAAGTAGAACCAATCCCAGGCATGCCTTGCTTAATATTAGCCAACTGTTTGAAAAGACTTAAACATACCACAAGAGAAAAAATTAGCTGATATTCATTTCTATGATGTTCAGAAGGGAAAGCTGTATTTAATTCTAACACTAATATGAGCCAGATTCCTCAAACATAACCAAATGAAAGTAATTTGACTATAACAATGAACTGAATGCTTACCTTGAGTTATTGGTTCCATGCAAGTTAAATATATAATCAAGAAAGAGGTTTGAGATGGTACCATATACACAGCATTTTGTTTTATACACTTTGAGATTATATGAGGCAAGAAAAATGGTCATATCCAGCAAGTTATTGTTGGATTTGCTTCTACTAGACACAAATCTCCATTGCTTGTGCCTGTTCTGATCTCTCCTTCAGCTGCCTCCTATTCACCGCATCACCACAAGTTGAGTTCACACCCAGTGCCTGTTATCAGAGGCTGCAGATCACTGCTTAGCTATGACAGGCTCCTGAACACCAGAGGTAAGAAAATGCTGAGTGTCTAGGACAAAATACTGTGAATCAGAGAAAAAAATTCACAATAAAATTGTCCTTTAACTAAGGAAAGAGGATCTTAAACACAACAGATATCATAGTATAACTAGTGTAAATTTCTCTCATGGTACAATAAATAAGAGAAAAATGACCATTCAAAAGAAGAAAATTCGAAGTGAAGCCCTAGAATCTGAAAGGAGAGATGAAATTTACAGCCCAAATAAATAGATGGCAATCCAATAAGAAGGTGATTATGTCTTCCACTAGAAAAAGAGATTAATGCTAATGTAATCACAGACATAAGCAAATTTGTTATTTACAGTAGAACTGTGAAACAGATCTTCTGGGTGGCATTCATTTCATGAGTAAAGAATTTTACTATCAGTTACGGGGGGGGGTGTATTTTTAAGGAGGCTATTAAAAACACACACAGGAAAATAAGAACACATACAAAGGAGAATGAAGTCACTGAGGCCAGCCTCTTCCACCTTAAGAGCAAGGAAATATGGAGCATCTGGGATTCAGTTTAGTGCTAGAGTGCTAACCTATCCTGTGCAAAGTTCTCTGTTGCAACCCCTACACTAGAAAGGGAAGAGAAGGGAGAGACAGTGAGACAGAGACAGAGATAAACATAGAAACAAACACAGAAAGACAGAGCAAGACTGAGAGAAGAAAAATCAGAAGCTAAAAGAAACACCAGAAAGTGGTCGTTCAAGATTACAATTGTATCATGATTAGAACACTCCACATTAACTGTATTGTTCTAACTGCCTGAATCCTTTCGAAATCGCCTGGGCTGACAATATCCTTGTAAAATAATAACCCAAGAGTGACAGTGGGAGCAGATATTTAGCAGCCACTGAAGATGGTAGAGTGTCTTTAGAGATCCTAAAAATCCCATTATTTCACTTTTCAGAAAATCTTCTAGAAGCTTCTGTTTGTAAAGATTTTCCTTGATTGATGTGACACAGTGCTTATCTAATATGGAAAATATTTTTTTCTAAAATGAAGTCTTTAAATTTGTCAAATTGTCTTGATATAAAAAACATACTCATAATGATTTCCTGAAGACCTACACTAAAATATACTAAGAAAGTTGAGAAATATGTTTTTTCAGACTACAGAATTTTATATTAATGTGCTTATGATTTTAAGTGCAATAGGATCATTTACTGAAGAAGGAAACACAGAAAGAGTTGTCTTGTGGAGAGAGAGCCGAAGGGCTCAACAAATTTTGTAAAGAAGGTGACACCATAGAATCTACAGCAGTGGAGAACATCGAAGGCAGCTGCTACTGGATGGTATTTATTTTGATAATTCAGGCATCTCTGGTAAGCTTATCAAAAGCATATTCTCCTCATCAAAAGGAAAAATTCTTGTCTTCAATGGTTTGAAAGATTAAAATAGATTCTTCATAAAGAGATAATTAATATTTCTTTCAAAAACATAGGAGAATGAAAGCATCATAACAGAGCTATCCCAGGAGAGCACAGAGGGAAGAAGACCTTTATGTACCATCACCAGCAGAAGGTAGACCTGAAAGGTCAGAGATGTTGGAGTCCAACTACAGTTTCACATGGAAAAACTGATACAGAATCTTGGTGTCATTTGCTCAAGACCAAACTGTTAAATATTCTCATTCCCATTGCAATAATCCAACAACATGCTAGTTTCTAGCCAACGGAATTTCATATAGCAAACTGTGCTAAATTATGTTTCATTATTTACGGTACTCAGTCTTAAGTTAATCTAAAATTCAGTCTGTACCTGAGATAAAATCAATGAGCTGTAGACACACTTTAATATTGCTTATGCTTAAATCATTGTACATTTAATATATTTGATTTTCCTTAATTATTTTAGATATACTAAGTATAGTCCTGAAAGCCCTACCAAACGAAATAAATTCTAACATTAGCTTGTATTTCTTGCAAGTCAACATCCTATGAATGTTCTATGGTCTAGTCAAATCTGCACTGTTACCTGTAAAAATATAAGTTACATGTTTTATTATATTATATATAATTATATATTATAATATGTAATATATTGTCAATATATTATATAAATAATAAGCTATATTTTATAATTATATGTAATTATGTATGTAATATAATAAACAAATACATGTATATAATTTCAAGAGTCTTAATACTAGGGATCAGTTTCACATTTAAAGATTTTCCCTTCTTTGACACTTTCATAATAGTTCACGGTGACTTTTATCGTCCTTTCTTTTTTTTTTTTTTTCTTAAAAATAAAAATACTTATAAGCTCAGGTGTTGCTATTCTTTTCATAGCTGTTCAAACTGTTGTGTCCCTTGGGAATTAGAGTATGTAAGCATACTTTGTATCTTTTTAATGTTTTACAACTTCATGTCAGCTATTACTGTAAAGCAATGTCTTTTCAGTATGTGAAATACCTGAGAATAAAAAGGCTTTTTGTGGCAATACAACAAAAGGGAACATACAACATATTGGGGGAAACACTTCTTGTGAATACAGCAAAACAAAGTCCACCCACATTTGTACATTCCATCAGAACAATCGTTTCCTGGAACTATATTTGCTAATTTGGAACTATATTATGTCCTTGCTGTAGAAAAGTTCCCAGTTACAAAATTGTATTATTTTTATCTTCCAATAGAATTGAGTGGGAGAATATAAAAGTACCCTCATTTAATATCAGTATTTCAAACCCTGAATGGACAATTATAATTTTGACCAGGTGATTAAATTTTGCTTCAGTTGCTCTTTGATGGAAATTTCATTAATTGCCTTCATAAATTTCAAATTCTAGTCTGTGTAATAACCCAGTATCTTTTTTCTCCTACTCATCTTAAATTCCATGCAGACAGAAGAGCATTAGGATGTATTGGATCACAGAAAAACCAGTTCCTTTAGTCCAGTTTTTTAAAACATAAAATCAGACATTTGAACCAAATGATTGATACTTAAAATGTGAGAAGGATTGAGTCTTTGGAATTAAAGTGCTTTTTAGGTATATCATTTACATAATATTCTTTTCCTAACTCACCACGAATCATTTTATAATATAGTTGAAAATGAGCCAAGTGCATGATACAGTATAAAGTCACTGAGATTGCCACAATGCAGGAAAAATACATACATACATACATACATATATATATATATACATAAAAATTATTCATATTACACCTCAATTGTTATTCCATCCCTTGTATCCTCCCATTCCTCCCTCCCTTTCATTTTCCTCCTTACTTCTCTCCCCTATGACTGTGACTGAGGGGGCTTCCTCCACCTGTATATGCTCATAGGGTATCAAGTCTCTGATGACTAAATCCTGCCTGGAGAGGTACCAAAATTCCTAAGATGTATTAATTTGTAGCAGAGAGAGCTGCTTTGTCAAAATTGCTGTGGTATCCCATGTGATGATGACATTCTAGGTCAGGACCTGGATGCTTCTGCCGTAGATTTGTCATTCCACCCATAAGCATGTTCAATAACTTTGTATGTTTCTTCACTGTGTCAGGCACTTGGGTAGATCCCTGAGTCTATACTGTACAAAGATCTATAAGGGAAAAGCCTAGGATGTCAACAGTAGGATGAGCTCACTGCTCTGGGAGATGATCAATAATGTGAAGCATTGCCAAAGAGAAAACCTGAGATTGGTTGTACACCCTTCTTACTTCCCCACCCACTGAGAAGAGCACCAGGAGCCATTAAATCTCTTAAAGGAATACAAGCAATACTCTATATAATATATCTCATTGTAAGAAGTGACACATGTAAGAACACAGGCATTATTTACTCGAATTTACATGAAGAAACAATGAAACATAATAAAACACTAGAAATATATTTTTTAAAAAAATCTATCTGTAGACAGACACAGGATAGGAGCAGGACTTTCCTGAACAAAATTTTCTATAGAATATGACTCTTGGATCATGCAATTACATTACTTCATTTGTAAAATTACAACAGTAATTTGTATGTGCACATTAATAAAGGTAAAGCATTGGGGAATCTTGATGAAGTGGTAAGATTGCCCAGAATTGCTCAGAAGTTAAATCTGGAATTTCTATTACAATAGTTCCTTACAGCCATGCAACCCCAGGACAAAGGTAGTTGGGACACCCTAACAGCTGTCACTCACCTAGGGCATTCTATGCCAAGGCACATATAGATGTTTCACCGAAGACAATCACCAAGTTTAAAGAATTTCTATCATATCCTTTTTCTCATCTTTTCAGGTGAGTAAATCAAGGGAAAGATACCATGTCAGCTCCCACAGTGGACACTAGGAAACTTGACTTGATGGGAGCACTGCTTGCTATCATCCAAACCCAGCAAGATGGTTCAGAAGGGTGCTTCCAAAGAAGCAGTGACTTTTTTTTCCTAAAGAATAAGGCCAATAGGGTATCAGGTCTCTTCTTGGTAGCCTGCTATCCTTCCTCTGAATGTCACCAGGCCTCCCCACCAGGGGACATGGTCAAATTTGGGGCACCAAAGTTCATGTGAAAGTCAAACCCCACTCTCCACTCAACTGTGGAGAATGTCTATTGGCTAGATTTGTGTAGGAGCTCGAAGTTTACTGCACGTATTGTCCCCTCAGTCACAGTCATAGGGGAGGGGAGTAAGAGAAAATGGGAAGGAGGGAGGAATGGGAGGGTACAGGGGATGGAATAACAATTTATATATAATATGAATAAATTAATAAAATATATTTTTAAAAAAGAATGAAGTCAATGCTCTCTCCAGATAGCACTTACACACAGCTAGCACTCACTTCTGAGAGAACAGACATTTCCTCTCTCACACTAAAGAAGAAGTCTTGAAGGAGTGGAGTCTGGGTCTATGTTAATTCATATTAATAATTTCTTATTCCTAATACTGGAGTTTAATTATATATATAATTTTATATGATTAGTTTATATAATTTTATAATTATATTTAGTAATATAATTATATTACAATTTATAATTATATATAATTTTAAATTTATATACCAACATTACTTGGGTAAGTTATTTTGAAAATATCTGGTAAAACATTATTTTTAGGTGACTATGAGGGGTTCTGGGAGGAATAAATGTTTAAAACAGCAAGTATACAGAGGATCATGATGCCAATGGAGTGGGCCATCATCCAATCACATGAGGGCTCAGGCAGAATAAAGTGTGGAGGGACGTGTCTTTACTCCCTTATTAGAAGAGACATCCAATGTCTTGTCCAAGAAACCTAGTATTATAGGATATGTATTTTGGATAGATGCCATAGCCTCTCCTGACTTAGAAAGGAATACAACTATCAATTGTCCTGGTTCCGCAGATACCAGGTGGCACTTGGTGAGCTCTTTTCTTCTCCTCACATCCATTCCTCTCCCTTCTACTTTTCTATCCTCTGCTCCCCTCCCCTCCTCTCCCTTCTCCCCTATTCTCTGTCTTTTCTTTGTCCTTCCCTTTCTTGTACTTTCCTTCACTTTCTCCCTTTAAATTTATATATCATCATCATATATATATTCTAATATGTGAATTAATCATAACACAAATTTGCAGAAATTTTCATAGATGTATTCTTCCAGGAACATGAGTTTTGACTTTAACAATTATCTATTATGGGTGTTGAAAATATTTCCAGTATCCAGAATATTTAAAATATTATTTTTATTGAAATAAGGCCTGTTCCATGAGATGGGACACATCCCTGACACGGTTCAGGTGACCATAGATTGAGACTAGATACGACACAGACCTAGAGAAAAACAAAATGCTGTTGTTCTGCTAAAGGAACAAAATGGCTCTTGACAACATAATGCCACGCTCATAGACCTGTGCCTTGCTCAGCTATTGACAGAGAAGCTTCCTTATGCAGCTCATGGGAACAATTCTGAGACCCACATCTAGACATTATGCTGAAAGTGGGAGAGCTTGAAACACTTATTCCTAAAGGGGGTGTCTCCATCAAATCCCCCTACCCCAGGGCTCAAGAAATTCTGTGGAAAAGAAAGCAGTAAATAAAAATCAGAGGGGACAAAAGCCATTTATACCAAGATGTTGCCTGACTTGTTCTTTTGTAGGTCTTATGCAGGTAACTATAGCTGCTATGAGATTATGGTTGCAATAACCATGTCTTTCTCAAAAGATGACATTTCACTCATCTCTGACTCTTACGGTTCTCTTTTCCTTCTCTTCCACTATGTTTCCTGAGCCTTGGTCATGACAATGATGGAGCTAATGTGCACATTCCATGTAGGGCTGACAATTACTGCTCTTGTCAGTATTTCTATTGCTATGATAAAACCAAGTTGGGAAGAAAAGGGTTTATTTGGCTTACACTTCTAAATCACTGTTTGTCTTTGAAGACAGGACAGGGACTCAAGCAGGGTATGAGTCTGAAGGGAGAAGCTGATGCAGAAGCCATGGAGGAGTGGTGCTTACTAGCATCCTCATTATGGCTTGTCCAATCTGCTATTTTATTATAAACCTCAAGAACCACCCACTATGGGCTACTCCTTCTCTGATATCACCCACTAATGAAGAAAATGCCTCAGAGGTCTGCCTACAACCTGACCTTATGGAGGCATTTTTAAAATTTTGATGTTCCCTACTCTCAGATTACTTTAGCTCATGTAAAGTTGACATAAAACTACCCAGCACAGAGGACTCATTGCTCTTGTAGATTTATTTCCCAGTATATGCATAGCAGTTAACAACCATCTGTAAATCTAGCTACAGGAAATCCAATGCCCTATTCTGACCTCCATGGCTACTGTTCACACAGGTGCACAGACACACATGTAGGCAAAACACCTGCACATATAAGATATTCAATAAATCTTGTGTAAACCTTTGTACAGAATTTGAGCACAAATATCTCATGCTGCTGTTGTTTTGAAACTTTCCATTATTGTTACAACCCCACGGGGACTTCTCCTAATCTGCTCTCTAGCGTGAGGCACTCCTAGTTTCCTCTGTGCACCCATACCAGGACGCTCAGACAACCAGGTTCTCATCTCTAGGTTTACAGACAAGCAAACACAAAAATTTTATATAGAATATGATGATTTATACAAGCAAATGAAATTATATGAATGGTAGGTCTCATTATTGAAATGGAATTTGTTATTCTCATATATGATATATTGAGTTTGTCCTCTAGATAAAAAAAAAAACTACAAAGAAAAGGAAAACTGACTATGTTCCACATTTCGGAACCACAGAGTTCTGTGTGTAGCGGATAGGATACAAAGGAACCTTGGAGAATGCAATGCATGCAAATGGCATCTCTTTAAAAATGCTTTGTCACTTCTTGTGTAACAAAAAAGGCCATATTGCATATCCCGCTGAGATACTGTCTCAATTTTTAGAAGTCCCAAAATGGGTGTCCCTGGCCATCTCAGTAGCAATGATGAAAACCACACCATCCCTGCTGTGTTGGAAGCAACTACAGGGTAAAGTAAAGATGACAAATGGTCAGGAAAGACTCCAGGCACTACACTCTGAACCCTGCCCTTCCCCTTGGTGATACTCTTAAGAAGGTTTCAGGACATCTGGGGCTCAGCTCCAGGCAGAGAGATGAAGGAACATTTGTGACTGTAGAGAGGACTGTGTGGGAAAGCCACTGATCTGCAAAAACAGAAGAGAAAGCTCCCTGTGAAATTTAAAGAGTCTGAGACATGACACATTTCTGTTGCTGAAGAGGGGCATGAATATAGTGTTTCCTAAGGATGAATCCGCTTTCTAAAGTATTATTTATAATTACTCAGGAGATATAGTAAGATGTGGCATACATGAAAATGTATATTTTAAGGATACGGTCTGACTAAAATAACTCTAAATCTACAATAAAGGCTTTAAAATGTATTAGTGGATTAGGAACTATAGACATAGTCCATTGTTTAAAATTAACATATTGAGTAGCTAGTGTTGACCTCATTTTGCAAACAGAAGATCTGACACATAAGATGTTAAATAATTTCCCACACAATTCACTAAAAGAATGATAATTAAAACTATGAAATATCTTAAATTCTGCATTCTCCATACTACATAGCAAATGGAATTAATTAAGCTCCACATATACTTCATTTCTGCAATAATTTTTCATGTATTATTCAGGGTGGTACAGTTGTCCTTATTCTCAGGCCTTGACATAGACATTGAAGACCCTTTCAGTGCCTACCCAACCTTTTATTATGCTTTATTTCATGGACTCTATATAAGGGAAAATAAAGTAGAACCATGTGAAGGTGACTTTTTATAGAGGGTAACTTATTTTCCATGGACTACGGTCAGGTCTATGTCATATCTGATATCAAGTAACTTAAATAGAGTTATCTTTAAGCCCAGAAAAATTAAAGCAAGAAATTTACATTGCTGTCACAGGAGGCTGCTCATTGAAAAGTTAAGAAGAAATCTAGCAAAGTGACACCATCTTTCTACACTGTTATTCACTGAGAATCTCTCTTTTTTATGAAAAATCCATTTCATGCTTGTCTACTTTGGTAAATCACAAAATTGAGTTTAAAACTGGTTAAAATGAAAGTGATCACAAGGAAACTAACGGTATTTGATGTTGATAATCAGTGGCTGGCGTTTTTCCAGATGCTAACATAATTTAATTCTAGTTCATGTTGGTAAGTTGTGCTTCCTCTTCTTAGGGAATGGGTGTTCATTTCTTGTAACCTGATATTGTCATATAAATAGAAAATATTGAAGCTTCTTTTAAATATGAGCAAAATTCATTATGTATACTATTATGAATTATATTTTAATAGTTAACACAAACTAGGGGATATATTACAAAATGGTAGAGAAAGAATTCATATTTTCATGTTTTTTATAACTACTGAATTCTAGTACCTTAGCAACCAGTAAAAACATGGTGTATAACCTGAGGAGTTGTT
This sequence comes from Acomys minous, assembly GCF_964271855.1. Lineage (NCBI taxonomy): Eukaryota > Metazoa > Chordata > Mammalia > Rodentia > Muridae > Acomys > Acomys minous. The sequence goes on from NC_140483.1 coordinate 93,483,745, forward strand.
TACATACCCCCCACAGAACAGATAGAATGTCTGAAAAGAGATAAATGGAAAGTTTATTGAGTTTCATAAATGTTAAACTGTAATAAAATTCACTTTCAGAAGAATTTATATTCATATTCAGCAATATAAGAAAGTATCTTGCCATTTATGATTGCTATATTGTAATAAATGAGCCATCAAACATTTTCTTATTCATAAAACTTTGTATGCATCCTTAATGGCATCATTAGGAAGATCACTGTGGTGTACTAATTGTAAATAACATTTCAAATTAAAACCTGTGAAATGGATTTTGTAAGTTGTCAAGACAAGAATCCACAATGTGAAAAAGGAAAGAGAGAGAGAGAGAGAGAGAGAGAGAGAGAGAGAGAGAGAGGGAGGGAGAGAGAGAGAGAGAGAGGGAGAGAGAGACAGAGACAGAAGAGAATCTAGAGACAAATGTCAAATTAAAAGAAACAGTACTAGGGTTTTTATTGTTTTCTTTTGGTATTGGTAAACAACATATTGTGACCACGAATACAATATTATCCTGGTATATATTATTTGATTCCTTTTTTATTTTTTCCAGCATATCAATTGATTTTTGAGTAGTAGATATTTGTTTTTGATTTTTCAAACACAAAATAGCAATATACTCCAAAATTCCAGTATGACATCCATTGATTTTAAAACATCAAATTGTCTGTGATTTTTGAGAAATTACTGAAAATCTCAGAAGCTCAATATTTTAGCCTTAAAAAATGAGAATGAGGAAGCCATAGAGGCGTTGTCTTATGGAAGTATCATTTCATATGACCTCAGTGAATTTCTTCACCAGTACTTATCACCCACATCCACCACCTTTCTCACCATCATCAGACACTACATTGACTTTTGTCTTTTATTTGTCACATTTCTGTTCAGTTTCTGTTTGTATAATATTAACATAGAAACCAATGTTATCTAAAGCATTTGATGAATACAAAGGTGATGAGAATTACAGTAATACATCAAGAAGAAAGCATAAGGCTGTATGTACTTAGTCTTCTTTCAGTTATTATGTGGCATGCATTTGAAATCTTCAAAGAATACAAAATCCAGAGCTTAGAGTATGGTAACTGAGACAAATTCAACTGAAATAGCTGTGAACCTTTAGTGAAAATGACAAAATATAATTCTGCTCAAAGCAACACAGACTAGTGTATCTTTCGGGACATGCTAATGGTAATTGACACACAATGATCAGAGAAGACAGAAAACATTATGCCTGAATAATTTCTGGGAGTGTTAATGGGGAACAAATTAAGTGTGGAATGGTATTGAAACAGGAGAATTAGAAAGATGCTAAAGTCTTAACCGCAGCAAAGTAAAAACTGATGAGAGCTGTCATGATGGATTCTGGATTTACAGCTTTGTCTTCTGAAAGAAACATGCCTGCAGATGGAAACCCACAAGACTTGGATTCCTTTAATGGAAGAGACTATGAGAAACTAGCGGAAAGCCCTGTGTAAGGAAAACGTGGTTTAAGTTGGAAAGAGTAAAAACCAAACTGTTGAAATAAGCAGAAAGTCATGAAAAATCAGAAAAGGTAATGTGAGTGCACAGTTCATGTGGAGACTCATAGAAAGCCTCCTTGGCAGAACAAATGCCTGGCTTCACAAGGGCATACCAATCCTTCCATCAAACTTGCTTATAATTTGGTATTAACATCTACACAATATGTATATGAGAGAAATTATTTTACCAGGAAAATGCTGTGTTACTATTTCCTGGAGATGAAATATTTTATAGTATATATAAATGATGAAAACCAGGAAAATATTCAATGTTGTTATTACCAGTAATTTCACAATGATAGTTGAGATTGTTATAAAGATGTCCATATTGGGCTTTGGATTGAGACTGAGACAAGTAGGAAAAAAATGACTGTTACCTTGTCCTAGTAAATCATCCTAATTTCAAGATTTTCTGTCTTCTCTCATGGCTCTTTGTCATTCCACACACATCACCTAAGCCATTGCTTATAGTATTTTGTGTTTACCACATTCAGGATTAATATTTTCCAATTCCAATTTTTCAACTAGATTTAACCAGTTCCCTTCCGTCAATCTACTAGTAGCTTCCAATTACCTTCCTTAAGAAACAAAATGCAATGTAAATGCTGAAATTCTGATCTGTTCAGCATTGAGACATGCACATCTATACAATTCATTATTTTAAAGTTGAAGGTGAATATTATTGCTCCTACATCTTCAAAGGGAAAGATCACATTCCCCCCAGGGGATTTAAAAACTTTTCTATCACAGTGAATTCTGACTATAAAATCCATATTCCTACCAGGACTATGCCTTGATATTTTCTTGTGTTTATTAGTTCACAACCCAGGAGGATCAATATTTTTAATAATAAGAATCTACACTTGTGAAACCACTAGAGCATGGTTTTCAGAAGTCTGTACATTTCCTATTCCACTTCTTTCAATCAAATCATCCCTTCAGTGCAAGTTCCTTCTCAACATTGGAATACTTATTGGATGTGGAGCAAACTAGAAATTTGGCCTCCTATCATTCAATTTAGTTTCTGTCCTGACTCTTAGCTCCATTATCTGTGTGTGCATGCATGTAAGTGTTCATACTGCTGAACTTATGTGTGTGTGCATGTCATGGAAAGACAAGAATTGCTTGAAGAATCTCTTCTCAAACACTCTCAGAAAGAGAGAGAGAGAGAGAGAGAGAGAGAGAGAGACAGAGAGACAGAGAGACAGAGAGACCGAGAGACAGAGACAGAGACAGAGAGACAGAGACAGAGACAGAGACAGAGACAGACAGACAGACAGACAGAATCCCTCACTGAACTAAAAGTTCACTGATTCAACTAGCCTTACTGGCCAAGAAGCCCCATAAATCAGTGCTGTCTCCACTTCCATGCCACTATATATGGCCTTTTACATAGGCCCTATGGACATGAACTCAGGCCTTCATGTTTGCACAGCCACCTTGTAATTGACTGACCAAATCTCCCTAACCCAGTGTTTCATACGCCTTATCCATGTTGTTTGATGTACCTTTGGTGGAGTGGAATTCAAATGCTGATGTGCGTATAATAAGAAGTAAGAATGAAATCTGCAGCAAATTTCTGGTTCCAGGAAGATGTGCGTTAAACTCCCAGTGCTTCATTAATGTAACATGAACATCTTATTAAACATTCCTTTAAAAATGTTTGAAAGAATCATCAACATAGTCTTATCTGTAAGACTCCTGGGATGTTTTCCACTAAATGAAGTAATAAATAACAGTTTTATTTCAGTACACTAACAGAAACAGAACTGAAAGGTGTTCCAGACTCACGCAGCTTTTGGCACACTAAAATAGGGAGAAAGGTCTATTCTCATGCAGTGGAAAATGGAGAGAATCTAGACTCTCCAAAGCTCTGCAGAGGGAACTCTTTCTGAAGTCATTTATCTATCTTAGAGATTATACATTCCAGGGGTAAAACACAAAGACATGCAAAAGTCAGCAGGTCATGCAAGACCACATCATTAACAAGGTTTTTTTAAATTTCTGAATTGTTATTATTATTAAGTGATTTATTTGCTTTATATCCTGACCATAGCTTCCCCTCCCTCCTTTCTTCCTCTCACGACCCCACCCAACAAAAGGATGTAGAAGAATTTTCATCCAGCAGTATTGCTGTTCTGATAACATCCAACGACCTTCTAGGTCTGTGTGATCCTGCTGGAATGCAGACACCAAGTTAGTACACACCTTTAATCCCAAACAATGAAGGTAATGTCTGTAAAAGAAAGTACCCATGTTTGGAAGTGACATATAATTCGTGGGTAGACAAAGTGACAAATCAAAGCAAGGTCTGACAGAAGTCAGAGATAGAATACAACTCTCAAAAGGACAGACAGGAAAGAGAGGGGGTTAAAGAGAGCACGGGGAACGTCAATGCAGTTTAGTTCAGGCAGTGAATTGTCGGTTGAGAGGCAGTGCAGTGGAGCTGAGTTCAAGGCAGCTCAGTTCGTAGAGGAGAGTTTTATCAGGACAGTTGTACAGAGACAGGTTGCAGAGAGAAAACAAGCTAGACATAAGTAAGAACAGAAGAATCCAGAAAATGAGAAGGAGCCAGATGATTAGAACATATTGCCAAAGTTACTATGAGGCCAAGCCTGCTTGGCTGCATTTTAGTCAGAAGCCTAGAGAAGCCAGTTTGAATCAGTCAGCTTGGAGAGGAGTTTGAGCCAGAACAGCTGAATTGAACCAGTCAGACAGAGTTCAGAAAAAGCTAGAAAGGGTGAACTTATTTAACAGTGAGTCTCAGAGGCTGAAAGCATTCTATACCTAGATTAGATTGTACAGAGGCAGATGAATAGCCACAGCCAAGTTGCAATTATGGCAAAGCAACATCCTACCTCTCCCCTCAGATTATCAGAAGAAAAGCATGGGAAAATGCCCTCCTCTGCCACATAGAGCCAGATAAGGGGTCTTGGTCTCTGAGGGAAAAAACTGAGGGTTATTAACCAAAAACTGACAAAGCAACAGAAATAAATTATGGTAAATTTTGCTTAGGTCTTTAGAACTGAGACAAAATTATAAAGATTGTTAAATTTAAGTAAATGAAGTCTTATAAGTACCTATGTTTTCCTGGAGGAAAAAAAAGAAACAAAAATTAATGTTTTTAAAATTAATCAGTATTTTAATTGTCCAGTTCATCTCTTTATTTTGTAGTATTAGAGATCAAAGTTAGGGCCAGATGAGTGCTAAGTATGTACTTGACCGCTGAACAATACAACTAGCAATGTGTGATAGATAATGCTGAGCATTTAGCCCTTCACGTCTGGTTCTGATAGCTTGAGAGTAACTGCAGCATTACGACTTTATTGATCAGTGTAAAAAGCCAACGGGGCTTCCCATTACTATCTATTGAAAAAGCTGTAAGGGAAGGGCCCTAGTATCTTGCCAGGCTTTTAAATTCTGTCTTTCCTAGGTTTCTGCATGGCTATTCTGGATTTAATTCCCCAGCTCTCCTTATCCATCAGCATATATGAAAGATCCATCTAATTCCTTTAGAAAATTCATGATTCTGCGCCTTGATGGTCAGGCATCATCAGTTCCCTGAGCATAAATCATGACATTTCATAATTCTTACCAACGAAAGATTGGTGTCTGAGCAGAAAATCCCTCCAGGCTCGTGTCTCTGCTCACTCACAAGGACCTAAGTGTCCAAGGTAACAACCAGAACCCCACTTTATCCCTTAAAAATCAGGTGTCCAAAGAGACACATCCTTTACATTAACATGCCATCGCCAATAAATCAAACCTGTAACTTTGTGCGCTCATCCATCAATTGTGATTTGGCCAGTATCTCTGCTATGGATCCACTTCTCTAATCAAATGCTTCAGCATTCAAGTCAACTAGCACTTGACAGCTTTATTATTCAGTTCTTAAACGCTGAGACAAGCATTCTTTGACATCTTCCATTTTCTAACTTGTAGCACACCCAAAGACTATACTAGCCTTTAGCCACTCTGCCAGGTCAAATATAGTTTTTCATGTAAAAATTCAAAGCTCTATGAATAAGTAAAAGAGAAAGATATTATGAAGAGGAATATACTGAAGGTAAAAATCTGGGGGTGAAGTGCACAGTCAAAAAGAGGAAAAATAAAGTACAGAATGAGGAAAAGTAAATACTCAATAATTGAATAGATAACTTCTCTCTAGTAAATCCATAATAATATGCCATGAGCAATAAAAGATATATTTGCAAAATTAGTGAAGAACTACAAATAAGTTTAGCAGCAGAAAGACTATATAGCAAAAACGTGATAATGAGGTAAATTTTAGTTTCTCTCAGTTGGATAATTATAAACATTCATATATATGCTTCAAAATATATTTTACTTGATAAATCTATGTAATTTTACCTAATTGAAAAAATATACATGTTACCATTGTAAATAAAGCATCCAAGCAAAATCTTCTCTCTAAACAGTCACTATAGGCATTTCTTTTACAGACTAAGTAAAACAAGGAAATCCAAGTAGTAACACAGAGATAGCTTCTGGCATTCTACTAAAATCCAGGAGCTGTCTGACAAGTGTGTTCACTCTAAGATAGTTTCACAAACTGTATCCTTGCAACTACTGTAACTCAAAACTATCTATTTGAGTTGTGAAGCAGTATGTTTGATTCCTGGGCCTAGTTAAAAAGCATATCTAAAATTTACTTACACATCTGAATATATTTTAGCAATCAATTATCTTCAAAGCTATACTTTTGAAGGTTGTTCTTTATGTTTCCCCTGATAATTCTGTGATAAGTAGGGTCATGGGAAAAAAAGAAAAAGAAAAAGGAATTTAATCCAGAAAGTGGTTCTATTATAAGATTGGCCTTTGGGTAACTCTGGAGGTGTTTTCTTCATTGAGGATTGCTGTGGGAGTGCCCAGATGATTCTGGGTGCTTCATTCCTAGGCAGGTGATCCTGGGGTGTATAAGAAAACAGGCTGAGCCTACCCTGGGGGACAAGCCAGCAGCTAGTACATCTCCATGTTCTGTGTCAGCTCCTGTCCCCAGCCTCCTACCTGGAGCTCATGCCCTGATTTCCCTGAGTAATGAAAGGCCTGTTGCCTGGAAGTAGACGCTTAGATAGAAAGTTTTCTTCCCTAAATGGCTATTAGTCATGGTGTTTTATCACAGCAACAAAACCCTATCTCATACAGAGGTGGGTACTGTCTGAGGCATTGCTGAGACAACTCTGACCATGGTTTGGGGGTCTGCAGTCATGCTGGCACTTTGAGGTGGAAAGACCATTGGTGAGCAGAACGTATTGTGCAAATGTCGACTCTTAGAAGATAATGGTGAGACTAAGGCAAGTACTGGAGGTGTGGCTTGTGGTGTCTCAGAAGAAAGCAAAGCTCTAACAGGGCCATTTGAATAATATTTTCAATTAAGTAACTATGATTCAGGCCAGCTGGGAGAAAACAAACAAACAAACAAAAACTGCGATTAAGAAGAGATCAGAACCAAAAGAGTGAAACTTTTAGTTTTGCAGGGCACAATTTTGCCGAGCTGAAAATTCAGTTATGGTTGAGATGAGACCAGCATTGTTGATGTGAAATCTTCTTGGAGTGTTTTTTCTCAGGGTCAGCACACAGAAGCTGTGGCCCAGAGAGGGCCAAGGCTGCATCGCACGTGGCAGTGTAAGAGTCACCAGCTGCACTGGATTTGGAGTTATGAAGAGGTGTTGCAGAGAAATTGGGTCTTGGTTGCTGATTTATGTGCGAATGCTCAGACTCCTGTGGGGGGTGCCACCCCTGAACATACAAGTTTTGTATATGGGTGTATAAGAAAGCAAGCCCAACCACCTAGTAAGCAGCACTTCTCCATGACCTTTAGGTCCTGTCCCCAGGAACCAGCTCTGTCTCCCTTCAGTGATGGGCTACAAGCTGTTAACTGAAAAAAATTCCCTTTCCTCTCCATATGAAGAATGTGAGCCCTGACATTCTCTCAACTATCATTGTATTGATAGTAAAATCAATTTGCAGAGAATTGAACATATCCAAATGTTCTCTTAAAATATTATTTTGACTGAGTTAATTAGTATTTAACGAGAAATTTCCTGTGCAAGTATACAATGAAACCTGAGACCATAAACAGAACATCCCTCAGATGCCTACATTGACAAGTAGTTATGAACCCTGCTCTGGCATCACAGGAATATTCCCTAATAATTATTCAGCGTACTAATGCATGCACTTCACCTACTGTGGGCAACGGAAGGAAGAAACGGAAGGAAGAAATATCTCTAAAGTGGATTTATTGTGTTTAATTAAAACGTTATATACATATATGGGTAAATGATGTTTGGTAAATTACCATGTGCCAGGAAACTTCCTGGAAAGCCTCACTGCTTACTGTGCTCTGTGCCCCCATGCTTGAGGGGTTTGGACTCATCCAGGGAACATTTCCATGCAGAGCAGCACAAGTAAGCAAAGTGCTGTCACTCCCCTGATTAAAGCAATTGATTTGACTTTAGGAAGAGTGACTTTAATTAGCTGTGCAAATGCCATTAATTCCAATTAATCTTCTCACGCTGTCGAGACAAAAATCCTGGGAGAAGATAAATTGCAGCAAATCAATACAGCCCTTGTTTTTTACCGGGAACAGGTGCTTGAGGAAAGAGGAATGTCATTAACGGGTGTCTATATCAAGAAGTATTTAAACAAGACAGTAACTCAATGGGAAGCTTTTAGGTTATTTTGTGTATAATATGCACACACACACACACACACACACACACACACACACACACACACACACACACACACACATATATATATCCCTTAATTGTTTTCAACTCCATGGGAAGTATTTGCAACAGAGATTTTGAAACTTATTATAATTCTATGGTACAAAACTATCTCAAGTCATCTTTGTGCCTGTAAAAATATGTATAAGAAATATGTTCATATGTGTTAAATCTTTGTATGGTGTTTGGATCAAATACTAAGATTTTTATGATAATTTTTTATCATATGTGTATGGGTGTTTTGCTGCATAGACATATGTGCAGCATTTTCATGCCCAGTGTCCTTAGGGGCTGTCAGAGGATGTCCAGTTCCCCGGAACTGGAACTGTAGATGGTTGTAAGCCATCATAAGGGATGTTGCATACGAAGCACTGGTCACCTGAGAGATCAGCAGTGTTCTTAACCACTGAGCCACCTATCCAGTCCTCAAAAAGGTGTCCGTGTTAATGTGATAGCAATTATCAGTAGCTAATAAACACAGCCAATGTGCCACAATAAAGTGCCAGTGACTGCAAAGAAAATGAAAGGAAAATAATCGGCATATGTGAAACGGAAAGGTTGTCGGTTTCAATAAGGGGTAATTGTTTTCCTCATGCTGTGACCAAGCGCTTAACAAGAACAACTTAAGAGAAGGAGGAATTATATTGCCTCATGGATTAAAAGAGTATAGCTCACCATAGTGTAGAAGGCATGGGGAATTCCGGGGGCAGGAGCATGTGGGTAGGACCACTGACAGCTAGGGGAACCAGGAAGCAGAAGGCAAAGAATATTGATTGGCACACAACAGGGTTTCTCCTTTCCTCTTTTCACTTTCTTTTCTTTGCTTTCTTTCTTTGTTTCCTGACCAGAGCCTAAGGCCTTGGGATGGTTTCATCTCACATTCAGGGTGTGTCTTCCCTCTTCCACTAAACATCTCTAGAAATGTAATTAATGATATGTCCAAAAGTACTGGAAAAGAAAGATTAATGATCAGAAAAAAATGAATCAAGTAACCAAATACAATACACAACACACACACACTCAAGCATACACTTTGGCATATATGGTATACACACATATACATCCACATGGAGATGCTCACACTAAACAAACAAATATAATTTAAAATTTTGAGGCTTATATACTTATCATATAACCTAAGCTCTGAGTTCAATTTTAATAATCTTCTTTTCTCCTTCATTTATTATCCAGCAAATTTGTGTTCTTTATTCAGAAAGAAATATGCAAAACTTATGTATGTTTCTTGAGATCTTGGAATTTGATGTATGTTTGCCCAGATTAGTTCACATTCTTCCTAGAAAGTAATGACCTATGTGGGGGAGAAAAATCATCTAAATGCTTGCATCCTGCTGGGATTTAAGGAGTATGTGGTTTTCCCCTCCGGTTTCTTTTCTCTGTAGTTCTTTGAGGCATGGTGAGTGTGTACGCAGTTTCGCTGTTGTGCTCCTGCCATAGTAAAGTGCCTAGACCCTGGTGGGCATTCCTTGCATAAATTAATAATGAGTAAATTATTAAGCTATAAAAGACAAATACTTTCTAAAAGGTAGTAGTAATTTTAATTTGGGATGGACATCCCTGAGGCCACATTCTAGCTTTTTAATGACTCACGAGAAGACCTCACAGAACCCAGCAGATCTGCTATACTGATGGTGACTTTTTTTTATTACAGTAAAAGGATAGGAAATGGAAAACATCCATAGAGAAAGCAGGGGTAAACTTTAGGTGTGCACCACCAGTGGACTCACACTGGAGCACAATTAGTTCTTTCAGCAGGGATGTGTGACAATTATGGGCAAATGGTTGCGAACTGAAGAAAGCTTATAAAAGCCTTGTAGTCTAGAATTTTCATTGAAGATGTGCATAGAACCCATAGCTTGACCTCAATGAAACTCATACCACAGACCCCTTGCATAAAGAGGTGCACACCATGCATCTCAGTTGCATTCATTATTCTTCCCACCAATATGGAAAAAATTCTTGAGAAGAGCAACTTATGAAAGAAAGGACTTCTTTGTAACCACTATTTAGGAAAGGAAACAGTCCATTTTAGGAAAGTAAGGCCACGAGGGTGTGATGCGTTTGGTAAGCCTTCTTCTGCAGTCAGATAGCAGAGAGGTGAATGCTGGTGTCTGGCCGACTTTCTCTTTTTCATTTAGTATTGAACCTTAGCCCATGGCATAATATGAGTCATATCAGAAAACAGAGATCAAGGAATACTATTTCTCAGCTGGATTCCTTCTTTTTTATTTTTATTCAAGATTTTCCCTCTCCAGGAAAACTTTTTTTTAAATGTACTCGTAGACACACACAGTTTCCCATGCTGATTTTAAAGTCTGTCAGGTTGCCAAAGAATATTTGTCATCAGAACTCCACCATCTTCCAAGTTGATTCCCAAACACATCATATTAAATCATAATATTCCATTGGTGATCCTTCAAGTTTCTTTTTCATATGCTAATGCAAAATTCCCTCTAGTCAATCTCAAAAATACCACAATAGTCTTTAACAGTATAACTACTGTTCAAAATTACATTCTCTCCATGCCTGAAGCTCTCCTCATCTTAATAGCCATGGCTCTGACATATGCAACAACCTGGGGTCTCCAGAACAGCTTAGGCCTCACCTTCCCAGCTTTACCTAATGTCCTCCATGCCTTCTATGCCAAACATTCCTTTTATGGGAGTTTGACCCTGTTTCACATGGCTGGGCTACAGTGTCTTTCTGGAACCACAATGCAAGCCTTTAGGACATAATTGCTTTTGCATTTTCATGTTCGAGAAACAAGTACCATGCATGACATGCTGGCCATTTTGCTACCAGCTTGAGATATACTTTGTCTCCCTGCTACCATATTTGTCCTTTCTGTCCACCTTGGTGGCTGAATCTAAGAAGACACTTTCATAAGCAGTTGTTTTCAAGCCCTTCAGAGGTAGGTGAACATTTCAGCTGAGGCATTCTCAGCCAGTGCTCTTCCCTTCTAAGGCAATTTGAATTGTCATAAGTTAGAAGAAGCTTTGATAGATGGAGCCCTGTGCTCAGGACACCTACCTATTCCTCCATCACAGAGCAAGATGCTGGCTGTAATGACACCAATCTCTTCTACAGCTCCAGGCGCTTTGTTTGTACGCTTCTGTTCATCCTTGAATTTGTCCATGTCCCTTACTTCATCCCAATATGCAGCATTCATCTTCATTCTCTACTTTTCTCTATAGATCTGAATAAAAGCAATGGGCAGTAGCCATTCTGCAGCCTCAATGATAACTTTTTAAAATTTTATTTTATTAATTTATTTATATTACATTTCATTGGTTATCCCATCCCTTTTATCCTCCCATTCCTCCATTCCTCCCTCCCTCCCATTTTTCCCTTACTCCCCTCCCCTATGACTGTGACTGAGGGGGACTTCCTCCCCCTGTATATGCTCATAGGGTATCAAGTCTCTTCTTGGTAGCCTGCTATCCTTCCTCTGAGTGCCACCAGGTCTCCCCATCCAGGAGACATGGTCAAATATGAGGCACCAGAGTACGTGTGAAAGTCAGACCCCACTCGCCACTCAACTGTGGAGAATGTCCTGTTCATTGGCTAGATCTGGGTAGGGGTTTGAAGTTTATGGCCTGTATTGTCCTTGGCTGGTAATTTGTCTTAGAAGGCCCACTACCAAAAAAAAATTGTATCAATCACTTTCGATTTCAGCATCACTCAAGTTTTCAGGACATGAATAAATTAAAGCCAGAAATTTTGTCATAATATATCATACTTCGCCTCTATCCAAATTCAAAACAAAGCTCTCGTTACCCTTTAAATTTCCATGAGTTGAGCCTTCACAGTCTAGGAATTCCTCGTCTCCCCAGTTCCTGTGAGAAAAGTCCAATGAGCTTGACTTACAGCACTGTAGGGCTGCTCTATCCTTCAGCCCCTAATTCTTCCACATTCCTCCCACAAACTAGTCTCAAAGCTCTAAAAACTATGTGGTCTTGTTTACCCCAGCTGCAGTCCCATTCCATGTTATCAACTTTATGTATAATTACTTTCCTAATAACTGTAATGAAATACCAGACACGAGCAACTAAAGGAAGGGAGGCTTTCTTGTGACTCATTGTTTAAGAGGTAGCATGGTCACCATGACAGGGAAAGGACTATGGTGAGCAAGTCACATTGCTTCTACAGACAGGAAGTAGACAAATGAATGCTAGTGTTTATCTCATTTTCCCCTTTATATTCAGCACAGGTTTCCAACCCATGTGATGGTGTTACCCACAACGAGGGCAGTCACCTTAGTTAGGGCAACTTTTCTAGAAAATTGCACCATACTATCCAGAGGTAGGTTTCCATGCTGACTTTGTTCTAGTCAAGTTGGCAAAAAAGATTAACCATCAATATGCTAAAGTATTTGTATTTGGTCATACTTTTTAAAACATACTTTTAAAAACATCTTTAGCATGTAGTGAATTCCAAAACTCAGAGAGTGTGTCTTGAATTCTGTTTGAAATAATATCTTACTCTGAAATGCAGGAATTTAGAAATTTTGGTCAGCTGGGTTGGCCTTTCCATCATCACATTTGCATTTGTCTTAAGACTCTGATCACCTGAGATATATGTTTCAGCATCACTAAGAGCCCCTCTTCCTGAACTTGAGTCAAGGTGTAACCAGAATCAACAGACCCCACACCTTGGCCTTCCGTGTTGTCCCTATGGAAGCTGACTTCCTCATCTACTCAACAGACTTTATTTCTTCTTCCTCCCCATGCCCCAGGTGCCGCATACTTTGCCATTCTTACTGGGACTGAATCTTCCCTCTCTCTCAGATTTTAGTAACTTTTGACAACTTCAAGGGTCTTCTCCACTTATCCACTCATTTATCTCAGTGTCTCCTGGTTTCTACTCATAATCACATAAATCCATCAGAGTAATGTCATCTGTGATACTAACAAGAGAGCAAAGTAGAAGTCTTCAAAACCTGGCTTACTCTCCAGTCCCTGGGCAGCCTGTCTTACCCTAGCAGCACCCTGGTCTGGTTGAGTACCTTTCTTGCTCCCTTCCCTCACCTCCCCACTGTTCTTCTAACACTCAGTTATTCAGCTCAGCTTCCTACGTAAGCGGATGTTTCCTAGCTTGTCCAAATAGAATTACCAAAAAGTCACTTACTTTTATTATATTTAAAAAGTCCCTTTCAGTATTTGGTTTTATTAGCATTTATTCACTCAAAGGGTACTTTAGTTCTCTGATTTCCCTGAATCCACCTTCCTACAATTCTTGGTGGATGGTTAGCTGTAATTACGAAACAGACACAATCTAGAATCACCTGAGGGTCTCCATAAGTGATTGCTTTGGTCTGGTCAGCCTGTGTGTGTGTGTGTGTGTGTGTGTGTGTGTGTGTGTGTGTGTGTATGTGTGTGTGTGTGTGTGTTTCCAACTTTGTTGTGTTAATTGATATGAGAATACCCAGGGTGAAAATGAGTTATTCCATTCCTTAGGATTGGGTCTTGAATTATAGTAGAGCATAGAGAGGGGGCTGAGAAATAGGTATCCATCCATCCATTCATCCATCCATCCATCCATCTATCAATTCTCTGTGTTCATAATTCTATGGACCATAACCTGAAATGGTAAGTCAAACAAAGCCTTTCTCCCTTACAGGGGCTTTTGTCAGGGTGTTTTACCACAACAACAGAAATGAAACTTAGACATTGCCCTTGTCCTTCCAGCACCAATAACCACATACTCACTTTGTCCTATTCCTTATTCAGCTTCATCATTTCCAAAACACAAATCAGTACCCAAGGGAACACTATGCACTTACCTGTACTAGGTGAGTTTTTGAGTGATGGATTGGTTATAATTATACACTTTTTACCAGAAAACCTAATAAAAGAGAATGTGTTGAAGACATAGAGCTGTCAGAAAACAGATCTGATGTTATACCTTATAAACAAGGATGTAAGTGTTCCAATGCACAAGGAATGTATACTTGATATTAATAAACTTATATTAGATAATTTAGATAGGAAAATAAAGTATATGCTCTTGCCTTCTAAAAGAAGATAAAGATTCATTAATTTAATATTAAATCCAGGCCTTCTCAGTGCTTTCTTTATCAGCAATGCTGTTTCCCTCAGAAAGGTACAAAGAGAAGTCAGAATTAAACATTTCTCTTATTTTAGGTTTTTTACATATACATTTATATTACCACACACATATATGTATATATGTACATATATATATGTACACACATACACATATATATATACACACAATAGATTACATCTACTATTACATAGTAAGAAGAACCATGACACAATCAGGAATTATATAAATTTTACATTCCTAGTATTTTGGCTATTTGTATTTGACAGCCTTGAAGAAGACATCTTTCCTATCTCAGTGCATCTAAATTTCTGAATGTAAATTAATCTCCATCATATATTGTCATTATCAACTTAGAACACCTATCTAGATCTAAAAACATCTTAACCCCTGAACAACTAAGCTTCATTGTAAAATTAAGCTACCTGGTCTTCAACTCCCTCAGAGACTTGAGAAGGAATAAATTTGATTATCTGAGTATGCTGGGAGTGCAGGTTAGTAGCTTTCCAAATAAAAAGATGACAGAGACAGTTTTCTACCTGAATAGTTGACCAGTCCAGCTGGTCAGTTATTGGGGGGCCCGAGGAGGGTCGCAACCTGTGAATAAAGAATGGGCAAGAGAAAGGCAGAGCCCAAGGAAACTGCAGCTTGTCAAGAGCCGTTTATTGAAGGTGAGAGCAGGCTTTTTAAAACCTGCTTTAGGGAGGGCGGGAGTAGGCGAGGAGGGTAATGGAAAAGTACAGAATCTTCTGGGGTTGGGCCCCGGGAACATCTGCAGGGGGAGGAGTTTTTCCTAGTTCGGGGCAAAGTAGGATGTCTCTGTGGTTATCTCAGGATCGGATCGCTCTCTTCTCAGGGCTAAGCCTGATGCCTTGCGTGCCTAGTGAGCGGCCAAGCAGGATGTTTGCTGCAGGTGCTGAATGGGTGGGGGTTGGCCACGGGCCGTTTGGTTCCTGGTAAATAGTCACCCAAATTTTTCTATTACATTGGAGTGTCTTCTTCAGCCTTCTGGCCCAATATATCTGACATACATATTTGTGAGGCAGGAACTATTGAGGACTTGCTTACCCTGTCTTGACAGAGTTTGGCCATTGACTCTGCCAGCATCCAAGTTTGCCCTCTTTTTAGACAGAATTCTGTCTGTGGTAGAAATGAGGTCCTTTTTCCCAGTGCCTAGTTTGTCACATTTGAAGCCATCTCCATAAGGATGTTCTTTTCTTTGATATTCATCATCCTCTTTGAAGTAGGATGGGTGTTGCCAGGAGTTAACCTGTGTCTTTGTCAATGAAATTTTAAAGTAATAAAAAACATTTTTAAATACCATATTCTGTGTGTCTCTGAGTTTTTTTTTTTTTGAAGACCTTATCTTTCTTTAGAGTCGTCTGCTGCACCTAAGATGTATATTCTTGTGATAAAAGTAGACTAGCAATTGACACGGCCATGATTTAATTTACTAACATTTACCTTGTATAACTTATTTCTCCTAAACAGCTTGCTATAGCACTTTCAAAGCATTGGAATTCAACCTTGTATTATAATTGAGTTATATGGGTATAATAACTCATATTAGAATTGATTTGAAAAGTTTTTTCAATTTTTTGTTTTTTGAAATTGAAATATAATCACATTAACCATATCATTTTGTCATTTCCCTTTCCTTTCTTCAAGCCATTGTGTCCCACCCTCTTGCTTACTTTCAAATTAATAGCCTCTTTTTCTTTAATTGCTGCTATATATACATATGTATATTCCTAAATATGTAAACACAAGTCCTTAAGTTCTGTCCATAATAATGTTTCTTCTATGCTTATTATTTTAGGATTTAGCACTCAATATTGGATAACCAATTGGAGGACCTACATTAGGGAAGACTATTTCTCTACCTCTCAATATTCCTTGGTTGCATGTGGTACATTGTGTGGGCATGGAGCCCCTTTTCATGTCATTATATGTACTGGTGTCATGCCTGTTCAGGTCTTGTTGAAGCAAGCATTTTGTAGAGATGTCTTAGGCATAGCTTCCCTGATATGTCTTGGATAGCTGTTGGTTACAGCTAAAACCTGTGTGCCGCTATTGTACGTGCAGTGTCATCATCCTCTAGTGGTTGTTACTGTAGTTTATTAGAGTCATAACTGTGTAGGACTATTGATTGCTTCTTCCACTGGAAGATTGCATCATACCTTCTGGAAACATAGGCCACAGTGACTACTTGATGTGGGTTTTGCCATGGAACAAATGCTTTATTTATTGTAAAAATCACCCTGAACCTTAGGTTGTTGTTTATTTTTTCATCTTTAAATGGATGGTGAAACCTAAAATTCTTCTTTGCCACCTATCATTCATTATTTAATAGATTTATGGACTCCAAAAGTCTGAGATAGTAAAGATTAAGAGACACATAGTAAAGTGACAAAAGCTTCAAGATTTTACTGGCCATAGAAAGATTCCTTTGTCATGGGATTCAGATAACATCCTAAAGTGCACCTCTATCTGAGAGGTTTTTACAAAACACAAGCAATTCCAACTTAGACAATAAAGCAATTCCCTTTTCAACAGCTCATACTGTTCAACACACTACAGTGACCATTTATACCCATAAAGACCTGACAGAAAAAAGTCATAGATTAAATGTCAAAGTGTTAATCTGATACTATATCTTTTATGGTATATATGAAAGGCTTGGACATTTTCAACATTTTGTCTGTCAAAAACATTTAACTGCACAAAAAATACTATTTTTAAAAACAGAATTTTATAAAGAAAAATTTAAATTCATAAAACCATATCTTTTTTACCCTGACTAACCATTGCCTGTTTAACTATAAATACATATGCATGTAAGCTCTAGATATAGCTTTATTTATAATTTTAACATTTGTACTAAAAGTAAAGAATATAGAAAAACATATGACAAATATTAATTGTAAAAAAAAAATGTTTGCACTTATGTACTGTCCTAATAGTCTTGGCAAGCTAACAGCTAACTCCATTTTTATAATGAGCCTTTGTACCTTTAATGTTATCATAGCAAATCATAGGATGTGAAATTCAGCTTTTTAAATAATCAACAAGTGTATAAATTCAGTACAAATTATTACTTCTCATATCTTGAGGACGGTGCTTCAGAAACACCAATTTAAAGACTCTTTAAACATTGCTGCTGATATTTGTCCTTATAGCTAAAAAATAAGTGTAGTTCTAACCCACACAGAGGAAACATCTCTCCGCAGCATATGAAGATCATTACAAAAAGACACAACTGATCCAAATACAGAGTTGTGAAACCCAACACTAACAGCTAAATCCACAAAGCAACTTCTGCACCTAGGGCTCAGGGACCATTTTGGAAGAGGGGACAGAAAGAGTTCAAGAATATCACTGTGAGATTATGTCTCCTAAGTCTAAAGCGACAGCCATAAATTCTCACCACCATGACCTGAACAAGGAAAACAACAACAGGCATGCCCAGTGTGGATGGTAGAAAGCCCACAGGGGCTCAGTCTTTACACTAAGAACTACAGGAAATCAAGAAGTAAGGAGTTAACTAATCTAGGGTCATGGAGGCTCACAGAGACTGAACCACCACCAAAAACTATGCACGGTCTGGTCCTAGACTCCATACACGTATGTAGCAAGTGTGCAGGTTGGTCAATGTGTGGGTCCCCTAACAATATGAGTAGGTTTCCTTGGGGTCTCCTAAGGGACCCTTATGCTCAAGAAGGACTGACGTGAGTTATTTGCTCTTTTCCCACATTCAACACATCAGTGATTCCTGTAAGTTTTATTGCTCACTTCAAACCATCTCCAAATCCCAAAACTCACATCTCAATCTTATGAAGAAACAGATTTCAGGAATTCACAGTAAGGAACAGGGCACACAGTCCTCCTTTTCAATGAATTCTATTAAAGGATATAGCGGTGGCAGGGGGTGAGCTTCCTCTCCATGCACCATAGGTCAGGCTGATGCCCATGTGCCTCCACTCCCAGACGCACATGGAAAGAGAAATCAGAAGCCACAGTGCCAGATGGTGCAGTGTGGTGCCTGGCAGGCAGTGCCAGAAGGACTTGGCAGCCATGAAAACAGCATAAATGCCCAGCAATTGCACTGACACCTGGCCAACTCGATAGTGCACAAGTGGTTGTGACACTTGTGCCCAGGAGAGGCAGAACTGCCTGGTGGGCAGACATTTCCTAGCACAGACAAGAAAAGCGATGCCTGACAGATGTCATATGGTACCTGGCTGTGCTAGGCCAAGAGAGCGTTTGACACAAGAGTCGGTGGACTGGGATTCTCCTTCCATGCTTCACACATGCACTCAGCAGGGAGAGACGGTCTGTAGTTTAAAAGTTAGTCATTTTAAAAAGGGGGATAAAAGGTATTTGAAGCCCACTATCTCATTTTAAAAAACACACACAAACACACAATGCAAGAGGTGACATTGGGTTTGACAAGCATCTCCACTTCCACAAATGGATAATAGGTAGGTGCACTGCACTTAGCCATCAAAGTTTGGAAAACCTAATGTGGGGAAAGAAAAAAGAGGTAAGTAAAAGACAGACCCAGAAAGCTGCACATTAAAGGCCAAACTGTGATTAAAAGAGAATGAATCCACCGAGTATAATGGCATGATATTCTCTATTAATCTTAGACGTAAAATACTACATTGAAGATGGCTTTGAACTTGAGGTTTATGGAAAATACACAGGGCTGTTATCTGGGTTCTGGATCACACTGAACATCCTTTAGAATGAAGACTGCACAACCATAACTCTGCGTGTCCTTATTTTGGTGTAACGGGCATTTTCGGAGCATTAAATGACAAAACAAAGTCGGTTGGCTTTACCACAGCCTAAACAGATGATCTTGACTTTCTATCCCACTATTGTAACCTCCTCCCACAGCTCATAATTAATATGTGGGGTGGTAAATTATGCCAACGGTTGTTTTAACCGCAGCAACAGCGTTAGAGAGTCACATTCATATCTGATAGATATTGGCTTTTCTCAAAACTCAGACACCATTTCTTTATTTACAGTTCTATATCAGAAGTAAATTTGGACAATAAAAGCTGGTGATATGTTGTAAGTTGAAGTGAGTGTTTAAGGAAATAGTAAATGAGACTGGCCTGGCAGGATTTCTATAATCTACCCTTCCTGTTAGTGATTACTATAATGTTCTGTTTCAAGGTATTTACTTATGTTATTTACTTTTGCTTTTTTTTTTTTTTTTTTTTTTGAGAGAGGGTTTCTCTGTGTAGCCTTGGCCATCTTGGACTCACTTTGTAGACCAGGCTGGCTTCGAACTTACAGTGATCCACCTGCCTCTGCCTCCCGAGTGCTGGGATTAAAGGCGTGTGCCACCACGCCCGGCTTACTTTTGCTTTTATGTTAGATATTTTCCCCCAGAACAGAGAAAGCTCAATGGCTATATGTGGTCTTATACAAACTTTTTAACATAACGTTTCCTTGTTATCTGTTGTAATAAACAACTTTTCCTAAGCACAGAATCTGGCTTCTGCTGGAGTGCTCTGTTAGGAAAATTCAAAACCAGAAATAGTTCAGTCATCAACCAAAATTCTATGATGAGGTTTTTCTAATGAAGTCATATAGTAAATGTCTTTATATTCAGAAGGAAAAAATAAACAGATTATTGAGAATATTCTCACATTCAATCTTGTCTAATGCTGTTTATGCTAGATCTCAAATACTGTCTTTTCAGACATAATAACAAAGTGAAAGTCCTAGTATGGAAGCAGGATTGTGCTATAAGTATTGGCTTGATAGTAAGATCAGTTTATTATACATAAATTTCTTTAACATTTTTTGTTTAAATATAAAGAAAAATTAGGGGCTGGAGACATAGCTCAACAGTTGAGTACACTGGGTGTTTTTCCAGAAGACATGGGTTTGAGGCTTAGCACCCTCACTGCAGCTCACAACCTTCTTTAACATCAGTCCCAGGGCAATCAGCGCCCTCATTAGCCTCCAAGGATGCAAATGATGAACAGACATACAGCAGAAAAACCATTCACACAAAGATAATTAGGATAAATTCCAAAAGTGAAAGATTCTTACAATCTGAAGAGAAATCAAAACATAAATCTGCTTTTTTTCCCTTTTCCTTTTTGCTTTTGCTTTTGTTTTTGTTTTTGTTTTTTCATTTGGAGACAGAGTTTCTCTGTGTAGTCCTGGCTGTCTTGGAACTTACTTGCAAACCAGGCTGGTCTTGAGCTCAGAGATCTGCCTGCCTCTGCCTCCCATGCGCTGGATGTTTAAGGGAGATACCTCAATATAATAAAGGCAGTTTGCAGCAGGCCTATAGGCAACATCACATTAAACGGAGAGAAACTCAATGCAATTCCATTAAAAGCAGGAACAAGACAAGGCTGCACTGTCCCACACTGTTTTCAAATGATGATTTCAGTGATGTGGGAGAGGGAGGGAAGGGGGGGCTGAGAGGTGAGGAGGGGATGGGGCTATGACCAGGATGTAAAGTGAATAAACAAATAAAACAAAAAAAAAATCAATGGCATGATTCCTAACGATAGTCTGCTATTCTGATATATCAGTGCTTAATCCAATTGTCATCAGAAAGTCTTCGTCAGGAAGCAGCTTATGAGAGAAGATGCTGCAATCCACAGCCAAAACCTAGACAGAGCTCAGAGAACCCCCACAGAACAGGAGAAGAAGAAAAATTGTAGGCGACAAAGTGACTAAGTACAGAAGAAGAACATAGCCCATCCATAATTAACTAAGCAGAGAAGAACATAAGACTCATGGAGAATGAAGCAGCGGTAGGTCTTCTGCATGTGTGTTGTTGTTTAGCATGTGTGTGTGTGTGTGTGTGTGTGATGCTCCCACAGTGGGAGTAGAGTACAGTTGTTTCTACTCTGCCCTTGGGACTCTTTCCTTTCCTTGGATGCCTTATCCAGCCCTGATATGAGAGTTTGTCCACTCTATTTTCATCTTGTTATGCCATGTCTGATTGATATTCCTGGGAGGTTTGCTATTTTCTGAAGGGAAACAGAGTAGCAGTGGATCTCTGGGGAAAGGGAAGGTATGTGTGTGTGTGTGTGTGTGTGTGTGTGTGTGTGTGTGTGTGTTGGGGGTAGTGGAGGCAGGGATGAGTGGAGATAGGGTAAGCTGCACTCAGATGTGTTCTAATAGAGAAGAATATTTTTAAAGGAAAGATAATAAAATAATTTAAAAATAAATAAGAAATCTAAAATCCATTGACCAGAGGAAATGGTTTCATTAAAGCAACGTGTTCCCAGACATATTATTACGTAACTATATTGCACACAACAAACATGCATATATTATAAATACATTATGTATTATGTCTGAAATGTTCATTTAGGAACCAAAGAAAATAGCTCCCCCAATTCCATATATTCCTACAATATCAATATTTTCAACTTTCCTGGGGTTGGAGAAATTCATTCTTGTATTTTTTCAATAACTTTTATTTATTTCCTAGTGAGGCATTTTGTGTTGTGGCACTACAGATCACTCAACAGATGTGTTTAGTTGCAGATAACTCCTATTATTACAGGTCTGTCCCACTTGGAATACAGAATCTTGAAACACTTTTTCTGCATAACATTTCTTTAATTCCAAACATAGATCTAGGCCTGATATGGAGAATCCACCAAGATTTTCAGGCTTTTAAGCATTATCTGAACTTCTTACCTTTCATATGTGAAATTCTTTTTCAAATTTCACCATTAGTAAAAAAAAAAATCTGCATTCTGATGGACTGCATTCTCCTTTGATGTCTACAGGGAAAGGGTAAGATTTTCCTTACTGAGGATAGAATCAAATTGCCTGAAATGTCATGTCGTGAGGGCAGGGCATCCTGTAGTTCAGAGAATGAGCTTTGTGGCCAAACAAGAGAGATGTGAGTTTTGGTAGATGTGTGACTACATGAAGCTTCAGTGGTTATTTTACTGTGTGTGCTCCTTCTGTCAATACTTATCATTACTATATGATACTAAGTGACCTAAAGAGGTAGTGTGGCAGAGTATAAAGCTGATATATTGTGACTTTATGTATCACAGGCTAAACTGTCTACACCATTGTGATTGTTTCTGAGAGGCTATTTAAACCCTGAGATTAGCACTGAAATTGGTGGATTTTGAGTAAAACACAGTTTCCTTTGTGATATATTGGGTCCACAAACAGTCAGCCAACCTGATTAGAACCAGAGACTGTATTTTAAGTAGATGGCTTAGGCCTCCCCCAAGCTGTACTCTGGATGTAAATGCAACATAATATTGGCAGGTTATTTCGCCCCTCATAATCATGACTTTATTGGCTTAGAATGAAGCCAGTTTAAAACACTGGTGATACAACACGCTCTGCACGGCAGTCAGTACATTACTGAAATAGAAGTGAGTGCATTTCTTTTTGTCTTCATTCTATATCGTATTACATTTCAGTTATTTGATAGGGAGAATATAAATTATTTACAGGAAAAATAGCCTATGTTGCACTTGTATGTGTTTCCTTTGATAATGATTTGATATGTATCTTCTAGTGAGTTTTAAATGGTTAGAGGGGAAAAAATTACAATGTAACGAGTAAGAAAACCACTTAGTGTAGGTAGGAGTGAATCCTCAGCTTATTGATTTGATTTTTTTCTAAAGTTCTAAATATTATTTTTATTATTCCTTGACCCCTTCACAGATCCTCTCAATTTTGTTCATTAAGCTGTCGCATGGACAAACTCAGAACATAAGGTCAGAGAAATGTACCATACCTCAAAGGGAGCTACAGCTGTGTGCTGCTATGGGGACAGAGAAACAGGACAGGAATAATTGAATCAGTTGCAAAGAATTCCATCTCAACAGTGAGTCAGGCATCAGAAGTACAAGCACATCCAAAGGTTACAAGTATCTTACAAATGCAATAATGAATGTACCCACAACTGAATCTTTAGACTTTAGCCTTTAGTACCACAAGATACACAGCAACAGATCTAAAGTGAAATCATACCATAGATCCATGAACAAGGACCTTTATAATACCAATAAACCTAAATGGCATACAAATGGGCTTTAAGGATGTAAATTCAAGTCTTTTTACAAAGCAATTTAAGTGTGACACATCTAAAAGGATGTAGTTGTTAAAATATAAAAATTATTATTCCCATCCTATCTACATGGCAGCAGCTAAGGATACCTGTACAGGTTGAGAAAGGGAAAATCAGTTTTCTCTAAAAATATAGTCCTTGACAGGTTTTCTATGCTCTGGAAGACAATATTTGGACAGCACAAATTGGCCTTGATGGATGTGTGTGTGTGTGTGTGTGTGTGTGTGTGTGTGTGTGTAGGGAAAGTGGAGTACAGCTGGAAAGTACTGGGAGAGGAAAGTGTATTATCAAAAATCACTGGATAAAATTCTCAAACAACTAATGAAAATAGAAGTAAAGGAATGAAAAACAAATATTCCCCTTAATAGACAGATCTTTAGATTTAGAAATCTCCACCTGTTTCTAAAGATTAAGCAGGTGAGCATTGTGAGAAGGTCCCATTATCTAATCTTCTTATTCCATGCCAGAGAACAAGATTTCATTTCGGAGAACAGATTATAGACAGTGGGGTGTGTGAAATACTCGGTGTATAGTAAACTTGTGTGTCCTTCCAATTTATAAACATGTAGTGAGCACCTTCACAGCAAAAGGTGCATGGTAGACATCTGAGAGATATTAACATGAAAAGAGGACAGCTTTCTACCATTGTTGAGCTAACACTCTAGTGGACAAAGATGATTAACATCTATCCACTAGTGTAGAACAGATGTTTTTAATTTTACAGTGCACATACAGGGGAACACAGGAGTATATACAAAAATACCCTGGGATGATGGAGTTGATCAATGTAGAATTTTAGTAACGCTTTCAAAGTTACCATTGAAACTTTGATGTTGTTGAAAACTGAATTTTGACTTAAAACATAAAAATGTATTTTCATTATTATTTTTGACCTAGAACATGTAGATATCAAGAATTTGACATCTCCATAAAGTTGAACATGTGATGAAACTTCTAATTATCTTATAAAGTCAATTTAGTAGTTGTAGTCATTGGTAAGAAACGAGATTTAATCATTGTTTTGCTCCAGTCAATATGAATATTCTAATGATGACTTATGCTTACATAATGTCTATTGTGCTAAATTAAGTAGTAAAATTACATTTAAATACTGAAAAGATGGGCAGCATATGGTTGTAAAGTTATGAAGGACAAAATTAAATGTAAAATTTTCACTATAATTAAAAGTAGTAACACGATGTAATACAAGTACAGGAAAGGGAGGATATGGAGCCAAAACTGGACATCTCCAATAACCAGACAAGACTTCCAAAAGAGGAACTTGGACACCAGCTCAGCTACAAAACCTTCGATTTACAGTTTGTCCTGCCAGGATGATGTGCTGAGGTATAGGTGGCACAAACATTGTGTTTGTGCCTTTCCTCAAATCCTTTCTTTAAAGTAACACGGTATTCCTTCTTTGGCTTGAGAATGACGCAGTGAGCATAATATCATGAAAGAATTAAAAACAACTTCAAAAAGACTAACATAACCCTGACCAACTTGGAACCAAGATGAATTGACAACACAGTCATAATTTTTTGCTTGACATTGAACCTAAATTAAATGAATAAGCATCAATGACAAGTAAACCATTATCTAGTTGACATTCAGACAAAATAGATAGAATGATTTGTCTCCTGTCAGTTTTGATGTAACAACTGAGACAAAACAAATTGTGAAGCTTGAGCTCCATTTTTTCATCATACTTGTTCCAAAGTTGTCAAGAATAAATTACAATATAAAATATTAACTCATTTATAAAAGTCTAATAAAAAGATGCTTAATCTCAGAGTAGGCAACATGAAATTTGACATAAAAACACACACATACTTACACAGTGGCACCATCATACACACACACAGAGTGAGAGAAGAGAGAGAGCGAGAGACAGAAAGAGACAGAAACAGCCACAGAGAGAGAGAGAGAGAGAGAGAGAGAGAGAGAGAGAGAGAGAGAGAATATAGGGTCAATATGATTCTACTGTTATTAAAGCTGAAATTGCCAGAGTTCACCTCATCTCTCCTCTAACAGAACAAACTCTATGAAGCCAATTTTTATGCACAATGAGAATTTCAACAGAAAAATTATATCACAAATATATCACATATCTGGAACCCTTGCAATAAAATATTGATTACTTGAGGTTTTCTCCCCTAATAAAATACTTTGCTCAGTGTATTAAAGTAAAGATAAAAAGAAATCCCACCCAAGCTTATTTGATCTATTTGAAGTACTGTTTCATGTGGCATAATGTATCAGAACTGCTGTTTCCTTGCTGAATTATTGTAGTCCCTAAATGCAGTGTTAGGTCGTTTCTTTAGCAATCTATCATGTATAAAAGATAGTAGCAGGTAAAACAATACATACAGAAGTTCCAAAATGACCGTCAACAATACATTACGTAACACAGATGGCAGCAGATATTTCTCTGTCTTCACCCTCTATTTCCAACTTTTTAAACAACTGTTTCCAGATTAATAATGCAACAATCTTCAATAACCAAACAATTAGCACTTTCACTCTGCCTTGTTCCCAGTAGTTCCTATGCTGTGTTCTTCCACACAAACAATGAAAACGTATTTTGTGCTGAAGCAGCTTCCACTGACTAGGAGCAGAAGGTCACGGGGCTTATGTACAGACTTCGTGACCTTGATGTAGATAGTGTGATTTTGAACAAAATGGCTGGCACCAGATGCTCAGGGAGCCCCAAAGTAAACAGTTCCATATAAACTCTTCTTGGCAACATTCTTTTGTGTGAGTGTATAATAATATGCCTGGAGCTCGTGGACCTTACCCTATCCCTTCACCTTCACCACCAGCCTTCCTATGTGTGTCTGTCTCTAGGCCTGGGCAGCTATGTGCCAGGCTGCGTGTTGTTTGCGCATACCTATGTGTGGCCCAGATGTAGCCCAGATGGCTTGAGCCTTAAGTGTCTGCTGCTGGCTGCTGAAGCCTTCCTACATAGTGCTCTGTGTTCTGGAAAATAAAACATGGGCTACCTGTTGGCGACAACACTGTGTGCCTGGGGCTCCTCCCTTCTCTTCAAGGCGCTAGGGTTTATAGTCCTGCTGTTTACCTGGCATGGGAGTGTGGACTCACAGCCTCAGTTCTTCAAAGCCTCATTTTCCTTTGCAAGCACTGCATGCCCATTTCTTATTTAGTACTCGTCACTGAAACAATAAATTAACACCATGAATGCCCGCCTGGTAATTGCTTGTAGTTTCCGCTGCTTTGTTTGAATGGATCTCAGGAAGGTATACAGTCATCCTCAAATTATTTAGCCTCCTTTATTTCCAGATTTTGCTTGAAGTCCTACCAAGGACCTGAAGCCCTCAACACTGAAATATTTATTTAGAATATATAATTCACCTGAATGGACGTGTGAAGTAAGGTAACCGCAGACAAAGATGAAAGGAAAGTGAAAGGTTATCGGTAGGAATGGCCCCGTGTTGCTGCAGACCTAAGAGGAAGTGACGTGAGAGTGAGCCGGCGCAGCACAGTGAAACGGGGTCTCATTCAGAGTTTCTGGTCACAGCTTGGGGAACGAAGAATGCAAACAGTAAATGTCACAGGCTCATCTCAATCTCAGAACACACGAGAAAAAAAAAAACACTAAATGATATGTAGAAAATGTTGTTGTTTCTGTAATCAATATTTGTTAGACATCACTCTGTTGATAGCTAAAGGACAGTGGGTGTGACTGAATAGGCCTCTCACGTCTCCCGTAGGGTTTGTGACTTTAAAATGAACACACTGGGCAAAATGAAAGGTGTGTGCTCAAGAAAGACCTGCTTGGCTCGTCAGTTTATTACAAATCTTCAAAACTGAATGTGCCTTGATTCCAGACTACTAAATGAGTATTTTCAATATATTTATACCTTCTGATAATAATTCAAAGAGCAATAGGTTCAGGTTTTAAGGTTTCAGGGGGCTGGAGAGACGGTTCAGCAGCTAAGAGCATTTACTGATCTCTAAGGGAAGCCAAATTCTATTTCTAACACCCATATATAGCAGCTTATAACCAACTATTAACTCCTGCTCTATTGTCTCCTGGCCTCTGACAGCACCAACACACACACACACACACACACACACACACACACACACACACACACAATACACATACACGAACACATACACTACAAAAAATAGATTAAAACTTATGTGAGTTCAGGTTATACTTTTTGACAATCTTACTCATTTTACTTGTTGAAATACATCCAACTTTCAGAGAGGCAGCATCTTAGTCAACAAAACGGAACACATATACAGTACAGAAAATTGCAATTCTCTTTTCTGCTGAAATGATCCGTGCTGTGATCTGGAGATTTTTATGTTTTATCTCCATCTACAACATGCATTATTTGTCAGAAACATAATCTCTATTTAAAGCTGCTTTCGAGAGATGAAATCCATCTCATGATCAAGTTTACATAAATTTTCTATCAGTACTGTGTGGTGCAAAGCCAGCAGCACTACTGAGTAACTGTTCTCGCTTAGAGCATTCTGGATAGACTTGGACAAATTTATCCACTTACGTTTTATAATATTCACAATTAATTTTTTTGTTCCTCATTTTATGAAAAGAATAATATACTTTCCATTTCAATTATTTTTTTTTAGTAGAAATCATTGTTCCTATGAATAAATGTGCTCACTTTGGAGAGTTTTTAAGTGGAATTGATCTTTGGAAAGATCTTAGCAACTTTTCTGCTAAAAATCCATATAACATACATACATATCCTGAGACCCCTTTTCTTTATACTGCCGCTAGGCTAGGTGACATTATTGACTTTTCTTTCTTACATTTGTAAGAGAACTCTGGCCACTCGATAAACACTTGCTGATGGATGACTTGAAAATTCTTATTCTAGTTCCAAGAAACCACACAATGGCTATTCATCACCTTTATCCATAGAACTATGCAGTTTCTCTTCCTTGGTATACTGCTTCCAAATCTGTCTTAAAGATAATTGTGTTAGAACAAACATATTTAACCATATATGTGTGTGTGTGTGTGTGTGTGTGTGTGCCCAATAATTATAATGTTCCCTTATTTGTATAGATGAGGTTTTAGAAGTAAGATGAAAGGAAGAAAAATGGTTACTATGACCTGTTCCTATTGATGTCATATTTACATCTGCCTTTAAAATTAACTTTGCCTGAGTGTGGTGATGCAGGCCTGTAATCCTAGGACTTGGGAAACGAAAGCAGATAGATCTTCATACACTTGAGGTTTGTTTAGTTTACATAGTGACTTTGAAGCCAAAAATAAGACATGACTCCTTTCAAATAATTACACACACACACATATATACAAAGGTTATATTGTTCATGATGGCATTCAATTTAAAAAGAAATAGGCAATTTGTCTATATTCAATATAATGTGTTCATTCATGTTTTCAGTTCATTTAATCCCTTATTGGAAAATACTTGGAGTAAGCTCTACAAATAATTTGCATATCCTATAACATGGCTTTTGTTCAAGTCAAAATGAATATAAGCACAGTATCAATCATATAAAACCAACATAAATATTTTAAATACATAACTATTGCACTCAGGACTTTAGTTATGAATGCTAACGATATCTCACCTTTCATCAAATATTGTATTAGGGCTAGCACACATACACATCAGTGATAGATGATTGACTGATCATAGATGATAGATTAGAGGATGATAGATAGATAGATAGATAGATAGATAGATAGATAGATAATAGATAGGTGATAGATAGATACATAGACAGAGAGAGATATCATAGATAATAGATAGAGAGAGATAAAGAGATAGATAATAGACAGACAGACAGACAAATAGATGACAGAGGTAAGCAACATTTTTTAGCTATACTAAATTTTTAAGGCTTAAAATTTAAGCTTATAAATTTTCCTCTTTTAAATTTTCTAAGAAGAAACGTTTTTGTTTGCTGTTATTTCTAAAACCTTAATCCAAATTCTACCTAAATACTTTTTAAAAGACCTTCTGGGAAAGATGTGAGAAATTCTAGGCATTTTCCAAGCTCTATGGTCACTGATTGCCTCTTTGATTTTTCCAAATTCTACCTATGTTTCTTCAGTAAAAATAGAAAAGTTAAAGTCTATACTTTCTTCATTATTCTATTGCAAAAATTGAATAAAAATATTTTTCTTACATGTTTAGCACTTATAAAAGATGAACAAGTGTTCATCACTATTTACATCACAACTGTGTGTGCTCATGACAGAAAGATTCAAATGATCTACTGTGAACAGAAGCCAATGAGCATCTCATTTGAAGGAAAGGGGATGGTAGATTTCCTTTGTTCTAAAATTAATAATTATTTTATCATATACTTTTAGAATATTATTTATCTTAACATTTTAATCTGAAAATCTTAATTTTTACATTTTAATTATTTTATACAGAAATATTTCCTATTCTTGAGTTCAAGAATTCTTGCATTCTTTAAGATTCTTGCTGAAAGCACTCCAAAGTAAACCTTGTCTCTATTTTACCTTTTAAAAAGTACTGTAGGTACCTAAAAAATAACCAAAAGAAGCAGAATAGTTTAATGACTTTAGACAAATAATATAAATCTAATAATTTAAACTTACAGTAAACTGATTTACTTTGAACATGAAAGTAATTTATTAAATTAGTCATGTATTTGTTTTACTTTTTCTAACTTAAAATATAATATCAATTACCTTTTAACTTTTCATTTGTAGCTAATATGCTAAACTCTCTCAGCAAACACTGAACATAATGAAGATTATAATTTATGGCATGTTAATATTGACTTTGTCCTATCAACTCTGTACTCAAATCTTCATCTTCCCAGAATGTTTACACAGTTAAGAAAACAATCTCAAATATCACCTGAACTGATTATTTTAACTGCTAACCAAAAATTTTAATTCCTACCCCACCCACCAGTAAATATGAGTCAAACAGAGTGACCCAGTTCTCACTAAAAATATTTGACTAGGACTTAAGCACCATTTAAGTATAGTTAAGGTTACTGACAGGATTTTGCTGTTAGACACTTTAAAGTGTACTTCCAGGTAGGCAATATATTGAGGACTGAAATAGTTAATCTTAGTTGTCAACTTGTTTAAAAACAGAATCACCCCAAGAGACAACCATCTAGGAAAACCTATGATAGATTGCACTGATTAGGTTCACTGAGATTAGAAGACTGGCCTACTTGGGCAGCACCATTCCCTGGGATGGAATCCAGGACTCTATTGAAAGAAGAAAGTTATCTGAGCACAAGTAATTCTTGCTATCTTCTTTCTGGTGTGATGTCACTAGTGGCTTCAGGGTCTTACTACCTTGACATTTACACAATGATGCCCTATACTCAAACTATGAAGTTGCTTTTGTCGGGGTCCATTATCAAAGCAACAGGGAAAGTAACTAACACAGGGAGCCAGCTAATTTTACTCTTCAACAGTCATCACACCCTTCCATTGTTATGCTGCCTTAACAGAGAGATGTTGACCTCTTTTTGTGATCTATTGGACTGTCATCATGGCAGTCATAATGACGGCTCTGTGGACCCTAAGGAATGACACTTCCATTGCAGGGAACACTACAACTGAAGCCACGCCTTCTATTCCAAGAAGACACGATCTTCTCCAGACTGCTCCAGATAGTCTGTCTTGGAAGATAGCACTCCAAAATATACATCTGTAAACTCCAAATATCCTTCCCTACATGTAGCTGTTTTCAGTCAGGCCAGGTGGCTCAAAAGGAATCTGGGTTTTGTTTGGTTGGTTGGTTGGTTGGTTTGGTTTGGTTTTTTGTTTTGTTTTCTTTTGTTTTTGTAAACTGAGTGAAATTCTGTTTTGTTGCCATGCACAGACTATGACAGGTAAAGCTGGCTAGTTCTATAAGCTGCACTGCAGCTGAAAAATTATACTCAATCATTGCTGTCACACTCATTGGGCACACTGCATAACCAGATATCCAGTTCACCTTTCCAATCAACCCCCTGTTGCTGTCATAGTAGACACCACGAGAAGTTTCTATCAAGGGGTTTCTCCTTGCCTCCTTGTGATCATGTGGAAAATAGACAGTCTGGGTAACAAGAAGAGGATATAATCAAGGTGGCTTCCAAGCCCATGACATGTCCCGGGGAGCTGTAGCAACTGCAGAACCCACAGTGGTAGAATTGACAGTTGGTAGCAATGAGCCATGAGACAGTAGCCAAGAGAAGGAGGCTGAAAAGTTCTAGAGAGTGACTGAAAGCAGAAAACATGGAACGGGGGTGCTGAAGGATAGTAGTAGAAGATGAATGCCTGTTTAAAATATACAGGAATAAGAAGCTGTGGAGGCTTAAATGTGAGAGCCTCCAGGAAGTTAAAAACCTTAAATCTTGATATCCAAGGTTAAATAACTATGAGAAGCTTTGGGTCTTGACATTCAGGACCTGAGAACAGTAACATTAAACACTGGTGTTTTGCTCCTATAAGGCATGCGTCACTGGTCACTTAGGACAAGGCAACTGGCAAGACCCGAACTGTGACCTCTGACCTAAGTGCTTAAGATGCAACTCTCTGTCCTCTAGAACAGTAGTTTTCAACTTTCCTAATGCTGTGACACTTTAATATAGTTCCCCATGTTGTGGTGACACCCAAGCATAAAATCATTTTATTGATACTTTATAACTGCATTTTTGCTAGTTATGAATTACAATGCAAATATCTTATTTGCAGGATATCTGCTATCCAATCCATAAAGTGATAGCAACTCACAGATTGGGAGTCACTGCTCTGGAGCTTGGAGCAATGAAATTAATTCACTGGACAGAGCCATAAACCCCTGAGTCTTAGTATTGCCTGTGATTCCTTGGCACAGGACCATAAGCTCAGAGGAAGCTCCCCACTGCCTATTTCAGAACTCCATCCCCTGATAGAGGAAAAATAATAATCCAGCCAGATGATTGATGACAGAAGTAATGAATCCTTTTCATGGTGATCACATCTGTGGATCACAACTGTCCAACTCTTTACAAAGCAAATTTTATTGAACATTCTTCAGCTTATCTACCAGCGATGTATACAATTATTCTTCTGTTTTGTTTCATTTTGATCTGGATTTTTGTTGTTGTTGTTGTTGTATATTTGTTTGCCTTTTTTCTTCTATTATTTCTTTGTCTTTCTTAGTCATGGTTCCCTAGAGTAACAGAACTTCTAAAATGAAATCGATAGATGATAGATAGAAGATAGACAGACAGATAGATACAGATAAAGAGAGATAAGATATATAGACACAGATATAATGAGGATTTATTAGAGTGATTTACAGGCTCCAATCCAGCTAATCCAATGGCTAGTTGTGAAGAGAAAGTCCAAGAACCCAGTAGTTGCTCACTACACTGAATGTCTCAACTGGTCCTCAATATATGCTAGAATCCTGAAGAAGTAGGTTCTAATGCCAGCGTAGGAATGGACGTGACATCAAAATGAGGGCAAGCAGGCAAAGAGCAAACGCTTCTTTCTTCCTTGTCTTTGTATAGACTCCTAGCAGTTAGTATGACCCAGATTATACGCATGCCTTCCCCATGAAATCTGAATCTAAGGTGTGTGTCTTCCCACCTCACGTGTGTGGCCTAGAAATGGATGCTTCCACTTCAAACCAAGTGACAAACCTCTCACAAGTGTTCCCTCCACTTCTGGGTTGTATTTAATTTCAGAGGGACTCAAGTTGACAACCAAGAACATCAGTCACATGAGCTAACCATACTTTGTTATGTTTTAATTTTGATATTTGCTTTTCTCTTTCAATGACTTTCTTGGCTCTGCTTCTATTTTTGTTTAATACTGCAGCTTTCATTCTTGCTTCTCTACAGTCATTGTGTTAGCAACTATTTCCAGTATTACCATCATTATTATTAGAAATATTCTTGTATCTGCATATCTTCACATTTTTATACTTCTTTTGGTTAGATAATGACATGTAAGTATGCATAATGTTTTCTCTCTTGATAGAAATAGTGAATCTCATTTCACACGGAAGGACTCCCCTACCATCATATTGTAGAGAACAAAGTACTTGAGGTTATGATGAAAGTAGGTCTGATCCATCCCACAGGAGCTGTAGAGCTTTGTCAATCACCATAATCCATAATTGCCACAAATAGTCATAAACTAGGAATGTAATATATTCCAGGTACTTATTCTGCTTTGTTCTCAGTTACTTCAGATATTATAGCCAATTAAGTATAATTCACTTAAAGATTTATAGCTTTTTTTGTCATATCCTCTTCAGTGGGTATTAAGACTACTGCATTCATCTGGAATAAGATGTGATATTTTAATATTAAAAATGGTTGTTTTCATTTAAGTTTTGAAGTAAAGATGAATTACAAGCGAGCTGTGATTTCAATGAGTTTAAATTTTTCTGAAGGGAAATATTGAGACGGAGTGTGCATCCTGTTGTAATGAGAGTGCCTGATGAGATTCAGAGAGACATAATTATGCTAATCCAATTTGGAAAGTTTTAAAGTTTTTGTAAAATAGATGTACAATATATCATATATATTTAAATATACTCACATTTTCACTAAAATTACATTCCTATCAGCATGCTCAATACCTATTCATTCATTCATATCTTGGTGAAATAATGCAAATATTTATTTACAAACTAATATTAACAAACTATACCCCAGTCACCCTACGTGGTGACCATTTATAGCTATTTTTCAATAATGATTTATTTTGTGTGATGTGAGCAAAATTATGTGTGAAAAAAATACAAAATCTTTAAGTTTTGGCAAAATTTTATTGAAACTTGATGACGTACATATTAGCCATGTTAAAAACAAGTGTTAAGTTGAAATCCTTATTTGTCCCAACAGGTGAGTGTGGCGGCTATAGCAGCTGTCTGTGGAATTGGTCTCAGTCTCCTGAGCTTCTTCCCCTGAGCTCTCTCAGCAAATAAGAACAATTGTCACCATCATTTATGTTCATTTAAAAATGGTAGAGCAATCCTCCCTTTTCTCTCAGACTTTGGCTGCCTGAACTAATTTACACCTGAAGCTTAATTAGCTCCCTAACTGTCTATCCTATAACTTGTTCTAACAACACTTGGAGAAAACTACCTGTAATTGCATGAGAGAAAGACCTTCTCAGAAAGGAACAAACCTTTCCATGATGAAATATACAGGGTTCTTGAAGAAGGTCTAGCCTCTGACCTTACCACCAGAATATGCAGAAGACCAAAGAAATAAATCGCAGCTCCTTCACTATTAGCAAAATGAAAATGTATACCTGTGAATGTAGAATGAAGGGTTATTTTTCTACCCTTAACTTGTTTATTCAGAAAATGGTAACATGAACTTGATTCAAGATCCCTTTATGTCTGTATCTTTTAAAAATAAATGTCAAATTACAACAGTTAGTAATACACACATTTTTAAAGGACAATGAATCATAATGAGTAAGACACTATTTATTCTACAACCTTCAGCTGTCCATAGAAAAGAAAGATATTTACCAAAGCAACCACATGAAATGGGCAGCCCCGGAGTCTTTTACAAATGTCAGCACAGAGATTCACTTAGCAAAACCTCAGTGATTTTTTTTTCTGTTTGGTTTTGGTTTGGTTTTTCACTACAGGGTTTCTCTGTGTAGCCCTGGCTGTCCTGGACTTGCTTTGTAGACCAGGCTGGCCTCAGACTCACAGAGATCAGCCTGCCTCTGCCTCCCCGGTGCTGGGATTAAAGTCATGTACCACCACGCACGGCTCACACATTATTTCCTGGTCCATGGAAATA
Source organism: Acomys minous (assembly GCF_964271855.1). Taxonomy (NCBI): domain Eukaryota; kingdom Metazoa; phylum Chordata; class Mammalia; order Rodentia; family Muridae; genus Acomys; species Acomys minous. Next base: position 93,518,988 of record NC_140483.1, read on the forward strand.
TGAGGAGCTATTTTTCCTTAAAAAGGAAAGAGAAGAGATTCCCAGATCCAAAGAACAGAAGAGCCAAACATGCAGACGGGACATCAGTCTTCTCTCTGGTGTCATTAACAGCCTGATCCAAATCTGCCTGCAACGTGTTATTACCAAGCACAGCATAGACTGGGACAAAAATCACACCCAGTCTTGAACTCAAGTCACAGTATCATTCGGAAATACTAGATATCCATTCTGAAAAGCAAAATTCTGATTTAAAGACGTCATAAAAATTGTAAAGAGAAGAAAATAGACAATTTGTCCTTTCATGAATTGTATTTCTCAAAATAGAATCTATTTCTGAAGTGCTTTAATAAGTAAAATATCAGTGGCTAGAGACCCTTTGAAAACCTAGGTTTTGTTCTCAGAACCCACATAGGTGATCATAACCAACTGTCACTCCAGTTGCAGGGGGACCAAATGCCTTCTAACCTCTGCAGGCATACATCATGCACAGGATGCACAGGCATGCAGGCAAGACACTCATGCACACCAATGAATCTAAGACAATTTAAAAATTATTGTGGAAGACAAATGCTTTTTTTTTACTTTTATCTGTTAGATTCCTTTTTCATCATATTCTGAAGACAATTTTATTTGCAAAATATAAAAACAACAACAAAAAAACTTGTCTTGGAATCTGAGAGCACGTGCCATGCTAATCAGAAGCACATTTGCTTAAGCTTAAAACTGAGAAAGCGGCCTGTGCTTACATACTCCTAAGCACATTTCATAAACACAAGTGGTTTTTTTCTTTCCTAACAAGTGCTGATCTCCCATTAAAAACATAGACTGCAGAGGCAGAAAGTGCCTCTAGCTCCAAAGCCAGCTGAATGGAAGGAGCACAATACCATCTAGTGTTGACCTCACACACTGCCTCCTGACGAGGTCTGGGAGACTACAGTAATGTGGAAAAGAAAAAGGGGTGATCCCAATGTCTCCTCTCCTAATAATGTGAAAAGTAACTATTATCTACCCATAAATACTTTCTGCTTTCCCTCTTTTATTTTTGTAGAAACTTGTCACACACACAATCATTTACAATAAATGAGTCTCCTTTAAAAATTTTGCTCTATTTTTGCTGTGGATCCACAACAGTAGCATCTAGGTTACTGAGCAGTATTCCTTAACAAGATGACCTGCCTAGCAGAGAAAATGTCAACCCACAACCCCAAAGTGCCCAGTTATCAATAAAGAGTGCCACACTCCAGGTTCTGCTGTTCCTAACCAAACACATTCCTAAGCAATCCGACGATTCCTCAGTTGCGTGCTGTTCTAGGTAGTGTGATAAGATTTCAGGCCTCCTGTCCTAGATGGTAAAGAGGTGACTCACCCCTTTATTCGGAGTCCCTAGGCAGTAACGTCACCTCGCTGTGAGTCAGTTGCTGAGTTATATCTGCTGCCAGATCCAGCCATATGCTACTGGCGTGCTACAAATAGCCATAGTTATTATACGTTATTATCGTTGCTACTGCTCTCTTAATTTCCCCAATTTATAAATGAAGCTTTATCATGGGAGTGTGTGCAAGCGGCCAGCCTACACGGTCATCACTAAAGTGTGTGGCTGCAGGAACTGTGTGGGGATCTTGGCAGCGTGGACAAGGAGGGATGTCCACAGTGCCTCCCTGCCCGGTGATCTCTATCACCATCAGCAATAGTTCAGCCTTGTTGGCGGCATCTACAGAAAGTTTATTTTCACTGATTCTTGGTATTTTTTTTTCTTTTTCGTTACTTTGAAAAATTGACGTGTCCTCAAATTGAACTGAAGTGCTCTGTGTCTCTGCAATTTAACGCAACCTTAAGTAAGTCTTTGGACCAGTAATGCTTTCGCATCAGGATCTCTGTACACAAGAATTCTGTGCTTTCAGCCTTTCTCTCCTCAAACATGGTCCACTGGTTATTTTCACTCAGTGGGCAGAGAATAAATATTTAAATGTTTGTAAGTAAAAATTCACATGTACTTCCTTTTATGCACCATTCAACGTCAGCCAGATTATATGAGCACTGATTTCAAAATACATTGATTTGTATGTTTTACCTGGAAACACTTGTCCACAAACATCATTCCCCCAAGAGGCTGTCATATGGCATCTATTTAAGATGTAACTTGTTACATTCAAGTTTCCCCAACATGACTTACTATTGAGGTGCAGCAAGAACGTTTACCAGGCGTCAATCTACAGCTCTTTTATCGTACTTGGCTATTTTAATGAGCTGTAACTGGTACATAATAAACTAAATGTGTCTCATACAGTTCACGGGGTCATTTTGACACAGGCATATTCCTATGAACCATTTTCTTAATCGAAATAAATAAACATGTCTGTCTTTGCCATAAATGTCTTCTATGCCTACACCATCTGTCTCTGTGCACCCCATTCCCAATAGTTATGAATATAATCTTCCTCCTAAATTAATATATTAAATTATATAAACTCTTAAGTTTCTAAAATATTCTATAAATTTGTAGATCAGCTTTTAAAGAGGTGACTAAATCACAGTGAAGCCATCAAGGTGACTGATCTGACCAGCCTCATTAAGAGGAATATTGGAGATAAAAGGAGACACCAAGGGTGGGGTGTCTTTACTAGTGGTAAAGGCCTTGTGAGGAACAAAGCCTTAAGACAGTCATGAACAAGCCAGGGGACAGACAGGCAGAGGAGATCAGCTCCACCACAGCTGACTTCAGGCTTTGAGTCTCTACATCTGTTAGAAAATAACTTTCTGTTATTTGTGCTATCAAACAGCAGCATCTTGAAGGAGCAGATCTAGTACACTGTGCGCCAAATAACCATTGGCCCTCTCTCTCTCACTAGAGGTAAGGTCAAAATTTATCAGATTTTATACAGAGTCTGTGGCTTTGGTCTGGCTTATTTTACTCTGTGTAAATTCTTTAGGATCCCTTTGTGTTACTGCCTTATCAGTTCACCATACTTGTCACTGGGTCACATTACACTAGATGGTATCTCACACGCTATCACACACTCATTTGCTCCCGCACGTTTAGGTTGTGTTCTGACTCGAATGTGAAATGTCCACTGTATGTTCATGGGATTGAGCACTTGGTCCTCACGTGGTGATGCTGTTTGAGGGCTTAGACCATTACAAGTGGAGCATTGCTACAGACATGATTCAAAAACTCAAAGTTTTGTGGTCCAGTTCTACTTTCTGTTTCCTCCTGTTTCCGGACTGCCGATGCAATGTGGCCAGTCAGTTTCCATCCCTGCTCCCATGACTTCACCTCTAAAGATATATACAGCCCCCCCAAAATTGGAAACCATAATAAACCCTTTCTTCTTTAAATATCTACTTGCCAAGTACTTTGTCACAGAAAGGGAAAATTTCTGACATAGCTTGTTTGCTTCTTGGAGCTTTTATAAATGCAGCTTCTATGGACATTTATTTACCAGTTTCTTGTAAATATGGGCTCTTGAGTAGTTATCTAGAGTCAGAGTGAATAGATTGTATGATAGATGTATATTCAGCTTTTAGAGGAATTGCTAAGCTATTTTACAAAATTGTACCATTTTACACGCCCCTTTACAGCATTTCAGTGACAGTTGTTCCACATTCTTACTCCAAATTGACATGCTGAGTCATTTTAACTTCAGATCTTTTGTTTGTTTGTTTGTAGTATTTGTGTTTTTAATTTGCATTATAAAAGTGGGATAGTAGTGAGGACATCCTATTAGGACTCTAGGTGACAGAAGTATGAGAGATTGGGGAAATAGAAGGATCCAGAGGGTCATAGAAACCTACAAGAAGAACACTATGATGGGAGGATCTGGGCCCAGGGGTTCTGCTCAAACTATGGCACCGGCAAAGGACAATACGTGAAGTAAGCATCAAACCCCTACCCAGATCTAGCCAATGGACAGGACATTCTCCACAGTTGAGTGGAGAGTGGGGTGTGACTTTCACACAAACTCTGGTGCCCCATATTTGACCACACCTCCTTGATGGGGAGACCAGGTGGCACTCAGAGGAAGGATAGCAGGCTACAAAGAAGAGACTTGATACCCTAGGATCATATGCAGGGGGATGAGGTCTGCCTCAGTCACAGTCATAGGGGAGGGGAATAGGGTGAAAGCAGGAGGGAGGGAGGAATGGGAGGATACAAGGGATGGGATAATAATTGAGATTTAGTATGAATATTATAAATAAAAATAATTTGCATTATAGTAACACAGTGCTACTGGGAATCTTTACATGTGCTTTTATATACTATAGTGAATCTGTGTGCAAATGTTCTGGGTTTTTTTCCTATTATTTAGCTATTGAGAATACATGAAGGTAGTAACCAATTCCACCTTGAATGTCATGACAGCAAGTTTACTTCTTTTAAAGCTCATTCTTCCTTTTCTACTCCTTTACCAGCCTTTACTCAACCTTCAGACTCTATTGCCCGCCCTACAGTTATAAAGCTCTTGCTGGGTCAACCACAGACACAGCTGAGATCCTCTTCCCTGACTTCTTCAGACATGTGCAAGTCCAATTCTCTCATATCTAAAGTAAAAATGCACATTTCATTCAAATATTGGGCAGAACTCAGGGAGTCTTGTGGAAGACGGAGGGGAGGAATACAAGAAGCAGGAGCAGTAGGGGACACGGGTTCCACAAGAAGTCCAACCAAGCCAACTAAACTGGGCCAGGGAGAATGCAGAGACTATAGCACCAACCAAGGACCATGCATGGATGCAGTCTAGACCCTTACACACAAGTAGCCAATGGGCAGATGGGTCTCCATGAGAGTCTGCTCGAAAAGGGAGAGAAGGCTGTCTCTGACGTGGACTCTGTTGCCTGCTTTTGGATCCCTTCCAAAAGGGTGGAGATGCCCTTCAGGCCAGAGGGGAAGAAGATGTACTCAGTCCTGATGCAACTTGGTGTTTTGGTGTGGGTTGCTGGGGGAGTGCCCCCCTTATCTGAGAAGTAGGAGGAAGATGAAGGGAGTGTGGTGCTGGGAGGAGGGGAGGGGGCAGCAATGACTGAGATGTAAAGTGAATAAATACAAAAAATAAATAAAGTAATTAAGTACAAATAGGGAATAGAAGACAAAAAATAAAACCCGTGCAACATTCAAACTACTCTGTTGATTTTGCTCATTCCATACAAAATCATTCTTTTGAGCAAGTTATTTATTTATCTATTTTTCTTTTCTCCAACCTACCACTGCCAGGCTTTTCTACACTCATTGGAAAAAAAAAACCTGTTCTTACTTTCAAAGTTTGTATTTTTCCACATAAACAATTTGCCTTTCAGCTTCCTCCCACTGTCATTTTTAGAACCCTTCACATTACAGACGCTCCTACTGGTGTGCATCTTTCTGAGTTTACCTATGACTGGGCTGCTTGGGCTCCTCCCTATTTTAACTTTCCCTAGTTCCTCCTTCATCTCTTCACTGTTACTGGACAGGCATGTCCAACAATTTGTCTTATTCTATATAATATACTAGTGACCTTACTTGAAAGCAAACATTCTACTGCTAACTTTAATGGGTTGTCTGTGCACATTTGGTTCTCATTTTTATAATCAGACATGTAAACCCAAGGTCCAGATGACTCCAAGAAAACAGTATCTTCCAGATACCACAGGATGGAAACACATATGAACTCAGACTGTGGCGGCATAGGCAGGCCTGCACAAGTCCAAAACAGAGGGTGTCCTAGCACTGAGAAGGGGGAGTGAACATAATCTCCCATCCCTAACCAAGAAGCTATGTGAAACTGATATACACAGGCAAGGGAAAAAATCTGTTTTCTCCAATGGAGTATCAACTGGATATATTATCCCTGATTGGCTAAATAAAGATGCTGAAGCCTATGACTGGGCAGAAAAAAAAGGGGGGGAGGCAGAGAGTGAGGTCCTTGGGCTTGGGATTACAGAGAGGAGGAAAAACGAGGAGAGAAGCAGGAAAAGATATAGCAGGAAGAGAGGAAGCCAGAGAGAGAGAGTGAGAGGAACCACCATGAGGCAAGATAACTGATGAGCACATTGTGGCAAGGGTGGACTGATGGAACAGAAACTGCCCAGGAGTCATCAGATTGGCAAGTGATTGACTTCTATGTGGCTTTTAAGGGTACTAGGATTAGAGTCACTCAGAATCTGCCCAGCATACTGCTTACATCTTAATAATAAATCATAGTCTCTCTGTGTTAGTCATTTGGGAACTAGCTGGTTAAATAAACCTGCTACTGTAATGATAGATGGCATTAATTAATATAAAAAGAATAATACTTACTTTCTACACTAGAATTAAATACAAAATAATATAGAGCACCTTCACATTTTGAAAATAGAATAAACATTCAATGAGGTAAGCAAACTCAAACTCGAAATGTATTAGAGGCATTCACCCTCTGTGATGTTCTGATTCATTCTTTTAAAAAGTGAAATATACTAGATATGAAGTAAATATTCCACTTAACATTTTGTTTCTTGTATCCTATGCTTATAGAAGAAAAATTACTTTCACATACCATACATATTACTGCTAATGATTTGACTTGGACTGGTTAATTCTTTGGCCCCACTTAAAAATTGAAACAAATAGGTGTAAAGTAGTTTATTTGTTGTAATTCTCAATGTTATGCACATAAAGTACCTTATGAAAAATATAGAAGTGGAAGGCCTAGGCATTGGACTTAGCAGTTAAACCACATCTACCACATGAGAATCAGAGTTCAGATGCCCAGAAACCCACGCAAATGACAGGTGAGAGTGGCAGTGTGCAGACTGGCTTTCATCAATCTTACACACACATGGACATCCCTGAAAACAGCGAATCACAGTAGAGAAACTATTCCCCTCACACCGAACTGTGTCCATGTCTGTGAGGAATCTTCTTAATTGCCGACGGATGTAGAAGGGAACATCCTGCTGCATGCAGTGTCATCCTTAGGCAAGTGGACCTAGACTAAAAAGGAATGAGGGTTGAGCATGCCCAGGTGGAGGGGAGAGTGCAAAGAAGTGGTGTCCACCAATGGTCTCTGCCTCAGTTTCTACTCCAGGCTCTTGCCTGAGCTCCTGCCCTGGCTTACCTTGAAGATGGACTATACCTGTTTAAGAAAAATGAACTCTTTTTTTCTAGTCTGTTATCACTGTAACAGGGATGAAATCTAGAATAGGCAGTGTGCTTCTATTTCCACACCAAACAGAAGCAGTGAATCTCCAAAGCAAGACGGTCAATGAGATTAGTCATAGCTGCAAGGCAGGATTTTGACTGAGAAGTCATGCCAAAAGGAATAAGATGGGAGATCAGCCAAAGAGGATTCCCTGCATCAATCCCTTCCACGCACACATGTACAAGAGTGAATGCACATGCACACACGTGTGCCCACACACATGTAAAACATATACAGAGAGAGAGAGAGAGAGAGAGAGAGAGAGAGAGAGAGAGAGAGAGAGAGAGAGAGAGAGAGAGAGAACTGGAAAAAGAAAGGCAAATACATGGAAACATTAATGTATAGGTAAAAACAATATAGAAATGGATATATCTAAGTTAAAATAATTTTTAAAAATCCTACCTAAACTATCTGATTTCCCATCATTTCTATCTTACTGTTCAGTATTAAAGACCTTTCTCACCATAAAATTTTTCACAAGGAAATGAAACATTAAGTCAGGACTGATGAGAGCCTCTTCAAAGGAAACTGAAAGATAATTCACACACTAAAGCCACCTTTTTCATTCCAATTACTGTACTGAAGTCAACCAGGAGTACTAACGACATGACCTGTGAACACATGAAATCAGGGAAAAATCTGTATTCTATCACTCACTAGCTGTGGACGGCAGGTGGATCATTAACTTCTGGCTCTCTATACACCCACATAAAAGTCATTGTAAAAGCAAGACCTTTTCAGTAAAATGAACTTAATGAAATATATGTGTCAATCAGAATAGGCCAGCTATGCTTGGATAATCAGAGCTATGGTCAGTAAGCAGCAACCTGCCTTCCCTCAACACACACACATACACACACACATACACACCACAATTGCTGAATACTCAAGCTGTTTCACACTCATGGTCTAGGAACATAGTGGTGGGAAACTGTTCATGAGGATGACTCACAGCATCCTTTTTCCAGGACAGGGACCAATGGCTACCTCTGTAATGATGCTAGGCTGCCAAGGAAGGAAAGGAGAACATAGTGAATGACACATCAGCCTACAGTTGCCACACAGAAGTGATACACACCATTCATATTTCACTGGTCACATCCACCCAGATATGTGGGAGTGTGCACTACCCCAAGTCTAGGATAATATCCAGAGGTATCTTATATTTATTTGATTTAATAGTTTGGTCAGTAATTTAGTAATTTGATTTAGTGACTATAGAACAGTAATAGATAGCAAAGGCAGTTCCCTTTACTGGGGGCTCACTGTGCACAGAAATCTGATACACACCTTGCTGTATCATCTCACGTAACTCTCAGAAATAGGGCAGGCCTTTTGATGTGCCAGACACTTCTCACTCTTTGCCCATTCCTTATTTTTAAATGACACTTTATTGGAGGCAAGAGGTTTTAAATGCTACATCATCCTTAGAATTACAGGAAGCTATCAATACTCGAGGCACCACTACTGTATGTGAAATTCACTACAGAATCAATCTATGCTTAAAAACAAACAAACCAAAAACCAGGTAAGGCAAAGTCAGTCACTCTTCCCTGTCTCTTCTGCAGGAGCTGGATATAAACAGTACATCTGCTATTTGGGACTGAAACAGTGGAAAACACAGGGATGGGGAGAAAGTTGTGAGGATGCAGCCAGAACTTCAAAGGTGTTCCTGTCAGCTGCCTGTCCCCTCTTACCTCTGGCCTTCCTGTGGTGTGTGCAAATAACCCTTTTCTTTTATTAGCCAACTCTTAAAGAATATTCTGTTATTTTAATCTGAATCAACCCAACAAATGTGAGCTATATCCCCGTGGAATAAAAATGAGCAACTGTGGGGCATGAAGAGGTTGTATTCAGTAACCAAAGTCACAAGACAAATGAATACCAAAGCTGGAACATCAGTCTGTAATAGCCTGGCACTAAAATCTGAATGATTAACTAAGGGGCTCTAATTTCTCCTGTATATGCACTTAAGTCTAAAATGTTATGAATCCAACTATAGGCACATGATGTTTCAAAGCATGTGATAATGAAGTCTTTGATAAAATTTAATTATTACTCAAATTTAAGAAATTTCAGTTTTAGCTGGGCATGGTGGCACATGCTTGTAATCCCAGGACTCAGGGATGCAGAGGCAGGCAAATCTCTGAGTTTGAGGCTAGACTCGTCTATGAAGTGTGTCCAGGACAGCCAAGGCTACACAGAGAAACCCTGTCTCAAAACCCCTCCCCCAAAAACCAAAATAATGAAAGAAACTTCACTTTTATGAAATAAAATTTATATAATTAAAAACCATAATAAGTATTTTCATATTTCATAAAGAAAGAATCAAGGTATAAAAACAATCAGACCAACACAAAATCTAATATCCAGCTTTGTAAGTTAAATTCTGTAGTTTGATGTTCAGTGTCTGGGACTCATTCATGAACTCTTGTGCTCCAAAATGCTTGGGCAGCTTTATTTTTATAGCTTTGCCATTCACAGAGGATACAGTTTCCCTTTAAGGCTCAAGCCAACTCCATACTTGCTGCAGCCCTTGGCAGATCTACCATGATCTTGGCATTTCCAATATCCTGGGATCTCCACTACAGGTGAGGCTACAGCTTTACCAGTTGCCTCTCCCATCCTCTCTTTAAGGACTCCTACCCTGCTCCACAGTTCAAGGTCTCAGACACATTCCATGACCCTTCAACCTTGTATTTCTCATGTCTTCGACGCTGGAACCTTGTGGGAGACTCACGGGTTGCCAAGTTCGGCGGACACCTTGATGTGAAACCCTGTCTCCTTAGCCCACAGCGGCTGTGGGCTGAGTCTGAGGAACTACTGCCAGAAGAGAGGTGAACCACTGAGGCCAACCTCCATGATACTGAGCTTTTGTTAATTACAGCTGGATCCTCATCCTCAGGTGTCCAGCAGCTGGAGATTCATAGTACAAATATATCACCCAAGGATCTCTCCCTGATAGAATCTTCCCCCTGAAGCTTCACAAAGCAGGCCTCCAGTGTTTGCTTACCTCTCAAGCTCCCACAGAACAGCCCATTGAGTTATGGGCACCCAAATAGCTTTTCCAGTTCAGTGTTCAAATGTTTGTATAATCTTGCCTCTCCTCCCACCAAAAAGCATGTCAATCAAGCAAGGACCATGCATAGGATAGACCTAGCCCCGCCCCCCATACTCTTATAGCCTATGGGCAGCTCAGGTTTCATGTGGGTCTCCTAATAAGGGGAGCAGGGCCTGTCTATGACCTGGACTTATTACCCCTGGCAGGGCTGACAGGGCTGACTCAGAATGTGCCCAGTCCTGATGTAACTTGATGAGTAGGGGTGAGAGGGTGGGGGGTCTAGTATCTTAGGGTAGGGGACGGGATATAGGAGAAAATGGAGGAAGGGTGGGACCTGGAGGAGAGGAGGGAGGGGCTACGATCAGGATGTAAGTGAATAAATAAATTAAAATTAAAAAGCAAAACCCAATATGAGGGCCTAGAGAGATGGCTCAGTGGTTAATAGCACTGGCTGCTCTTCCAGAGGTCCTGAGTTCAATTCCCAGCACCCACATGGTGGCTCACAACCATCTGTATTATGATCCGATGCCCTCTTCTGGTGCATATGAAGACTGTGTACTCATATACATAATAAATAAATATTTTTTACAAACCCCAATATGGTCAAGTTTATCACTGCAAGGGCCCCTGTTCTATGACCATTAATTATATTATTCCAGTTTGTTTTCTGTCGAGGTGCTAAAACACTCTGACTAAAAGTAATTTAGGGGGAAATGTACTTAGTGTTTAAGTTACAGTCAGTCATTGAGGGAAGTCAGGGCAGCACTGAGGGCAGTGACACGCAGGTAGGGAGCACAGGTGAGGACTGTTCACCAACTTGCTATCTTCCTCACTGCCTCAGGCTTGTTTTCCTTCCATTATGGAGCCTAGACCCACCTGCCTAGGAATAGACTGCCATGGTAGGCTGGGCCCTACTTAGCTAAAAATGAGAAAACGTTCCCATACTCATGGCCACAAGCCATTTTGTTGGAAGCAATTCTTCAATTGAGGGTTCCACATTCCCAGAGAACTCTAAGTTATAAAAAGTTAAAAATACAACTTACCAGTACTGATACATGACTGAATATGGTTTATAATGCAAGGCTAGCAATATGAGTAACTACAAGACACCCTGTATTCTCATTAATCCCTGCTTTATACATGTAGAAATCGAAGTTGTTAACTTGATACTTTGGTTTCTTCGACTCTGTATTGTCTGATTTTAGGGTAGAGATGAAAGCAGTTAAACTTTACACACCTAGCAATTCTTTGCCCGTCCTCTCTACAGAGTAACTGGAAACTGCTTATTTAATGCCAATCTTTATAGCTGCTTCCCTCATGAGGGTCTGCCCATGTCTGCCTATGCGCTCTGTTCTGGCATTTTGCAGAGACATGTTTAAAATATAATAATTAATTGAAGCCGTGTTAACACGCTGGAATAGAACCAGAAGAGTTTAAATAAAACATGTTGAAATCATCACTAAACATTCCTTTCACTCTTTCTTTTAGAAGGAGCATTTTATTAATAAGTATTCTGTGGGGAAATAATACTGATTGAATAACACACACACACTCACCAGCACACATGTTTGTTTGTGTTTATGTGTTTGTATGCATGTGTCTGCGCATGTGTTGGGGGACGGTCTGATGTATTTTGATGCTAATTACTGCTTGCTGTCTGTGTGACCCACCTTTTGCTTAGTAAAAAGCCATCCCACCTGGGCAGGGCAGGAGATAGGTGGGGCTAGGAGAGAGAGGAAATCTGGGACATAGAAAGACCACCAAGAGGAGAAAGGAGAGAGACCTGAGGAGAGGAGAGGAAGGTCACCTTAGGTTAGCTGGAGGAGAAGCACATGGCTGGTGGTGTGGATGGAGAATCCAGCCCAGATGAAGAACATTAGCAAGTATTTGGGATTATGGATGGGAGGTAGCTTAATAGAGGTTATTGTAAACAGATGCCATGGGATTGAGGCAGGGATCCCATGCCTGCCCCACTATGGGAGGTAGTTTAGAGGATTGATACGGGGCCTACAGATAAAACAAATAATACATGTAATTTAAAAACAATACGCATGTATGTGTGTTTCAAAGAGAATTTCTTGGACTGTCAGCCATGAAACAGGCTAGATAGACCAAAAAGATCTGCCTACACTCTGAAGGTCTAAGAACAGCATATCTTCCTATCCAGACAAATGGCTGAATGTCTCAGCTGCCCCGTGTATCAGTCAGTGAAAGACTACAGTTTCTGGATAAGTACTGGTCTTTCCATTTGAGACAAGAAACTCAATTTCAATGTGTTAAAAAAAAAAAAGATGGCCACAGTACTGGTAGCAGTAGCCTGTGTGCATTTTCAATGAGCAAAACAAAAGGTAGGTAACAGCAGCCTTCTGTTTATCTCAAATCCCTTCCTCTCTGTGCCACCAGAATGTAAAGCTCACCACCATGGGCATGGGGGAGTCCTCCATCAATTCACTCCCCCAGCACATAGCTCACAGACCTACCCAGAGGCTAGTCTCTTAGTCACTCAAGACCCAGTCAAGTTGGCAACCAAGGTTACCCATCACAAGCACCAAGTTGCAAGGAAATTTAACTAGCCACAAGGTTCAACTAAATAAAAAGGTTTGTCTTTTCTCGCAGCTGCTCATAATCACATTAGCACAACCATTTTAGAGCTAGTGTTATTGTGAGTTACTAATTTAAAAATATTGAAAATGATAGCAAATATTACTTTGGAAATAAGGTCCCCTCCCTACCTCCTTGGATAGGTGGTGATGATGTATTTGGAAATACCTGTTGTGCCTAAGTACAGTCTAAATTTGAGTGGCGTAGTGAAAGAAAAGAATCCATTTCCTCCTCTTATACTCCTATCTGTGCTTTATTTTGTGAGATAGTGTTCTTTCCTGAGGATACAGGATGTTGTCATTACTGGGCACTCCGGCCACCTTCCTGACCTCATCCGTGTCTGTAGGTCTCAGGAACTAATAAAAATATTAAGGAAATTATTTGTGACAACCTTGTTGTTGTTTGGTTTGTGTTGGGTGTGTGTGTGTGTGTGTGTGTGTGTGTGTGTGTGTGTGTTATGTTTTTCTTTGAGGGTATGATCTTGAGGTCTTGACAGGGAGAAAGCTTGCATCACCCAACCTCAGATTCAGCAGGAACTTAACCATATTGTGCCATCTAACAGGTAGATGGCTGGTGAAATGTATACTAATTTTATTCAATAGACAAGCAGTCTTGGAAACTCTTGAGTTACAATCATATGATCTCAATTTCTGCATAGCATAGTACAGGCTATATTTCTGTAGACACTGATTATTGGCAACTGTATTGAATTCAGAACCACTGTGGAAACACAGCTGTGATGTGTCTGCAAGGATGTCTCTAGAAGTGTCTAAAGATGAAAGGCCATTATGACTTGGGTCAATACCATATTATAGGCTAGACTAAATAAAAGGTAAAAGCAAACAGAACCACAGTTTAATTCTCTGCTTCCTGACTATGCACATCGTGTGACTGGTTGGCTGTGGTTCATGCTGTCTTGCAACTGTATCCCATCACACTTTCCCCCACAGAAATGCACTGAACTGCTTAAACTGTGTGCCAAAGCAATGCTTTGGTACTTTAAGTGGCATGTGTCAGACATTTTATCACAGTAGAGAGAAAAGTAAGTAACTTAGAATAGAAAGATCTGTGGCCACTCATATATTTATTCTGTTCTTCATCTGCCCCAAAGCACCTGCAAGCATCAAATGTTTTTCTTCTATTACACTGAAGTTATAGAAATAAAGCACAAATCAATGGGAACTGTCAATGAAATTCCTCAATAGCTTGAATTGAGTGTTCATATTTCTTTGAAGTCACATCAGTGGAGTTATTTTTTATGCCAGTTCATGTAGGCCTATCATCTGCATTAATTCACATTATTTTTATTGGAATCTTATTCATTCTATAGTCTGGACACACACATAAAATTCAGATTTAGAAAAGCATTTAAGTGATGGGCAATGAGTCTGTAGTGACTACTCCTATTTATTGTTTCCAAATACCTAAGAAACTTTCAGTGATTGGAACAGCTATACTTCACGTTTACCCAAAAGTTGGTAGAAATAACTCCTTGGTGAAAACGATTCAAGGTCGTATCAATTGTGTGCATTTTTATCATTTTTCTCTGTAACCAAACCTGTATTGTCTAAAATTAATTTTAGAAGTCTTTCTTCTGTTTGAGGAAAAACAGAAATCAAAGCAAAATTAACATTAAAGGGGAAGAAGACAGTGTCTAATAAGGTTATTTTCTTTACTTAGTATCAAAACTTTAGGCCAGTTAGTATGATGACTATTTTTTTTTTTTTAGCTTTTAAAGAAAAGGTACTTATTTGGTTATTTATTTACTCATTTATTTTTAAAGAACAGAAATTTATTTTTTTGGTGTTCTAGAAGCCAGAAATCTAAGTTAAGGTGTTGGTAGGAATGGTCCATTTCTGAGGCTTTTCCTCTTGGCTTCCATGTGTCTTTCTTCTGGCTTTGTTATCACTTGCTTGTTCTTCTGTCTTGGAACATCCGTCTCAATGTCTTTACTAATTATTATCATTACTTATAGTTAGAGCACAAATAGTGGGCTTCATTACAACATTTTCTTTTGAACTGTCTACTGTTCTTTGTTCATATTTTCCCTCATTATCTCCAATTTTTTCTGTTCCCATTTTCAATAGATTCATTTTATGTCATCAAAATATATGTGTATAGTGCATATGTGTGTATGCATACATGAATATATATGTTTGTGATACATTTATATATACTATAAAACTATATAATATATATGCACATATATAATGTCTGTATATTATATGAACTGTGTAAATGTATAAGTGATATACACATATCTTCTGGGGAAGACAGTCAGGTTTTTAAAAACTAATTTTGCCTACAGAATGTCATTCACAGTTTAGTGGGAGGCCACACATCTAAGGATATACATCCTCAGAACAAATTGGACTTGATGGGTGGTAAAAAAAAAAACCATAAAGTTGGGTAATTAGGGAAAGGAGCACATATCTGGGAGGAATTGGTGGACAGTTTAATATGCCTAAAACACATTAGTGACATTCTCAAAGCATAAATAAGTAAATGATGGATATAAATAAATCTTGATATTAAATAATAAGTTCACTCCAAAATATACACACATACATACACACATACATACACACATACATACATACATACACACATACATACATACATACATACACACATACATACATACATACATACACACATACATACACATACACATACACATACACATACATACACACATACATACACACACACATACATACACACATACACACACACATACATACACACATACATAATATCTATTGTCTGTGCCAATCTCAGGGTTCACCTCAATTCTCTCAAATAGAGAAGTAGCTGTGATAAGCAATGAAGATGATTATTCTTTTGCAATAATATAAGTGACTTTAGCATATGGAATAATATTAAACTAAACTAATAATATGCTTTAAGAGACACTGAATTTAGTAATGCTGTTGTAAACTTTGTTACAAAAGCTTGTATCTTACAAAAAAAAACATGGTGATTTTATGTATAAATACCTCTGACATGCATTTCTCTAAGCCAGAACACATTAATAGCTATTAAACACTAATTATGCTTGTTTCACACTGTTGGTTTCTAAAAATACTTATCTCATTTTTATTATTCTAGTATTCCAACACATATGTACACATATATACAAATATTATATATATACATATATATATATATATATATATATATATATATATATATATATGACTCCCCTTTCGTGCCTTCATTTTCATGGATTTTTATCATCATCATCATCATGTAGTCTCAAAGTTTTCAACAATTACAAATCACTATGTGACTCACTAAAGGTGGACTTTGTAACTCATGACGAAATATTTATACTCTTAAAGAAATTTTGGCTGCTTCAGGAAAATTGGGAAAATGATCTTTAAAATTTTTAGACCCAATCTCATACCTTTGAGAAAGCCATTGTTATATGAAACATTTAAATTCTAGAATATCTATAAGAACATGCTGAATATCGGATTCTGTGGTTCCCAGCTCGTTTCTTTCATTCTCCAGATAGTCTCATGTCCACTTTAAGGAATCCCTACTTTAACACCTTTGAGAACAGTAAGTAGGCTGTCAGACATATCTCTAGCAAATTGTATTCCTCTTACTTACTCATTATCTTCTAATTAAAAAATTATAATGGATATCTCACTTTTACAATTAAGAAATAACTAAATAGAAGAATGTGTTCATTATGGCAAATTCTGTCATCAGTATGCTTGTGGTAAATAAGTTTGTAAAGGCTTCTAACCTATTTACTGATGATTGAAAGTAGCAGTAAGATGTAAAGTAGTGGAAATCACTTCTTTCCATGTGGCAGTTTGGGGGCTTATGGTCAAACTCCTGTTTGAAAACAGCTTTGAAAATGATGAGGAGGATATAAGCAGATTCAGTATAGACTCCTGGAGTCAGGAAGGAGGCGCCTAGTCAGTTGATCTTTAAACGGAAAGCTATCTTGGCTTTCCTCGTGAGCCGCTATAGGCACAGAGGCTGGAAACTTAAAAACAGAGAACCAAGAGAAAGAAGAAGTGAAAGAGATGAGATAAAGGGAAAATTCAGAGGAATTCAAAGAATGAGAGGACTTCCACCTGGCCTTGCTGACTTTCAACATTATTTCTCGGAAATGTGAGTTATCTCTAACAGCAAAGAGAATTCAGATAAGAAAATGAATCCTGCACCCACCTGTCCCTCTGCTGAGTCCAGTAAGTCAACCCTCTTCATGCAGCTAACTATGCTTTCTTAACTGCACACAAGCACAGAAGAGAATCTTCTCAGAGCTTCCAGAAATGCATACCCTGGGCTTCGCCACCACCTCGCATTAGGCCTTTTGTGACTCTAGGCAAAAAAGCAGTTCAGCTGGGTACTGTTTCAAACAAATCATGAGAAAATTATTTTTATGTTGTCACTAAATTTACAACAGTTCCTCATTTTTGTGTGCTTTGATGTTGTTTGTGTGTTGTTGTAGTTGTTGTTATTTCATTAGTTGCCCATAACTCTAGACCAAAACCCACTATTTAGATTTCTGTGTATAAATATTTCATGGGTGAAGTTTTTCAATTTAGCAATTATATGAGAGCCTCAAAGGGAATCGAAGTAATATTAAAGGAGGCATGGTGGTAACCAATACTCTTGATGTGTAATCAAACCATCCTTGTGACATTTTTTTACATGGTACTACCACTACCTCCATATTGTGTCATGTGTCGTGAAGCCTTGGTAGCTCAGAGATTAAAACTCTCATTAGAGACACACATTCTAAGAATCAGTTTTCTTTAAAGGATTTGATGGAACATTGGCATTGTTTACATAATAATAATAAAGCAGAATTTTTCTGAGATATTCATTATTCTAATGCAAAAATGTAAACACACTAATTTAACACGTTCTTTGAAAATACAGTCTTCCCACAGATAGAACTGTAAAGGAATCACCGGCTTTATTTCCATGAGCAGTATAGATTAAAATTGGGGTCAGAACCCTTCACCAAGGTAAACAGCTAAGTGAAAAGAGCTTGCCAGTCTCCAAAGGATAATGCTAAAATTCAGGAGAGATATACTACTACATTAAGTGTACAAGGGATGTACATACCTATGCCCTTGAACACTCATGCCGTGCCTTTCAAAGACTTGTTTATAAAACTCCTAGATGGAAAGCTAAAGTTGCTACCCTCCCCTTTTTCTCCCATAGCCATCAAGTGACAACAGATCAGTGTTCACACCTCTACTCTGGTTGGGCTTCCACTCACATTCCAGGCTTCTGGGTAAAAGAAAACTGTAGTCTGAAAGAAAGACTGTGTCTTCTGTTCCCAGCTTAGGGCTCACAGTGTGACCTAGTCATCTATGTCTGTGAACACAACCTCTAACACCACTTGAAAAACTCACAGCTGAGAAATGGGAGCTACATGGGATGAGCAAAAGTCCTTCCCACCTTTAGCTTCATAGACGTGCTGTAAGTGCCTGCTCTGTAAGTGCTGCTTCTATGAGGCTGAGGAACCTTTGGAAGGTGGGGTCTGGTGTGAAACGCTTCTGATTTGAAATGGATGTGCCTGAGGTGGGCTGCAGAGCCCGAGCCTATCCAGTATTTCTCTTTTGTTTCCTGGTGCTGTGGTTATTTCCTATGCCACATATTGTCTACTGTGGATGCCAAACTCCCCTGCCCAAGAACTAACGCTGATGAGTTTGCCTAGGCGCAGGCTGAGACCGTAAAACTAGGTGTCAAGCATTTGTTCTGTATGAGTTAAATTAGTCAAGTGTCTTACTGTGATGGCAGAAAGTTGGCTAGTCCAAAAGCTGAGTAAACACATGTAACTGATGTTGGATGCTGCGGAGAATTACCAGCAAGAGGATGCTTCTGAAGGGAGTTAGACTCCATCTGCAGTGCTCACCTACCTTCTCACTACACTTGTAGAGGCTGGCTGGTGGAACAGTGAGATGAGACTCTGACACGCAGCTGCCGAGAGTTGAGACATTTGTAGCCCCAGTCTGGACTTGGAGACAAATTGGGCCTTTTCACCCCCATTTGATTTTTCTGTCCAGGAAAATTTTAGAGTGTATTTTGTCAGTGCTTGAGAATAAGATAGGCAGCTAGGAGAAGTAAACCAGGTGAAAGGCAGAACATTAAATTTTTCATGTACTGAGAATATTGGGGGTTGGGGGGATGGAAATGAATCCCAGCCTGTCAGTTTCTGCCTCACTGCTGCTGACATTCAACCTATTAATTTTCCTTGAAAATACTCGACTTGTGGTGTAAGCTTTTACTCTCACATAAACTAAGAGATTAGGAATTTTGTGTTTTTATTACAGTATTTTCCAATCCATGCTAATTTTTGCCTCCCCCTCCCCTTTTTGCAGGTTACCTTTTAGTATAAACTCATAAAACCCAATAGCTTATCTGAGTCCACACAGCACCTGTTTGCCTCATAGAACAATCTTGGATGCTGAATTTCATCTTGTGTATACTCATTGAATTAGAGAACCCCAAAATATGGGAAAGGAATTCCTATCTCTTAGATCTACTATGTACTAATAGAAGGCAGCAAATATCTACCACAGTGCTTTCCCAATAAAATTACAGCATCATCTTTCTCAATACAGACATTCATATAGCTGCTTTGGATGATTTGTGTGTCATATGCAATAACACGGCTATCACACAACATTGGTTTTTTTTCCTTGTTAAGAAAATGGAAGCTTATCTCAAAACAGTTTGAAACCCAAAAATATATCTTAAATATGCTCGGTCTTGAATTTTACAAACTTTTTCATGATATTTTCATAAATAAAATGATAAAAAGCTAAAAAAAAAAGAAAAGAAAATGGAAACTCAAGATTAAAGATTAAGAACTTTAAGTGAGGGCATGTAACTAGGAAGTTGAATAAAATAATAATAATAATAATAATAATAATAATAATAATAATAATAATAATAATAATAATAACAATAACAATAATAATAACAATAATACAGAAATAAAAGAGAAAAGAGCATGGCTTCTCCTAGGCGTGGTGGAAGATTAAGTTTACTGATACATAGGAAAGCATAGCCAGAGACACAGACATCTGGAAGCCAGAGCGGACATGACCCTGAGCCATGAGTCAGAGAAAGAGGGAAGGGAGATGAGAGAGAGGAAAACCAGGGGTAGCAGCCAGGAGGCTCCAAGGTACAAAGAGAAAGTAACCAAAATGGTCGGATTGCCTAGGGAAGAGCAGCCTAGCCACTTAGGCTGAAGAGTTCAGGGTAGAGGACAGGGTATGGCACCCGGAAAAGCCTTGTAACAGGACAGAGGGATGCAAAGAAGACCTGGCTGCCAGCATCTGCTTTGAATATGTTAAATAGGCACCCCACTCACTTGTCCCATGTTCAAAACCTAAGTGACTGAAATAGAAGGCGAATCTAATTCTACAGATACTTAAGCCTTTGTTCGGTCTACTTTATGTCCCCAGGCAAAAGAGCAACATTTTTTTTTTTGTAAAGTTAGAGCATTTCATACAGAAGGGACTCATCTTCCTTCCTATGCCTGTGAGCTGTGAACAGCTATTGGGATTCCCTGGACTCAGTTTGTCATCTGCAAGGCTGGGTGCTGCTGCAGACTTAATTGAACTTTTGTGAAGAACAAAAGAGATGTATTTCATTTCGTTGTACCCAGTCACTGCATGCTAGAAAACACTGTGTTGTCATTTGTTGTCCCCTGTTGCATTGAGCTGGTGAAACTATGACTAAGAGACAAATTTTAAGATGTAATCTATTCCTGGGAACCAGAGCAACCAATTATGCACCTCAAGTAGAAGGACCATTTATCTCCACCTTGGGGCTCAACATAATTATCTCTCATAGGGCTACTCTCTTGGTACACAGTGAAATGGTTTTGAAAGGCCCATGCCCCCTAAAGGATCTTAAAGAAATGTATAACCACATACTACTATGCATTCTGAGTACTCTAAGCTTTGTTTGTTTGAAAAGCTGAAGGGCTTTTGTTTTAGCAGGCACAACCACAGCCAGGGAGGAAGGAAGAAAGCAGGATGGCTCTGTGGTGCGGCACAGTTTCTTTCCTTTGGCTGCAGGCATTTGAGATAACAGGGGTGTCTGAGTAAACTGCACAGAGGTTGTTGACAGCTCTTGGTGAGCACCGCAGGGTGGTGGCAGCACTTTAGACAAAAGCCAAGGTGGTGCTGACGAACCAGCAAGGCAGCAGCATACCACAGTCCCCTGGAGGCATGGAGTAGTCATTCAGTGTGTAGGCAAGAGATCAGCAGCACCATGCTGAGTGCCACGCGTTTGAAGGAGCCACTAAATGACAAGGGCAACGCTGAAAACACTAAAATATCACAAATGTCTGTCATCTCGTTTTGAAATACAGCCTCATAGATGTAAGTTTCTGCCCTCCAAAGAAGGTACGAGGACATATTACAGGGCCCGAGGAGATCTGAAGTACCTGGGCATTTCACACCATGAGGCTTTTTTAGAGGGCAGACTTAAGCTTTGTATATTTTTCCACCTTTGTACGGTTTTGCTATTTTAAACTTGAAGGAAATTGTCTCTGCTGACAGTGCACTGTAATAAAAGACAGCCCAGACAGAAAGCTAAAGGAGAAAATACAGGGAAGCCACACTAACACCGCTCCCCACAGGATCAGAAAACAGAATAGGAGCCACTTTTTAGGTTTGCTTTCCAGAAAGAAGACTTATTTTTGAGAGGTGACGTGATTCCTATGGAAAATAGGGAGGAGGCAGTGGGCACATTTGGTGAGAGGGATGGTATGAGTCACACAATCAGCTAGAGCGATGATGTGATTTTTTTTTCACCATCAGAGGTCCATCCACACTTGCTCTTCCGGGTGATAACGTGTTGTGTTTCATAATCCTTGAGTCAGTGCTATAGGTCGATCAGGGCAAGTCCACGATTTCTGGTCCTGGGTAACCGACCCTTTAATAATTCTTCATTCAGATGCTACTTTCATGCTGCAAGGAACATTTTCCCAGATTGTAAATAGGGTCTGTGAGAATTAATATGGGAAGGTTATCTCAGTGTCTGTCTTACTCAAGGAGAGTCCTTAGGAGAAGTGGGGATCTGGAAAGCGTTCCGAGGAGATGGCTCAGGGTGTAATGCTTGCTTAACAAGTAAGAGAACCTAAGTTCAGTCCCCAGAACCCACAAAAAGGTCTCAGGGGTGATACCCTATTTAATCTCAGAGCTAGTTGTGCAGAGAGTAAAGGAGCCATGGGGCCCACTCAACAGCTTGGCAGTTCCAGGCTTAAGAGAGAGTTTATCTCAAAAGACGTGGACAGCATTCCTGAGAATGGCACTCCAAGCACATGCACACTCACACTTGCACGCACGCATGCACGCACGCACAAACATTCACACACATGAATAAATTTAAAATGATTTGGCTTTTCCTGATGTGAACTTCAATGCAGAAGGGGAGATAGACACAAGTTAAGTGATGGGAAGTGAAGTGTTTGCTCAAATGTATAAATTGAAATGCTACACCCTACTATGATGATATTTGGGAATAAGTCCTAAAACAATATAACAGGGCATAAGTGGGATCATAAATGAAGGGCCTTAATACAGTCAAGTGTGTTTTTATAAGAGAAGGAAACAGCCTGTCCACATGAGCATGCCAAAGAAAAGCAATGGGAAGACACCACAGGACGTCAGTAGTCTGCAGCCGAGGGGCGAGACCTCGCTAGAACCTCCATGACATTGCTTGCAAGACAGACTTCTAGATTCCAGAGCTAGAAAAAATAAAGTACAGTCATCGAAGCCACTCAATCCATAGAGCTGGTAATATCAGGACAAGAAGACAACACAGGGACACTGCATGTGGATTTTGCTCTTGACAGGGTCATGTGACAAGAAGTTTAGAAAGCAGCCTCTAGCTTAGGACCACAGAAGAGCCAGGATCTCCAAGTCCACAACCCAACTGAAGGCAAGTCGGGGAAAACTTAGCTTGATCGGGAAAACTTCTTGTTTCCAAGGTTGTACCCATAACAGCCCCAGGACTTTACAATGCTTACAAATTGTTAACAGTGATAGGGGGGAAAAAGAGCATTAATAAGAGAGGATATTCTGGTAGGGATCAATGAAGAAGAAGGGGAGAAAATCTGGAAAAAGGCAAGGGTGGTTCTCAACCTTCCTGATGCTGTGGCCTTCCAATACAGTTCTTCATGTTGTGGTGATGCCAACCATAAATTTTTTTTTGCTAACTCATAATTGTAATTATGCTATTGTTATGAATCACAATGTAAATAGCTGTGGTTTCAGATATTGGATGACTCATGTGAGAAGATCATTTGATTCCCCAAAGGGTCACAACCCATGTGCTTAGAACCAGGGGAACTCTGGTGCTCTTCTCATGCCAATGAGATCTGTTTGTCCTCTCTAATAATGTTGTCTCTTTCATTCTCCCTTCTCTTTCTTTTCCCGTGTCTGTAAGGCTCTCCTCCTAACTGCTACTTTTACTTTGGAGGTAGCAGTAGCTTTTGAGATCCACAAGTCTGCATGTTGTGGCTTCTCTGTACCTGTTACTTTAACATTATTTGCACCTGCTGCTGTTGCTCCTTTCATATTTTCCTCTTCTGCCATTTTCCCGTGTCCTAACCCTTGTTTGTCCCACAGAATAGGTTTGGAAGCTTCCTACCAAGACTCCCACCCCTCACCCCAAGAAACAAGTGGCACAACCAAGGAACGGGCTTCTGTATCTTGTTAGTTTCAGGAGCTTCTTGAGCTTTCTGAGTTTACTTTCTAAGTCTCTTGAACTATCCTAGAAGAAGCACTTGAACTAAAGCCTCCTAACCCTTAAAGAGAAAAGAATGCTTTAGCTGTAGGAAAATTGCTACGTACAACATAATGAGGCTTAAGGGGGAGTGCACTGGTCTTTTAATGTGTTCAAGTCCTGGAGTGCCTGGAGTACAAGATCGCAGAGCGCGATGTAAGTTCAACACAGATTTAATTTAAAAGTTCCCTGAGCTTTATCATTCACATGTAATTATAGTTAGCTCATTAATTACCTTCTTGAGAAGATTGGAAACTGAATTAAACGGTACTTTAAAAGCTAATTTTGCAAACAATTAAGTGAAGCCAAATATAATTGATAACTGCTGTAACAATGGACCCTGAGGCATTTCTCATTTTTAAAATTGTTGCTTATCTTTTGAATATGAGAGGATGAAGACACTGCAACTATTGAAAAAGTCAAAATAAAGACACTTAAGAATTCATAAGCTGTGATTCAAAACAAAACTGAGAGTTTTAGCAACAAAAATATTAATATTGCAAATGAGAAAATTTGATTGATAATGACCTAAGTCTAATAGCTTTGGAAAGAATACACTGCACTTGTCACAAAAATAAGGATTTGAAAACAAACAAACAAATAAACAAAAATAATGACTCTCCCATTGGTCTTATATCTTCTTCAGGGAAGGGTAACTCTTTTGAAGAATTCATGTGTTATCTTTGTTTCCAAACTCAAACCAGTACAGCCAAATGATTGAATGATGTTGGAATGTTATTGAGCACTTGCTTTGTTTGATCCCTTAATAAATCTCCTCATTTCTGACCTTAAACTGTTTAGAGTCCACAGGATGGCAGTCCATTAGATAACAGAGTACCCAGGAGAGAGAGAGAGAGAGAGATCAGAAGGATCCAGATGAGTAAGCCTAGGGCTCAGCATGGCTGTCTGTGCCATCCATACCTGGACAGGATGTAGGTGATATAAGTAGAATATTACTAGACAGTCTGGGTGAGAATGAATTCCTGATAAAGAAATGAATTTCAAGTAGAGAGAACAAATTCTGAGGGGTAAAATGTCACCTGTTATTAGAATTAACAGAGGAGTCTCCTGCACGAGATAAGAGCTTCTTACCAAGCATTTGGGGCACTTGAGGGATCTAGGCAAGTTTTCACTTGTGTAGTCACTCGTTTAAAGCCAGTTTATAATTATCCACATAATTTCATTTTGGACCCATGTGAGCAATTTTTCACTAAGACAAATACTTTGTGTTGGAGCTCTAGCTCGGCATTAGGAGAAAGTCAAGGAAGTTGGTAAAAACAAGATGGAGAGACAGAACTGTGAGCAGCCTTTCACATGCCACCTGACACTGGTGTGTGTACCAAGTAGTACAAATCATCACAGAAATCCAGCACCTTTCATCCAGGCCTCAATTGCAGCAAATTGTATTAAATAAGAAAATTATAAAAGATTGAAAATAAGGATGATTTTTTCATTTCATATACAGCTCCCATGCTATATATGGTCATATGACTAAATATAACACATTATAAACATATATATTCACTTGTTATCATTCCATATAATTATTTCAGCTGTTTTAATATATCACATCATGATCTTTGTAGATATTAGAGCCTAAACTTCCTAGCCCTAATAGACATAGGCCACACAGTAACAATTCAGACCCTATTTTTCCTGGTACCCTTTCTAGGAATATGATCTGCTATGCCAGTGTGCCTTTTAATAAATACATATCTCACGTTTTTTTTTGTGGTTTTAAAGTGACCTATAAAAGCTCAATGGAACTGCCTACTTCCTTTATACCACATAAAAGTCATTACTTTTATCTATAAATACACTTCATCATTGAAATAAGGCTGAGAATAGCCCACTGTCTTTGATAAAATAGGTTATACGAGTTTGCCCTTTCAGCATACCAAATTAAAAATAAGCATCAATATAATAGAGAATAATGCTTTCATCTTTGAAACAGCCCAAGCACTGCTGAATTTACACACGCCTCTCCACTAATTAGATTCGTTTTGGTGTGTGCCCAGAAGCACAGCATCTTCACATCTCAGAGAAGTGATGCCTGAAACACATCCCGAGAAACAGCGTTTACAAGACATTACACAAGCTCTGGGATCATAACAGTGTTGTCCAGCAATGCAGATGATGTGTTGAATTGCATCCCTGTCTTCACCTTGCAATATTTTTCATGAACAGAAACCTGAAAATGTCCTTTCCCTATACTTGTGACGTCCATACTTTCTCCAGAAAAGTCACAGAAATGTTAAAGGATTTTAAGAAACAGCTCAGCAAACACTTGGGGCATATTAGTCACTCTGTCCCTTGACACATTCATCTCTGTCACATATTTTTTACATCAGCTTAGAGAGGCAATATTCACAACCAGGCATTCACACTACCTTCAGCCTCCGTCTGGTGGTGCACGCCAACCCTTTCACCACTTTGCTTTTAAAGGGGTCCAACGCTTCAGAAGAGCAAGCACTTTTCTCACAGAGTAAAAGTAAGCCAAGCATCACTATAAAGAGGTGTGGGGGGTGCTTTGTGTTGTCCTCACAGGAGAAAAAGCCATGTAGTTATTGTGGAAAAGAGGGGGAACTATTAAGAGACATTTTGGATACCTGCACAATTAAGCCCTTAAGACTTTAAGACTGTTATGAAGAAAGAAACACAGCAAACGGAATTAACTTCACTTTTCTGCCAACATGCTTGCTACAGGAAGACCAAAGAGCATTGGTGAAAAACACACGGACAATAAAAGCCTGGGGGTGAGATGGCAGTGGATGAGGAGAAGTTACACATTAATATGTAGATAGTCACTGTAATAAAAGAAAATAAACTCTCAGTTAAAAAAAAACACTAGTAGTACACAAAAATCAGCAACATTTTTCATGTACTCAGCACATTAGTGTTGTAATTGGTTATTAATATGATACTTTTACTTTATATTCAGGTCATAGAGAGTATTCTTATACCTTAAAATGAAATTTTCTATCCATTCTTTAAGCTCGTAAAAGAATTGGCAGTACAGTGCTAACACATACAGCTAATATTAAGAAAGAGATGGCCCTGGGTCATCTTGGATATAAGTGAGATTAAGTAGCACATCCATGGTGTTTCAAATCTGACTTTTGTCTAGAAACAAAAGAAGGCACACGTGTTAAATTTGCTCATTAGCTTTTGACTGTAATTGTTTCAGGTCCCTTCTGGATGCTGTAATAATAAGTTCTTGACTGTAAAGTTCTCTGGAGCCTTTGTATGTTTGCATTCCTAAGAATTAGGAACATTAGCTGATTCAAGGCTACTGTTAATCAGTGTTAGGGAATGACTTCGGAGTGTATCAGTCGAAGTAGCTAAGTCATGCGCTATGATACAAATAATAACATGTAAGTGACACCCAGGAATGTAAACCGCTATGTATTTCACCTCCCAAAAATCTATTGTAACATTTCTTTGCAGGCTCTGGAAGTTATAAAATTGCCAGTCCCCTGACACGGTACTCTTCTTTCTTATCACTCATCAGCCAGCCTTCACCTTTGCTCTCTGTGTAGAAGCATTGGCATTTTGCTCCAGGAACATTTGCAGGGATTGTCCATGATCACAGTGTGGTGCACTCTTTGATAGAAATATGTGCTACATTGACATGGTAGCTCTAAAATGTAGGATATATGCTGGTTTTTTTCCTCTTTGGATGATGAGAAAAGTTTCTTCTCTGCTAGAGGGTAAAAAGAAAATATTTGTACATAAATATTATCAGTTATAGTATTCAGCCTCTTAATGAGAAAATATTATTTATCTTTAAAGACTTTGTAGAAAATAGAAAAAAATCAAGACTAATAAAAACATGAAAACATTTATCTTTATTAATACAAAATAAATAAGAAATGTAATTTTCCTTTACTTATAGTTTTTTTTTTTTTTTGCACTTAAACTAGAAACTACCCAACATCCCACAGTTAGCAAGGTCATAGAGGAGAGCCTTCCACCACTATTTCACTGGACCAACGTAATTCCTAGCTGCATTCCAAATATTTATCCTTCTACCCAAGGGGAAGTGTAGCTCTTTATCAACGAAGCTTCTTTTCGCAACAGAGACTGTTACCAAAATTTTAAAAAGACAACTGGACAGATGCAGAGATCAGCCGTAGGGGTGTCCCAACTCAGGGGGTATGCCTGTAGGGTGCCACCTTAGGCTCAGGGAACACATGACAAGGAGACAGAAAGGCTGCATGAACCGGATTAACCAAAAAGTCTACTGTGAGACACCATCTCCTAGAAATGACAGAAAAACTATACTCACACTACCACAGCGATACGGCTGCCGACATAAGACACGAGGAAGTATGCCATCAACAGACAGGCCACCGTGGAAGGGGAAATTCTAGCTGGCTCCACTCCTTCACAAAGAGCCATAGGCAGCAGGGAGAGTTGAGGTCTCCAGGGAGGAGCCTCCTAATTGATTATGCAATTCCAGGTGGGAAGCAGTGAAGTCATATATATCAAAGCAACACTAAATGAGTGCAGCAGGTGGCGTTGATATATTTATTCATCCATACACAAGTATAACATTAGCTGTTAAATAAAAAGAATCCAGGCGCCTCGGAGGGAACGGGGGGGGGGGGGGTGGTCATGGAAGGGATGAAGAAGGCAGAAGGCAGCTAAAAAGCAAAAATAATTTAAATATATATTTAAAAAAATTTTAAAACACCATTAGTTTTATATAATTAAAAGCAATTATCCTATTTCAAAGGACATAATGAATATATAAACTCATCCATCATCAATGAAAGCTAATAATACTCATATTTTCTCATAATATTTTTCTTCCTGTAATTTTTAACTTATAAATAATCATGATAATAGTTCATAAATATTATTTTAAAGTCTGTTAAGAACAAAAACAACATTGTCATAATCATTTTCCCATGTTAGAAAGTACTGCTTTAGAATCTGTGGGAACAGCTGGGCATGGTAGCTCCATGTTTGGCTGCACTTAGCAGTACTGTGTGTTATTGACAATTTTGTACCTAATCCACCCTTAACTTGAATCCTTGTCAACTGGTTATAACTTTTGGTTTACTATTTATATTCCCAAAGGAAATGGAATGACTAAACATGTGTAGTTGTTTAGTATATAACGATAAATTGTCCTCCTAGAGATGTCCATGTATTTACATCACTGTATACAATGTAAGAAGACTCTCATAAGACTTAGCGCCTCCTTTAAGCACAATGCTTCTCCTTAGAAACTTGCCTACAAAATCAACTTTTAAATAAATACCATAATACAATCATTGGTATTTTGTGTTATGTCTTAAATGATAAACACAAAAGTACCTCTTCTATTTTTCTCCTCCTATGGAATTTAAAGCATTTAAAAATAAATTAAATCATATACACATAAAATAAATAATGACGTCATCCAAACTGTACCAAACTCACTGACAATCTAAAAATGTTTGTGATTAGTTTCTTGTTGTATACATGAATATATATATACATATATTCACATGTATATATTATATATGTACACATATGTGTAAATACATGCATACATACCATACATGCTGTATATGCTACATAGAAACATTTTTTGTTTTTTCCAAATTGGACTCATATATAATATGTTGGTATGAATGTTTACCACTTAATATAAAATACTTCATGAATATTTTTCTTTTTAAAGTGCCCCTTAAAGTAACTTCTTTCTTTAATTCCAATATGCAGTCTATTAAGTCAGCACTCTCGGCTCATCAAATCTAGGTATGAGCAGTGTGGTGGCATACACCTTTAATCCCAGCACTGGGAAGGCAGATCCCTGCGCATTTCAACCTGTCCAGTTTACTTCCTGAGTTCAATACTACATAGTGACACCGTCTCTCAAAAATAGGTAAGTATGTAAATAAATAAATAAGTGTCATGTATTTGGTATAAAATATTTAGTCTTTTAATGTCACCGAGAAATGTCAACAATTAAATTTACTGCAAACGTTTTTCTTATGCAGCCAGT
Source organism: Acomys minous (assembly GCF_964271855.1). Taxonomy (NCBI): domain Eukaryota; kingdom Metazoa; phylum Chordata; class Mammalia; order Rodentia; family Muridae; genus Acomys; species Acomys minous. Next base: position 93,548,584 of record NC_140483.1, read on the forward strand.
TTTACTTCGAGTCTTTATAAGAGAGTGATGCTATAAAAGCAGGTAGAGTAAATACGTTAAAAATAAAATCAGCTTTTGAAATTATGTTGTTTATGGTTTAGGGAAATGAGAGAGATGACAGAATCAAATAAGAAGAAAGGCCCATGTGTGGGACAGCATAGACCTTAAGGAAGTTCCATGGGCTCGGAACACTTTGTAAAGAATTTGTTGTTTTTGTGATTCTTCAGTGTCTACTGTTTCATCCGCTGCAGGTAGCTCTATCACAAATCTACAGGTCATGTGTACATGTGTATCTCTTCATAAATAGTAAAGCTCCCAGATAAAGAAAGCAAAAGCTGACAGAAATCCAAACTTTCTATTGTTATTATTTTATTAATTTCTTTTTATTATTTTTAGTTATGTGTATGTGGCAGGTGGGTGTGTACAGGTGTGTGGATGTCTATAGAAGCCAAAGACACGGCATCACGAATAATTGGAAGACAACTGATATTGAAGCAGATTCCACCTTTTATCCCCTGGAAGGGCACTCCATGCTCCTAATTGCTGAGCCATTTCTCCAGCCCAATACTGAATTACATGCAGTAGAAATGAGAAAGGCAAAAAAGAGCCTTGGAAATGAAAGGAAACATACAATGCATTGTAATTATTAATTGCAGCAAAATTAAAAATTAGAAAAAGTGTACTCTCTAAATCCTTACATTACAAGAAGGTATATCTCAAATCAATTCAAAAACTATCCTAGGAAACTAGAAAAAGATATTGAACTGAAAATGGGAAAGGAAATAAATATAAGTATCAATGAACCAAAAATGTAAATATAAGCAATACCCCCCAAATCAGAACTTTGTTTGAAAGGGTCAGAAAAAAGGACAGTTTGGCAAAGCAATAAGAAAACCATAGAAAAGACTCAGTTACTAAATGCAGGAATGAGGTGGAGCCACTGTTGTAGCAATGACATGCAGACAATGTGATGCTATGAACAACTGATGAGAGCACGGTCAATACCCACACTGATGAAAAATAACACAATTAATTCAGGAAGTCATATGAAACCTGAGATAAATATAAATGAAAAGGTTGCACTTGAAATAGCAAAGCGTTGGAGCTAAAAGCCCCAGATATGAGGGAAGGTGCAGCATTTTTCTTTCTGGGTGAATATGATCACTGAATGTGATCTTTTCTAAGTCCATCCATTTACTGAGTCTACAACATGGACTAACCACAGAAACCAGGAACGTGTAAAGGGAGTATGGGGGGAAGGTGATTAGCAGGATACAGGTGTGTGAAGCTGGACAAGAAAGAATGGGGTCTGGGTTCCAACTAAGTCGGTATGAAGATGGTTAAGAAGAAAGAAAGGAAGAGCCAAGGTAAAGCTTCAAGGAATCATATTATTTTATGTTTACCTAAACTTATACATTGTATGTATGCGGGGGTGGGTGGGTGAGTGTACACGTGGGTGAGTTTGTGTTTCTGTGTGTGTATGTTTGTGTGTGTTTGTAGGCATGCCTACATATAGTTGTGTGTGTGTATGTGTATGTGTGTGTGTGTGCGTGTGCGTGTGTGTGTGTGTGTGTGTGTGTGCATGAACACTCATGCGTGCATGCACTTATCTTGAATAAAATTATACCACTAGGGCAGACAGCGCTTCCAACAAGAACCTCAGTTTCAAGCACAGGACATCTCTTCTTGAATGGTTAGTCAGTGTAGTTTGATTCCTGAAACAAAAGGCTGTTGTTATTCCTCTTGGTTACCTTTCAGAAGCTGAAGTTATAATCTATGCTGAAAACAACAACGCACTTAGGACACAGGAGTTGGATTATGAGAGCTGATTCTAACATGAAAGCCTCCTTATGGCAACTGGCTCTCATGGAACCATAAAGTACTGTGAATGCTACCACAGCAAGGAAGAAGATACTGGTCCTATCCAGAAGCAGCACCGATGAACCACAAAAAAGATGTCAAGATATCCATAAATGTGGTATAGGATGCATTCAGATAATGGTGATAATGGGCAGCTGTCTAGTTAGACTTAAGGCCCAATCAAGAGAACAGAACTCTTCCGTTGGACTGTCTCTGGGAAAAGGAAAGACCAATACCAGCTGTGTACACTAGACCTCACAGCAGCACTGGCGATGATGGGGAGAAACCGGAAACACGCATTGTTAATTGGAAGAGAAGAAGGGACAACTGCCTTGGAATGCTGTTCATATACATCCCACAAACTTAAATAGTGCTCCTGTATGGCACCCCAGTTCTGCTACATTTCTGCATGCATACTGAAAAGAACTGAGCAAATTTTCCCATAGGAAAGAAGAATGTGGTGTACTCACATGTGGATATTGATTTGGTAATAAGAAGGGATGAAACACTCATACTGTCTGCTTGTTAGTAAACCTAAAAAGGTGCCAAGTGGACAAAGACAGATAGAAATGAATACCCAGCTTTCCTCTGACTCTCGGGGGTGGGGGGGGTGGGGAGCGTGGCACAGTATCTCTTAAACTAGTGCAGTTTGGCCATCATTGCTTTAAAATATGAGCAGCATAACTGGAAATTCCAGCTGTGAGGGGTTCTGTGTAGCCTTTCTGTCACTACACAAAAGTTTAAATAAAAACTTTACACCTTTCCCTAAGTTGTGCTTTGATTTGTTTCTTCCAACCCACTCTCCATCCTAACTCATCCACACTGTCTTCACACACACAGAGACACACACTCGTAACCGCCATGTAAACCTCTGCACTGTGGTAGAAGCCACATCACAGGACATGCCTGGCAGCTACGGGCGTCCTTGCCTGCTGGCATTCCTTTTCTCATAGAAACCAATTGGATTTATAGGATTTTTCGCTAGCTGACCTCCAAATAGAGCAGTATGTGCTCTAATCAGGAGGGGTCAGCAGCTGGGAAGCAAACACTGGCATTGTGTTCACATTCTTTTTTTTTTTTAACTCTAACTTTTTTATATCCCAGAGACTTGCTATAAAATTAAATGGATGATTGAATTTTTGAGCTGGAAGCAGTAAACATTCAGTCTGACCTCTACGTATTCATGAATTAGAAAAAATTTTATTCAGAAAAAATAATGTAAGCTAGAAGAATAGGCGTCCCGAGAAAAGCACTCGCCCTAGGCATAGTTCTTGAGGAATTACACCCAAAGCGTAGAGAAGTAGACATCTGAATAGATTGTTTTCTTACTTTGTAGATTGTTTCGTGAAAAAAAAATAATCAAACAAAGTAGAAAGTATGATAGGGCCAAAACTTTAAAATATACTTTATTACAAATGATTTACTAAAACCACAGTGTATTCAAAGTCAAATGCTTCCGGGTTCCTCCTCAAAACTACCTTTGTTAGAGCTGGAGAGATGGGCCAGTGGTTAAGAGCACTGACTGCTCTTCCAGAGAAGCCGGGCACAACTCCCAACCTGCATGGCCACACATAGCCGTCTGTAAGTCCAGTTCAGGGGATCTGATACCCTCTTCTGTGGGCACCAGATATCAGACACACAGGTAGTGCACAAACATACAGGTGAAATACCCATACACATAAAATAAAACAGCTTTGTTTTAAATTTTTAAAAATTTGCTGTTAATCATTTCTGTTCATATTCAGCTCTTCATTCATAGTTAATTTCACTCTCCTGTAGTTATTATTTACTATTTTCAAATGTCTTGATATTATATTTTCTTTTTTAAATTTATCCCTTATTTCCTTCATTGTGACAATGTGCTCCTGCCGTATTGTTGTTTGTTATTTGTTTCTCCTTGTGACCAATGAGCTTACTGTCAAGATTTGAGAGATTTTTCCCTATTCTCCAAATTATTTTATTTTTATTTTGTAAATTGTATGTCATATTACAGTAAATGGTGATAGGCAAAGCATTTTTTTGAACAATAGGACTTTGCCAATACTAAAGTACACTGGTCCCTAGGAAAAGAATGGCATTACATTTAATGGAACTGAACATGTTTGGAATAATAAAGTACATGATAATTAACCAGAAAGTTTATAGACTCAAAACTTTACACACTCATAGAGTAAAAACTCTATTCTTGGTTGCCTGCTATCCTTCCTCTGAGTGCCACCAGGCCTCCCAATCAAGGGGATGTGGTCAAATATAGGGCACCTGAGTTCGTAAAAGTCTTACCCCACTCTCCACTCAACTGTGGAGACTGTCCTGTTCATTGGCTAGATCTGGGTAGGGGTTTCAAGTTTATGGTCTGTATTGTCCTTGGCTGGTGCCATAGTTTGAGTGGAACCCCTGGGCTCAGATCCACCCATCATAATGTTCTTCTTGTAGGTTTCTAGGACCCTCTAGATCTGTCTATTTCCTCATTCTCCAATGGTTCTCTCACCTAGAGTCCTAATAGGATGTCCTCCCCTCTGTCCTACTTTCCTGATAAGTGAAGACTTTCATAGGACATGTCCTTTGGGCTAGTATGCAGATATAACTGAGTATATACCATTTGGGTCTTTCTGCTTCTGGGTGAACACTCATTAAGATCATTTCTAGTTCAATCCATTTGTCCACAAATTTCGGGAATTCCTTGTTTTTAATAGCTGAGTAGTATGAGCATACACAAGGGGAGGAGGTCCCCCTCAGTCACAGTCACAGGGGAGCGGAGTAAGGGGGAAAGCAGGAGGGAAGGAGAAATGGGAGGATACAAGGGATGGGATAACAATTGAGATAAAATCTGAATGAATTAATAATAATAATAAAAAAGAAAACTACACATCTTTCTGTGAAGGAAAAGGATGACCATTTCCTTTTGCTGCACATTTTCAAAGATGCAGAAACTGATTTTTGCCTTGTTTCAAATTGGGTAAGCCCAGTCATGTATTTAACAATAATAAACAGTTTTTTTGGAGCCTGTGAGTTGCCATCCCAGGTGACTTGATGGACCCACATGATGGTAGGACAAACCCAACACCTGCAAGCAGTTCTCTAACCTTCACTTGCATGATATGTGTGTGCATGTATACAGCAAGTCAAAAAATTGTAAAAAAAAACAAAAACAAAAACAAAAAACAAAAACAACAACAACAAAACAAAAACAAAAACAACAACAACAAAAACCCTCAGGTGATAAAGAAACTGACAGCAACTTAGTGTCAGTTCTCCTCAATCAACTGTTCGCTAGATGCTTATAACACAGTGTAGGTCTGTTACACTTAGAACTAGAAGGAATGGCATTTATGAGAGTGACGTTCCATGCCCAAGGAACTTACTCTATTAGTAGCATGAAACTGATAAAATGATTTATCTTTTTTGTTTTTCAAGACAAGGCTTCTCAGTGTAGCCTTGGCTGTCCTGAACTTGCTTTATAGATCAGGCTGGCCTTGAACTCACAGAGGTCTGCCTGCCTCCGCTTCTCAAGTTCTGGGATTACAGACAAGCAAGCACCACAGCTACCTGCTTGGTTTATAATTTTAATAGGAGTAAAAAAATCATTGATTTACAAAATAAACTTTACACACAAGCCTGTCACAGATCCCACTGACAGTTTATTACCAAGAACGACACATGCAGAAGTAATTTTCACACTTACCATTAAGTCACATTGATCATTAGATAAGTGTACACACAGACATGTGCACATATAAAATAAGCCTATAACTATATGATAGGTTTTTACTATTCTTGGAAAAATATATTCAAAGCATGCATTAGGCTTTACATGCATTTTCTTATTTGGGTTTTTTTTTCCCGTTATACAAAGATCTGCAATGTCATATTCTCACTATCTGGTAATCACTTAGCAGTTCTAGACTTACAACCCCTTTTCCTGGGTTTCTGATACCTCTTAACATCCATTATAAATTGAAAAAGAGATTTTTGGTGACATTCTATGTAGATACCAGTGAAGAATCTACAAAGTGGATGTATCCTAGCTTTAACATAAAAGCCCTTTCAATGAGAATTGATTTTTAAAAACCTAGATGTTAGCTTTCTGTTTGCATTCAAAATTATGGGATGTTACTATATCAAAAAAACTTTCCCAAGAGTTGGATTAATCCTCTCAGTTAATTATCTTTCAGTGGTGAGTGCTTTTTGTACTTGTTTTATTCTCAAATTAAATATGCTGACTCCAGAAACTCAAATTACCCAGAAGAGTCTGAAGAAATTAATATTATTCATAATTTCAGTATCAGGAGAGGATTTGCATTTTCAATGGCCTGAATATTCATCTAAATTAAAGATCATGTCCACTGTTGCCTACATTCCCCTTTATTGAACATACATTCTATCATGTAACAAATTGAAAACTAACAGATGTACCAAGGGAAAACAAAATGAAAGTAAGACATAGTGACATACAAAATGAAGAGCCGCAAAAGACATAGTGACATACAAAATGAAGAGCCGCAAAAGTCACATAGAGATGTGCTAAGGTCACGGGAATCACAAGCATCTACAGTAGTTGTCAAAGGAGCCTCTTGCTATGCCTCTTACCTTGTGCATAACAAATGTCCTTCCCAATTGCTCCATACTGGCTCTTGGGAAGTTCAGCATGACATCAGCCTCTAAGGCATGGCTTTTCTTTAATCTTCTGCCACTATAACTGGGTAAACCAGGGAAATGAACTCTTTCTGTTCCTTGGGAAACAAAAATAAATCATTTATCTATCTACCATCTATCCACTGATCATCTTCCTATTTCCGTTTATAGGCCAGAAAATTTTACCACAAAATGGTAAATATCTAATGAAAATAAATTGTGAATCATAAGCAAAGTAAGTCTCCCTAGGCAATGATAATATGTCCATCACAGTTAATACTTTTGAGGTTCAAGTAAACAACTCAGTTATATGCAGCAATCCTGAAACAGTTTCATGACTCTCAGGATCTACTTTGACGACAGGACATCTTGGAAATGCATACCGTAACTAACAGGTTGCTTAGGATGAGGTGCTGGATGAATGCCACAAAAGGTAAGCTGACTAGATCCCACTACTAACCCCAACTTGTGAGTTCTGTACATTTTACTGGTATAGAAGTCCTGCGGCCCAGCCCATTCCCATGACTCAGGAGAAGCAAACACTCTTGGTGCGATAAAATTCTTATCTTAAGATGGCGCAACATAGCAGTCACTAGCAGCCAAATTTGTTCTAAGCACATTAGCTGTGTTTAAAGAATAAGGGCATGAGAAGGGGGGATAATTAGGTGAGTGTTGTTTCTTCTGGAAGAATCTATCATTATTGATTACTCTAATTTCTGAAAACAGGGCAAATTACAAGTAGCAGGACAAATCTATCTCTTATTACTTGACCTTGAGCCTAATTAGTTCTATGCATTGGGTCTGGGAAAATAAATCACTGGGTAACACACTTTCTGCGCAACTCCAGGTTTAATGAGAGACTAACAAGAGAAGATGGGATACCATAGAAAGCATTCAGTTTCTGATGAGACACATGCACATACACACCATACAGCAAATCAATGAAGAATGAGTCATATGAAGTGATGCCCTATGAACAAGTGGCAGTGAGGTATTTATTAGCCATCCAGGTGAATAGAATAGAAATCTACTCACATAAACTTGAGTTTTGGAAGAAGCTTATTGATTATGGATTATGGAGTGCAGGGATTTAAAGACACGTAATTGAATGCTATCATCTATGTAGTAGAAATAGAAAAGAAAATATCCAAAGACTGACTGAAAGTCTATGTGCCTCAGTATTAATGGATCGAGGAAAAGGTGTACACTATGCAGTGGAGGTAAAGGGGCATCTAGTACTCAGAGGAAGATGGAGAGAGTGTTGCATTGTGGAAACTGTGTGAAGAAATCTCAAGATAAGCGTGAACAACTAAAGAGTGTAAACACTTGTAGTGGATCAGGTAGTAAAAATTGTTCTTGTGATCTGTCCTAATGACGACTGTTTCTGCAGACAGACACACTTGGAGGAGACAATGGACATTTAGTATGGTTAGTATTGAGTATTAGTGAATAGGTGATTAATTAATATATGGAAAAGCATAAGAAGTATGAAAATCATTAACAAAAGTTGTAAAGACAAATAGATTTGTGAACATTTACTGTTAGGAGTTTTATAAATATTAAATAAAGCAGAATTATTAATATTATGCAGATGGAATAGAACCATACATAAAGAAAGAAAAAATATAGATGGATAAATGGCTAGATAATGAAGTGTGAACCCAGCAGATGCCCCAGTCACTACAATGCTTGCTATGCAAGCAGGTTCTCAGTTTGGATCGCCACTGACCATGTAAAAGTTGAGGCAATTGATCAGTGTCTATAGCTCTCACCACTTTGGGAGGGCAGAGAACAATTGCTTCCCTGAAGTTCATTGAGCAGCCAGTCAAATTGTTAAGTTTTAGGTACAAAGACATTGTCTCAAAAAGTAAGATTAAGAGTAATAGAGGAAAACATCTGACTTCTTGCCTCTACACATGCAGGTGAACACAACACATACACACACGCACACACACACAAACACACACATACACACATACAAACACACACATACACACATGCACACATACACACATGCACACATACACATGCAAACACACGCACCCACACACATGCACACATACACACACATGCACACATACACACACACAAATACACACACATACACACACATGCACACATACACACACACACACAAATACACACACATGCACACATACACACACACACACAAATACACACACACACATACACAAACACACACACACTACATTGTACGGGGCCTTAGATAAAAGGGCAGGTGTATAGCTGGGAATTAGGTAAGAAGACACAGTATGCAGTCAGATGTTGCTCATCCTCTGGTTTTGTAAATGTTCACAGTGAAGTTAAAACAAAACATAGCAGAAAACATGGAGTAAGGGTGAGTGAGAATGGAATACAGCTTCTACAGGGGTAATCATAGGGATCAATAAACTACCCAAGTGGAAAGGCAATGAAATGAATACCTAGATATGAGAAGGCTCGGCTTGGCGGATGATAGCTCTATGTGGTGATAGCTTTATTCAGCTGTGTAAAGAAGTGCTGTATAGTTGTCTCTAAAGACATCATGGTTGCAAATGTGGAAACAATTTTTATTAATCATCAACCCAGATATACTTTTGCTTGTTTATTTTTAAAATGGACCTTGACTGGAGAGATGCCTCCACAGTTAAAAACACCTGCTATTCTTACGGAAGTGCAGAGTTCAATTCTCTGTACCCCATGTCAGGTGGCTTACAAGTGCCTGAAATCCCAGATCCAGGCAATCTGAAACCCTTTTCTGGAGTCCACTGGGAATCAATACACACATGTGTAAATTCATATATATATACATATATGTGTGTGTGTGTGTGTGTGCATAATTCTAAAATTATGGGTAATTGGCACCCAAATGTGAAGTTAGGAAGAATGAGCGAACTGATTTCAAGTGTCATAGAAGAAATGACATGGAAAGATGGGATGGGTATTTTGTTTGAAGACATCAGCAAAAGGTTTGTTGTGACTGCTACTACTGGCCTGTCCCTCTCTTTGCTCCCAGAGGTGACTTTCTGTTTTTGCTTTTTTCCTCCTCCTGTATTCTGTCTCATAGAAGGTTAGTTGAATAGCTAATCAGATGCAGATAAAAATGGAGGAACCTGAAGTGGGGGATAGTTGAAATGGGAAAAGCAAAAAGATCACACAATGGCCCCTTCCCCTCTCTCCTCCTTTCTCTCCTACCTATTGTTGGGGGTGGAATAAGGGTGGAAAATGGTGGAAGACAGTAAGGATCCCATAAAGTAGCAAATGCCAACCACAGATCATTGCCTTAAATATCAGGCGAAATAATAATAAGAGAATTAGTACATGAAGCCATGTAAAATCCCTGACTATGAACGCAACAGAGCAGTACGATTCCAGTTTAGTGTCTCAGGGTGTTTTGTTTCCCATTTTAAAAGTGAGATAGCAGCTTTATTTGTAATAGCCAGAATTTAGAAACAAAAAACCTAGATGTCTGTCAACCAGAGAATGGAAAAAGAAACTGTGATACATTTACACAATGGAATACTATTCAGCTATTAAAAGCAAGGAAATCTTGAAATTTGCAGGCAAATGGATGGAACTAGAAATGATCATCCTAAGTGAGGTAACCCAGAACCAGAGAGACCCGCATGGTGTATATTCACTTATAAGTGGATATTAGACCAACATAATGACCTCTGAGAGACTCCACTCATTGGGGGATCTAGACACAGACTGGGACTCAAAGCTGGACTCTGGGTGGAATGCTGAGAGTTGCAGGGAAGAGCAGAGGCAGATGGAAGATCCGGGAGGTAGCAGAAGCTCCAAAGGAAGACCATCAAGGCCTGTGGATTTGGACACAGCGGGGGCCTGAACAAACTGATGCACCAACCAAGGACATACAAGCAGAGAAGAGCCAAGACCCCCTGTTCTCCACATGATGGGGAGCGGGGACTGCTTTTGAACATCTGATATGCATTCTGTTACCCACAATTTGGTCACTGCCCCATTGGCAAGATGGCCTAGAGGGCATACAGAGGACTATGGGGATGCAGGGTGTCCTGATAAAACCTAATAGGCTGTTGCCAGACAGATAGGGTAGGAGGGCCTGCCCTGTCAGAGGTCTAGGGGAGGATGATAGGCAGGAGAAGGAGGGATGGTGGGAATGGGAAGATACAAGTGAGAGGATAACAATGTAATGTGAATAAGTTATAATAAAATATACATTTAAAATTTAAAAAGCGAGATGGATGGCTTAAGTGATTTCAGTTACTAATCCCAACATCACTTCTCTGTAGATTTTACCTCCAAAAAACTGATCATTCCTCACTTTCCACAGCTTATATATAAATGTTACATAACAGTTATATAGTATGTTTATGCATATACTATTTATTATATACAATGTTTTTATATATGTGTGTGTGTGTGTTCTTTAAATGGATACATTCTAAAAATTATAAGAAACAAATTTATAATTAGAATAAAATTTTAAGTTAGTTATTAAGTATTTGGGAATAAAATCAAAATATTTGTTTTAGACCTGATTGAGAGTTAAACAGAAACCTCACGTTAAAATCATTTGTATAACCAGGTGTTTCTCAATTAGGTACTTAGAACATGCTATTCCAGACTCAAAGATGTCAGATGCTGTTCAAGAGTAATGTGTTTTCTTCCCTTTGGTTCTGTATTTACACCCTTGTTCTTTTACCTCAAGACTTCGTAATCTGGAGAAAGACAGCATGAGCACCTGTGTGCTCCCACAGAACCCAGTTCCTTTGCATCTACAGAACCTTGTAACTCCAAGGATCTGTTCACCCAAAGCCAGCTTGTCTCTTTTGTAGTAATATCTCCTACACTTTGCTGCTGATTTGCCTTGGACTATGTTTCAGTAAATCTAAAACTGCAATCTTGTCCTCCTGAAAGGACAGAAATGAATAAACAGTCATATGATTAGCAGGATAAGATTAAACTGGGAGATTATTCGACAAAGTTCATTTTGGTAATTTTTTTTTCTCATTTGCAAAGGCATATCTCATTTTTCTTTTTATATCTGATATATAAGCTGCCAACAAAATTATTAAAAATTCATTTTCCTACTATGTACTTTTACTATGATTCTATGGTTTAACATCATGATAAATTAAAATTATTTTTCTTATGATTAATATTTAAATACTCCCCCAGAGGATGCTATTAATTTGAACAGTGTATTTCAATCTTCAGTTTTTAGCTTAAAAAAAATAATGACTTAAAGAGTGGTAAAAGATTAAAATTGATTCTAACAATTTAATGAGATAATAATCCCATAACACTTGTTCCTTGAAAACTATCTTACACATTATAAAACTATCAAAAAATATTTAAATTAAAAAAATAGTTTTTGTCTAACTTTAAAGCATTTTTAAAAAATAATACTCATAGATCTAGTATATTTTGCAAGGCTTACACTAATCATTATATAAACATAGATACTTCAAATATCTATAGAAAAATATTTAGAGCCTATCAGGTTTCTCCAAATATCTAACAGTACTGACTTGGCAAAATAAAAAAAGAAATAGCAAAGTACCAAGAAAATATGCAGTTAGACAAACTCTTAGTTTTGGTCAAGAGGATTAAAGACCTTTTTTAAGTTCTGAAAAAAAGATCAGTTTCCAGGGCTGAATTTGGTTAGATTCCTTGCTAACAGAAGCACCACTAAGTCATTCACATGGAAATTAGCATGTCATTTATATGTATGTGTAAGAGGTGGAGCTGACTGCTTGAATACCATGGGTCCAGCCTGTGCCCTATGCACTATAGGAACATCATCCTGTTTCTCTTCCTCTCCCCTCTTATACCACCATCACAACTCAAATTCTTCTGCATAACACACTCAAAGTATATACCAGATTATTGTTATATTAATATCCTTCAATTATTTTTCCATAGCATTTGAGATAAGGCCCAGCCTCACAAAGCCTTAAAATTGCCCGTTTTAAGACATGACTTATGTTGATTTCTCAGGTCTCAAATGTAGCTACCTCAAATTTTATGTTTCCTGTAATTCACTCTAGCTCACCTCCAAAATCTTTACACATATTTCCTATTCTAGGAAATCAGTGATAATTCTGCCTGCTGTCAGACCCCTGGCTCTGTGTCTTCCTCCGAAAGACAAAAGGTGATGTCCCAGGGCAAAGACAAGAAGCAAGCCTGCAGTCTACAACACTGATGGCTATAATAAGAACTTACTATTTTTCTTTGTGAGATATTAGGTTTTATTGAGGTCAAAGTGAAACAGATGAAATGACCCTGCTCTCCCCAAGGGCATGGTACTCCCTGCTTCTCTGAGATTAGGGCTTTTTCTACAAATTATACTGTTGGGTTTTGCTAGGAACAGCACTGGATGATGGGCTGGCTCTGGGTAGGATGGACATATCAACACCAACTTTAAGTACATGAAACATTTCTGCATTTTCTTGTATCTTCTTTAATTTCTGCAATTGCAGTTCTGTAGTCCTCAATATACAACATTTTCAACTCTTAGTGTTAAGCTGTTCCTTACCATGCTAGTACAGACAAAAGTTTTAAAATACCCTCTGGGATGTCTGCTGCTGGCGTATAGAAATGAAATCTATTTTTGTGTTGAATTTATATCCTATCACATTATTGACTTAATTCATTGGTTCTGACAGGTTTTTATCTTGCTTTCTTTTACTTTGGGATTTAGTGATTTTCTACATGTAAGTTAACTCCATCTAGAAAGAGATAATTTTAGTGTTGTTTTTTTTTTCCTTCCAACCTGCTAGGTCTGGCAAACATCTCCACTCCTATGCTTAATGGACTTGTAGGAACATGCTTATATCTCCTGTACTGAATCAGAGTTGTAAGGAAACACACACATCTGCACTCCTGTCTTTAATAGGACTTGCACAGACGTGCAAACTTGTTTTTATCTTCCATCTTGAAAGACGTCTCCAGTTTTACCATTTTGTTTGGAGGCTTGTGCAGACTTGCCTTATGTGGTCCTTTCAAGGGACCCCAGTTATACACCTTCTAGAAGCTTCTCAGAGCTGACCCAGATGTATCAACTAGAACAATTTCTGCTAATCGGAGAGCTCCCAATGGCTATTAGGAAACAGAGGTGTGTTCTGTCCCTCCTCCTAAGAGAGCATACACCCCTCGGGCCTCCCAGAACCACACGACACATAGGCAATGCCTTCCCTCCAGGTAACCGAGAGGCCACTCAGTACAGAACATGTCTTCAGCTTATTCACCGTTCACTGTGAAGCAAGACAGAGGTTAGTTCCTTGGTGAGCTTACGAACATGCCAGAGGCTTTAGTTATGTATCTTTTTCCTTGTACCCAACCCGGGTAGGCGTCTCTGTTGCTTCGGTGCTGATTTGTGCCAGCTTAAGGAAGAGGCTGACACAGTTGAGCTAAAATTGCTTAATAGCTCTACTACCTGGTAGTGGAATACCATATTAAAGTAGAATACTATAAATGAAGTTAGTTGCGTGAAGTATTTAAGGAAAGTTAATAAGTATAATTACTTAGTAGTGATACTGGCTAGCAGGTTGTTTGTTTGTCTGTGTTCATCAGTTAAATAACTAAATGTTAGGAATGTATCTCAAAGACAAGCATTGAAGACTTTTTTTTTTAACCAAAGAAATGGCCCTCCAGCTCTGGAGAAGCCACTGACTGTAAGGGGCCTCGGTTTTTGCTTGCTTCGAATATCCTTCTGGTGACTCTGTTTCAACTCTTGGTCCTAAGGTGCTATGTGTCCCTCCTGGTAGAGGGACCAGGTCTCTGCTTCTGTCTATAGGCCTGAAATAACTGTGGTAGATCTCAGGCTCTGGGCAGGAAAACAGCAGCAGCCTTAGCACATGGCTATGAGAAGAACCATGGTCTGGGTGTGGATGGAGTGGCCTCCAAACTAACCTTTTTCTGGAATATAACAGATTAAAAAAAATACTCATTTCAAATGAGAGAAAATGCCTGACTGTCTAGGAAATGTTAGAATTAATTATTGTATGAGAGATAAATTGTTTGTGTGTGTGTGTGTGTGTGAGAGAGAGACAGAGAGAGACAGAGAGAGAGAAGGAGAGAAGAGAGAGAGCTTTCTAAAACAAAATATACCCTGATCTGGTAAACTGTCTTTCTGTTTAAATTTAATCCTTTTTATTGACACAGACTGCTGTGGCCACCATGATACATTTATCATCCTTTTGTTTGAAGCTTTATATTTTCTTCTGGTGTAAATCTTATTTACGACTACCTTGTAAGAAACATGAGAATAAAACTTTTCAAAACCTCCACCTGAACTTGTCAAAATGTGAAAACCCTTGGGTTATATTTGACTGTAATAATAGTAATTAAAAAACATAACAGTCCTCAATCCATAAATAAAATTCCAATAAAATAAACAAAAATTATTTTAGAATGTAGGAAATTCAGTTTCACAAAACTAAAACATACAAAAATATTCCACAATCCCTTCAAAGAACAAAATCATAAAATTATCTGTATAAAATTATTCTGTCCATACTGTTTTAATTCATTCTATGCAAGACGTGGTAATATGAAGTAAGTCATAATATATTCTCTCAACTGTGCCTCCTGCTAATGGTACTTTTATGCACATTTCTCTAACAATGAAGCCAGATTTACAAACTTAATGGCTCTACAGCAAGCAGCTAAGAGCAGGGGTTCATGGTCAGAAAGGTTCAGAGCCCTACCTCATCTGTTTTGCCAAGTCAGAAAAATTATTTGAATTCTGTTTAAGCTGCCTATAAACCATAAATATAGAAATAACCCTTTTCAGAGCTCAAGCATTAAATAAGACAAAGTTTATAATCCTGAGAATTTAATGAGCTGTAAGTAGATGATATAGGCACAAATTTAACACCAATATTAACTTTATTACATGTAAATTTTGAGTAAGTATTAACAGCACATGAAGTCTAAAGTTTTTACTTAGACCTTAGGGACTATTAGTGTGGCTTCTACCTTATGTTTCCCATTACAGTCTCCGTGTATGCCACGTACCCTTGGCCACCAGATGTGTTGATGGGTGCTAGAAGTTCATCTTGATGTGAAAACGCTTTGATTCTGAGTTTTCTCATAGGAAACCCGTACCCTCATCACAGCGTATGCTATACGTTCTTGGCCTGCCTTCACACCTGGCAAGTGCTCACATGGTTGACAGGTGCATCAGCTGGTCAGGCTGTTTTTTTCTTTGAGGTTTTTAGCACTGTAGTGCACCACATTTCTACACTACCTACACAAACTCCCTCCAGGTCTTTCTGGTTGCTTCTCAGCCTTTTAGCTAAGACTAAGTGCAGCTCTCCATGCCTCTGGAATTAGGAGCCATTTTGATACTCAGAGAAGCCAAAATACATTTTACTATTGCAAAAATGAGTGAATTTTTGACTTTTAATGGAACCGCCACAAAAATCCATGGTAAATCCATCATACTGTTTGACCATACAAAGAAAGAATACTGTCAATATTTTAAATTGCGTTCTATGTTCATGAAAAATATTTGTTGGCAAACTTATCTTTATCAGACTTTATAACACTCCATTATGCAAGTCTTTAAAAACTTTTTGGGAACTGTGTCCTCCTACAGTCTTTTCTTTTCTTTGTTTCATGCATGTATACAATGTATTTAGATAACAACCATATGTGCCTGTCAGGCCTAAATGAGCCCTCTTTATCTTGTTATAATTTCTGAAAACTAAGACTGTGAAAGCTTCCTTGAATATTGTTAAGAATTTACTACGTCCTGCAGGTGGACATCGCAACCTAATCTTGAAGACATGCTGAGGATGAATGAAGACGAATAAATTCAGAGCTGTTTGACTCTTTGGGTTTTCTTTATGTTACTCAGGTAAGTAATAAGTAATATTTATACAGAAGCGATCATTTTATTGTAATCATACTCCTTTTACTATAATACTTGTCATTTTTGTTTTCAATTTTTTTCCTGTAACAGCCTTGATACTTAAAAAAGAACCTTTTTGAGGTGCTGTAGAAACAGTTCTGTGGGAAAGCACACACTGTTTGTACAAAGGACTCAAAATCGCTTGCCAGCACCCATGTCATGAACTCACCACTGCCTGTAACTCCATTTCTAAGGGACACAATGCCACTGGCCCGATAGGCACATACATTCACTTGTGTGTACAACACACACACACACACACACACACACACACACACACACAGAGAGAGAGAGAGAGAGAGAGAGAGAGAGAGAGAGAGAGAGAGAGAGAGCATTAGAGGGGGGGCGAGCATTAGAGAGGGGGCGAGCATTAAAAATAAACCCCTTTCTCAAGATAATTTTAAATGAAGAAAAGTAAACCTATCACTAATTTTACTATTTTCCCAGTCCATAGTTCAGCAGTGTCAACTACATCCTATGTATAACCAATCTCCAGAATCTCTTTGTCTTGCAAAACTGAGACCCTGCACCCATCAAAGAGCCCTCTTCTGTTTTCCACACAGCTCCTGGCAGCTGCCAAGGGGCTTTCTGTTTCAACGAATTTGGCTACTCTAGATGTCTCGTGCAATCAGACACTACTTATTTTCTTGTGGTATTTTACTGCTCTTGAACAATGTCCTCAAGGTCATCTCTGCTGTAACACGCCTCAGGTGTTCTTTTCTTTTGAAGGCCTTATAGTATTCTGCTATACGTACAGACCAGCCATTTAGCCATTAGTCATCAATGGCACTGGCCTTGTTTCTGTTCAGCTACATGAACAATATCGCTAAGAATATGAGTATATGAGACCTTTGCAGGATTGTGATTTCAATTCTTTTGTGCATATACCACGAAATGGTGTTACTGAAAGATCAAGCAGTTCTGTGTTTAAGATTTTGGGTAACTTCTTTGTTTTCTGTAACATTTGCAACATTTGACACCAACTCTCCACACCTTCATAGCTTCTGGGATTTTTGTTTTTGTTTTTTTGTTTTGTTTTGTTTTGTTTTGTTTTGTTTTGTTTTGTTTTGTTTTCTTGGTTTAGGTTGTTTTTCGAGACAGGATTTCTCTGTGTGTAGCCCTGGCTGTCCTGGAACTCGCTCTGTATATCAGCTGACACATTTCATGGTGGCCATCCTAATGGTATGAAATAGACTATATTATTTTTAACTTTCTATACCATACCAGACACTATTCTGAATGCTTCTTGAAAACTCATTAATCCATCTAACACAGCAATGCTGTTGTCCTTGATTACAGAATAATTGTGAGTGAAATTAAGGCATCTGCAATATTTTCTCTTTCAAGACTAGTTTGTGAGCTGGAAGCCTTATAAGCAGGCAATGTGGCCAAGCACTGATGGTCCCACTGTTGCACCCACAGCATGCAGGCTTGGTCTCTGTATCTGGGGTTTCTCCGGTATAATTACTGCGTGACACATCCATAGACCTCCATAAGCTTCAGACATTATTCCTCCCATTGTTCAGCTGCTCTTTCTCTGACGGCATGTTTATGTGATTCCCGTGGCCAGTGGAAGAGCTAAGTGGAGGGTCTGCACACACTTGTAGCTCTGTGTCTGCACAGCTCTTCTCTCTATCATCTGGCACCAAAAGGATGTTCTAAATGATTCATCCCCCGCTCTTACAAATCTTCTTCACCCTGTGCAGGCAGACAGGGAGGCTCTCAAATCTCATTTGCTTCCAGCCTCTCAGATCCACATACATAGCCACTAACTTCTGAAAACTGTCATTCAGTGTATTTTAAATTATTTACATAGGAAACTAAATGCCATCTTTCTCAATTCATAAGCATAATTGTGTTGATTTTCAATTTTAAATTTTGGTCTGTTAGATTTTTTTTTCATTTTCATTTATTTTATAGACCTCTCTCATATTTAGATTCTTTAGCCTTTTTATTCTGTGGTTTATTATGACTCCTTTTTACTAACTTCTTCAATATATTGACTGCATAGTTTCAAAGGCATTCCTCTGTGAGCTCTATCACTAGCCATCTTTCTGATGGTTTTGAGACTCCCAGCCATGCCTGGCTCAGGGTTTCATAGGATTACTTCTGTAGTGTCTCTCTTATATAGAGTATAGGGAGTGGGCAGGAAATAAGATGTCAGGAAATATGATGTCTCCCAGGACGTAAAGTGGCCTGATATTGTGGGACCAATTGGTTTGTGTTACATGGCTGTTGGCAGGCAGGAATCGCACAAGGATGTGCCCGGATGGACCATGCTGAGTCATTCCTATTCAGAAGTATTTACCAGAGACTGTTGCTGAAACTCGAGGCAGCCTTGGTTCTGTCCTCAAGGCCTCAGAGGGCTGGCAGATTCAGCGATGGAGCCCAACATACTTATGCATTTTTATAGCATTTGTATGTATGACACACTTTGTTAAAGGCCCACACGTGAGCATGTAGAATAATGTACATCAATTGCCTTATTTAGAAGATTTGAAAATAATCATTTCATACATATAACTAAAGTTGTATTGAGGGTGACTACTAGCCTCTAGACACATAATTGAACACTCCACATGCATGCATGCGTCATTTATATTAATTTTAATGAAATATCTTCTCTGAGATGCTAGTTTAATTTATATTTCAAATTCTAATTTATGAGTTGTATAAATAAAATAAAATGTCACTCCATTACACTTTGTCTACTTTATTCTATTTTATTCATTCTTTTCTTGTTCGCTGAGAACAGTATGATTTCATATAATTTTTAAGGGTACATCAAAAGTCAAGGATATTTAACTAGAGTCAGTTAAAAGGTAATTTATCTATTTAAATAGCTCACCAAAGTTTACAAAGATTAGTATATGGCATTTACTTTCAGCCCTAGAAGAAAAAAAATACTTTTCTACATGAAGAAATATTGCAAAGGGAAAATTGAATTAATTTTCTGTCTGTATACAATATATGGAGAACTGTGAGGACAGATTTATTCATTCCTCTTCTAGAATGGAAAGTGATTATATAAACAATCATTTGCACTAGGAGAAAAACTTGCCCAGGGGGGTCTGCTCAAACTATTTCACTAACCAAGGACAATACAATAGTAAATACTGAACCGCTACACTGATCTACCCAATGGTCAGGACATTCTCCACAGTTATGTGGAGAGCGGGGACTGACTTTGATATGAACTCTGGTGCTCCATATTTGACTACTTCCCCTTGGTGGGGAGTCCTGGTGGCACTCGAAGAAAGAATAAGCAGGCTACCAAGATGAGACTTGATCGCCTATGACCACATAGTGGGGAAGAGGTTCCCCTCAGTGATAGACCTAGGGGAGGGGAATAGGGTGAATGCAGGAGGGAAGGAGGAATGGGAGGATACAAGTGATGGGATAACAATTGAGTTGTAATCTGAATAAATTAATAAAATCAAAACAAACAAAATACATTTTTTAAAACTCAAGAAATTAAACACCAAAAAACAAAATAACCCAATTAAAAATGGAGTGCAGAGCTAAACAAAACAGAATTCACAGCAGTGGAGTATTGAGTGCCTGAGAAATGTTCAATTTCCTTAATAATCAGGGAAATGAAAATCAAATCAACTCTGAGATTCCATCTTAAATCTGTTAGAATGGCTAAGATCAAAACCTCAAGTGGTAACATATTCTGGCAAGGATGTGGAGAAAGAGGAACACTTCTCAATTTCTGATGGGAGTGCAAACTTGTACAACCACTTTGGAAATTAGTCTGGTGCTTTCTCAAAGAATTGGGAATAATCCTATCTCAAGACCCAGCT
Organism: Acomys minous; assembly: GCF_964271855.1. NCBI lineage: Eukaryota > Metazoa > Chordata > Mammalia > Rodentia > Muridae > Acomys > Acomys minous. The sequence continues at coordinate 93,568,786 of NC_140483.1, forward strand.
ATACCACCCCTGGGTATATACACAAAAGATGTTCCACCATACCACAAGGACATTTGTCCAATTATATTCATAGCAGCTTTATTTGTAATAACTATAATCGGAAAAAAACCCTAGATGTCAATGAAGAATGGATAAAGAAACTGGTACATTTACAAAATGAAATACTACTGAGCTATTAAAAACAAAGAAATCATGAAAATTTCAGGCAAATGAATGGAACTAGAAAAGATCATCCTGAGTTAGATAACCCAGATCCAGAAAGACACAAATGGTATATACTCACTTATAAATAGATTTTAGCCATACTGTACAGGATAAACATACTGCAATACACAGATTCAGAGAAGATAAGTAACAAAGAGGAGCAAAGGGAGGATGCCTAAATCTCACTCAGAAGGGGAACTAGAATAGACACAGGTAGTGGTTGAGGAGAGGGAACAAGGTAAGAGAGGGAACACAGAGAGATATGAGGGTGGGGATCAGAGCTGGGCATAGGGGGAAAGGGAGGACAGAAGGCTGTAGAGAAAAGAGAAACTGAGCAGGGGCATCTCTGTGACAATCTGGAGACCTAAGTCAGGTCTCCTGGGACAATGTGATGGGGAATCTAGCAGAGTTTCCTAATACCAGGTGCCACAGAGACTGAAGAGGACACCCTCCAACTAGACAAGTCTCCTAGTAGAGGGAGGGGAACACCAACCCACCCACAAAAACTTTCAACCCAAACTCACCCTGCCTACAAGATAAACAGGGACAAAGACAGAGCAGTGAGAGCTGAGATTGAGACAATATCCAACCAAGGCCTGACCCAACCCAAGACCCACACCATGGGAGAGAACCAACCTGTGAGACAATTAGTGATATTCTGCTATTCTTTCGGGCAGAAGCATAGCAGAGGGGTCCTCTGAGAGGCTCCACCAAACAGTGCTTCAAAACAGATGCTGAGACTCATAGCCAAACATTGGGTGATAAACAAGTAGTCTTGTGGAAAAGCAGGGGGAGAAGAAAAGGACCTGGAGGTGACAGGAGATTCACAAGATCAACAGAGCCAACTAAGCAAGGTAGCTTGCTGAAACGGAAGCACCAGTCAAGGGCCTTACATGGACTGGATCTAGGCCCTCTACTTAGATTTAGCCAATGGGCAGCTCAGGCTTCATGTGGGTCCACTAGTAAGGGGTGCAAGACTTGTCTCTGACATGGGCTCTTTTGCCAGCTTTCTGTTCACTTCCCCCTCATGGGAATGCCTTGCCAGACCACAGGAGAAGAGGACATGCTCAATCCTCATGTGACTTGAGCTGGGATGGATAAAAATAACGACTTCCTTTTTCTGAGGAATAGGGGAAAGGGGAGGGGGAAAGAGAGAGAGGTCAGGACTGTGAGGTAAGGAAAAATGGGGCTACAATTAGGATGTAAAGTGAATGAATAAAAAAGTGACATTATTATGCATTTGAAAACATCTTTAATATCTAATATAAAATAAAATCTCGATATTGACATTAATTCCTATTTTCAATATACTGCATCATGTATCTTATATGTAAAGAAAACCAAGCTTCAATTAAACATGTATGTAGAAGGATATTTTTTCTTTTTTGTTTAAATAATTTATTCAGATTACATCCTGATTGATATCCCCTCATTTGTACCTTCACAGTCCCCCTCCCTCTTTCATCCTATTCCCTTCCCCTAGGCCTAGGACAGAAGGGGACCTCCTCCCCACTATATGCCCACCATGTGAGACCTATCAGGTCTCATCCAGATATCTTGCTTACCCTTCCTCTGAGTGCCACCAGGTTTCCCCCCAAGGGTAAGTGGTCAAATAGGGGACACCAGCATTCATGTCAGAGTCAGTCCCCGCTCTCCACACAACTGTGGAGAATGCACTATCCCCTGGATAGATCTGAATAGGGTTTCTAGGTTTACTGTATGCATTGTCTTTGGTTGGTACAGGAGTTTGTGCAGGTCTCCCTAGGTCCAGATCTGCCAACCTTGATGGTCTTCTTGCAGGGTTCTAGGATCCTCTGGGTCCTTCTATCTCCATATTCTCCCATACCTCTCTCACTTGGAGTCCCAATAGCAAGTCCAAGTATCTGTCCCAATCCCCCACTGAGTGAAGACTCTCAGAGGACATCCATGTTGGGCTAGTCTCCAATTATAAGTGATTATATATTATGTGTATCTTTTTGGGTCTGGGTTAATTCACTCAGGATGATTATTTCTAGTCCATCCATTTGTCTGCAAATTTCAAGATCTCCTTGTTTTTAATAGCTGAGTAGTATTCCATAGTGTAAAGGTACCAATGTTTCTTTATCCATTCTTCAACTGAGGGACATCTATGTTATTTCCAGATTCTGGCTATTACGAATAAGGCTGCTATTAACAATGTTGAGCAAATGTCCTTGTTCTGTGGTGGAGCCTCTCTCAGGTATATTCCAAGGAGTGGAACAGCTGGGTCTTGAGGCAGCCCTATTCCCAATTTTCTGAGAAAGCACCAGATTGATTTCCAAAGTGGTTGTACAAGTTTGCAGTCCTACCAACAATGGAGGCGTGTTCCCCTTTCTCCAGATCCTCACTTAGCTTGTACTGTCATCTCAGATTTTGATCTTAACCATTCGGATAGGTGTAAGATGGAATCTCAGAGTCATTTTGATTTGCATTTCCCTGATAACTAGGGATATTGAGCATTTAAGTGTTTCTCAGCCATTTGATATTCCTCTGTTAGGAATTCTCTGTTTAGTTCTGAGCCCCATTTCTTAATTGGGTTATTCAGTTTGGTTGTGCTTAACTTCTTTAGTACTTTATATATTTTGGATGTTAGCCCTTTGTTGGATGTAGGGCTGAAGATCTTTCCCAGTCTGTAGGCTGCCACTTTGTTTTGTTGACAGTGTCTCCTGCCTTACACCAGCTTCTTAGCCTCATGAGGTCCCATTTATTAATTGTTGGCCTTAGAGCCTGTGCTGTTGGTGTTTTGTTCAGGAAGTTGTCTCCTGTGCTAATGAGCTCTAGGCTCCTCCTACTTTTCTTCTAACATATTTAGTGTCTCTGGTTTCATGTTGAGATAATTAATGAGTAATATTTCAAAGCACTCACATTATTGTGAATCATCTTTTTTGATAGTGTATGCAAACTCAGTAAATGACAGCTTGTTAGTTTTGTAGCATAAGTAGAACCCTGAGCCAATTTCATAAACTTTTCATATTGTCATTTTAAAACATCTTGGTCTCCCTTATACTTTGAATAACATTTTCATTAGAGTATAATTTGATGATTTGGAAAGTTGTAGGAGTTATGGAGGTCCTTCTGTTCACATATAAGCACTAGGGGACCCTGGAGCATTAGACACACAGAGTTGTTCCTTCAAAGGACGGAATGTGTTGCCTCTTACCTACCCAGAATGCCACGAGTGGATGTGGTTAATAGTGTGTGTGACCTGATCCTCCCTCAGACCCTTATCATGAGTTTATCAATCTACAGGCTCCCCCTTTTGGAAGATGTCACGTATCCTTTACAAAGAATTTCTATTTTCAATTAGTTCATTTTGTTCTAGGAGGATTTTGTGTGCATTATTTTGTGCATAGGATTGAGTTAATTATTACCAAAAAGGTCCCAAGAAATTGTGCTATGCCTAAGTAAGTCAATAAACTACTCAGGGTTAAAACTCCCAAAATTTGCACCAACATCAGTACTAAGTTATGCTGAATCAAATTCTCTTCCCTCTCACATATGATTACTCTGCTGCCACAGTGGTCACAGAGATTCCTACAGATATATTGACTTATTGGGTCATCTGTAACACTTAAATTAGGTCTAGTTTTATTTCTGTTGATGTAAAAAAATCACCCTGACCAAAAAAAAAAAAAAAAAAAAAAAAAAAAAAAAAAAGAACTTAGAGGATGAAGGAAAATATTAGGCTTACAAATTCCAGGTTCAAGTCCAAAAATTAATTACTTTTCTATTGATGTGGAAAGACACCATTGAAGTGGAAGTCTCTGGTTTCTTTGAAGATTCACTTATGTCATGTGGTACTTTGCTGAAAGCTGTGTTGTGAGAGGTCACGTGATGTTTTGCAGGGAGCAGATGAATGAGAGGGCGCATGATGGAGGGAGTGAGCATAAAAAGGACTATTGACAGTGGGAAGAGGCTTCTGGCAGTTCTATGTCTTGTGGTTTCTGCTGGATCGTGCCACCTCTACAGAGTCCTGTGCTATTTGCCATGGCTATTGGACTGGACTGCAGAGTGGAACTGGACCAAAGAACCATGTCTAAACGGGTCCACAACCCCTCTTTCCTATTACCCTTCTTTCTTCCCTTCCTCCGGTTGCTGGGTTAGAAGTGAGGTTGAAGTGCGTAAGATCCCTACTGAATCAAGTAGGTTTGGAGAAATCTACCCTACACACCATAAACAAAGGAACTTATAAATAGTTGAGGGCTTGCTTGCAGTTTTAAAGGGTAAATCTATGACCATAAAGCTAGTGAGCATTGCAACAGGCAGATAAGCATGATGCTGCAACAATATATCTAAGACCAAGTTGGAGGCAGGGAGAGGGGAGTGAGAGAGAGAGAGAGAGAGAGAAACACAGGTCCCAGAATGGGCTTTTGAAACCTCAAAGCCCACCCCACAGTGACACCCCTCCATCAACCAAGTCACACATTCTAATCCTTCCCCAAACACATTCACCAGCTAGGAATCAAGTATTCAACATGAGAACTCAGGGAGGCCATTGTTATTCAAACCACAGTAGTACATGCCTGAGTGGGTATCAAGGCAGGATGGGATTCTAGCAATTACACAAAACGTCTGTTGGGGACAGAGAGAAACAAAAGCACCCACAATACCTTAGTGCTGCTTTTTAGTGCCCCTGTTCCTCTCTCCTTTATAATTCAGAATCTGCTGCCTAAGGAATGGTGCTGCCCACAGGTCATCTAGGTAACCCTACATTAATTAATCAAATCAGGACCCCACAGATATGACCACAGGCCAACCAGATAGATGATTTCCTCCTAAGACTCTTTTCCCAGAAGGTTCTAGGCCATGTCAAGTTAACAGGTCTAACTAACCAGCACACGCAAATGATCACCTATTTTTCTTTCTTTTCTTTTTTTTTTACTTTAAGATTTATTTATTTATTTATTTATTTATTTATTTATTTATTTATAATGATTTACTCCGATTACATCTCAGTTGTTATCCCCTCACTTGTATCTTCCTTTTCTCCCCTCCCTCCCTCTTTCTCACAAATTCCCTCCCCTAGACCTCTGACAGAAGGGGACCTCCTCCCCCACCATATGATCACAGCCTATCAGGTCTCATCTGAATAGTTTGCTTCCCCTTCCTCTGAGTGCCACCAGCCCTCCCCACCAAGGGGAAGTGGTCAAATTGGGGGCACCAGAGTTCATGTCAGAAGGAGTCCCTGCTCTCCACACAACTGTCCTTGGTTGGTACAGCAGTTTGTGCAGGACCCCCTGGATCCAGATCCACCAGCCTTGATGATCTCCTTGTGGGGCTTCTGGACCCCTGGGTCCTTCTATCTCCCCACTCTTCCATATGAATCTCACCTAGGGTGCAGTAGTAAGTCTCAGCATCTGTCCTGATCCCCTGCTTAGTGGAGTTGCTCAGAGGACATCCATGTTGGGCTAGATCACCTATTTTTCTAATGGACTGTGCGAATAAAAGTTTTCTAAAATCCAAAGGTTTTAATTAAGATTCTGAATTTTTATTTCTTCTTGAAATATTTATTGGGTGTTTTTACTTGAGAAATTAATTTTTGAGAAAATGTCAATCTCGTACCTTCCGGGGCATGCACACTTCAATGGGCCACACCTAATGAGTGGCTGTATAGAGTAGTGTAGGAAGCACTTGACAGGCGTCTTCATACATCATCAGCGTGGCAAATTCACAAAGTCTAAAGTGTGATCTTCCTCGTTTTGCAGATTTGCAGAAAGTTAATCACTTTACTACTCTATATCTCCCAGCACTATATAGAAATTCTATTATACAAGGCATTGCTTTATTTTTTAATAATTAATCTCAAAGTTTGTAATTACTCACACACATATAACTAAAAGTTCAACATCTAAGCAATATTACTTCATAAATGTATAACAAGTATTAATAATACTTGATGAATGTACTCTTTCTTCCTACTTTGTCATTCTGATATCATATGAGAAATCTTCTTCCAATGGATTACCATACTAACACACACATTTTCATTTCTGAATCTCAGAGATCTTGAAGATGTGGTAAATAGGGAAAATTAAAAATTTCATGCTTCCATTTTTAAATTTACTTTACATGAAATAGTTATTATCATCTGCGCTTATCAACATGTTTTCTATCTAGAAATGCTTATTCTTTATTTAAGGTTATTATATAGATAGGCAATGAAAAGCTTCAGTGAAAGTCAAGTAACAGAGAGATTGACAATACTATTAACACTAATCTTGGAGTCTAGACCCCTAACTCTTGTTCCTCCCTTGCCTATGTTCCATAGCATCTTTGGCACAGTCAGGTACCACCATCCTTCGCGTGGAGTAACAAGATGATAGTCATTATCGTTATAGACTTGGCAGAGTATTTCAACATTAGCAAACTACCTAGTCTTATTTACACTCTTCTTCTAGTCAAGACAGTTTTCCTCACTGACTGGCAAGAGACCATAATCTGATTTTAAAAGCAAGACAAACAAAAACAAAACCCAAGGACTTGTAAACACTATGCACTCTCACCTCTTGACAAGGGCTCCTAAACACCACACCCTTGACCGTGCATGTTGCACTGAACAGTCTGTATATTGCCTTAAATTCTTATATATTCCAATATGATATTACCAATATAGACACCTCCATCTTGTGCTTAAGGACATATTTCTGCAGAAAATTGAGTGATAATTAGTAAAATAATGAAAGATGACTAACCAGTAAATTAAAAAATCTTTAAAAATATTTCTTACTATTCTCTCATATATAAACCATGACAGGAGTTTCCTCTCTTTCTCTCATGCTCCACCTATCCCCCTCCCTTCTCCTCAGATCTTATGCCTCCCTGCCTCAGAAAAGAGCAGACCTTCCAGAAACAACATCAAAACATGAGATATCAAGCTACAATAAGACCAGGCACATACCATCACATCAAGGCTGGGTAAGGCAACACAGTAGAAGAAGGAATAGGGTCCTATAAGTACATAAAAGAGTCATGGACAGCTTCTGCTCCCAATATTAAGATTTACACAAGAACACCAACCTACACAGCCATAACATATATCTAAAAGACCCAAGTCAGACCCCTACAGGCTCCCTGATCTCTGCAAGTTCCAATGAGTCTTGATAAACGAATTCTGTAGGCTGTGTTGTGATGTCCCTGAACCTATGATCTTTTCTTCCCTTCCTCCACAGGACTTCCTGAGCTCTGCCTAAGGTTTACCCATGTGTTTCTGCATCTGCTCCTGGCAGTTGTTCAAGGAAGTCTCTCTGGTCTCTTTGATGGCGGTTCTGCTAGGCTCCAGTCCCAGCACACTCTATAAGCAGGACAATCTCTAGGTAAAAGTTTTTGTGGCTGGGTTGGTATCCTCATCCCTCCATGGGAGGCCTTGCATGGTTACATAAGACAGCCAGTTCAGACTCGTGTCCTGCATTACTAGGAATCTTTGCTAGGGTTTTACTCTCATAGATTACATGTTGTTTGCATTGCACTGAGTTTCCATTTTGTCCCCCACGTGCCACCCCCAGTTCCAGTCATTTCTCTCAGTATTTTCTTCCTCTCTGCTTTCCCCCGTCTGATCCTGCCTCTTTGCAACTCCATTCACCCCCGTTCTACCAGGAAAATCTATTTCATTTCCCCTTCTCCCCTTCTCTTCATGAGTCTCCCCGTTAAACCCTCATAGTTGCTTAGATTCTCTGGGTCTGAGAACTGTGGCATGATTGTCTTTTACTTCATGGCTAATAACCACCTGTAAGTGAGCATATAAACTCTAACTATTGAAAAACTGCATACATATTCAGAAAAAAATTAAAAAAAATTAACAAGTGCCAGAAATTAATCTAACATACAGGCCATAGCATCATTTTCCATATGTTAAGTAGGTTTTCAGGAATTTTACATTCCTAAAATAATTCTGGGAGTCTTTAGTGAGAGCTCAGAGGATGGAATGAGCCTTCTGTGGTGCTCTGCAGGGTGGCTGTGGTTGTTGTTTGTTAGGTGTAAAATTATAGATGAATATCCTAGGTCTTTGGGCTGACAACATTTCATTTACCACTTCTAAGTACCCTCTTGGATTGCAAGTAAGGAGTAGTGATGAAACAGAATATTCACGGCTGTGTTTTTCAAATATATACAAATTTCTTTAAAAAAAAAAAAAAGAATCAGAATCAGGGACTAACAAGATGACTGAAAACATGAGGATCCATGGAAGGATTATGCAAGAAGCCACATAAAAGTCAGGTGTGGTGGCACACATCTGCAGAACAAATGTTGGGAGGGTGGAGACAAACAAATCCTTGGGGTTGAATGGCCAGGTGGTCTTGCCAAGTCAATGAACCTCCGCCTTAGTGAGAGACCCTGTCTCTGAAAATAAAGGAGAGAACAACTGAAGGGCAACACTTGCCATCAGCCTCAGTCTCTCACACCCATGTGCACTTGTATTCACAGTCACCTGCACACACCCAAAACAAAAATGTATAAAGCAAACCTCCAAAAAAAAAAAAAAAAAAAAAGGATGGGAGTATATTTTACAAAGCTGAGTAGTCATTCCCCATTTATTACTTTCAGTAACATGTTTTTAACTGCTGGCATATTACGGTAACCTTTTAACCCTTAAATATATTTATTCAAATAAACTTTAATTTTTAGTGTTTTCCTACGGACTGTACATTTTAAAAGTAATTTTCTGCAAAAAGGCAGTGTTGCCAAAAGCTAGGTTCTGTTTTCATGTTTATGAACAGCTTCTTAAAATAGAAGAAATAATACCACCGTAATACAGGAAGGGCAGTACCCTTTTCTGTTATTTAGCTTTTATTGCTTTTAATATTCTGTCTCATAGATGATTTGTTATTAAAAATTTAGCAACAAGCATTATCATATCCCTTCCATGATTCCCACAAGAGGCTCTTTAGGGCACTGGTTCTGAAAAAGTAAGAGAAAAATCTAGGTGATGATCAACATTAGACCAAAAATTAATCTGACATTAGTGGGTTAGTAGGTACAAGTGTGATAGAAATTTACACTCTTGCTCTTTTAATTACATTCCATAGCTATAAAAACACTTTCTTCCAAAGAGGTTAGAAATGAATACATAATTCTACCAGAGCTCAGCAAAGGTGAACAATAAGTCCATGTCACATGAGTAATTAAAGACAAGTAGAGATACTGGTGGTTTCCAGAGCTAAGTGTACGAATAATGTGACACTTTATATTCTTCACAAAGTGTGAATGAAAACTAGCTATTGCAGGTTAATAAGACACAAGTTTAGTATTCAGAACTACGCTCGTAAACCCTGCAGATTCCCTGAGACACTCCACTGATACTGACCAAAATCTCCAATAAAGGAAACTGTGATAGCACTGAGATTTTTGTTTGTTATACTGTGGTGTCTAATAGGGACACTGTTCCCTCAGTATAGAGTAATTCAGTTAAATTCTCTTTATATGCATATACGATTAAACACTTCATCTTTATTGGCTAGGTTTCATAGGAATGTAAGGTGCTGTGCATGCTAGTCGAAAAGTAATCATTACTTTTGTCCAGCTGTGAGCCTTGGGAGATAAAATGACTGCTACCCTGAAGGGACCCCTTGTGCACTAGTGGTCTAAATATCACAGGAGCACCCAACAATTTTCTGATACAATTCAAGGTATGAGCTTATCTCCTTCTTTCAGAATGAATTGTTTCTGTTTGGAGGGAATAGCTACACTACAACCTTAGATTTAAAAGAATAATAGACTAGGAGGCATTTTTTATATAGCAAGATAAAAGTAAAAGATGATTGCTCTTTAAATGACAAACTACAGCTAACTTAAGCAGTATATATAAACATACATGTTCATTTAAGTAAATATGTCTTATGTGTGTAAGTTATTTATAGATGGATATTCATAACAACAATAATTATGTTACAAAAGTATTTTCCACTAAGAGGATATCAAAATAATTTTTGATCCTTTAATTAAAATTATGATAGCCTCTGAAATTATATTCATGACATAAAAGTATTCATATACATCATTATTCATAGATCAAATAAAATATAGGTATAGTAGGATCCCCATAATCATATATCTTTAAACATTATGAAATAAGCTAATTTTTTATTAACTCATTTAGGAAATGGAATAAATTTCTATAGAAGGTTTGGCTTACTGTATTTTAGGTTTGACTTTTTATATAAAATGTATTCTTTTGGTTTATTGTCCAATTAACAGACTCAACTAGCAACCACCTTCTCATACCCTCTGTGTTCACAATTAGATGTTATACCTGCCACCTTAAATCTATGTGGGAAAATAAAACAAACAATTCCAAAAGCAGATATATATGCCCTAAAAATAAATTTTTAAATCCATAATGATGTGGCATTTTAAGGAAAAAGAGGCAAATTTGGTGAGTTGCAGGCATCCAGTTCAAGACTATCAAAGAATTGCTTCTCTGATGTTGTTTTTTGGCTCACAGTAAATGGAAACACTGGTTTAGATGTCAAACCCTTTCCAGTCCATACCTACCAGACAGAGGTGTCAGTGGTAACAAAAATAAAATAAAATAAAAAGCAAGAGATCTCTGTTAACTGTGAGGAAATTATTCACTATTATTTTATAAAAATGTCAGCTACACAGAAGGAAAGCTACAAATTAATGCTTTATTTTATTACAAAATAGTAGAAGGTTCATGAATGCAAATGTCTCTTGACAGGTGGGAGATGGCTTCATGGGTGATAGCGCTGACTCATAAGCGTGAGGACCTGAGTTCTAATCCCCAGTACACCAACAGACAGGCATCTTAGGTAGTCCTTTGACCCCCAGACATGCAAAGGCACAAACATAAAAACACACACACGCCGGGCGTGGTGGTGCACACCTTTAATCCCAGCACTTGGGAGGCAGAGGTAGGCGGATCACTGTGTGTTCGAGGCCAGCCTGGTCTACAAAGTGAGTCCAGGATGGCCAAGGCTACACAGAGAGACCCTGTCTCAAAAAACCAAAGCACACACACACACACACACACAGAGAGAGAGAGAGAGAGAGAGAGAGAGAGAGAGAGAGAGAGAGAGAGAGAGAGAGAGAGAGAGAGAGTCTTCCAGATTTACTTAGAGGAACAATAATCAAATGCCTATAACCTAATTATTTGATCCCATCTAGAGAACCTAGCTCCAGGAACCAAAGGTATACGGACTGAATCGCTTGAATTCATGGGTTTTCTTTTTAGTTACACTTCCTATCACCCTGTCCCTGACTCATCTTTTCCCATCCTTTCTTCTGTATCCTCTAGAGCGCATCCATGGCCTCCATTCTGAACATGTCCTGTATCTCTCCATCTAAACCATAGCACTATTTATTTTCATATAACCACCTTATTTCCAGCGCACAACAGTACCATATTTTCTTTGTTCTTTCTCCTTTTCTCAGGCCACTGGCTAGTGCTGTAGTTGTATCACCTTGTACCCTATATTCATGGCAGGCTCTGTAGAATCCACATCAACACCTAACTCTTCTCCTATTTATGTAAGATTCCAGTGAGCATTGTGAAGATACACCCTGATCCCAGTAGAATCACATCTTTGGATTTTCTTCAGTCTAGCACAGATCCGGAGACTAATTATAGCTTATTTTCATGTACCATTAACCTACCATTCTACCCCTCTCTACACCACCCTCATGTAGAACCTACTATGTTACAAAGAAAAATTTTCCAGTCTATTAACTTAATAAACCTACTTCCAAGAACCAATAGGCTCAGAACACTCTCAACATCTGAAGTCTATAGCTGAGAATTTTTAGCATGCTGTACATACCTACCTAATGTTTTCACCAATGCTTTAGAAAATTAGCTTCATTTATGACTACTTGCATTCTGGTCTTATAAAAATTGCATGAAATAATTGCCTCATTTGAACATAGAGCTTGAGGTGACATAGATGTATGTCTGAGCCACAGGCATTCATATTTGGCTCCATAGTAAACCGTCTCTTATCACCTTTGACGTAAGAGCTGTGTTTTTAAGCCAACAGTGACCATGTAATTTTGTCCCTCCTCTGAAGTTAAAAAAAAAACTCCAAATTCAGGCTCCGTGCTAGTCCCACATTCATGCTCTTGCACTCTTAGAGACACTGATGGATCTGAGTCTGGAAGGAAGCAACGTGAGTGTCCAAATTCTTGTCCTGCCACAAAGACTTGTACAGAGATGCATGGATAGCTGCAAGAAAAGAAACAATTTCCTAAAGGAGAAGTGGGAAAACTTGGAGGTGTAACAGAATCCATCTAAGGCCCAGCTCTAAGGGGGTAAAAAGGGAGGGGCAGGGACCATGTGCCTTTCTCTCGGTCCTGATTCTCTGTCTCTCTCAGACTATATCTGCTCTCCTCTCTCTCTCTCTCTCTCTCTCTCTCTCTCTCTCTCGCCCTTCTCACAATAATAAACTTTCTTGTACCACACCTGCTGTGTAGCATATACTTTAAATATCATAAGAGTGACTGTGGAAATTAATAGACATCACTGTATCACAAAGGATTTCAATTTCAGCTGAGTTTTCTAGGCCCCTATTCCTAAGCTTTTCTTAATTCTCTGCTCTGCTCCTTTGATCTCTGTCTCCACATCCCCAATACTTACTATAGATTCATTTTACCTAAAACATCTAAAAAGATTATTTCTTTTTATTTGAATATGATTCTTAAAGACTAATTGAATCTTTAGTGCCTGTACTGGTTAGGTATTTTGGTCACAAGCTTGAGACATCTGGAAGAGATTTCTTTTCTTTCTTTTTTTTTTTTTAATTTTTAGTTTAAATATTTTTCAACACTTTTTATTTTTCACATCTAAATTTATATTGTTATACATATATATAAAATAAACTACCTATAACAAAAAGAACCATGACACAATCATGAATTCTATAAACATTACATTCATAGTGTTTTGGCTATCTGTATTTGACAGCCTTGACGAAATCATCTTTTCTATCTTGGTGTGTCTAAAATTCTGAATGTAAATCAATCCTCTTGTTAATAAAGAGATGCGTCCATCAGATTGGCATATAGGCCAGTCTGTGGGACATTTTCTTTTGTTTGTTTGGGTTTTGCACAAAAAGAAATCAATATGAATTTCTACATTTTCTTTTTTTTTTTAATTACAAATACATTCTTCTCTCATATAATATACCCCCACAACAGTTCCCCCTCCTTCCACTACTCCCACCGCCCCGTTACTCCAAATTCCTTCCCTCTCTGTCTCCCTTTAGAAAAGGGTGGGCCTCCAAGAAACAACCACCAAACATGACAAAAAAAAAAAAAAAGACGTGATGAGATAAGGCAAAACCCCTCATATCAAGGCTGGACAAGGCGACCCAATAAGAGTAAAAGAGTCCCAATAATAGGCAAAACAGTACTGCTGGGAGCCCCACAAAAACAGCACACTGATAGCCATAATATATATGCAGAGGTCCTGGTGCAGACAGACCCTGGTAGGCACCATGCTAGCCCCTTGCCCAAACGAGTGCTGCTCAGTTGATTCAGTGTGCAGTGTTCTCAGAGTGTCCTCCATTCCTCTGACTCTACAGTCTCTCCTCTCCCTCGTCTGGGGGTGGCTCCCTGAGCTCTGAGGGGAGGAACCTAATGAAGACTTCCAATTTAGACTTTCTCCACATAAAATGTCTGGCCTCTGGCCTCGGGACTCTGTATTCACTCCGATGTGCTGCCAGAAAGAACCTTGCTGATGACAATTGGACAAGGCACCCAGCTACCAGTAGAGCAGAATTTCATTAGGAATCATTTCACTTTTTTTTTTCCGGCCAGTTGTGTTTCATTCTACTGTAGGTTCAGTGCTGTCCAGTGTCCAGTTCCTGACCATACAGGCAGTATATGGCCTGGGCTCCAACTACAGTGTGGATCTCAAATTAAATCAGACATTGATTGGCCACTCCTATACGTTCTGCACCACCATTGCCCCAGCCCATCTTGCAAGGAAGATAGACTGTGAGCTGGGGCATTTATTGCTGACTTGGTGTCCAGGTTTCTCTTTCCATAACCTGCAGAGTATATCTTCCTATGCTGAAGAGACTAGGATGGAAGGGTGAAGTCTCTATGTAGGGACCAATTCGACCTCTCTACCATCTGAAAGCTGTGTTGATGTGGGATTTCCATGGGGCATTTTCTTAATGAACAATTGATATGGAAAAAAGTAGAGCCCACAGAGGGCGGTGCAATTCTTGAATAAGCAGTCCTGGATTCTCTAAGAAATCAGGCTGAACAAGCCATGGGAAGCAAGCCAAATTCCTTCTTTGAGTGCCTTGCCCTGACTCTGACTTTCTTTGGTGATGGACTATACAGTATAAAATGAAATAGACCCTTTCCTCCAGAAGTTGTTGTTGGTCATAGTGTTTATCACAGCAATAGAAAGAAAACCAGGGCAATCTCTGTGGAGCTTCTGTGATTTGCTCACACTTTCTTCTTTTATAAAGCAATTACTATTGCCATCCTCATTTCTTGCAGCTCCGGGGATTAACTCAAGGTTTTACACATGACACCCACACACTATGTCACTGAGCTATACCCCGTCTCGTTTTCCCTTTTATTAAGAAACTAGCATTTTGAAGAAAAACTGTCAGTGTGGTTTTTTAGTGAAAAAAAAAACTGAACATCTATCTATATCATCCCCTTCAATAAGGTTCAGGGACCATTATGACAAAAGGAGTCAGAGATTATAAGAGCAGAGGTTTTGGAAGACAAACCTGTAGCAAACTTCTTCTGGACTTGACAGGCACTCTCTTATGAATGCTCAGCAGCTGTGGTTGCCTGCATAAAACTAAGCCAGTCAACATTCCATTATGGAAACTGAAAGGGCTCACGGTCTCTACCCCACCCACCCACCCCAACAAAGCAGATACTGACAGCTGATGGCTTCTGTGAGTAGGGATCAGCTTTCTTGAAGGGTGTAATGTTATCTGATCTATTGAGCATCCTGTAGAGGATGGCCCCATACTCGTGAGTATCTGGACAGCACAAGTTGGCCTCAAGGGTGTCTGAGAAGAGATAGGGGAGAAAGAAGGTAGGAAGCACAGAGTAGAGAAAGGATGTGGATCTGGGGAGAGCTAGACAGAGGAGTATGGGGTAAATAAAAATTTAAAAATCATTGCATGAATGTCTCAACTTTTAACTTTAAGATTAAAAAGATCAGTTTTTCGAGCTATAGAAATTGCTCATCCAACAAAAGTACTCATTGCCCTTGTAAGGGACTGCAGTCCAGTTTCTAGCATCCCACTCAGTGGTTAGTAATCGCCTATAAGGCCAATTCCAGGGTAACAGATATGTGATTCTGTCTTCCCTCAACACCTGCATACATGTGACATTCACTCACACATATTATGCTTGGTGGCTCACATCTGTGATCCCAAGAATTCAGGAGGCCAGTGCCAAGGATTACCACAAAGTCAAGGCCAGCCTGAACTACTGTTTCAGGCCATCCTAGTCTTCAGAATCAGACTCTGTCTCTAAACCCAGGCTTCCTTCCCTCACCACCCCCCTGCCAAAAGGAAAGTGCTGCTTCAGATATTTCTGCAAACTTTGAGTATAAATGTATGCAGGAAAAGTTTTTGCAATTTCATTCAGGAAGTGAACATCTTCTCAAGGTGTCAGTTAACATCTACCAAGTCTTTATACACACAGCTCACAATGTGCCGACATTATAACGACACATAGTATTGCTTGGGGAGTTGGGACATGTTTCTAAACAGAGTCAGCAGTCCTTTTGTTCACTGATGCATTATTCTAAGCACTTCACTGTTGAACTGTCGGTGACTTTTTCAAACAAGTCTGTGTTTTTCAGGTTTCCTGTAGCTAAAGATTTATATTGCCGCTGAGAAATTCAGAACATCTGGCAGCTTTGAGAGCGAGCCTTTCTTGATTTATTTAAGTATAATAAATGAATTTACATGACTGAGATTCTGCGTGTTATAGTAGTAGACTTTATGACTAATGGATCTTAGAATAAGCTCAATATCCATCCTTCCCAATGTCACTGGAATGACTCGCTAATCTGTTTTTTTCCCTTCCAGCTATTCTTCTAATTCACTACCTAATTGCCTAAGATATAAAAAGACATTTTGCTTAAATGAAGCAGCACCACTAAAACAAATAAGACTAGCCCTCGCCTGTGATCACCTTCCCAGCCCATAAACACTTATCCAAGGAAGATCATCTCTAAAGAGCCCCATGCACCTTCCTGTTCCCTCTGCCAATGCCATATTCTGGAATTGTTTCATAAAATTTGCATTTAAGTGAAAACAAGCTTCTGCTTGTGGAAGTATTCCAAGTTTTGTTTTGGTTTTGTTGTTGTTGTTGTTGTTGTTTTTGGGTTTTGTTTGTTTGGTTGGTTGGTTGGCTTGGTTTTTGGTTTTTCGAGACAGGGTTTCGCTGTGTAGCCTTGGCTGTTCTGGACTCGCGTTGTAGACCAGGCTGGCCTCGAACTCACAGCGATCCACCTGACTCTGCCTCACGAGTGCTGGGATTAAAGGCAAGCACCACCACCACACGGCATGTGGAAGTTTACCAAGTTTAAAGTCTGGCAAGAAGCAACTTTTTAAAACAAGAATTAAGTATCACCTGAATTCTATCCCTTAACTTCCTCTTTGCATAATATTATGAAAATGAATTTGCATGATTTGATAAAATAGATATTATCTGCTTCACAAGAGACAGAAAACATGCAACTACAAGCTTCCAGGGGGGCGACTAGGAACCTGTACCATCGTTCTCAGCAGACTTATAGCATGGGCCTCACAGGGGCAGAAAAGAGACAGGGCCACACCCTCCAAGTCTGTTTGCTGCTGGTGCGTTTCTGAAGAAAGTTTAACGAAAGAGCTAGTTATGAAGATGTGTGCAAAAAGAAGCAACCGGGACCCTAGCAAAGGCTGAAGTGAATGACAGTGACAATGACTGAGCTGAACCTTGAAGATTGCTGCAGCTCTGCTGCCCCAGTAGGGTAGTCAGGGAGCACAGCTCTGCAGGGATGGTATTTTGTGGACGCATAAGATACACAGTGTAGATCATATGCGAAAGTATGGCTTTGGAGGAGTAAACAAGAAAGCCCAGATATGTCTAGGCAGTCAGAATATAGATATATCTGGCCAAGAAACTCACCAAAAAGTCCTGGGAGAAAGCTCAGCTATGTCATTGGGGATTCTCACTCCAAACAAGCTTACATCTATAAGGAAGAAGAGGTCACCGACCTCTCATCCTTCATATTACTAAAAGGTTACACAAAATACAAAGATTAATCTTCAAAAAATGCTTTCCAGCTGTGACCAGAAGCAAGGCAAGGCTGCACTATCTCCTCTGTGGATTATGATGTCATCAAGGAAGAACATAACAGCCTCTTAAGATTCTGTTTCAGCTCTCTCCCCTCTCCTCTCTCCTCCCCCATTTCCCCCTCTTCCCTTCCTCCTCCTCCCTCCCCACCCCTTTCTTGGACTCACTGTGATTCAGGGCAGAAGCAGAGGTCTAAGACATAAGGAGAGAAGAGAGTGAAACCCATCCTTTCTGCCCTCTTCTCTTCTCAAGCAGACTCCCCTGAAGCCCAGCGAACAGATTTTGGATGATGCAACTGTAGAATCAACAAGCAAGGTAGGGAAGCCTGGCAGGGGTTCACAGGCGAAAGGAAGCTAAGGGAGAGCAGCCATCTATGTTATTAAAACTGTCAACATTTGTAAGTCAAGACATTTAGAAGTCAGAGGGCAACTGCCTATTTAAATCTAGAAGTGCTTCCTCATTTTAAGTAAATGTGTCATTGACATTTTTCTAATGAAGTGCAAAATATTTCAGCTTATGAATTGTGCTTCCCAATCTTTCCTCAGTGGGACAGGTGTGGAGACAGTTCGGAAAGGATTGAGGCCATGGCTGCACAGGGAGAGCCCCCGCTCCAATTCAAACTTGTCCTCGTGGGCGATGGTGGTACCGGAAAGACGACATTTGTAAAGCGACACATGACTGGTGAATTTGAAAAGAAGTATGTGGCCACCCTAGGTGTGGAGGTACACCCCCTGGTGTTCCACACCAGCAGAGGGCCCATCAAATTCAATGTCTGGGACACTGCTGGCCAGGAAAAGTTTGGGGGTCTACGAGATGGCTATTACATCCAAGCCCGAGGTGCCATTATAATGTTCGATGTGACATCAAGAGTTACTTACAAGAATGTGCCCAACTGGCATAGAGATCTGGTACGGGTGTGTGAAAGCATCCCCATCGTGCTGTGTGGTAATAAAGTGGATGTTAAGGACAGGAAAGTGAAGGCGAAGTCGATTGTCTTCCACCGCAAGAAGAACCTTCAGTACTACGACATTTCAGCCAAAAGCAACTACAACTTCGAGAAGCCCTTCCTCTGGCTCTCCAGAAAACTCACTGGAGACCCTAATTTGGAGTTCGTTGCCATGCCGGCTTTAGCCCCACCTGAGGTGGTCATGGACCCGGCGTTGGCAGTGCAATACGAGCGTGACTTGGAGGTGGCGCAGACCACCGCTCTCCCAGATGAGGATGAAGACCTGTGAGAAAGTGAAGTTCAGTGTCAGAAGTCTAGCTATACAGACGGCTGAGCAGTCATGGCAGCAGTTTGGCCTGTGCGTCACCTTGATACCTAGCTACTCACACTCGTGCTCTTTGTCTGTGATGCTGAAGCAGACGGCTTCAGAGTGAATGTGGCAGTTTCAAAACGCACCTTCAGTTTGGGACGGCCGATTCAGTGTTTGGGGTGCAGTTGTTTCTTCCCCAAGGTTCAAAAGTAAGAGTGTTGAACTCACATCCGGTATTCTGTGGCAAAGGATGGGTACTGTAATTTCATTCCTTCCATGTAGAATAAACTTGCATTTCAAAATCTAAAGCATAATTTCAGAATATAAATGTAATATAAAAGAAAAATTTCTTTTCAGAAAATAAGCTTTTGTTTTAGCAAAAGACTTTTTAATAAATATGGGTTTTAATTTTTTCATCTGAAAATAATTTTTCAGTGACAACTGAAATATAATATTGGAATAGCAGTTATGAGTTTGTGATATTTAATGATTTCTCTATTACCTATGTGGTCTGATGCAGGATAGCATAAATTTTTTTCAGTCTAATGCAATGTATAAAGCTATATGCATCATTGTATGACTTGGCAGATATGTCAGAGGTTTCTTTCTTTGACTTTGCCCTGAGGCTCTGGTTGACTATAATGCGTGTGTGTGTGTGTGTGTGTGTGTGTGTGTGTGTGTGTGTGTATGTGTGTGTGTGTGTGTGTCTGTCTGTGTGTGTGTGTGTCTGTGTGTGCATGTGCATGGGGATGTGTTGATATAGATATATAATCATAACTAAGTAAAACATAAAGTGTGTATCAAAAGTTTAATTTAAGAATGTGTCAATTCTATTTACAAAACAACCATGAAACCAAGTTGCTCACTATGAGCTCAAAAAAAGGCCTCTTTGGTCTGTCTACCACCTTTCCTGTCTGACACAGTCATCCTAACATGCTTAGGCTTGGTACTCTGTGTCTGGCTCATATCCTAACATGCAAACTGGCACATTTGGAGTGATGAAGAACTGACATTTAGCAAATGTCACATTAAAAATTCTTCCAGGGAGAGAACATCAGGAATGTTAAAGAATGAACATAAAATAAAAGCATAGTTATGTAGTCTCAAAATATTGATTATATGTTCATGAAAACACTAATCAACGAGAGCTAAAGTCATCAAGAATGGAAAGAACAGAAACATAACACTTGAATGGATTCCTGTCCAGACTGACTAAAAACATGAAGTCAGTTAAACCTAAATTGGTGGTCATTCTACAAAATATGAAAGGGGAACCCTCCAAATTCATCAGTGTCATCAAAGAGTTGCATGGGAACGCAATGGAGTTTCAGAAGTCGTAAGGCTACAGCAGGGTCCAGCTCCAGAATGCGGCATGAAGGGTGGCTTGATTTCAATTGTGAAGGATGCCATAGGCAACTAACAAATTCAAAATATGTATCACTGTGAATTCCCTCGTTTTAATAGCCATGCTGTGGCTTTATAATGAAGTGTGTTAGTAACTATTCACTAATAATACTTTTGTGTGGCATATAGAGACATAAATTCCTAAAGATAATGTAGAGCAAATTATATAAGAAAGATAGTTACAAAAAATACCAACTTCTAACAATCCCCGTGAAAGATATATTGAGATCCTTTGCAGTAATCTTGAAACTTTCCAGAAATTATATCCAAATGAAAATGGGAGCGTGGCAGGAAGAGCAGGCTATATGAGGAAGACGGATCTTTAAGAAGAGAAAGAAAAGGAGAAAAGATATAAAATCCCCACTTCTCATCCTATTAATAGAACAGAATATATAAGGAATACCATTAAGGAAAGCTAGAGGCATGCATCCCTGCTATTGTACCAAGGTGTCTAAATTCTCTATCCTAGAAAAACCACAGAAAACCAAAGATCTCAGTGTAGAATTGTGGGTGTGGAGAACATCTGAAAGAAGCCCTTGAAGGGGTTATATGGGAAGCAAATGAACCCCAGGACACGTGGGAGAGGCCTGGCCAGCTCCACCAGACCAACCAAGGCTGCCTTCACTCCTTCTCCCCTGTAGCTCCAAACCTCAGAAGCTATCTTGAATATCACAACCAACCGGACCTTCCAGAACAAACACACGGGCTAGGAAAGTTTATCTTAAGAACCGAAAGACATCATAAAAAATTACTGCTTAGCTGGGCGTAGTGGCACATGCCTTTAATTCCAGCACGCTGCGAGGCAGAGGCAGGTGGGTCACTGTGAGTTCGAGGCCAACCTGGTCTACAAAGTGAGTCCAGGACACCCAAGGCTGCACAGAAAAATTCTGTCTTGAAACAAAAGAAAAAAATTACTGCTTTAAGCAGCTAAGTTTTAGTGTTGTTATGGAACAATACATTACAAGGAAAGACTCACATATTCATTGACATATCATTTCATTTGATAATCACTGTATTAAGGACTCCAATGACAAGCTCCTAGTTACTGATTTCTATATCACTGAAAAAAAAAAAAAACAGGAACACACCACACCTATGAAACATATGAGAATGAGGTACAAGAAATTCTAGGCATTGATTAATTGAGTATTGAATTGAGACCAAGAGGTCATATAGTCACTGAAAATGGAAGAAAAGATGATATTTGAAAACACAGTGTTACATAACATAGTCAAGCACTATAGAAAGAACATGGTATGAACCATACACAGGACTGCACATCAACTCCTGAGAGAACATTGTTGTGCCTGGCTGCATATGTGAGCAGACATGACCAGAGGGAAAGAATGGGACCAGAGTTTATGACTAGGAAATCTTTCGTTTTTCCTGTAAGCTTACTACTTCTCATGTTGGGTAGCACATAATAGCTGCAGGGGCCCAGGGTGGAGAGCACCCACACTAAATGTTGGTGTACACTGTGTGAAGTTGTGTCTCTGTCCTTCCTTACCTACCTACGGCATTCTTTGATTTGGCATTAACAAAAATTTGATGGGCAGTACCTGGACAGGAAACGGAAGATGGAACTTCCTGGTAGAGAGAAATGAGAGAGATAGAAGAAGAGGTAACTCAGCAAGCAGTTGTGGAGGTGGATGGATATGAACGTGAGCATGGGGTTGACCAGACCGTGCTGGGATGTGAATAGGCCAGGTTAGATTTGCTGGGAGGCAGCCCAAGTAAAAAGCCTAAGCCTTTAAAATATACAAGAGACTGTCATTTTTTTTTCATTTTGGAAGCTGCTAACCTGCACTTCCAGTTCACTCAGGTAATTTTTTATTCATTCTCAAGTGTCTGATGGGGTTGAAGACCAGATAGTTTAGTCTTACAATTAAGCTTAGTTGGTTAGGGGTTAAGATATTTTTAGGTCTAGATAGATGTTTTAAGTTGACACAGATGAGATATGATAGATATTGATTTACATTCAGAATTTTAGACTCGCCGAGATAAGAATGATGTTTTCTTCAAGGTTGCCAAATACAAAGAGCCAAAACACCATGAATGTAACATTGATATGATTTCTGATTGTTTCATGGCTCTTCTTGCTGTACTTAGTTTTTTATTTACGTGCAATAATATAACTGTATATGCCACAAAATAAAATAATCTTTAGAAAAAATAAAAATATTACTGTAATTAAAAAAGTAAAAAGACATATACAAGAGTCTCCATGTCCTTATTTATATATCTGGAGGGCCTGTAAAAATCCAACTGCAATTAAAATTTTTCAGAAAGGAGGAAATGAAAAGGAAAGAGGATAGGAAGAAGACTAGGGGGTCTTGTTCCTGTGCTGCCATTTCCCATTTATAAGCACCTACATTGCTGCACACTGGCTCTCAAAATTTTCAACATATTAATTTACCTAGATATTCGTAAAATCTTTATATACTCGAGATCACTTTTTATATCTAATAAATTAGAACTTTTGAGTGGACTCAGCACTGAAGTTTCAAGAAACAGCCAACTTTGAAGATAGACAATTCCTGTTATATTTCCCTCCTGCGTGGTGTGGGCCAATTCCACTCTGTATTGTCAACAGTCCAGTCCAAGAGCCAACACCAAACAGCACATGAGTCCATAGAGATGACACCATCCAGCAGAAGCTGTAAGGCTCTGCTGAACCAGCATGAGTCTGTGGAAGCAGCCGGAAGAGGACCACAAGAAGTTCTCTGGACCATTTCTCTCTGTGAAGCAAAGACCAGCGAGGTCCAGTGAAGTACAGCAAAGACCAGCAAAGTATTGTATGGCTAGTAAATGCCAAAAGCCGCATCTGGGTTATTTTTATACTCCTCCCCACCATCACGCACCCTCTAATGTGTCTGCTCCAGGCAAAACATCACATGCATTTTCTTCTTGTTTTATAGCTCGCTTGCTCTCTCTCTCTCTCTCTCTCTCTCTCTCTCTCTCTCTCTCTCTCTCTCTCTCTCTCTCTCTCCTTTGTGTGTGTGTGTGAAATTATTGGATGTTTTGGCAAGTCTTCGCTGAACCTTAAAAGCATAAGCTCAGAAGTAAGTCAGACCAATTCATGCTTCACTCACTGAGTTAAAGCCTCAGTAACCCAATCTCCTCCGTCAACACCTTGATATCGCAATTTGCTCATGGAAAGTGTACACAAAGTTTAGATTGGGGAAAACAGCTGGACACAACACTGCTTATAACAACCTTGGTACTATTAAAAAAATGTTAGTAATGCTATTGTAAGTGACAGTATAACATAACCATAACAGGAATTTTCCTCTGTTGATGGGGGTTTGGGTGTATTTGCTTTCACCAAATATTTGACTTCATCACCTTTGACATGGAGGCTGCCACAGGAAAACTTCACATTCAATCTTTTTCTGATTCGCTCAATCTCTCTCTCATTCCACCATTCTGATATCTCTCCTTTCTCTAAAACCTCTTTGTTTCTACTAGTATCTCTATACCAAGAATCCTTTCTGTACTATTTTTATGCACAGCAAGCACGATTGAAAATAAAACAGTTAATTAAGTAACACATTATTCCCGGGTGATCACACTCCTACATCTGTGGGTTGTACGCTAGAGGACTCCACCGTTATCTAGCAGCTTTGTTTTCCTGATGTCAACAGCTTCTGACTAGGCTGCTGTTTCTCTTATTTCTATCCATCTATAGTCTGTGCACCACCTCTTAACTAACAGAACCTTTAGAATTGTGTGTTTCATTTACATAAACACTTTTAAAATCCTTTTTGGTTCTCCATCAGTGGTCATATAATTCAAATCTTTTCAACAAAACCTGTAATCATGTTGTTTTTCTGACAGCATTTTTAATTATATTGTGAGTTTTGCTTGTTGGATTATACATTTCTGCTTTCGCCTATTCTTAGAACATTATCCTAATTCCCAGCTTATCTCTATTTGATTCCATTCAACCCAACTTCTATAAACATTTTATTTGACAATACATTTTCCATGCATTTCTCTTCTTTCTTTGTAGGCCTGCGTACATCCTTCTGCATGCATCCACATCATCATCCACTTTCCCTTTCATTTCACTTATCACACTTAAATGACGAGATCAGTGTCTTTCTCCTCCTCCAACCTATAAGTTTGGAGAGGGGTAAAACCCCCTCATGATATCTCTTAAATCCAACAACATGCTTGGTATTTAATAGAAATGTAGTGGACGAGCCTATAGATGAGTAAACAGACAACCAGGCAAACAGGGTCCACTGAGGAGAGTAAAGGCAGCTTCCACTCCTTGTTTCAGTAGCCTGTCGGAAGGTCCTTATGCTGAAAGTGTGATGGGAGCTGGTGCTTCAGATTTCCACTGTTGATGAAAACATTGATTTTTTTTGTCAGAATTTTTGCAATCCCTCATCTCTGGTGTTGTCCTGGAGTTCCTTCCACAGTTCATGGCTGCTGTAAAGCCGTCTTTGTGATCACCGTCTCTTGGAAATACAGTTCCCACACTGAATAAGTTGTACACTAAGATAAGGGCTTACATTGCCACATTCCGTGGTACTTTACTAGGCATGCTCTCCATCTGACAGCCTTCTTCTTGTATGTGAGATTACTCTTGGTAACTTCACATCACAAGGTATAGCACAACACCATAAGCACAGTAATAAATAGAAAAAAAAAAACAGATGGCAAACGAACAGTACAGAAGGGAACTTTCTGTGCTGCCGCTGATATATTCATAATGTCCATTGATGATGATTATATATTTAGACACTGTAGGTAATTCATTTAGCTAAATGTGTCTTTTATAAACAGCATTGTTTTATCTTGACAACATCCTTATAAGAACACTTGACTTTTCCCACTGCATATATAAATAAAAAGTTAGAAAAAATTTAAATGCCATCTGCAAAATGGATCATTACTTATGGTGAGTAGAAACTCAAGTTTTTCTTTTATGTGTGATATCTGGGACATGAAATTGTGTGGTGTATGGGTGTGTGTGCTCACGCGCAGGTTCATATGTGTGTATAGAGGCCAAAAATTGACATCAGTTGTCTTTATTACTCTCTACGACATACACAGAAGTAGGCTCTCTCTCACTCAAGCCCAGTAGTCAGCAATCCAATCTGTCTAACCAGCCAGCTTGGGCTACAGAGCAACTCTCTCTGCCTCCCTGTTGTATAACAATTTCTCCCTTAATAAAACTTTCTTTGTTGAAGGGAAGCTCATGCAGTGGGATGTAAAACATTAAAACAGTCAGCCCTGCAAGGAAACTCATTAAGTTCAGAATGTAAACAACCCAAAAGCTTCAAAAAAAAACCCTGAAACTGATCAGAATCACTAGGCCTTTCCCTCTCCAAACTGGTACATGCAGTAAGGACTGCTGAGAGACAGACCAGCTGAGCTGTCTAGAAGAGACAGTATCCAGGGATGTTCACTTGAAGAGGCTCAAATCCACTGAGCTCTTTAAAAAGACACTCTACAGTCTGCTGGGCTGCCTGCAGGATGCGTGGCGAACTCAGGCTTTCCAGCTTCCATGAACTGTTCCCCATGCTGGGATGGGCTTCTAGTGATGCATCTTCCCTTGTGTCATTTCTGCTCCGGTAAGTAACCTCTCACCCATATTCTCATAGGAAGCCCAGTGAAATTCATTGAGTCACCAAACTGCGGTTGGGTGCACCCTTACTTTGGTCTGAAATCGACTACCTGTTAGGGATGAGGAGATAATTGTTCATGTCTCCAAGGGAATACTACCACACACCACTTGGAAATGTTAAGATTACTGCACACTTGTTCATCATTCATGTGGATTCTGGGTATCTAAACTCAAATCCTCATGGATTTACCCACTGAGCAATATCACCAGTTCTATACTAGTCTCTATATATATTTATTGATATATAACTTCAGTACTAGTTGCTGATAATGCACTGGGCTTTCAGACCCTAGTGATGCAATGGTAGCTCTCATTATAGCAAGGGTTGCCCACTTTCCTTCATCTGTAATACTTCAAGTGAGTAAACTGAATATAAGCTTACACAGACTCTTCTATCAAACATCAGTTAAATCGGATCAATGATACTTACTCAGAATTGTACAGATAACAATTCCATTTTCCACAACAACAGGAACATACAAAAATTTAAAGAACCTTAATATCAACCAAGATCATAGTATGTCCGGTTCTACAAACCCACAGGGAATGACTATACCCATCTACTGGGAATGTGTTTACACCAAAGGCAGCAGTTTTTCTTTAATACTTTCCCCCAAATAGCTCATCTTTTAAAAGACTATCAGTATACTTTGTACCATTTATTTTTAATGCTGCACTTATTTCCAAGCAATTTGATAGATATAAGATTACTGCAATAATACTTTGTTTTCTTTCAACAATACAAAGCATTATTGTCATGACAGTAAAAGACACCTAACATTAAGTACAGAGCGCAGGATTTGTTCTTGCTTAATGGTGATTTCTGGAAGTTTAAATACTCATTCATTTGCCAATCATTTTTAAACCATTGCTTTAGTCAATTTTACTTTGCAAGTATCAATGCACAAAAGGACATCTTCAACGTCTGCACAGAGACAATAATGACCATGCTGCTGTAAATCCTGAGAACTGAGAAGTGCATATTATCTTCCCCTTACTCGTTCCATATATAGATTAATCCAAGTCCAGGTTGAATGTGAATAGAGGCCCCCAGAAAACTATCTTGCTTTTAAGGTCCCCAAACCCACATTTCATCGAGTCATTGCCTGGACAAGTTGATATTTCTGCTTTTCTTTTTTATTTTTAGCATACATTATTAATATGTAGCTAATTACTTGGTAAGTACTTTTACTAGATCATCCGTTTTGAACTCTCTAATAAGCACACCAAATTAAATAGCTTACAGGAAGAACTATTTCATGTCTGGTCTCAGCTATTCTGCTCTTCTGTGTCCCAGATCAGAATGGACACGGTGTATAAGGAAATGCCACACCTCCAAGCACCAGAGATCCACACGACAAAGCTACAGTCATTTGAAAAAAGTTACTTAAAATGGTCAGAAAGAAGGCTGTCCCCTGATTGGGGTCCTCATCTATTACAATAGCAGTGGGCTGCATGTCCTGCCCTGGCAGCAACTCCCTCAGGAAGCAGAGATGAATTATAGCAAATTCTAAACAGGACTGGTTGGAGTAACCAGCAGGGTCTAATGAGCTTCGCCCCGGGTGTAGGGCTGTGTCCCCTGGTAGCAAGGCCAGATCCAAATTAGTTGGATCCAAATCACGTAAGCAGATGTGTAGCTTGTCCTACTTTCTGAACAAAACAACGAAGCATTGATCCTAATGTGGTTTGGATATTTAGAGTTTGATGTCAAGGCCTGAATGTGGACTGGCCCTGGCCAAATGTGACTGCTGATGTGAAGATGTCAAGAGACTGTGCCTTTATGAGGACACTGGGTTCTACTCAGTGTCCTGCTGGAGACTGGGTTATCTCATGTGGAAAGAAACCTTTTTTCAAGGCAGCAGATTGTTGTAACAAATCTTATGAGCATGAGCAGCTCACCACTTTCCTGTTAGCCACCATGCCAGGGCAGAGCAGAAGCTGCTGCTATCAAATCTGAATTTCTCACTCTAAGAACTGTAAGGCAAAAGGAACTTTCATTCTTTCTAAGTTATTCAGTCTCAGCTTTTTCATTACAGTAACCAAAAATAGATTAAGACAAACATTAAGAAATGAGATCGATGACAAAATCAGAACGTGCAGTAATGCAGTGGAAAAGCAAAAAAAAAAAACAAAAAACAAAAAACCAAAAACAAAAACAAAAACAAAACAAACAAAAAAAAAAAACACCGGAGCTCATGCTAGGAATAACACACAGAAGATAAATACTGAAAACTGGGACTGGGTCAGAGGAACAGAGCTGGGCCTACAACATGATTAAGTAATATCAGACCTTCCGAAGACCTACGAACTTGTTTCCTGGTTGCCAACTGCCAAGCATGATGCTTCTTTTGAGAATTCAATAAAAATTGGTGGGAGAAAAATAAAAAAAATTGGTACCAAAGGTATTGCAAGGGCAAGGTATCTGGTTCCTGAATAGGAAAAGTAGTTAATAACTAAAGGGACAGAAAGAGTACACATGTAAACGTAATGAAAATGAAACTAAATCCAAATTTATAATTAAATATCCCTTTTAGATGGTATAAGAGAGCAATGTGTCTCCAGCAAAATGAGAAGAAAAAACTTGTTTGAGTACACAGCTTGTTCAATTCAGTTCTGCTCCCTGGAAACATTTACAACGGAAGAGAGGTTAATAAGATCCCCTGGTGCCAGTCAGGGGACGGGTGCTGGAGAGGACGAAGAATGAATCCTTATTTCCATCCAATCTGTTTTGCCTTTTCAGTCTAATGAGACATGCCAAGCACTCCTATTATAGTAATTTACCATAATGTATATGGCGAGCTAACCCTGACACCATGCAACACAATGAATGTGTCTATTTCCCAAATAATTGAAAAACAGACATGAAAACATTTTCTTTAGGAATGGACTATTAGGTTGCCTGTACAGCATGCTGGCTACCGGAGCATTTAAGTGACTATGCTACCTGTATTTATGTATTTCTGGACAGGCACAGCTGATGGTATAAACTCATTTTATGGGATTGCTAAAACAGCTGCAGGAAGGAGATAAAGACATTTAATCATTTTAATTTGCTATCACCTAAACACAATGGCAGTGCAACAGAATTGCCCAGGATTATTGAAAATAATCTGTCATCGGAATTGATGATATTTACCAAAGCACTTCCACTAGCAAACCTCAGTCTGTTCTCAGGTTTGAAAAAAAATACAAATATACTTCATGACAGCTGAGAGTGCCCTTGGTCCCACCTGCATCCATAAATAATAACAGCATTAACCTCAACAAAACTGATTTTAGATAAAGAGGTTTTTTTCTTCTTCCAAGTTGCAAATAATTGTACTAGAAATGTAGATGAGAAGAAAGTGCATCCAGAAGCTTTGATTTAATGGACGTAGCATTAAAGGCCACATACAAAAACAAATTTGAAGAGAATCTAAAATATTATTCACCTCAAATGATTTCTATTTATGCAATTCCTAGCACATGTTAAAAGTCAACAATCTTGAGAAACTCAATGAAAAGAGAAATTTACTTCCAAAAGCTTATTATACACTTCCAGAGAGATGATTTTCTTTAGGCCAAACAAAGAGCAGACACAATCAGAGACAAAATCGTAGTCATGGTGACAGGATAAGAGTTGGTTTTACTTCATCAAGGACCAACAATGGTCCAGGGTGCAAAAGTTGTGCTTTTTTTTTTTTTTTTTACTCATTAAGAGAATGACTTTGGCTGACAGTAGACACAGAGCCACACAGCCTTGAATCACCATTGGCCCTCATCCTGCACTCAGAATCTCAGCTCACTTGCATGGATGCTTATTATTCCTCAGACCTGCTGTGGCTTCTTCCTTGGAATTCCAATATCATTTGATTCTGCTACAAGCCACATAATTATCATAACACGTTTTCCTAGTCATAGAACTTGGAAAGAGTTTTAGAAGACAAAAA
The DNA here is from genome assembly GCF_964271855.1 of Acomys minous. NCBI lineage: Eukaryota > Metazoa > Chordata > Mammalia > Rodentia > Muridae > Acomys > Acomys minous. Next base: position 93,598,512 of record NC_140483.1, read on the forward strand.
TTGGGAAATGGAATTGGCAGGTATAAAGTGTTGGAGACCACTTATGGAGAAAGATGCGATGTTACGGAAATCTGGAAATTGAGAAGATTTCACACTGGCTCCAAATTCTCTCTACTGTCACTTGTGTCATGGGCCCAGAGAGGTTGCCAACCTGTCTGGAGAAGAAATACGATTTAAAATGTGTCTTATCTCATCAAAATCCTATAAGTGGTACCCATCCAAACCTGCCATCAGAAAATAAGTTGTGGATAAGGACTTACAGCAACAAGAAAAGATGCTTACAAATATCTCTTGAGGAATGAAACTTGATAGTCTTTAAAGCTTTTATTTATTTATTTATTTATTTATTTATTTATTTATATTTTCTATGTGCATGCGTGAACGTGCTGTGGCATGCCAGTTTGGACTCAGAGGACAGCTTGCAGGAACTGGGTCTCTCCTTCAACCATGTGAGACTTAGGATCAAACATAGTTCATGAGGCTCGGTCTGCACCTTCATGTTTCCAGAAATCAGCAATTGGCACCCAGGATCTCATGCTTGCTGGCCAAGAACACAGCCACTTAAGATATAGCTCACATGGGGTCTTTGTATCATTTTAGTCACAAAGGGATATTCAAAATGATCTGTTTCAATTTCCTTGTTGGATATTCAGTTAATACTGTATTAAAGTAATGGAAATATATAATTTCAAAGGTCAAATTAGGAATTTAAGAGTCTCTAGAATAAAATATTAGTTTTTTACTACCCACATTATCTAGCGGTTCTTAGCCAGGGATTATTTGTTTCTGGAAAATATTAGGAGACAGTTTAATTATATGATTTAAGGACAGTGGGTATATAGGTAGCAGCAACATGGTTTCTGAGCATAAGAAGGCTCAAGAGAAAATGTTTAAGTTGTATCAACAGAAACTGTCACAATCCCTTCTGTAGAGTAACTGCTTTCTACTCCTTCAGCTGTTATTTTTTTTATTTTATAGATTTTATTATTAAAATATCTTGGAAAAATCAACCAAATCACAAGTGTGTACAACTCGATGGATTTCTTCACAGTCTCCATTCTGAATGTACAAACTCTACAAATTCTAATATTCTGAGAGTGTAGAAAATGCTTCCATTTTTGTTATATTTTTATACATTGTATCTGAATGTATAACTTAGGCAGGTGACAGAGATTCTAAATAAGCCATGCACACATGTGTAAAGAAATACCATCCAGGTCACAGACTCTTCAAATGTCTTTACAAACACATTGTAACAGAGAGCTATATTCAAAACAATTTGAGCCTGGAAATGTTTCACTTAACCTCAAAGCAACCATTTTTAGACTGCTTGAGTGATGTTTAACTTTATTAAAAATAAGACTGTAAGTGACGTTAGAAACGGCTCTTACCTCATTTGGAAAGCCATCAGGAGTTAATCATCTTTTTGTAAAGTCATTGTTCTACCCTCTCTGTGCACAGGAGCACGGTCACCTAACCTTCTCGTCTTTATAAGTTTGTTGAGTATGGTCTTTTCACAGTTATTTGCTAGTTTGGTTGGGTATTTGGAGACACAAGATTCTAAAATTATGATTGATAATTGAAGGCAAGAGACTCCTCAGGCAATATTCGTGGGTTCCTGTAGGGGTGAATCCAGCAAGATTGGACAGAGGAACAGGCTGAATTGAACAGTGAAGTCCCAAACACGATTCAAACTCACCAAGAGTTCCACTGCCATTACAGTCCAAGGAAGAGATTAGTTCCTTTTTAAAAAATATTTTTACACATACATTTATATTATTACACATATATATAATAAATTACACACAGCAAGAAGAAGGGATTAGCTCTTTAAATGCACACTGTAGTTTTCTCCTGTGAGTAATTTTCACTTAATTTTTATCTAGGGTGTAAGAATGATATAACTTAATGATTTTGTTTATCAAGTTCCAATTGCTCAGCATAATTTGGTAGAAAAACTATCATTTCTCCATTGGATTGCTTTTGCTCCACTGCAAAAGCTCACTGTCTATATGTATTGATCTATTGTGCCTCTCAATTCTTCTTCACTGATTGGTCTATTTTATATTGGAACCCTACTTCTTGATTACTTTGTAATAAACCTTAAATCAGATAGATTTAGACTTTTTAAAAAAGAAAAATTGTTTTTCTCAATTTTTTTGACATTGTGTTTAAAATTCTTATGCACATTGAGAATAAGTTTATCAGTTCCCAAAACTATCCACTTGGATATTGACTGGAATCACTTTAAATTAGGATGTCTCTTAGGGGAGAAATGACATCACTATAATCATTAGTGTGACACCTGTGAGCACTGTGCATCCCTACTTAGGGACTCCTACACAGGGCTGGGCTGCTTGTATGATTTTCATGGTACAGAACTCCCACGCACCTTGTCTCTTTGAGGTCCCTGTGTTCCATCCGTGCTGCCTCTCCTTTTTTGCTGCTAACAAATACAGTTAAGGTTGGACAGTGATTACTCTTCTTGCATCAGACTTAACACATTTGGTTGCTTTTTAGAATCCATGATATTTCCTATACAGTACAGAACATCATGCCATGGCAAACAAAGACCATTTCACTCCTTTTTAAAAATCAGTTTGAGTGACTTAAATTGATATCCATGATGAAGACCTCCCATTATACTGTGAAATGGAAGTGACAAAAGGGATATCAGTTTGTTTCTGGTCTTAAACAATAAGCAATCATCCTTAAACCATTAAATGTCATGCTGGTTGTGATTTCTTTTAAGACTCTAAGCCAGTGGCACAGGAAAGATTTATATTATGCCAAGATCCAAACATAGATCTTAGATTTGATCATGTTTTTCTGAATTCATTTTTATGACCATTGTGAAACTTTTCCCTTATCACTTAATTGTAATAACTAATTGCACTGATTAAATCTCATGCCTAAAACTGGATTTTCACTAAGACTTTCAGTTTCACCAGCATTCCAAACTTAAGGTGATTCATCTCATGCACGGGGGAATTTAATTTTAAATTTCTAAACTCTCAACTCAAACTCATTTTAAGTTATTAAGTTGAAATGTGAGTTAACTTTTGTGAGAAACTAATATTTTTCTGGGTTTATTTGCATGTTATGGCATTATCCAAAGACCGTGTGCCTGGTTGTTATTGACCACAAATGCTGGAGCTTCACATTTGCGCAGGAGTCACTGGGATAAGCAACTGGTTCCTGAAATCACATTTTGTCATGTGGAGATATTAGTTAGCATCAGGTGATAAGAAGTTTTATAGTCTCGTTGTAACAGAATTGTTTCTAGAGGTAGGATGCCTCTGCAATGTGGATTTTTGGTGAGCCTAACTTAAATCTACCACACACAAAGCTGGGAGCAGGGTAAGGGTGCTCGAATGACACTTCATTCCTTAGCAATCCAGAACATTCACATGTAAGAAAGTGGGTTCTGTGTCCTTTAATCATCATTTCTGTGTCGTCAAATTGCAATTTGATGTCCTTGAACACTAAACACAGCTCTGTACCTAAGTTAATGGCAGCCACTTTTAATCACTATCTCAAACTAGAAAATTAGAAACTACCTTACTTTTTTCATTCAGTCCCTAACTTTGTATGTCCAGATTACCAAATACTGCAAACACCTTTGTTTCATATCTATCCACTTCAGGAATGTCTGTATCCTTGAATAATTTCCATAACTAAAATGGCATCTCTCTCAAATAGCTGAACTCCTGTCATGATTCTGATGTCTTCGTCTGAACCTTCTTCTCCCAGTGTTCCGTGATAACCTGAGGTCACTTTGTTGTCGCTACCTTAAACTTTCTCCAAAACCTTGGAAGAGATGCTTACCAGGTCACTGATGTTTCCTTGTCATTGAGTTTATTCCTTTGTTATGGCTTTCAACACATCATTGTGGAGGCATGTCTTGAGTGGATGTAACATCAGCTGGGCGAAAGGACAGGAAGAGGAAGGCGGGACTTTCTGGAGAGGAGGAGGAGCCAAGAATTGGCAGTTGACAGGGAGGGAGGAAGGTTGATAAGAGAGAAGCATCCGAGGACCAGACTGGGAAGTGCTTGGGATACAGATGTAGGTTATGAGGTTTAGAGCAGTTTATTTTAGTTTACGAGTAGATGAGTATCAGCTTAGATTCTGCCCCCATGTAGTACGTTTCAGTGTCTGTGTCAGTTATCGGCTTCCTAGGCCAAACAGATACATTTATTGTAACACATCATATAATATCTGTATTGTAGTCACCACTCTAAAGAAGGACAGGTTTTATCAGCTCTCTGAATGCAAAGGACTTGGTCAATGCCTGGTACAGAGCAGGCAGGCAGTGCTTGATAAACTGAATTGAATTTTGGGTGATACATCTATCCTCATCATCCCAGCTCACTCTATCCACACTGGAGAACGTGAGTGGAACGGACATGCCACCCTTCTGTCACTCACTTCCTCCGCTACCTTCAGCCAGAAGACATGAGTGCACAGCTCTGTGAAATTAGAAATATCATAGTTCAGAGACTCTAGGTATGCAGACCACTTGATGACTTCCACTACCACAAATTTACTAGCCTGCCTTACATCAAAAAGCTGCTCAGCCGTATTTTTTAAAAAAAAAGAAAGAAAAGAGTGCTACTTGTTATTTTAGGAGAGGAAAATGAAGACATGCTTTATCAGTTTTCTTGGATGTTATTCCCCAATCTTAGTGATGGAAAACATCAGGAATTTTGATATTTATGCCAAGAAGTTTGGCATGGTCGCACACAGACTTATTATTTTGTTTTGGGATTTAAGATAGTTATGATGCCTTTGCCAACATATAAATTAGTATTCTTTATTAAAAGCTAACTTTAACCCAAATACTAAACTCCAAATACTAAAACTCTAGGTTGAAGGTTTTTTTATATCAGGCTCACTCATTTTTTCTAGAGATTTTGAGTTTTGTATTTTATAATATATTTCTTTTTTTTCTTTTTTAAAAATATATTTTATTAATTTATTCATATTACATCTCAATTGTTATCCCATCCCTTCTATCCTCCTATTCCTCCCTCCCTCACTGAATTCTTTTTAAATGTTGTTTTTATTGAAAAATAAAATCATTCATATTACATCTCAATTGCTATCCCATCCCGTGCATCCTCCCATTCCTCCCTCCCTCCCACTTTCACCCCATTCCCCTTCCCTATGACTACAGTGGAGACTGGAGACTGACTTCCACAGGAACTCTGGTGCCCCTTATTTGGTTATGTCCCCTTGATGAGGAGGCCCGATGACACTCAGAGGAGGGATAGCAGACTAACAAGAAGAAACTTGATACCCTATCATCATATTCAAGGGGAGGAGGTCCCCATCAGTAGTAGTTATAATATATTTCTCACATTGCTCAATTATTTTATTAATATCTCAAACCCAATCTGAAAGCAGTTTGCATCTGTGGTATGTAGTGGATGTAAGCATGTTTCTGTTTTAATCCCAAGTGTGGGATGTGAAACAGACTTACTTGAAGATGTGCATCTGGAAACAGACTTGTTAAAGGACACATGGTGTTTGCCTACTAGAAGAGGAACTGCCTCGTGCGGTCCATGGTCTTTGCCAGATGATAATCACCCTAGTATGAACTCTGAGGAGTATATATATATATATGAGGGCCAAACCAGAGGCTTTTTGGTTTGGGAATCACTTCCTGCTGTTCTGGCTGTTCATTGCTCTGCTTCAAGTTTCTCCTAGAAAGAAATGTTCCAGACAACATTTCTAGGTTCTGGGTTCCAACTGCTGCTCTGGATTTTGGCTGCTGCAGTTGCAGTCACCTTTGCTGAATTGCTAGTTGGTTGTTTAATGGGTCTGCTGGGATCCTGATTACAAAGAGGAGAATTGCTCTAGGGAACTGGGTCTCCGAAGGTCGGCTTCTCCTGTTCCCATTAGCCACTTTTCTCTCCTATGTAGGGTAAGTGGGTTGGAAGGGAGGTATACGCATTAAAGAACCCCAAATAAAGTAGGTTTGAAAAGGTTCAAAGCCTACAGGGGTACTGCTTCATGTGGATTTTAGCCTCGCTAATTATCATGATTCCATGAATGTTTGATGCTATTTGAGTTGACATGTTTGTCTCTAACACAAATCACTTGGTTATATAATTAAATTGTTTTAACCATATAACAAAACTCCAATAAATTTATATTCATTTTTCTTTTTTTTCCCCTTAAGAAAAGCCTTTAAGTTAATCCTTACATCAAAGGATATGAGTATTTGTATGGTTCTTAACAGTACTACTGAGGTTTGTACAGACACTGCACAGTGTATTTTAACCTCCTAAGATGTGGGCATCTCAGTATCACTGGAGCCAGTTCCCATGTGCCTACGACAGTTAAATCAGCTCCCAAGATTGCATCTACCCAGGGAAAAATCAGCAAGAGTAAAAAAAAGCACGAGAAAGACTCTACATCTTCCGTCATCTCTCCTACTCAGTGACCCAATATTTTTGCCTGCCACAGGGCTAAACTTCCATGTCTAAAACTTTCCTAGGGTACAGACAAGAGGCATAAAGCTGTGCAGGAGAGTCTTCCCAGAGCCTCTGACCCAAGCAAGGCTTCTTCTACCTATGGAGCTCACAGCACCATGGCTTATGGATGTCTTACCAGGAGACACAAAAGACGAAACAAGGAAACCAAAAGGACAGTGGGCACTCTTTGAACACTGCTCTGTACTCAGTGTATTCGGTCAGCCTGGCTTTTAGAATCCTCCAACAACTACTTTATCATCTAATGTCCTTAAATCTACTCTATGGAAGACATATAATCATTTTTATTTATTTTACTTATTTTTCTCAGTAAGTTTATAAATAGGAAAGTGTTCTTTGTTGTTGTGTTTTGATTTTTTTCCCCTGTGAATGTTTTATTGACAAAGGAGAGAGAAGCTTGTTGTGGCCTTTTTAACAAATGCAGTGTTTTCTTCTAAGAGTCTTTGTTGTTTAATTTCATATGTACATATAATGGAATTTGATCAAACATGCCCCATTTCCAATTTTCCCCTGGGTTCTGACACAACTCTTCCCTCTACTTGTGTGTGATCTTCATTTTGTTTTGTTTTGTTGAGACTGATATTGTTAACCACACTGAGCTCACTGAGTGCTGCCCGTGTGCACATGGCTGGAGGACTCGCCACTGGAGTGCAGACAGGGGCAGCAGCCACAAGGAACACTGGAAGACACAAGTTAGAGTTTCTATCTGTTGTTATAAGCTGGAGATTGCTTTTGAGAGGGTTTGATCAAGTACCTGAGATTGATTCACTCCTTGATTCTACCTGATACTGAAATCATCCCAGAGGGGAAAACTCAATCCTATGAAACCATAGATTGCATCAGATTAGAAATTTGTGACCATACTCTTTCTCCACTTCACTTTCTTTTCCTGTCACCGCCCTCCCTTCATCCCTCCCTCCTTCCCTCCCTTTCTTCCTCCATCTTTCCTTCCCTCCCTTCCTCCCTCCCTCCCTCCCTTCCTTTTTTCCTTCCATCTTGATCTTCTATGCATGTGAGCATCTAACTACAAGGACAGATTGTGCCTTTTTTTTTAAATGTCACATTATATTTTAGGATTTGTGAGATCTATGATCTGTTCTGCATCTACTCAACTCTCTGCTGTGATGCAGAGAGAAACATGTCCATATTTAGCAAAAGGGCTACTGCTCACTGCTCCCTTGATCTCAGAATACTGCATTAACTCCTTTGTACTCAGGCACTGACCCACTAGTAAGACTGTTGGAAGAAAAGACTAGCATAATACTTTATGAAAATTCAAGTGTCTCTTGAGAAAACTGCATTTGTGCTCTGTGGAATTGCTGAGCTTAGCAGGAGACTGTACTACTGGTAGATAAAAGCAGGCTCTGGGATTCCAGTAGCTAATAAGTAGCTAAATCATGTGTTCTTTATTGACTCTTTGTGAGTTCTTATGATCTCTACTTGGGTTAAAATTCTTATATCATGTTCTTATGTAATCTGAAAAGAGCAACCTATTTAACCTATAATTGTAAAAAAAAAAAGAAGAAAAAATAGTATTTAAGTTACTAAAGCAAAATTTTCAGATTCCCCCTTGAAACATAGCCTTACTAGGGACAGAATCTGAAGAGTTTCAATTACTTAGAAAGTTCAGTATGAAACGGGTCAGCACAATCTGGCACTCCACATAAGAAAGAAGCTATATCTGGCTTCTTCACTCCGGAACCACATTGTTGGGGGTTGGTCTGATTACTGCCCACATAAACAGCGTCATGTACCTCAGAATGATGTCTGTAAACTTGTATAAAAACTTATGCCTGTTTGAACAATAAAGAGTCAACACACCTGGGCAGGGCAAATGGGACAAGTGTGGCTAAGGTTTGTGAGATTTGAGGACAGAAAGGATCTTGAAGGAAATAGCAGAAGAAGAGGAGAAGGAAGGGCGCCATTGCCATGGGTTAAGTGGAGAAATAAGCACATGGTTGGCATATATGGAGGATTTGGCCCAGATGAAGAACATTAGCAAGTATTTGGGATTATGGATGGGAGGTATCTCAGTAGAAATCATTAGAAGCAGATGATGTGGGATAGTAGATATGGAAGGTAGTATAGGGGATTAATATCTGCCTTGCCCCGGGTAAAGCAATGCTTTTTAAAAAAATATAACAGGTGTCTGCGTTCTTATTGATTAATAGCAGGTTAAAAAAAACACCACCATAATAAGTATAGGGCTAATTGTAAACATTATTAGACCCCACCTTTAAATTAACAGCAACACCACATAAAATCTGTTTTTCTGTTTTCACAGAATGCAAACATCCTGCATGAGGCTGAGCACTCAACTTATTTTCAATTACTTGAGCAGCAATGAGCATCTGTGTTCCATGATGATCACTGTAGACTGATTCAGACTGAGAGTACTGTACGTCTATGGATAGGAACATAAATATGTAGAAGGTATGCTGATACAATGCCAACTTGGAAAGACTACAGGAAGTTCCCCGCTAGGGCCTATGACCTCTCTTTCAGTGGACTTTGGACCAGTGCTAGATGTGAATTCTCTCTTGTGAAGCAGGTGTTAAATTCCCATAACAGTCATGCCATAATAACATTAGTAGGTACTCTTGTCTGGCAGGGTGGAGGTATAACTCATTGGGTTCACAGCTGAGTAGATCTGTTGATGTCTTTTTCTCTCTCCACATCCTTCCAAGCGCTGAGCATGGAAGACATCAGAGACAAAGTTTCTCATTAAGTTCCACTCTGGTTTCTGTACGCACTGTCTGCAGCAGCAGGGTCTTATGATCCAGCTCAGTTGAGCAGCCAAGAAAAACAGCAATACCTTCAATACAGTACTTTTTGGAGGTGTCTGGTGGCCTTATTGACCAATGATGATCAGAGAGGCATCCTAACCAGGCACAGGGATTTCCCTATGATTTCTTATGGCTTCTAGGATTGACATCATCCACCATAGAAGGCACTCCCTGGCAAAATTTTAAAGATATTTTAATTAGCTTATAGAGTAGTAGGTTTCCACCTGTTGTCTTCTTATAACTTTTGTAATGATCTGCCCTCCAGCTGCTTGTCTGGCTAATCCCCAGTGCCCCTCCATCTTTCTATCTGCTACTGTCCATAAGAGTAAAACAAAATATACATGAAGATTTGTTTTCTTTAAAATATGTGTTAAGAAAATGCATAAAGGCCTGGGGAGATGGCTCAGTGGGTAAAGTGTCTGCTGCAGAAGCATAAAGGCCAGCATTCATGTCCCCAGCACATTTGTGAAAGTCCTCTTGTAATGTCAAGCACCAGGAACCCATGTTGGCCGACTGGGTAGTGTAGATGGGCACATCCCAGGATCTCACTGGCCAGCCAGCCGGTCTAGATAATATTTGAGCTCCATGTTCAACTTTCTTCAAATAATTAAAAAAAAAAAAGGTGGACAGCAACTGAGGAAAACATCTATGTTACTTTCTAGATGTCAGATGAGCACACAAAGACACACACATACACACATACACACACACAATAAAATGAATACATTCTAGGTTGCAGAATTGTTTTATTTTATAGAACTATAAGGCAACATATGAGAGCAATCCAACATCCCACTGGACCTTTAAAATGGTGCTATTGATACCACTTAAAGCTAGTGAGTGCGAAGTTCTGAGATTTCACAAAGGAAAGCAATAGTCATCCTCAGAGAAGTCAGTCTACTGGATAAATTGCCACTTCATCCTTTGTTTCAACTTTGTGTGTTTACAATGTCTTAGGTTTGAGGGGTGGGGCGTAAGCAGCAAAGAATGTGAAGAAAGCTGATAATTAAATTGGTTTCAACAGCTTACTCCATCATGGACTTCTATATCACAATCTTTGTTTCTTTAAAGTGCCTTATTATAAAGTAAAAATGGTGAAACGCACCCACTTTGCATATTATTTGTCCCCCAAATATCAACTTGGCTTCCTATGAAGTGCCTCTTAGTCACACTTCTGTTGCTATAAAGAGACATCACTACCAAGGCAACTCTTACAAAAGAAAACATTTAATTCAGGCTTGTTTACAGTTTCAAAGGCTTAGTCCATTATCATCATAGAGGGAAGCACAGTGGCACACAGGGAGGTGCTGGAGCAGTAGCTGAGAGACGCATCCTGATCCTTAGGCAGAAAAAGCAACCCTGGGCCCAGCATGGCCTTTTGAAACATCAAAGCCCATCAAATCCTATTAAAGGGTTGAAATCCTATCAAAGTGCTCCATTCCCTGATAACTAAGCATTCAACTGTATGAGCCTACGGGATTATTCCTTTTCAAGCCACCACAAGGTGCCTCTGACCAAGATTCTCACACACCTATACAATTAAATCTATATATGTTCATGAAAAAAAAATGTCCAAGAATATTCAGATTGTGACTCTTTGTGACATTCTCAGAATAGAACTAAGCAAATGCTCGTCAGAGAAAGAGAGAGAGAGCTTGACGTAGAAATGAGTAAGAACACCATCTCACAAGCATAGCATGTTGCATGAAAAGCCAGCCTCATAGAGAATACTTACCTGGTTCCATTCTTGTGAAGGACAGACTGGCAGATGTGCAGCTGCTGTTAGAATTCCCGCCACTGTGTGGTTTTCCTTGGCTTCTTCATAGTGAGGAGGAGTACTGAGGCTTCTGAGGCACTCACAAGGCTCTCCCAGGATCCACTGCCGCTTACAGGAAGTGATCAGTCTGAAATCTTTAAAATATAATTTACAGTTGGTGCACTTGTTCTTATGCGTATTTGAATAAAATTATTAAAAATATTCAAAATATTCGTTCTACTTCTAGTATGGTGCTAGCTAGATATTCTGACAATTTCTTCAGAAAAAAAAAAAAAGCCGAAAACCCAGAATCTGTCCCAATGAATGTTTTCAATTGCATGGCTGAGCCAAGAAAGTACAGGGAATCTGCAGGAGGCAGGAAACCAGAAGCGCTGGTATCTAAGGCATGTGTTCACTGCTCTCTTGAACTCAAAAGCCTGGCTACAGGTTTCCAGGGAACCTAGATTTGGGGGCGGGGGCTACATCCCTGGCCTGGGTTCTCAGTGAATGGAACATTCTACCTGGAGTTCTCACCTCTTCCTTCCCTCCCTTCTCTCACTGATTAAACTTTAGATCAAAAAAATAATTAAAACCTAACTGAAAACTTCAAAATATAAATCATAAATCATTGTCCGTAGGAAAGAAGTTTATTGACTTCAAGTGACTGTTTTCCTCAAGCATTTTCCCAGAAAATACAATTCAGATGTTATGAGAGTAATTCTGATCCACCAGAGAGCATTCCCCTCCCCCACCCCCACACTAGCCCCTCAAGGAAAACAGGCCTCTTAGTGGGACACTCTTTAGTGGCACCGGACAACCCCAACAAACTGTGGCTGCCTGGTAAAACTGTTATCTACAGTGCACTATAGTGTCTGTGGTTGATTTGTTTGTTTGGTTTGGTTTTTGTTTTTGGGTTTTTGTTTTGTTTGTTTGGTTTTTTGGGGGGGTTTTGTTTGTTTGTTTGTTTGTTTGTTTTTTGTTTTTTTTTTTTTTTTGCTTATTGAGATGAGTGATTTTTCCTTTATTTATTTATTATTAATTTATTCTTGTTACATCTCAATGGTTATCCCATTTCTTGTATCCTCCCATTCCTCCCTCCTTCCCATTTTCCCCTTATTCCCCTTCCCTATGACTGTTCCTGAGGGGGATTACCTCCCCCTGTATATGCTCATAGGGTATCAAGTCTCTTCTTGGTACTCTGGTTTGGTTTTTGGATACAGATTTTCCAATAAACTACATGTCATATTAGCACTGTGTTATGAAATCGGTTTTACATTTGTTTAATTTTTTTTTCTTAACTGTGGGCTACTGTGAGTACTCTGAGCATGTTTCAGGCTTGCTACCTTCAGCTATGATATTCCGTAGGCTATCCTTACTAAATATGGCTTAAATGTGTATTTTCAGCTTCTGGATGGTTTTGTGTGTGTGTGGGGGGGGGGTAGCCCCTTTGTATATCAAGGTGTATCTATATCCAATTTCCTTGCTCTTCTCAATTTCTAATGGAACATAAGTTTGTAACTTTTACTTAAGCGCACCCTCACAAGCAGTCATTTAATTGTTTACCCCCTCTAAGATACTGGACCTACTGTCTCTCAGATGTCTTGTGAGTATCTCGTTCCTAGGGAAAATACCTCTGTGAGAGAAGTCTATATTACAGTTGAAGAAAGATGGAGGGACTAACAGCCTGGCGCCTGATTTCCACATCTCCACTGATTTCATAATTCATGCAACATGTTCTATGAGAGCCCCTGAACTTTCATCTGTCTGGAAAGCATTTGTCTTCCTAGGCATTATCCTACAGGGGAAAAGGTAGCCATTCTGCAGCCAGACAAACTGAGACTCGCTATTTGCCTTGAGTGAACTATGGAAACTGACAGCAAACACACTCCAGGCAGCCCTGAGGGAGGTGGGCAGCCTGTGCTCTAAAACGAGATGCTCAATTGGATCCTTCAGTACTAACACATGCTTTTTGGATAAGACTTTATTAACAAATACAACTGTGAGTGTGAAGAAAGATAGATAGATAGATAGATAGATAGATAGATAGATAGATAGATAAAGAAGAAGAAGAAGAAGAAGAAGAAGAAGAAGAAGAAGAAGAAGAAGAAGAAAGCAGTACATTGTCTCTTGTAGGGTGACTAACAAGTAGATACATAACTTTCATTATCTTATAATTAAAGATTTTAGTTATACTGATGGAGTTAGATATGACTCAGTCCCTTACTTCAGTGATAAGCATTCTTTAAAGCTATCGACTTTTAAAATCTATTTTGGGGATAAACTGGGGACCAAACCCAAGACATTTCCACCTACTAGGGATGCACTCTACCCTAAAAAAATACACAAGCCTCCTTTTTCTTTTTAACTTAAAAACACAGTCTCACTGAGTTGCATAGGTTGGCTTTGAATTTTCTCTGTAGCACAGGCTGACCTCGAACCTTAGCACTTCTGATCTTAGCCTCTGAAGTAGCTGGAATTACAGACCTTAGCCACCTGTTCTGGCTAATATTTTAATTGAAAAAAATATGATTCCCGATGCCGGAAATTAATTTATCACTTAACAAAATATTAGTATATATTTTAGCAATGAAATTTCAGAGTCGACACCCACCTCCTGAGGGCTGGAAGGACCACAGGTACACAGGGATCCTGGTCAGGAGGAGCTTGTGCAAACACAAAGAGTTAGAGATGGACCTCTGCCCTACTTCCGAGAAGAAAGCAGAGAGGAGATCTGGTCAACAGAATGGAGATAGAAAAGGCCAAGTGATCCTGCTGTGGCAGCCTTTTCAGCTGTGGATTCAGCAGGTAAATGTGCCAGGAGAAAGGAGGCAGAATTACATATCTTCAAGACAGGCTCTCCAGGCCACAGTGGTGGTAGAAAAGTGGCTTTGAGTAACTTAGTACAGGGTTACACTTCATTATAAATTCCATACAGCATATAAAACATAAGGCATCCAAGTGAGGGGGACTAACAAGGGGTTGTGCTTCTTTTTTTTTTCTTGATAACTGAGGTTCTTTTTAATGGACCCTGTTTTGGAGGCACAGGTTCAACAGAAACAGCAGTGAGTCATTCTGGCTATAAGATTGAATCGAATAACTACCCTTTGCCCAGAATGACAGAACTAAAGGAGCCTATTTCTCAGAAGTGTCGCTGTGGCCAACTGCTCACAAATTGCAAGGTGGCTTATTGAAGGGCTCCTGTGTCAATGCCATCACTTTTGTCTTTTAGGTCATCATAAACCCAGCCATTTCAACTCATTTTAAAGAATGTTCTTCTCTGCCTGGGTTTATTAGATCGCCAGTCTCCACCAGAGGAGGCTCTGGAATCCCCCTATTTTCTTCTTCTTCTTCAATTATTGCTGTTGTAGAACACAGAATATCCTCATGATGTTGGTACGTGGAAGGCATTCTAAGGACATGGAGAGGTGAAAGATGACCAAAGCAAATGGGAAAATTTTCTTAACCACAGTATGTTCTAAAGTGTTCAAAACCAACACAGTCTTTGGGACTATAAATGTCTTCATAAAAGCCTTTATTAAAAGTAGAGACAGGAGAAATTTATCAGTAAATTACACTAAAATTTAAATGTAAAATCTATCAAGTAATGCCATCACAATATGAACAAATTCTTAAACAGCCTGAATTTAAACTAGCATCTACTTCAGCTTCATAATGTGAGCACGAAAATTCTAGAAGTTAATATTCTTAAATGCAAACAAAAAAACAATTTGTTAAAGCTATTTTTCAGAATAAATGAAAATATTTTAGTTAGCATTAAACTTTAAGCATTCTTGAGTATTGCAAAGAACAAGAACAGTAGCATCAGACATGTAAGAAGAGCAGATGCATTTACTGCAACCTCAAGGAAGAAAATGAGCCAAGGGATGGCCGGTGCGGTGGGGGGAGGGGGCGGGGCCAGAAGATGGCAGAACAAACTTCACTTGAATACCCAGGAAACCCAGGAGTTCTTCTGTGCTTCGTAGCTACCCTGGCAATTACATTGGTACTTATATGGCTCAGTTCTTCCCCATGGCACTTGGGCAGAACTTGAAACCTTTGCTCCAACATCTACTGCCTTTTCATGGGGATCAAACATCACTGACCCAGGGATCAGAAGAGTGTAGAGTGTAGAAGCAAGAATCAGGAAGTAGCCCCAAAAGAGACCTCTAACCTGCACTGATTGTGACTTCTCTTCACTGCCAATAAAAGTTTATTCTGCTACATTCCTGAGATTTCATGCGAGTTTGGAAATTGTACGGGACAGCTAGAAACAGAGCTTCTAAAATGTTTGTGTGAATAAAGATATCCTAACTTGCTGGTAAAGCACATTTGACCAGTAGCCCTCCTGGAGATTGTGACTCAATAGGTTAGTAAGATTCTATTTCAAAGAGAAACTTGTGAGTGTTGCTGATAAGAGGCTTACGCCGATCAACAAAGCAAAGATGGAAAATAAGTTATAGTGTCAGTTGTCAGTATCTTTAGAGCCACTAGAGATGTCATGTGGAAGGAACTTGGTGCCCAGTGGCAATTTCTCTGCTGTGTACAAACCAGCCTCCACACCACTAAATGCAGAGGAGATGTGGCTGAAGACTTGTTCCCAAGACAAAGACCTCCATTCCAACTGTTAACTGCCCACACAGAGACCAGTGAGTTCCAGAGTGGTGCTTCTGCAGAGGGGTCTCTGGCTCAAGCATAGTTGAGTTATCTAGAATAACATGTTTCTGCAATGCTCTGTTTCTTTATCTACACCACCCTGTTCTGGGGAATAACATAAAGAGCTTATGTGTACAGGAAGTTATCAAGTAACACTGTTTAAAGGCGTAAAGTACATCTTCTTATAAAGACTGATTTTTAAAAATATACTCTCAGAACAGCAGTAAACTAGAGCTCGTGGGCCAAAACAGAGTATGACTTGTGTTTGTTAAATCAGATCTTATTGGAGTACAGCCACACTCATGTATCTATATGGTGTGTGGAGTTTCATGAACAGAGCCTAAAATATTTATCATTAAATCCTCACTAAAATTTGCTCATCCCCTCTACAAAAGCTCAATGAAAGAAACAAAGCAAATCACGTCTATTGGCAAAAGGCTGTGTCGACAAGTCTTCAGGAGGCCTCTAACTGGGTTCACAAAGTGAAGGCAAACTGAAGATTAATATTTTTGGTGTTACACTTCTGTATCTCTCAAATACTGTGCTGTGGATCATAAATTATATACATGAAAATAGGTGTTTAAGGAAGCATAGGCATACACAGAAATAATGTAGCTAGATTGTTCTGAAATTATTTGAAAATGGCCCTCTAATAATGTACACATTTTTTCTACTTGATCATTCTTACTCATTATCCTTACATCCTGAAAAGTATTTAAAACTTCTTAACTTTGAGAAGGTAGCTTAATGCATTTACTGATATCTTGTCATTTTTAACCACATTCTCAGTATTATTTCCTCACGTACATTGTTATAAATTTGACATATTACATATTTACAGGTTTTATAATACTAGCAAACACCATTTAGTTTGTTACTGTTGCTATAATTAAATACCATAGACTTAGTAATTTATGAACAGCAAAAACTACATCATTTAACAATATAAAGTCTGGAAAGTCTATGATGAAGGGATCACAAGGTGAATATGAACCCTCAGTTTGCATGCCACATGTGTAAACTATCAGAAACTGAACTGATGTTTTCTTTTTTCAATCTTGGTCTACTTATCATTGAAACTGATAAAATGGGAGGGTCAAGATATTATTTTATCTCATACTATTTGTGGAATAGTGGGGTTCATCTTACATTAGTTTCATTTTCTTAATGCTTAAAAATTACTGAAAAAAATCCAGAAATGCTAGTGCAAACTTGAAATGCCAGCACTGGAGAGGTAGAAGCAGAAGATCAAAAATGCATGATCAGCCTCAATTACATAACAAGTTCAAGGCTAGCCTAAACACTACTAGAGGCTTTATCTTTAAAATGAAACATAAAAAAAAAATAATGTTATTGAGCAATAAAGGTACAATCCTGTGTAGCCTGTGTCCCAATTAGCATTTACTGACAACTTGTCTCAGACTAGATTAATCTGATATAAAAAGCCTAAAGGAACTAATTATCTTTATCCGGTTGGCGTGTGAGCACGTCTGTGGGGAATTACCTTGATTAGTAGTTGATGCCAGAGATATCAGCACTCTGTGCAAAGCATCGTTCTTTGGGCAGGTAGACCTGGCATATATAAGACAAGGAAACAAGGAAAGCGGGGAGCCAGTCGCCACCCAGCGTTTCTCCATGATTTCTACTAACTTCGGTCTAAGTTCCTTCCCAGGCTTCCCTGGATAATGGTCTGTGACCTGCAAATCAAGTAGATGCTTTCCTCCCATAAAGTGATTTTGGTCAGGGCGCTTCATCACAGCAACAGAAGGAAGCTCTACATAAAGCTGATAGTGAGAATTGTAGGGCTACGGTGACCCACCTGGGCGCATGGTTTTACTGGTGGACTGTGAGCATGTTTGGAACGCTGAGCCACAGAAGGGCCCTGAGCTTAATGGGATATTGTAGTGCGTATCTTGAACATACGAATCCTTAGATTTCTAGGAATAAGTAGATTCAAGAAAGTGAAAAGCCTGCACAATGAAAACTAAATCTCTGAAAAGATTTAGAAAATCACTCGAAGAAGGAAATACCGCCCCCCCATGCACGTATTGTTACAATTAATATTTTGAAAATGACCATGTTACAAAAAGCAGTTGACAAATTCAATCTAATCCAAATCAAAATACCAAAGCATTTTTCATAGAAACAGAAAAATATAAAACCTAGAATTTATATGGAAGCAAAAAATAACAGACAGTACAAGCAGTCTGGAACAAAAGAAACAATTCTAAAGGGTTTACTATCCCCAGATTTCAAGATGAATTGCAAAGCTGTAGTAACAAAAAAGAGTCTGGTACTGGCACAAAGAAAAATATGTAAATCAGTGGAAGAAACAGAAAACCCAAACATGAGTGCATGAAATTATAGCCATCTGACATCTCTCAAAGACGTCAAAAACATACTAGAGAAATGATAGAATATTCAGGAAATACTTCTAGGAAAATTATATGCCCACATGTAGAAGAATGAAATTAGACTTCTATCTATCTCCTTGTACAAAAACTAACTGCAAATGATCATATAACTTAATGTGAAATCTGAAACATTCAAAGTGCTAGAAAGAAAAAAAACTATAGGAAGTATGCTCTAAGATACAGTTGTTAAGAAAAGACTTTCTGAGAAGGGATTCCTTTGTTCAGGAATTCAGGTCAACAGATGATTTCATAAAACTAAAAAGTTCATATACAGTAAATGAAACAGTCAAGTGATAAGTAGACCAAAGACTGGTCTTCTTTTGATATAAAGTATACATAATAAAGATAGGCTTTAATTAGCATCAGCAGTGTGAAATGAGGAATTAGACAACTGGTTCTCAACCTTCCTAATGCTGTGACTCTTTAATACAGTTCTTCATGTTGTGGTGACCCCTAGCCACAAGTTTATGTTCATTGCTACCTCATAGCTGTAATTTTCATACTTTTTTGAATTTTAATGTGAATATCTGTGTTTCCCAACGGTCTTAGGTGACCCCTGTGAAAAAGTCATTTGTCCCTAAAGGAGTCACAACTCACAAGTTGAAAACCACTGAAATAGATAATAGGTAGTGAAGGCAAAAATTTTCATTAAGAATCTGGGTATTTTGATCTTTAAACAGGTAAATACGTCACCTATTCAAATGTACTATCCTGTGACTTTTTTTCTGGGACGATGCAAACTAGCATGGACTCACACCAGGCAAGACATTAGCTGCATCCTAGAATAATGTTTCCATCAGAACCAAACTTGGCCACCCAACCTATATACTGGGAACAGGAACAGAGGTGAAGGGCGTCCATGAATCATGAGCATCTAAAAGGCATCTGCTTCACCAAAAAGTGTATTCCAGCACCAAGACTACATCTCTGCGGTGCCATGGACACCATGGAGGCAGCATGTAAGTGAAAGAGACTTGGTAATGTGTCAAAACTGACCATTCTCCTACCCATCAACAGTCTGCAATACCTGCTTCATTCAGAATGACTTTTCATCTGGCTGAAAAATATATGTTAGTTTAACGTATGCTGACTTTTCACAGAACAGGTCACAGTTTGTTGAATATCCACTAGATGTCGCATGATATTATTGTTTTTGTAGTTTATTGAAAGAAGATTTTCACTCAACACATTCTGATCATCCCCTCCCCGGCTCCCCCATAACTTTTCCATCTCCCCACCCACATAATTTTATATTTTATTTCTAATATTTAAATAACTGCATGAGTTGTTTTTAATTTCTAGCCAGTCAACGAAACAAGGCAGAGTTCAAATGCTTTCAAAGCTCACTTAATTGGAACAAACTAAGAGCCGAAAGTTCATAATTGCACAAATGTTATAGTGAATTCTTGCAACTTCTACCTCTGTATACCTTTCTTTTTTAAATAGGAGAAATATAAGAGTTGGGTTTTTTTTCAGTCCTAGAAGGAGGACAAATCTGAATCTGAGTTATAAAACCAACCTTAATGACTCAATAGAAAAATGGACGGTCCTGGAAAGTGAACTAAATACACACATTAAGTAACAGATCAACCTGGAGAAAGATCCAGAATTTTTATGCTACGTTTTATTTTGTTGTTGCTTTTAACCCATGTCATTTTGCCTTCCTTCTACTTGGATCTAATGAGGTCAAATGCTGTCCAAGAATCTTGGAAAGGCCTGAATATTTACACTAACCACTTCTGAGGAAATATTTGTCACAGTGATTTCCCAACTGATTGATTATTCACTTATCTTTTAAAGTTTATTAAACAAGACGTCTATGACAAGGAAAAACAGGGAAGAAAAAAAAAGAAGAGGAGTGGGAAAGATGGAAGGAGATTTAGCAGAAGACAATGGCAGCGATCAATCGTACTAAATCAAAACTCTAGGGTATTCTATGATACAAGGATGAAACTGAACCAACATCCCACACCAGTGATAGCAGTATAACAGTAATAGTTTATGTGTACTACAGTACAATGGTAGACCATCAATGAACAGGTGTGCATACATCAATACAATTGTATATTTAGGTTATCATTACGTTTGGTTTCTGTGTCTATTAATGAGACAGATGAGAGTAAAGTTTATCTCTTTTTATTGTATATTAATTGTCCATAATCTTGGTTTTCATGGTAACATTTTCATACGTGCCTGTAATGCACTTCAAGCATATTCACTCTTCTCACCGTCTCTTAAATCTTCTTACCCTCTTATTCGTTCTTACATTTCTAATTATTCCCTCTTATATTTTCATGTCTTTTTTCCTTTAAATTCAACATATAAAAGAATGCATACATATCTTCCTGAATCAAGTTTTTTTTTCATTTATCATGGTGATCTCGATTTTCATCTATTTTCCTGAGTGTGGCCTTTTGTGACTAAAAGATCCCCCCTCTCTCCTCTCCTCTCCTCCCTTCTTCTTCTTCTCCTCCTCCTCCTTCTTCTTCCTTCTCTCTCTCTCTCTCTCTCTCTCTCTCTCTCTCTCTCTCTATATATATATATATATATATATATATATATATAATTTCCATTATGTATCCATTTGTCTCCATTTGTCAACAAGACCTAAACTGACTCCATAATTTGACTCTGACACGTTTATTTTATCATTAACAGGATTATGGAACTGATAGGATCTTTATATGGTTTAACTATTAATCTCATATTGAATGAAGAGATGGCAAAGGTTTTGGTTTATTTTTCTCATTCCCCACATTGACTCTTCCCCCTGCCAATTGTTCTCCTTTGCTATACAGAAGGGTACTTTTTTATTTTGATGAGTGTTTTGCTTGTTTGTTTAATCTGATATAATTCTATGTGTTAAATTATTGCTATGATGGCCTGAGCTACTAAATAAACACCTACCCAGAAAGTCATCGCTTAAGCCTCTATCCTGAGTAGTTTCAACTATACTTTCCTCTAGCACTATTGAAAATCTGGGTCTTATACTGAAGTCCTTTACTCATCTTCAGGTATAATTTTTGTCCCTTTAAAAGACTGTCGAAGAGGCTATCCCTTAGTTCTTTCCCAGAAACAGACAAAGTGTTTACCAAGACCATCTGTTAAAGTGTAAACATTGTATCCCAACTTCAAAGGTGTTTCTTGTTTGTTTGATGGTGGTGATGGTACTCAACTCTTGGGGATTTAATTCTTCTCTGTGAAAAGAATGAACAAATGAACATAGACAAATTTTGTGTTTGTCATTCAATTCTTGGAGACTGTGCTAAGTCATTTGAAGTCATTGCTTCACTTAATCCTCAAAACAACTCTATGAGATGAATATTTTATTTTATTTTCCCTTTAATGGATGTATTTATTAGGAACTGTTGTGTTTGACTGGAAATATTCTTCTTAGAGTTATGTGTTTAAACACTAGGTCTCTAAGTGTTAGCCCTCTTTTAGGATGTTGTGGGACCTTTAGAAGATAAATTTTCATTGGAAGAACTGGGTTACTGAGGCAGAACTTGAGGATTGATAGCTCACTCTCTGCATCCTGAGTGCAGACACAATGTGACCAGGCAGCACCCGGCTCCTGTCACCTTGCCTTTCATGCCTGCTGCCGTGTCTTCTGTGACGTGTGGTCCCATCTACTTTTCCACGTGTACATCAAAACTAATCCATTCTACCTTTTCCTTGGCAGGACATCTTATGACAGCAATTGGAACAGAAACTAAGACAGGCACTAAGTGTGAATTTCTCCGCACAGCACAGCTAGGAAGTGGCACAGTTATGCTGTCAGCCACAGAAGTATGATTTTCCAGAACTGTGCCATTTCTCCTGGACTAATAATCAGGACCCAGACAGATTGTCCTAGATAATGACTTGTATTAATGGACATTAGGAGTGGTGAAACTCAACCACGAGCCTCTTTTAAGCAGGCATGAGACTAAGCTAGC
Organism: Acomys minous; assembly: GCF_964271855.1. Taxonomy (NCBI): domain Eukaryota; kingdom Metazoa; phylum Chordata; class Mammalia; order Rodentia; family Muridae; genus Acomys; species Acomys minous. The sequence goes on from NC_140483.1 coordinate 93,620,556, forward strand.
TTGTCCATGGAGATTGAATTGTTGGCCTCTGCACTCACATCATTTGTTTACTGGCCTCACTTTGAATTCTCTTAGTTTTCATTCACTCCTGTGTATTTGCATGCTCCTGCATTATATAACCACTGCTAGCTGCCTTGCATCCCTTCTGTAATAAATAAATGCATATAAAATGCATACTAAATCAGTCATCTCAGAAAGAGGGTGGGCAGAGACATAAAAGTGATAAAACTGCAATTACCAAGTAATTACTTCATTACATTTCCATCACTCTTTAATTAAGAATTCATTTTCTATAGTTAGAGATGTCTACAAAATTATCACCAATGTATCATAAGTTAAATTTTTTTAATCCCTGAATTTTGAATAAAGCCTGTATGTCAATATAAATAAATGAATGTATCATTTAGCAGAGCCAATGAGGCAGCCAAAATCAACCCTGGAAAAACAAATGTTCCAGAAAAAAAATATCAGATAATTAAGGGAAATAACTCACCAAGACCATGGCACTACAGCGGCAGCTGAGGGGTTTAGTCCAGAACTGCAGTGGACAGCTAAGGGGTTTAATCCTGTACTGCAGTGGACAGCTGAGGGGTTTAATCCTGTACAGCAGTGGCATGCTCACATTCCCTTTGTGTCTCAATTCCTGTAGCACTTGGATCGCATTATATGTCAAGTAAGATTTTATTGACCTTAGCTTCTTTTATAAAATAATCAAATTTGGGTCTACAATCTGGGTTGAAGATGTGCCTTGTAGGTAATCATGTATAACCCCTGTATTTCATAAAAGCAGCCACTCTTGGGGGGATGTTAAATAGTTGCCAAGATCACGTTACTTATTATGCTTAGCAGCACGTCCCAACTTCACAGAGCTCAGCCTTCATTTTTTTTTTTTTTTGGTATTTCTTGCATGAGCATATTATAATTTTCATAGAAAAAAATGATTCTCTTGTTGTTTTTTGTTTTTTTTTACCGAAAGAAAATTATTTGATGAAATTTAGAATTTTTTAAATGAAATCAACTAACAGCTGCGCATCTTAATAACTACATTATTCTACAAAAAGTTAAACATTTTTTCTAGAAACTTCTTTCTACTTGCCTGCAATTTCATCTTACAGATAAGATAAATGATCAGAGGGGCAGGATTGGCTAGGCATGTATGGCCGTCCTTTTCCTCTGTTGAGGTTCAGAGCTGAGCAATGTTAGCCCATTGACATGAAAAAGGGAGAGAAGTCTTCTCCATAAAGAATTTATATGATTAATTTGGCACAGAAAAGAAACATCAATTTGATTTGCATTCTAAAGTAATAACACTGTCATTGGAAATATTCAGAATACATTTTTGCTGAGAGATATTTTTCCTATGAATGAATAGGACTGGCAAACCAGGATATGAAGCTAATAAACCAGGATAAAGGTCAAACAAGGAAATAAGGCAAATATTTAAATCGGTGGAAGTTTGGGGGTTGTTTATTACTAGGAAACACTCAATTGATGGTAACAACAGAAAGAATATTGACTTAAGCCTCGCAAAAACTATTTATTTGATAACAAGTAACTTTAAAATTTTTATAATTAGATGGATAAAAATCCCAAGCAGCAGAAAGGACATGTTGCCAAATTAACTGACTTTTCTGGAGAGCTTGAGGGAAAAGTGAAGAACATAAATATCTAATACCACATAATATCTTTACTTTTAAGCATATTTCTAGGGATCATAAAAAGGGATTATGCAAGGAATCTGTAATAATGAATTCACTGGTCCGAAAAACACAGTGCGTTTATTAGTCATAGTGCAAAGTCTTTGAGTCTCAGCAAACAGCATACACACAATCAAGACTTAGAAATAGAAACTCAGCCCTCTGTGGACTTAGTGAGAAAAACACACCAAGGGGCTTCCAGTGTTATTTCAGGAAGACTTGCTTGCAACTACAGTGTAAGCACCCTGAAGCCACTGAGTGGGACTAAGTGCATGAAGTATATAAAGTGAACGTGAGAATCAATGTTAGCTATAATTGGTACCTCTCACATCTAAGTATAAGAGACCACCCACTTCTTCAGAAATCTTTGTAGCCAATATGTTACAGTTGAGGGGTCAGTTCCTAATGGAAGTGTTACAGCTCTGCTCCGGCAGGAAATTTCTCCAAAGGAAGTGTTGCAGCTCTAAAAGGAAAGGTATCCTCCCAGTCAGGAGCCAAGGAATACCACAAAATAACACCACACAACAAACCTCACATGAGAGATTTGTTGGGAGGGTGGCTGCCTCTATGAGGGCAAGAAGCAGCAGAGACCTGAGCAGAGGACAGGTTTTATGTAGGGATTCATCGTGAGGAGGAGCTTTCCACGGTAGAGATCGGTGAGTTTTCAAAGTCCCGAGCTTGGGTTATTTTTTTTTAATTTTTATTTTTTTAATTAATTTATTCATATTACATCTCAGTTGTTAGCCCATCCCTTGTATCCTCCCATTCCTCCCTTCCTCCCACTTCCCCCCTACTCCCCTCCCCTATGTCTGTGTCTGAGGGGGACCTCCTCCCCCTGTATATGCTCATAGGGTATCAAGTCTCTCCTTGGTGACCTATTATCCTTCCTCTGAGTGCCACCAGGCATCTCCATCCAAGGGACATGTTCAAATAAGGGGCACCAGAGTTTGTGTGAAAGTCAGATCTCCTTCTCCACTCAACAGTGGAGAATGTCCTGTCCATCAGCTAGTCTGGGTAGGGGTTCGAGGTTTACTGCCTATTTTTTCCTTGGCTGTTGCCATAGTTTGCTGAGGACCCCAGGACCCAGACTCGCCTGTAGTTTTCCAGGACCTGCTGGATCCTTTTATTTCCTCATTTTCACAGGCTTCTCACACCTAAAGTCTCAATAGGATGTCCTCCCCTCTTACCCACTTTCCTGGTAGGTACAGTTTTTCATGGGGACATACAACTTGGACTAGTGTCTCGATATAAGTGAGTATATACCATTTATCTCCTTTTGCTTCTGTGTGAACTCACTCATTATGACAATTTCTAGTTCAATCCATTTGTCCACAAATTTTGGAAATTCCTTGTTTTTAATTGCTGAGTAGTATTCCATAGTGTAGATGTATCACAGTTTCTTTATCCATTCTTCTACTGAGGGACACGTAGGTTGTTTCCAAGTTCTGGCTATTATGAATAAGGCAGCTATGAACATGGTTGAGCATATGTCCCTGTTGTGTGGTAGAGCTTGGGCTTTTCACTCTGTGGAGCAGAGCTTGGCTGGCGGGGTGTGGAGTGATTGGGTCCTGTGGATGTTCTATGGGCAGCACCTTCCAGTTGGAGGCCCTCAAGGGCAGGACCTGCCCACTCATGTGACTTTACGCCCTGTATTACCCTTTCTTCTTGCAAGCATTGTTGAGTGTTTTACATATAAATAATGATCTTTATAAAATATACTAATGTAATTATTAACCGTTTATATTTGTCTCTTACATTCTATGCTGATTCCATTTTAACTCTGTAAACTAAGACACTACAATGTTTACTTCCACTAGGATCACATGCATTAACAGTGACTGGAGTTACTTTCCCATAAGAAAATACTAAATAAAGTGTGTGTTGGGGGCGGGGTGCTACAGTTATTTTTATACAGCTGTGTTTGTTTCTCTTAGTTTCTCTCTTAACTCAGCTATCACACAAATAATTGAGGCTTGCATATTTGTTTAATAATAAGCTTCACAACACGATAACTGACCATTTATTACCCTAATTTTAATCCTCTAAACTAATTTGGCTTCCTCCAAACATACACCTCAGAGATACTTTCACTTCGTAGTTTTCCGGCTCCTTCTCTCTCCCGATCTTCCTTGGACCTCTCCAATGGCTGAATCCCCTACTCCCTTCCTCTAGCTCCTCCTCCCCTGGCTGGCAGGAAGTCCAGCCCTATTCACTCCCCTGCTTAGCGACTGGCTATAAACTACCAGGGGACAATTGGGGACCAGTGTTTACACAATATTGAGACGTGAGATTCTAAGAACAAGAACTGCAACCAGATATAGGGGGTACAGAAATCAGCATTCAATTACACACGAACCTTATGCCTACAGGTGGGTTTCAAACAACTGTTACTGAAATACTAGTCAATCAATTTCAGCAGCACCTACAAAAGGGAACACAAAGCCAAACCTATGACCATCATAGTTTGTGGGCTAGAGAGTTTCTAGACAAAAATGTAGGTGAAAGAACCCCAGAAGAGGCAAACAGTTTCTGTGAATGAAACGGATGGAGTTGACACTTCAAATAAACCAGTGTTTCTAGAATTTACAAATACAGAGAAATGGAAAAGTGAACGCTCCTCAGAGCAAGGTCTCTGAAGATGGAAAGATACATAACAACATAGTTATAAGTTGTATTCAGTCAGCTTTTTGCTCTTGTAACAAAGTGCCCAAGATAGTCCACTGAAAATGAAGAAATGTGTATTTTGTCTCCCAGCTTTGGAGATAGCTCCTTATTCTAGGTCAGTTGCTTTTCACTGGGAGGCAGTGCATTATGGCAGAGAGCGTGACTCAATCTTGTGGCACCCAGGAAGGAAAATAGAAAGAAATAGGAATGGTGTCCAAACGTCTCCTTCAGGGCACGCACCCAGTAATGTAACTTATTACCACTAAGCCCAAAAGGTGAAAAGTCCCATCAGTTCCAGGAATGTCATAGTTTGGCACCAAGTCTTTGATATGTGGGCCTTGAACAGAAATTTAAGATTTGAGCTATATTGTATGCTTATCAGCATGTATGTATCACGTAAGTGCCTAACAATTTCAATAAGTCATACTCCAAGATTAGAAGAAATTACGTCTGGAGCTCACACTGGCGTACTTATTGTTTGCTATGTTGTGGATGTGTAATGGATACATCCCTCTAAGAATGATAAGCAGGAAGCTTGGTCCCCACTGCAGACATATGGAGGGGTGGTAGAGTGTTCAAATGATGTGGCCAAATGAGAGGTAATTAAAACAACAAGGTATCACTGCTGTTAAGATGATGTTGATATCACAAGGTGAGTTTTTGCAAGAATGCACTGAACCCACCCCATTCTTTACCTCTTTCTCTTGTTATAATTTTCATTCCTCATGTGCCATGCTATAGCCCAGCTTGGCAGTGGGGGCGGGGTGTGTCTTTTCTTCAGCAGAAACTGAAGACTTGGGCCACTTGACATTAGACTTCCAGTTCTTTAAAACTGTGAACTAAATCATTCTCTCTCTCTCTCTCTCTCTCTCTCTCTCTCTCTCTCTCTCTCTCTCTCTCCATATATATATATATACATATATATATATATATATATATACATATGCACATAGACACATTGAACAAAAAGGCACCACTTGAAATGTTTGTATTTCAACAAACATTAATAGGTATTCAAACAGGAAAGTTCTCTCAAGTAGAAATGGATGATTCAGTTAGAGTTTTGTCATTATGGCAAATACCTGAGAAACAGCTTCATTTTGATTTATTTATGTCTTTAGCAGTTACCATGGATGTCTGAGTTGTTCACTGTTTGTTTATGACTTCCGACCTCCTGGAAACACCTCTCATTTCTGTTACTTCAGATTTCAAAGGAAATACTGCTCTGCACGTCCAATTCTGTGACACGTTTGATTGATTAATGCCTTGCTCCTGATGGACATATTGAATCAAACAATCACTTCTTGTCATTTTCAAGAATAGTTTCCACCACGGTCTAGGAATAAGTCAAGAACCACAAGGAAAATGGAGAAGCACTGCCGAAAACTAAACCAAGTCCTTATAGAAAAACCCAAAAGGCTTGGGGCCTGCCTTTCCAACTCAACAACTCGGTAAAGAACATTCATCTGTGTCCGATATAGCCCAGTAACACTGGGTCGCCTCTTGCAACTAACTGACCCTATTAGCAGACTATTCATTAAGCGTTGCACATGATTGACTAAAGTTACCCAAAGTTTATGGCACCCCCAAAGTCCAAAGTTTACCAAGAGTTCTTCCTCTCTTTGTTTTATGTTTGCAGGATAGAAAATCTTATTCCCCACTTCAATCCAGACAGTGTGATAGACCACTAAAGCCTATACAACTCAGACACTAATCTCATGTATGCTTATCTCCCTTCCTCTGTCAAGAACATTTCTTAATAGGAAATCTTGGGTGTTTGCTTCTCCAGGCCACTTAATAGACTGTCTCTAACACAACAGATGATCTAGATGTCCCATGGGATGTTTAGTTGATTAAAAATCCCTTTAATGTGTCTCAGCTGAAAGCAGAAAAGGTGACCTATACCCAAAGCAAGATAGTAAAAGCATGTCTTCATTCCTGGAGAATGTTCCTGTAATATTAGGGTTGAATGACAAGGGCGAAATTATCCTAATAGAAAATGTCAGCTTCAATGAAGCTATCAGATTTGTAATTAACAGGTTACAACTACAAAAATGGAATTATTCATAACTCATACGCTTTTTGTACTGGTCACAGGGCTGACTCAGATGGGAATGTGGTAGTACCTGCCACCCTCAACTGGTTTCTGTAGTTTCTCCAGGGATGCATTACAAGTTCATGATCTTGATAAATGTTCTAGATACATACAGGAGTAGAGATTCCCTTTTGGACCTTTCTAACCTCTCTTTCACCTTATTTGTTAAGGATCATTAAACAGAAAGCTGCTTGTTTCCGCCACTGATATCATACGACTGAAGTATCAGCTTAAAGATGTGTTGATCATCACTCCAACAATTCCCCTATTGGCAACATGTGCGTGGTTATAAGGTTCAGGACCACTTCACAACTTATCACTGCACCAATGTGTAATGGCTCTTCAGATGATCTAGATCTATGACCAAACCTAAGTATGAGACTTTAGCAATTAAGTTTGTGTTCTTTCAGTCTGGAGCACCCCTCCTCTTATAGTCTAAGCAACTCAGGATGCATTGCCCATGAGTAGACACTTCTAATAAACCTAAACCCCGTGCTCTTACATGTGTTGAACATGGCTTTGCACATTTGATGCTTTCACTAGCCTCTGTCACTCTGGCATTACTTCATTGTCTTTTTTTTTCTACTTCACCAAATAAACAACAGTTTTGGCAATCTTGGGGGTAAGGACTGTTCGGTTGCTTTTCCTCAGCACTTGCCATATTTTATATGCTAGTTATTTTATTTTATTCATTAAATGTTTTTTATTTTTACATAAACATTTATATTACTACATGTATATATAATAAACTACTTACAGCAAGAAGAACCATGAAGCAATCAGAATTTATATAGACGTTACGTTCTTAGTGTTTTGGCTATTTGTATTTGGCAACCTTGAAGAAAACATCTTTCCTATCTTGGTGTGATAGAGATTGATATATATTCAGAATTTTAGACTTCATTGTCCTTACACAATCAAACAACCCACTTTTTCTGTAGTCCCCAGAGCTGGGATCATTGTGTAGGGTTTCTGTCTGCTCAATTGGTGTTTAGGCTTGTGTAAAGGAAGTTACCTCTGAGCCTTTTTAGGGTAACAAACAAGTAGAATTCCCACTTGGCTGATAATGTAGGCAGTCAACTCAGTATTTCAGTGGCTAGACTCCTAGATTTCTTTCTCCGTAGTCTAGTAGGGAGTTTTCAGCCTTTCAGCTACACTGACTGTAAAACAGATATAAGCCTAGGTTGTAGAATTACTGAAGCCATTATAGGCAACCACCATTGCTAAACACTCTAGCCATCATCAGCAAGTACAGATGGGGGTGTGTGTGAGAGAACCTTGGGTCGTACACGTTGTCTCTGAATTAGAGATCCCAAGGGTATAAGGTAAGAGTTTGAATGATAGTTGTGAATACTGCCTTATGCTTCTCTCAGCACCCTTACATTCCTCAGCAACTATTTTACCTCTATGAGATAAAAATGTCTTTGAAATACTCTCCAACACATATTTATGAATTCTCATTGTGAAAATTCCAATTCTTTTGTAATAACTTGCTGTGTGAAGGTTTTAGTTATTCAATATTTTGCAGTTTTGTATTCTAAATCCAGACTCCTAGTAAGTTCTTCTTCTTCTTCTTCTTCTTCTTCTTCTTCTTCTTCTTCTTCTTCTTCTTCTTCTTCTTCTTCTCCTTATATATTTTATGTGATTATCACGTGAAGGTTATCTACACATGAAGGTTAAAGAACAATTTCCACTTCTCTTTCATAGGTACTTTCTATTTTGCAGTTGGTTTTGAAAAAAGGACTCTCATTGGCCTGGATGCATCCAGGATCCACCTGTACCTGCAACCTGCCTCACCATCATGGGTGTGAGTTGATGAATCTGTCTTCTTACATGAGTTTTGGGGGTGGGAACTCGAATCGTCATGTTCCAGAGACAACTGCTTTGTCAGATAAGGCATTTCCTCCATCCTAAATGAAGTTGTTTTTCTACTATTTAAACTCAGTAATTGTGGCAAATAATCTTTCTATATACATGATTTAACTAATACAAAGACCTGGCTCTGAGTATCATAAATGAATGTTTTCATTTCAGGTTCTTAAAACTAAACCAGTATCTTGTTTTTGTGAGGTCTCTGGTGGAGAGGACAGTGAGGTGGTCTATCTATATTATAACTAACATTCAGCATTTGCATCTTTGTGGCTTTCAAGGTGTATCTCACTTCTATTTTCAATCCTTTCCTCCTCAGCACAAGTGTATTCCAAAAGTATAATAGTGGTTAGAAATTCAGATCAAATGATAATTTTTGCCACCGTTTTTACTTCTTCCCATTCAGTGGACAGTGAAACAGTACTGTAGTTTTCATGTGCATCTCCTTAATGCTTCTGTTTTAACTGATTGTGTCTTTTTAGTTATCCAAATAATATATTCCTCATACAGGCCAAAAACTAGTGCTACAAATCAAATCAAAGTGCCCACTGGTGCTTTGACCAAAGATGACCTGTGCTGTAACTTTAATTCTTCAAGATAATTCCCAAAGTTTTTCTTTAAAATAGCTTTATATATAGAAGCATAGGTGTATATTTTATTTATGTCTATGCATGTTTCTATACATATATATGTATGTATTGAATTTTTAATGTTACATAAAAGAGTTACATGAATCATTCTTCATTCTAGTCACTATGTCTTCTTAAACTATGAGAACAATTGTTTTATAAATTTTATTCTTAAAAAAGCTTGCAAATGAAAGTCATCACACATGGAAATTAAACAGCCTTAAAGCCTATGCATCTCAGTCAACTTCTAAAGAGTTAGAATAGACATTTAGAATGAAAGCTGTAGGGCTTCACTTTGAGTTTTAGACTTCCACTATTAAGTATATTTTTATGCATTTATTCACTACTCAAACTGAAAGTGTTCAATAACTCCAGCCATCATGGGGTCCAAATAAAACTAATTTAAGATACCCCCTTATCCAAGTATGAATAGTTATCATTGACAAATATGACAACAAATATTGGACGGGATGTTCAGGGAAAGGAACCATTACTCACGGTTGGAGATGGTGCAATTTAATACAGCCATTGTGGAAGTCAGTTTGCCTGTTTCTCCAAAACACAAACATAGAACCATGATATGGTCCAGCTTGTACAGTCCTGTGCAATGACCCAGAGAATTCCATACCCACCATACATGCACCCTTATGTCTAACCACTGCCTTATGCCACTGAACTTCATAGGACGGGTTACCTCGTTGATTGTAACACTATTGCTGAGTGCGTCGGAGTTTCAACTGTTCTGCTTTATAAGCAATCTCATAATAAGAGCCCTAGTTTATGTATCAATTGTAGGATAAGAATGAGAGTGGGTTGGTTGAGTTTATAATTAACAGGAATTCCTTCTGAAAGAGTTAAATCATATTACCACAAGGAAAGTTTATGAGAATATGCACTGCTGAGTCATCTGAGATTATCATATCTTTGTATTTCTAATACTCTCATATAGAAAAAGTAGCATCTCAGCATTGTTTTAATTCAGCTGTCACAATGAATGTGGGTTTCCTCCTGAGACTGTAGCAGGTTACATGTCTGTGTCTGTATTGAGTTTTTTTTCTAATTATGTTAGAGCTTTGTATAAGCCCTGAATATTAACCACTAGCCTTTAACATATAACTGTTTTATAAAAATGATATATTCAATTTATCTCTTAAACTGTATTTATTGTTGTGTATATATGTAAGTGCCTCAAAATTCCACACGCATTTTTTATTAATATATATACAAAGGCATTTCAGAAAGCATTGCTGCACAACTGGAGAATAAATTTTCCAGTTTCATAGCTGGCACCACATTTGGAAAGCATTTCAACAAGCTTTCAGACTTGACAGTGATATCCAGAGTGCCAGTATGAGACTGCAGCTGTATACGTTTTGATCACTAAAACAGTACAGAGGCTCCTTGGCCGATGTTTAGATTTGCATCTCACTTAGAATCCTACAGCATCCCCCTGGCCTTCCTAACACAATTACAGGAGAACTTATTTTCTTGCAAATCTAATAAGGGCGTTATGTGGGTTCTTCGAGCCTAATGCATTTTGCCCTTCCCGCGGAGCCACACGATGACTAGCACAGCTCTCTGTGCTCCTGTTTCTGTAAAATGAGATAGCTTTCACAGAGGTCACATATCCCACACAGGACATTGAATGTTTCAGTAGAAGCATGCCACTAGAGGTATTTCCAGAGTCAAAGAAATGGAACATTGAGAGACCTTCTAAGTCTGGGGAAAAAGTCTCCATGTCATGCTAAGTAACCGAATGTCTAACAATGCTCACAGTGTGAGCATCGGAAAGGGACTCTGTAGGTGTAGCTCAGGAACCAGGACAGGTTAAAAACTGTGACAATTTCTTTTTTTGTAATTACTCCATACCCTGCAAAAGGCATTAGTTTTCAAAAGAGTGGTTATGATTTGCCTTTTATGTACCATTATGTCTAATTTATTTTATACTCAAACAGTGAAAATTATTTTCTCCTCCAATTTATATGACAAACATAAATGAATACTCAAATTTAAAGGCCCCGTTGGTTTAATTTGACCATCCTCTGCATCACCATAAAAGTACCTACTTCCTCCTAAACCAAGCAAGTAGAAATAATAGCTGTTGGATTCATTCATCTCAAAAAATAAATTAAAATGTTCTTGGGATGGAGCACTGCTCTCATTCAGGAAGGTAGGGAGGTGTTCCTGGGAAAGACAAAGCGCAGTTATGCTTACAAGCAAGGGCTCAAGCCACCATGGATCTAGTTAGCAATTTACCCTCAGAAAAGTACAGATAACAGAAATTGGTGAGGCAATTTAAGCAACTGTATCTAATAAAATAAGATATGGAAAATTCTTACATATATGTTAAAAATCACACTTATGAACTCATTCATTTTTCTAAATAAGAGTGAGGCTAATTTTGTGCAAGAACTAAAGGATGGGAGACAATCCAGTATTGTGTCATCCATTTCTTCTCACGGGCTCAATAATAAGTATATAGAAAATTGGTTAAACAGAAATCCATCAGTTAGAGCAATTACAAATTCTTAGGGATGCATTTCATAAGCTAATGAAACAGAAGCACCTCGAAAACCAAGGGCACTGCAAGGGTCGTGCTGGGAGATGGGGTAGTCAATACAGCTCAGAAATTCTAGCAGAGTGCTAAACCCTGAACTTGCGCTCTACTAGTGAGTGCAGGAATCAACGTGGGCCTGGACTGAGAGCGCCAGTTCTTCCTACGTTCTCTCCCCCCACCTCTCCCTAACTCTCAGTCTCCGTATCTCTGTGTCTGTCTCTGTATCTCTGTCTCTTCGTCTGTCTGTCTGTCTGTCTGTCTGTCTGTCTGTCTGTCTGTCTCTCTCTCTCTCTTTCTCTCTCTGTGTGTGTGTGTGTGTGTGTGCGCGCGAGCACACATGTGCACGCTCATGTATGTAGGTGTAGGTGTGGGTGCACACCACGGGACACGCCTGGAGGTAGTATCACTGCTTTTCATCTGGCTTCATTCAGGTTCTCTTCTTTGCATTATCTACAGCAATGTAGCTGCCCCTTGAGCTCCCAAACTTCTCATGCTTCCTCTTCCCACCTCAACACATGAGTACTGGAACCACAGAGGGCACTGTGCCTGCTTTAATGTGGGCTGTGGGCATTCGGATCCACGTCTTCATGACTGAGTGGCAAGTAGTTCCCAAGCTTTTCCTCCCAGCCCTCTCCCCACTAGCTGCACATACCACCATCTCCACCACCTCCTCCCCCCCTCCTCTTTCTACTCCCTTCTTATCCTCCTTCCTCCTCCTTCACTTTCCTTCCTCCTCCTCTTTCTCCTCCTCTTCCTTCCTCCTCCTCTTTCTCCTTCTCCTGCTCCTCCTCCTTTCCTCCCTGCAAGCTGTTTCTGCAAAACAAACACTTCAAACAACAGAGTGAAATGGTGAGGGGTTATCTTTAAACACATAAGATACTGCTGAGCCTGTATCATTTTGTTTCATATCATTTTGTTTTGTTTTACAACTCTGCCTTTGTGGATAACTGGCTAAAAAGTAGAATTGTCTAGTGTGACTCCAGGTGGCAGGACCAACCAACCTCTACCACCTTACACCATCTTACAACTATTCACTGTGGAGTCTTTTCTAATTACGAAGACATTTAAGCCCCAACGTTTGAAATGGGGAAATATGTATAAAGCATAAATGATTTTAATTTTATTAGAGTTCATAACTAGATGTCTCACATTAAGTGTTGACCTCCTTAAAATAAAGTAATAATTACAGTGAATGGCTTGCCACATTGTATTAGTTACTTTAGCAACACTTTAATCAAAATACTTGGCAGAAATAAATCAAGAAGGAAAGGTGTATCTTGACTCATCAGTTCAGGGCTGACTCCACAACGGTGGGAAGGCATGGCCACGGATATGTTTCCATTGATGGTTGTGGAGTGGGAAGTGCAGATTCATTCCTTGATGACATAATATCAGAAGCAGAGTGTGGCCGAAAACAGCCACGGTTATGGCCTTCGAGGTCCTACCACTCATCACCTGCTTCCAGCAGCCAAGATCCACCTTCTAAAGGCCTCATAGCTTTCAAAATAGTATCGCAGAGTGGTAACCAGGAGGCCAGAACATGAGCCTGTGAGAAACACTTCAGTTTCACACTATGAAGCTGTTATAAGGAAAACTAGTATGACATAAAGAAACATAAATTCATAGTAAGCACCTACAATAACTTAGCAATTGTTGTGAATAAATCATGTTGACATATGGGTTTAAACCAATCAAATAATCAAAATGGCATGAGTTTTAAATTTTTCTAAGGAGCATCATCTTCAGCCTTCTGGCCCAATATAACTGATATTACAGGAACATTCTCCAGGAATATATTTGTGAGGCAGGAACTATTAGGACTTGTTTACCCTATCTTGGCAGAGTTTGGCTGTTGACTCTGCCTATATCCAAGCTTGCCCCTTTTTCAGGCAGAATTCTGTCTGTAGTAGAAATGAGGACATTTTTCTCAGTGACTTGTTTGCCACATTTGAAGCCATCTCCATTGGGTGACTATTCAGGTAGCAAACTGTCTCTGTCATCTTCTCATGTGGAAAGCTAATAACCTGCCTCCAGGTATACTCAGGTAATCAAGTTTATCTCTTCTCAAGTCTCTGATGGGGTTGAAGACCAGATAGTTTAGTTTTACATTTATGCTTAGTTGTTTCGGGGGTTAAGATTTTTTTGGTCTAGATAGATGTTTTAAGTTGATAATAACGAGATATGGTAGATAATGATTTACATTCAGAATTTTAGACACACCAAGATAGGAAAGATGTTTTCTTTAAGGCTGCCAAATACAAATAGCCAAAACACTAAGAATTTAACATTTGTATAATTCCTGATTGTTTCATGGTTCTTCTTGCTGTAGGTAGTTTATTGTATATATGTTTAATAGTATAAATGTATATGTGAAAATTTTTTAAAAAATCTAACGGCAAGATAAACTTTGAATATCCTGAATTTGTATATGAAATGAGATTTTACAAATGAAGAGACACAGTCTTTTTCATTTGTTTTTCTATGTGAGGTGCCATAGCAGAAGGGTTTTTCTAGACTTAAATTGCTGAGTAAATTGTTTCTGCCAACGTACTATGGTTACAACAAATTGGAAAAAGAGGAGAATTCTATGTGAAATTTGATCATATTAAAAAACAATATGAAGGACCAGATTCATAACTTATACATTCTTATTTATCTTCAACTTATAGAACAGAAGAAAAAGAAATGAGAGCGAAAGAGGATCCAGCTTGTTTGTCTGACAAGCTGACAGTGGCATGATGGACCCTGAGATAAAATTGACCCTGTTGCTACAATGAAATACCTGGCAGAAACAAATTAACGAAGGTTTCTTTTAATTACTTTTAAATTTTAGTCTATCTAATGGAGAAGTATGGCAACAAGAACTTGAGGCAGCCAGCTACAGTGTACCCAGACTCAAGAAGCAAAGATGGGTGTTGATGTCCCCTTCCCTGCATCCTTCTTTTGTTCATGCGGCCAAAGACCCCAGCCGTGGAATGGTGCGACCTACACTTAGTGTGGGCTGCCCTACCTCATATAACCTAATCTAGACAGGCACGCCTGGAGACTGGATTCCTCTGTGCTCCTAGATGCTGCAGAGTTGACCGTCATATATTAACCGTCATAGCAGGCAAGAGCAAAGTTTGACTTATATTGAGTGTGGTGCCTACAGAGTGATACGAAGGTCAAGGTGAAGCTGAAACTATTGATTTCAATCTCTATAAAGTGGAAGAAGAAGTTAAGAATATATGGAACCATTGGAGTATATGAAAATTTATATGAAAATATACATATACATTTACACATATATATACATATATATACATATATATATGTGTCTGTATACACACACACACACACACACACACACACACACACACACACACCAATATCAAAATGAAATTAAAACAAAAACAAAAGTCATAAAATGAATTTCCAATAATAGATATGGATTGTGATTTTTTGGAAGCACATTACATTGTTTTTAAAAGTGCAAGGGATCAGTTATCAGAGCGACTTCCTCCAGCAGCAGATAGGTACAGGAAGCAGAGACCCACAGCCAGACATTGTGCACAAGAGGGAGAGGGAAGATCGTAGGTGTCGGGGAGAATGGAGGACACCAAGAGAGCTCGGCCCACTGAGTCAACTGAGCAACGCTCTCGTGGGATAACAGAGACTGGAAGCGGCAAGCGAGGGACTGGTGTGGCTCCCATGTGTATGCTATGGCTGTTAACTCGGTGTTTTTGTGGAACCCCTAACAGGGGGAGCAGGTTTGTCTCTGACTATTTTGACTGCTCTCGGGACTCTTTTCCTCTTATTGTGTTGCCTTGTCCAGTTGCCATTTTTATCCAAGGCTTTTGCCTTGTTTTATCGTGTCTTGATCGTGCCTTGTTTTGTAGTGTTTGGCTGCTGTCTCTGAGAGGCGTGTTCTTTTCTGAAGGAAAAGGGAGCGAGTGAGTGAGTCTGGGATCCAGGGGAGGTGGAGGAGGAGCTGGGAAAACTTGAGGGAGGGAAAACTGATCAGGACGTACTGTATGAGAGAATATTTTCAATTAAAAAAAAGAGAGAGAGAGAGAAAAGAAATGCAAGGGGTTAAATACCACTTGATATATATTATTTTAAAATAATCCTCCAAACTCGGACATCAGGAGCTAGAGTACTGATCCAAAATCTGGTGTCTGTGTAGACTAAAGCAGTGAAGTTTTGTCACTGTCGAATTATTCATCAGAGAAAGAACAAATGAAAACATGTGTGCCCTTGTGGGCATCACTGAGATCATGCAAGAAAAGCTCAAAAGTGCCATAGTTTCCTGAAGGGAGCTGGCTTCTCCTTCAGGTAGGAACCCTGAAGACATTATGAGAGCTGATACTTACCATGCCCGAGTTATTTGCCTCCCGAGTTCTGCACTGTAAGCATCAGATGTCATGTTCGCACAGTTTTAGTTCAAGCATCACCTAACTGTAAGGTTGGAGTGAACATCCTGTTTATCTTCTGTCTCTTGACAAGGGAAGCATCAGGCATTTCCCACATGATTGAACCACCTGAAGGGGTTGTCGCACAAAGCAACTTCGGGGAGCAGTTAGAGTTCCTTGTCTATTCATTCCTCACTGGAGGAAGAACAGGAAGCAGCTGCCCTCACTTGCCTGGTTCTAGGACTTGAGAAAGATTTAGCTAATTGGATATTGCTATAAAAAGTAAAAGAATTCCTCTCCAAATTAACCTTGGCACAAAGATGCCCTTTCACATTTAGGTTACAGATACTCCAGAGAAAATCATGCAATGCACCAGCACTTGACTGCCCAGCCTAATAACTTCTACAGGAAGAAACGAGGAGATCATTTTCCTGTTCCTCCTGTCATCAGAGCGACAGGGCTGAAAACTCTCCATGAAGAGAATTTTTTTGAAGTTTATGTGGAACAGTTGGCAATACATGTTCTTAGGTCACCCAGGATAGCCTCACAATACAGAAAGGATGACTGGGTTTATACATTTAGGGTACAGTACTTTCAACCAAGTGGCAGAGACTTAATCTACCACCCTTATATTGCAAATCTCAAAGCCACAGTATTTTTCACTATTCTGCTACATTATCCCTGTGGAGGTCTTACAAAGTTCAGCCTCCATGGCACTGAACCCCTTTTGACTCAGCTTCTGTAAGCCCCAGAAAATTGCACTGCAACCCATTTTAGTGTTCAAACTGACAGTAAATTCAAATTATTCATGTGTGTAACTTTAGTCTGTCAAAAATCCACCAAGCGACAGTGTTAATGGGTCCTCTTTGAGGAGTCATTGCACAGATAATGCAAATTGCTTTCTGAATTTTCTCTACAAGGTTCCCTAAACCACCTTTCAATGATTGTTGAATTGCTTGTGTGTTCATCCACTGTTCCTTTCAGAGAATGTGGTGACCATTCTTTTCCTACTCAAGAGAACAAAACTCTACTATTTCAATTGGCACAGTTTCCTAGAAAATGCTGTTGTACATTAGCCAGGATGATGAACTTTGAATTTTCAATATTTATCATGCTTTTACTCACTGAGGAATCTTGATCTTTATCCTGGTTCATCTTCATTGTCTCTTGTTCCCCTGTGCTGTTCTGAAATTCAGCAGTTTCCCTCTGTGTCAGTTGTTGTAAGGGAGGGTAAGAAAGATAGAAGCAAAAAGATATGCCTTGGCCTTGAGAAGTTCAAAGTATTTTTAAAAATTTCTGTCCTTAGCTGCGTGCCTGAAGTTTATTAATCTATTACCTGGCCCCGAGGCTACTTCTTGCTCCAAAAAACAAAACAGGACAAGATGTTTCTTTCTCAAGACATGGGCATTCAAAAACTTTGATCAAACAACTGATCAATTTTTCTGGATAGATGCTTTCTAACCACAGCTACTAGATAGTTGAAATATGTGAAATGCTTTTCATGCTAATTATATGTAAAATAAGTTCTGTTATTCATAAAATGAGTGAAGTTTTGATAACTCACTAGAAACCTTCTCATCTTACCCCATGAGAGGAAAAACTGCAATGCTTTAGCTTTTATTCCCATGCAGTTTCTGTCACAGCTCATAAAGTTTGGTATACTCATGGGAGAGAATTCAGTGTGAATATTGTATGCTATTCCTCATAGACAATTCAAAACAAATGTTATCAACTCTTGTAACAAACATCATGGCATATAAACATTCTTCTTCCAAAGTTACATTTAATCTATAAGAAGAACAAATCATAGTATATCGTACTAAGTAGCCCGGCTGTGTAGTAACAGCACAATGTAAGAAATTTAGTGGAAAATCATATAATATTTGATTTGGCAGCCCAACTTATATAAAGAAGAGCAGGACAGTGTTTAGAAGACACACACTTTTATAAGTAAGATCTAAGGGTATTTGCTTTAAAATGCTTTCCTTAAGTGAATTAGGATTTTTGTAAAAATGCAGTTAAAACTATTTTTAAGCACTGTAAGTATAGTGATATGTTCGACTTACAATTTTACACAGAAAGCCTAAGAGCAAATAATGTTTGTTCATCAGTGATGATAGAAGTTGTTAGACTAATGAGACTTGCCTTCTTAAATTTCTAGCAGTTCTAAAAATAAAAACAAATAAATGTCTTTATTAACTGAAACTGAACACATATTTTTGTTCATAAATATTAAGTCTGATTTTCCATATCACTGCCATAGGTACGCATCTTTTACTATAAAAGCCAACAATTCACATAGTGTAGGGCAAGCTAAATTCCATCCATTTCTCACCAAAGTTTAATGTTAACCCTACTGAATGAAAGTAAGGCTATTAACCCAAGACTTTTACTTGAATTAAGGAAGATTTATTTTCTGCCAGGCAGGGCTATTGCCCTAAAGCAAGACAGAAGAGTCATCCCTGAACATAAGAGATGTGGTGTCTTTCTACCCCTCAAACTGCAAGGCTAGAAGGTTTCCTAAGGGTTGGAGAATTTCCAGAAGAAATTTGGTCACATAGGAACTTGGCAAAACATCAAAATGATTTGGCCAAACATTTCATCTTATGAGGGTGGATATAAAGTCAAATGCACACTAGGTGCAGACTGAGGTGACTAAAAAGATGCAAGCTACAATCCAATCAAATTCTAAGACATGGAAACTTAAGTTTTACAGAAAATGGAAACAAACTTAATTTGACTTTGAAGAAAGATGGCTTCTGATCCTAAGATAGAGCCAGGCTGGCCCATCAGTTAGATTTTCAATATGTTGACAAAATACCAGAGTAGAGTGATCTAAGAGAAGGAGACTTATTGTGGCACATGGTTTTAGAGGATTCCTCCCATTGCTTTTAACTTGAAGTGATGCATAATATTACATCAACAGGAAGCTGAGGTGGAGGGACTGGTAGCTGGGAAGGAGATAGGCACTTCAAAGACAGTCCCCTCAACTACCTACATCTTCCAGCCAGGCTGTACCTCCTATTTCCTGTCACCTCCAAGCAATAGCTTCAACCCATTGATGAAATAAAACCCCTCCCAATGGAATCAACCCTCCCTAAGTGCAGTTATCTGCCAATTTGCATTTTGACATGTGAGTTTCCAGACAATGTTTGAGATCAAAAGATGCTATTC
This sequence comes from Acomys minous, assembly GCF_964271855.1. Taxonomy (NCBI): domain Eukaryota; kingdom Metazoa; phylum Chordata; class Mammalia; order Rodentia; family Muridae; genus Acomys; species Acomys minous. Next base: position 93,639,632 of record NC_140483.1, read on the forward strand.
TACCGCCAGCTCCTGCAGGCCCGTGTCCATCTTACAATGCAAAATTTATTTAGTGTAGAGAGGAATTTTAATCCAGCAACAGAGCTGCTCTGAAAATATCCAAACATCTTCTCAGTCTGGGTGTTCCACCCGGAATTCAGACACTGCACACACATTTAATCCCTGTGGCTGAAATAAAGACACGCCCTCAGTGCACACCTTTACACCCAAACAATGAAAATAAGGGTAGGTGGGGTGTGGTGGCACATGCTTTTAGTTCCAGCACTCAGGAGCAGAGGCAGACAGATCGCTTTGAGTTTGAGGCCAGCCTGGTCTACAAAGCGAGTCCAGGACAGCCAAGGCTACACAGAGAGACCCTGTCTCCAAAAATTAAAAAAAGAAAAGAAGATTAGTTTATAAAAGGAAGCAGGTATGTTTAAAGTGATATCTAATTGAGAGGCAGACAAAGGGACAAATTAGAGAAAGAGTTGACAGACTAGAACAGGACCCAACTCTCTGGAGAACAGCACAGGAGAGAGAGGTGACATAAGAGGGAGCAGCACAGGGAGAGAGAATGTAGTGTGAGTGGTGTAAATGGCAGTTTTACCAGGATAGTTTTGTAGAGACAGGTTGTAGAGAGAACAAATTAGACACATGAAGGAGAGATAAACATGTTTTTATTGTTTAGATCCCAAATGTGGGAAGAGAAACAGACTTGTGAGAGAGCAGGTGATGTTTATAGCCTTAGAAGTTGAACCACTTTGTGGGGGAGCTTGGCTGTTACCAGCTGAAAAACATCCTTGAACAAGTTCTGAAAGAAGATATAAAAACAAGCCAAAAACAAGAGGCAGTGTCTTTGGAGACTTGGGATTGAGTGGCTGTTCATCGCTGGCTTTCAAGACGCTCCTCAGGAGAACCACTTCACTGAAGGCTTTGGGCTCCAGGCTTCAGCTGCTGCTCCAGGCTCTGGCTGATGTTCCAGGTTCCAGTTGCTCCAGGTTCCAGCAGAAGAAATCCTGCAGATGGTGTCAGGAGAGTCGTTCCCGGGAACTGATACCCAGAGGGTCTCATTTTTGTGTTCTTTAATCTTCTTCTCCTTAGGTTTATGCTAGTCAGGTTATAAGGGAGGTACGTTCATTTGATAAGTTCATAATAAAATATAATTATTAAGAAAATTGAGCCTACAGACACAGGTGAGAACAGGCAAGCCAGAGAATGAGAAGGAGCCAGAAGATTATGATAGATTGCTAGAGTTAGTTTGAGGCCTACAAGAGTAATTCAGTCTGAAGTTGAGAGATGCCAGATTGAATCAGTCAGCTTGGCGAGGAGTTTGAGCCAGAACAGCTGAGTTGAACCAGCCAGCCAGAGTTCAGAAAGAACTAGAAAGGGTGAACTGATTCACCAGTAAGTCTCGGAGATGACAATTACTTTAGGGGAATGAAAGCTACTTTTACATTAGTGAATTTCCATGAGTCTCTAAACTCTCAAATGTCCCAGCACTGCTCAGAAATCCAGGTGGGAAATCACTTCTGAGACTCAAGGCAACTCTTGGCTAGAAATCACACCAAAAAAAAAAAAGTTTTAGGAGATGCCATCAGTCACAGAAAAGAAGGTACGGCAGCAGAAACATGAGGCAGCTGGTCACACAGAAGGCAAGAAACAATGAATGAACAGAAAGTTGGGCTGGGTTATACTGCCCACGTGACATTAGGTCGGCCCTTTGGACCACAGCTACAGCTATCTCTCAGAACCTGAGTGGCCAGGCATGGCGAAATGAATCTTGGGAGAACAACTTCTGCAACAAGGTTCCTAAAGAAGCATACTTTTCAGGTGAGTATTTCTCAAGTGTGTTTCACCCTTTAACATTCTTGAGTTTGTAGTAAGTGGGATCTAGACAAATCACAAAATACCCTCAGGGCATGTTTTATTTTGTGCCAAAGCAAAATACTTGACCACTCTTTAGTGATTTTCCCTACACTGGCCCTGATTTTATACATATTTGGAGGTGAAAATTGGAAGTTCAATTTTCCTATTCTATTTTCCAATGATGATTCACACTATAAAACTGTATATAAATGAGAGCAATGCCCTTGGTGTACATACTCTTAATGTGGTGATGGCTTTAAACTTAAACACAGAACACACAAAATAACTGAACGAAGGCAAGATTGAGCAAATGACTTGCCACAACAGAACATGGAGAGCCTGTAGTCCCATTCCCAGTAAAAGCCCAGTTTCCCTCCCAACCTCTGTGATCTTTCACTGTGCGCATTTCTGTCTACACTGTGGTCTTCTTAGACCACAGCAGAATCATCCACAAAGCTCTGATGAAAACATTCTAACCAAACTTTTTCTTCTTAACACTTTAAAACTCCTCCCACAAAGCAGTTACCAAGGTTAATGAATTACATAGCAACATAAATCACCACATTGTTCCTACTCTTGGCTCCAATGTCTCTATTGGTCAGAGTCCTCTAGGGCAGTGGTTCTCCAACTGTGGGTCATGACCCTTTCACAGGGGCCACCTAAGACCATTGGAAAACATAAGTATTCACATTGTGATTCATAACAGTAGCAAAACTGCAGTTATGATGTAGCTGCAAAATTTATTCTGTGGTGGGGGAAGGTCACCACAACATGAAGAGCTGCATTAAGGGCAACATTAGCAAGGGTGAGATCCACTGATCTAGAGGAACAGAACTGATAAATGTGTGTGAGTGAGTGTGTGTGTGTGTGTGTGTGTGTGTGTGTGTGTGCGCGCGCGCGTGCGTGCGTGCATGTGCTGGGATAGTGTAATCTCCATTACTCTATTTAAACTTCTTTTGCGTTTGCAATCGGAGAGCCTCAGCCAGCTCACCTTCTTTACCTTTGAGGGATATTTCATTCAGATCACATCTTCTGTTTTGGAAGCTTTTCTTATCCTAGGCCGCCCATGCCTCGGTTGCTTCCCGTTGCTGCTCATCCTCCTCCTCTTCTAAGTATGGCAAAAATGCCAGTCTCTGGGATTCTTATCATCAACATTCACGCCTTGGGTACTTTCGTCTAATTCCCTTGCTTTAAGTGACATCTATTACATTCATCGCTGAAATTCTAAATCTCCTCATTTGAATATTCCTTTGATCGACAAACTGATAAATCCAGCTCTTTCTATGTCATTTCCATCTCTTGTTAGGGCACAATATGTGCGCTACCTACTTCAAAACTGTTCTCACTGCTTCCTCAAACACAGGTTCTTTCCGCTGTCAGTAAGGTACTTACTAACCTCAGGAAAGCTAAGTCACATCTCATGCACTGATGTGTGTGAACCTGTTCTACCAGGGAGGAATAAAAGGGAATGGAACTGAAGACTCTCCTGGGGCAAAGGGGGAGGTGTCTTCCTTCCTAAAGGAAGAGGGAAGGAAAAGGTCTAATCTTTATCAATTTGATTTCTGAACAAGTAGTCTGCTACTGATACTCTGGTGCCTTTTTAACTTTCTTATAAAAGAAGTACTTCCACACAGCTTATTCCTAGAAGAAAGGACATTTTCGTAGGCCAAATTCACTAGTAGCCTGAGAAAAAGTGGTTTCAATAGAATAAGATGACAAGGCTCTACAGGAAGGAGAAGTAGGAGTGCTTAGGAACACACTCATAGGCACACACAAACTCAAATTGGTTTTTGTACGCCAGCTTCTAAGCAGTGCTTGACCTCTGTGGACTGTGGTAAGGATTCCCTGGTGCATCTAGCCTGCTCTGTATGCAGGAAAAATCGTGCTTCTTTGCTTTAAAAAAGAAAAAGACTACATCACACTTCAATAAAAATCTTTAGAGTTTGAATTTGACATCTAGACTCCAAAAAAATATAGACAAAGAAACAATAGCCTTTGCATGCCTGTCACCCTCACCTGGCTCATTTTTTTTTTAATTAGTTTATTTTTTTTTTTTATTTATTTGCTTTACATCCCTATTGTACCCCCTTCATTTCCTACTGGTCCCACCCTCCCTGCCTCCTTCCTCCTTTCTCCTCCGCTTCCCTCATACTCCCCTCCGAGGTGGGGAGCCCTTCTGCCCTACCAACTGACTCCAGCCTATCAAATCTCATTAGGACTGCCTACATCCTCTTCCTCTGTGGCATGGTAAGGCACCCCACCAGGGGGAAGTGATCAAAGAGCAGGCAATAGAGTCCCTGACAGAGACGTCTCCTGCTGCCTTTAATAGGGGACTGATATGGAGACTGGGCTACCTCTTGGCTATATCTAAGTGGGGAGAGAGGCTAAGTCTTCTCCTTGCATGGTCCTTGTTTGGTATAACAGTCTCCGCTGCCCAGCCCCTAGGCCCAGATTCATTTGCTCTGTTAGTCTTCTAGTGGAGCCCCTGTCGCCTCTGAGTACTTCTATCCTACCACTCATCCATAGGCCTCCCTGAGAAAAATGTCAAGTCCTGAAGGAAGAACCTGAAGAAGATCTTAGAAGATGTAAAGATCTCCCCTGCTCATGTGTAGGTAGGGTTGACATAGTAAAAAATAGCCATCTTATCAAAAACAATCTACAGATTCATTACAATACCCATAAAATGCCAACACAATTCTTCATAGACTTTGGAAGACAATTCTCAACTTCATATGGAAAAACTGAAAACACAGAATAGCTAAGACAATCCTGTACAATAAAAAGATTTTCTGGAGGTATCTCCATCCCCGATCTCAAGCTGTACTATAGAGCAACCGTAATAAAAAACCTGGCTCATTTCTAACACTCTGAACTAGGCTCATGCTTTGCTAATGTTGCTTCTCCAAAGAACTAGCAGTCAGTTTTTCTTTGAAAATCAAAATACAGACAGCTAATAGGACATGCTCCAATCCTTACTGTTTAATTAATCCTAAAGTTAGAGCTTACGTTCCTTGCCTTCTGAATGCTGGGTTTCATGCATTTTTCAGGCCATGCACAATGTCTTTTCTCACATATAGACATCACTAATCTTGAAAGGGATACCAAATTAAGTGTCAAAGAACACTGTATTATTTTATTTAGCTTCTTTTGGAAAAAAAAGTAGCCTTATATTCTCCTAATAGTGTAATTATCCTCTATTGTACTGTGGCTCATTCCTTGGCTACTGGTCCCCAGGAAATGAAGGGCATAAATTAAATACATAATAGTATGAGGGGGGAACATAAAATACCCCAGAAGGGAAGTCGAGGTGATGGGGAGAGCAGCCATCCTGTTGGATCCCTGAACCTGAATTTTTCTTGTGGAAAACAAAGCATCCACTGTCTGTCACAATTCATTTTACCCAACAGTTGCAAAGGGAATGACCCAAATTCTTTTATCATCCTAAAACTATCACAGTTCTGTGTCTTTAATGTCACTTGATACTCCATTAGACTAGACACTTCTGCATGTTGCAGTACATATGTACATTATTTTCTATACAGTGACCCTATATTAATATCCTAATCATAATACAGCTTTCATTGTCAAGTGGATCCCTTGGCTCAATACATCTACAAAATCCTGCGACCATAGTTTAGATATTTGTTCACATCTTTATGATGCTGTTTGCCACAACACTGTCAGCCTAAAAATAAGACAAATTCATTAAACCATGTTTTAATGCCTGTGATAATGAATAACTCTCTCATCTCCCTCCCATTAGACAGGTCTGACTTAGTCAAGTTGGTAGTAACTTGTTCATTGGTCTCTTCAATCAGTGGTGCAAGGAATGAAGACTCAGCATGTGCCCCTGTTATTGGTAGTTCACGCCATGGGGCTAATTCTTGGCGTGGTGTTTACTGAGACATAGCCCCCACCCAAAGCCCTGTGACTGTTGCATTCAAAGTGCAAGCACGGGGTTTGAGAGGTTAAAGAGGCTTATGCCTCTCTGCAGTGTATCGCCTGCTGTTCTCCCAAGTATTAGGGCTACTTCATTTAACGTACTACTTAATCAAGAGTGATGTATGTATTAGACTTTGGCCTTAAAAGTTTAATATGTTTACACAAAAATTCATGATTCCCTAATAAAATTTAAAATATTGAACCCCAGAAATTTTGTACTTTACACAAGTGTATGCTCCAGTCTTCTCCATAGGGATTTGTAGTCGAAACCCTTAGGTTAAATACATATCTGCTCATCTAAATTTCTGCTCATCGAGCCTTCTGCCGTCGTGGTGCCTGTGAGTCATGGGTGTCATGATGCTCTAAATTGGCTGCTCGAACAGGTCACTTTACTTTAATCTCATCTAATTCTGACTTTAGGCCTATGTTACACTTCATTGTTGAGGAAATTGAGTTTTAGAAATGGTAGGACGTGTTACCTGCAAAGGGACAAAGCTGTTATTTAGACCTAGGATTTTCAATGAATCTAATAAAAATTTGTCATAGAAGGGGAACACACAGTTTTTCAGAGAATATTGTATCATCTTCTTTCCTCCATTCTCTGCTTCTCTATAAATGCATCCAATCTAAAGAAATGCTTACAGTACATACATAAATGTGGGGTGGACGCATAAAGATGTGATATTACATAAGCCTATGAAAATTTAAAAGTGTGTGAATTAAAAAAAAAAGTCCTAATATAGGATATGAAGGGAGAAGGATTCAATGAGGTTTAAGTGGCTCAAGAGACATGAAAGTATAAAGCTATAAGGATCCCACCAGAGATCACCACAAAGGCACAGTTTATAGTCAATTGAAAAGCTGGGGAAACACCCAGGCATCAGGAGACCTGGCTATAACCCCAGGTGTTCAGAGTACAGAATTTTTGAAGTCATAAACTATATGCAGGCACCTCACTCTGCAGCTACACAGCGAGCAGGGATGCTTCACATAAGCAAACAGTTTGACAGAAGCTAAGATAAGTGGTTAGCTGGAGGAGAAGTTTTGCACAAGCAGGCAGTTTAACAGATAAATTAGCTTAGACATCCTGGCACTGGGTTCCTAGAATAGGGTTGGGTAGTTTTCCACGGAATCTCCATCAAGGAGACCAAATTCTAGTTAAACCTGAAATAGCCTCAGGAGGAATCCAAGATGGAGGTAACTCTGCACTGTCTTGCACTGTCACAATAGCAGAGGGTGTTCCAATATGTACCAGACTCTAAGGATATTCTTTAAAAGTCATGTCTAAACCTACCTTCTATTTTATAAACTCTGTGTGTGTGTGTGTTCATATAAAAGGCATTAATTGGAGTTCTCTATGCAAATAATTGTTCTAATTCCAGAAACCATAGGTTGAAAAATTAAAAGCTCAGTGCCAGGTGTGGAATACCACCCTAGCAATTTTTATTCTGAAGTATCCCAGAAATGTCTTAAATATAACAAAGTGTTACCACTGCTCTTGATTTCCCACTAGAACTGGATGCTTGGATTCTGTTGCTACAGACATTATACACATTGATCACAGGACACAGAGAAATCAGGTCCTGATGGCTAGATTTCATCATACTGGAAATTTTTAGAAAGGCTGCTGTGAGGAAAATGTCATCAGCTCTCAAGCCCAGCTGTGAGCACTGCAAACTACAATAATAGCCAACCCAGCATGAAGGATACACCCACGGGTACAAAAGTGGCATAAATGGTATGGGGGTAACCAACAACTGCCTGGTGTAATCTAAAGCTTACCCCTCAAGAGGAAACACATGCCCCAAACGGAAAATTTGGCAAAGAAACTCAAGGTCGTGGATCATACAGACCCTGGGAATAGACACACTGTTATTTTGCTAAATGAAAATAGTATCAAACTGTACTCTATGTTCCTATTTCTACTTATAGATTAGTGCAAGGCCACATCACTTTCTCACTGCAACTCCCAGCAGGCTCCAATACAGCTCCTGCCTCTTGTTGCCTCCCTTCCTCCTGTGCTTAGTCAGACTACTACCACTCAGAAGTGACCCATATACCCCCAGAGTCATCCTTTCTTGTCAGACAGCATGGCCTCTTCTGCTTTCCCTTATAGAGTTGTCTGTGTAAACCTCTTTCATCATGTCTAGGAAGTGTCCTATTTTTCTCTTCCATGAAAACTTCTGAATGAATTGGACCTCTTTGTATTTTAGTCATCGCTGTTTCCCAAACTGAGCCCGGGTTTCTTCCTCAGAAGGGAGACGAACATGTCCATCGTCACATCACACAGTACCTTCAGTCCTGCGTTGTCTGCTGATCACTTGACTGCTGCTGTAGGGTAGGAATTACTTTACAGAGTGGCAATAAGTATACTCACTTATATCGAGACACTAGCCCAAGGGGCATGTCCCATGAAAGACTTCACTTACCAGGAAAGAGGGTCAGAGGGGAGGACATCCTATTGGGACTTTAGGTGAGAGAAGCATGGGAGAATGGGGAAATAGAAGGATCCAGAGGGTCCTGGAAACCTACAAGAAGAACATTATGATGGGCAGATCTGGGTCCTGGGGTCCTGCTCAAACTATGGCACCAGGCAAGGAAAATATAGGAAGTAAACTTCGAACTCCTACCCAGACCTAGCCGAAGGACAGGACATTCTCCACCGTTGGCCCCATTTTTGACCATGTCTTCTTGACGGGGAGGTCTGGTGGCACTCAGAGGAAGGATAACAGGTCACCAAGAAGAGACTTGATACCCTATGAGCATATACAGGGGAAGGAAGTCCCCCTCAATCACAGACATAGGGGAGGGGAGTACAGGGAAAGCGGGAGGGAGGGAGGAATGGGGTGATACAAGGGATGGGCTAACAACTGAGATGTGATATGAATAAATTAATAAAATATTTTTTAAAATAAAATAAAATGTAAAACAAAGAGATTTCGGTAAATGTGATAAAAATCAATCACTTCACCTTTTTCTGCCTATTTTTGTTGAATAAATAAGCAGTCACACCTTTTTACAAACACCTTTCCTCATTTGGAATACAATATAGTTTTGTGAGATTTGGCAAGAAAATCAGCATATATGAAAGTTTCATGTATCTGAAAACATGAAATCCCTAACAGCCTCATGTTCCACTGGGATGAAGGCACTGAAGTAGAAGAATGTCTGTCCCACTTTAGATGCTAACAGAATATTGTTCAAATGTCTATTAGGGGTAAACAAAAGCAACAACATATGTAATGCCCTTAGGGGTCCTTGATAGAAGACACAGGGTGCAGATACCAACTTGTATTGTATGTAGTGCCTTGATACTGTTAAGCTTCTTGGGTCCCCAAATGCCTAACCCGGTCTTCATGTACTGTCTGGATATGCTTCCTCCACTCAGAATAGAGGGGAAAGTCGCTACATTTCAATTGCTCTAACAGATCCTAAGTCTCCTGGAAGCCAACTAGATGATTCATATGGCTTGGAAGAATGTTTATCATCCTGTTGGGGGAATTGGATGGCTTTGTGAAAAATCACAAAGTCCGTTGATACAATCCCTCCTCCTGCGATCGCTTTGCTCACTCTACTCTTTTGTAGATTGCAGTGCCCTGTGAGGCCCCCTATAGCCTACACTAAGTTTCTCCTGAGGGATGCAAATTTACATGAATAATACACTGCTATAACTCATCAACCCAGGGTGGGATGTCCACTGTCTGGCCCCTTTGGAATATCTAACCAGGTCTTCTCTTCCTTATCAGTACAGAGAGAGCAGGCAACCATAGAATACATCTATTTCAATAGACTGAAGACACACTTCCTTTATCAAAAGAAAAAGAAATTACATAAATTTTAGTGAAAAGTTCACTTATTGTTATCACTGAGTTATGACTAGGTCAGATGTCTTAATAATAATAATAATAATAATAATAATAACAATAATAAATGTACACATAATATAGCCATAGTACTTTTCAGGGAGATACTAGGAGATCAGAATAGTAACTATTTATTTATGTTTCTATCACTATGTTCTCATGATCCTCTGAACACTGATAGGGAACCATGCCTTTCGTACATGAGACCTTGGGGAATTCTTTATCCAAAGCATAACAGTTTATTAGCTGTCATATTGGGAATAAAAGAAGAGTACATAAATATAAGTTAACAGTTAAGGAGATAAGCTGCATAGACCACACACAACTGTGAGTAAATGGCCGAATTAAGGATTAGCCAACTGCCCACATCTGAGAACTCTGTCTCCACCCACCACACAGAAAGAGAACAGCACATGCATGTGCAACAGAAAGAGAATAGCACAGGCATGTGCAACAGAAAGAGAGCAGCACATGCGTGTGCAGCAGAAAGCGAGCAGCACATGCGTGTGCAACAGAAAGAGAGCAGCACACGCATGTGTGCTTTCTATCTTGATCTTGTGACTAATAACCCCATTGACCTGTTGTCGATGTTTCCTCGAAGTTCAGGGTTATTTCCTAAATGAATTTACTTCCAGGGTTAGTCCCAAAATGAATTTTCATTATCTGTAAATAATGTTTTTAATATTTTGTCCCTTTTTAATTTGTATTCCTCAGGCTTCCTTGTCTAATGGAAATAATGGTACACTTGGAAACCTTTAGTCAACAATGACTCCCTTTTTACCCTTTAATGCTTCTGGTGTTTAATGACTAAAAAGATACTGAGTGGTGTTTCACAAATAGTTAGCGCATACTTAATCATAGAACAACAAGAATACTCATAGTTGTATTAAGAGAATGTTTTATAATATAGATTTTTCTCTTTGGTAAACTAGTGAGAGCTGAATTTTATCGTATATAATTTTCATATCTCTAAAATTAATTGTGACTTTTCAACTATAGCTTATTTTCAGAGTGACAGAGTGGATGCTCTTCTATTCATATTATTTCTTAGAAGAATCACAGTACACTTTTTATTTATTTGTTTGTTTGTACTAGTTTTGTTTGGTTTTTGGACTTCCTGAGACAAAGTTTCTCTGTGTAACCCTGGCTGTCCTGGAACACGGTCTGTAGAAAAGTCTGGCCTTCGACTCACAGATCTGCCTGCCTCTGCCTCCTGAGTACTAAGATTAAAGACATGTTCCACAACACCCAGCTGATAAACTTTGCAATGCAAAATACCACCAGTCTTATTCTGCCACTTCTCAGATTAATATGTGTGATAATACTACATGAATACCCTAATCTACTTTAAGTCAACAGATCAACTTTAGACATCTTTGATGAGTGGTGTCCCAAAATATTTTTTTTGCCTCCCAAAGGGTCAGCTGTGAGGGAAACTGGGCTCAGACTTTAATCACATCTGTCCCAGAGGACTTTGGACTAATCTAATGTGTTCACTTGTTATAATCAGACAGCATTATGAGTTCCTTTTCTCCGAGAGGAACTATTTTGATGCAATATTTTCCCCTGATTATGAACTGCACAGAGAAGTCAGATGTGTTTACATTGTAAATTTTCTATGGTGAGCCATGATTTATTCAGATGTGGATGTTGGGGGCTATTCCTTTGATATAAACCTGTGTGAGCTCTGTGAAGGCGTACACAGCATCTGTGGTATCTCTTGGGCCTTGGAATATAGAAGATGCTCAATAAATATTTTATTGGTTTTGCCTGAATTTGTTTGGCAACAAGGATTTTAAATTCCAGAGCTTTCATGGTTGTGTCATTAGAAAACTTAATTGTGTAAGGAACTGTTCTTCTAACGTGCTGTAAGAAATGCTTGTAACAATAGTCCGTCTTCTATGTAGTTTGCATCGCGCGTGTATGAGTGTATGTACTGCACAACGGCTTTAAATTTTTCTCCATTCCTTAAGATATTTATTGCTCCTTAAAGTAAAATGGGCATTTCAGACATTAGTTCAATTTATTCCTACCCAAATCTTTTAATCAATCATCAGTACCTTAAATGGAAAACAAAAGAGAATTGCAGATACAAAAATACTTGTTAAAATATGTAAAATTCATGCCTTAGCATTTAAAGTTCCAAGTCTGTATATTCTTGTTCTCATCCATATTCATCATACTTAAAGACAATGTTAAATATTGAAACAACCTTTTTGTGAGGTCATATTTAAAATTAATAGTAATTTCCCTCCAACATCCAAAAGGACAAACAAGACCACAAAGTAAGTGTTTGGCTTTAAGATTTGTGTTTTTATAGATACTGAGTTAATGTGGCATGTAACACATTAATAAAAAAGTCTTTAAACTAAAAAAAAAATATTTTCAAAATCTGTAAAGAAAATTTTTAAAAAGTGTGAAATTAATCCATGTAACGATAATTAGTCCACCAACCAGTCCAGCTGGTCAGTTATTGGGGGATCGAGGGGGGTCGCAACCTGTACATAAAGACATGGGCGGGAGAGAGACAGTAGCTCAAGCGAACAATTGCTTGTCAAGAGCTCGTTTATTAAAGGTAAGGGCAGGCTTTTTAAAACCTGCTTTAGTGAGGGCGGGGGTACGCAAGGAGAGTAGTGGAAAAGTACAAAATCTTCTGGGTTGAGCCCCGGGAACATTTGCAAGGGGAGGGGTCTTTCAGGTGAGACAAAGCAGGATATCTCTGTGGTTATCTTAGGATCAGATCGCTGTCTTCTCAGGACTAAGCCGGATGCCTTGCATACCTAATGAGTGGCCCAGCAGGATGTTGGCTGCAAATACTGAATGGGTGGGAGTCGGCCTCAGGCCTTTTGGTCCCTGGCATCCTCACCCCTTTTGTTTACTTTGGCCTGAGGGAGACCTTACAGCCCAGCAAATGACCTTTAGGAGGTCACCAGTCATTGACACAGGATGGCGGTATATTTAAGAATCACTAATGTCCAATGTTTCAGGACAACAGTTATTCTGGACCGGCCAAATTCCCAAGGAAAGGGGGCCTCGCGATGGCCTGAGCCTGCTAGAGGATCGATGCTCAATCTTACCACGCCTATGGTCTGTCCTCCCACCAAGGACCGACCGACGTCTGATAACCGAGGCTTATTCGAACGCTCCGTCTCTGACTTACCAGGCACTATCGCGGGTCAGGTCAAGGTGGGCTCAGGCCAAAAGATATAGGGGAGGGCTTGCACAGGTTTATCAAAGGCACCGAGGGCACAACCAATCTCACCATCCAGCATTCTGCATCCTCGGGAACTGCAAAGGCCGCCCATAGGAACTGCAAAGGCTGCCCATAGTTAACGTAGGTGTAGGTGAAATCTCCTGGATGGAAATAGAAGTCTCATTTGAGTCCTCAGTCTCCAGGCTGCGGTAGTGAACCTGGATATTCTTGGTGGCAGCTTCAACCTGACTTTTAACAAACCCTGTAAGACGGTTTAAAGTCCATGGGCCAAAGGATAATAGAAGGAGAACACCAACGAGGGGCCCGAGCAGGGTGGGGAGAAGAGTAGTAAGCCAGGGGGAGGCAAGGTTAGGGTTGGGGAAATTCCCCCTTTCAGAAAATTTAAAAATGAGTCGGGGTCATGAATAGTAAAACGGGGAAGAAGAATAACAAGGACACACCAGTCTTTGGAGGAAAGGAAGGTAGGGGCATAGACGATCGAGGTTAAACCAGAGGAACAAGCAAAATGGGTGTTATTTGGCGCGAGAATGTAGGGGAGGGAGAGGTCGGGAATGACAGTCTGGGCGCGAACGTCGCTGAGGGGAAGAGGTTGGGGGAGGGAGCATATGGGGACCCAGGAGGCAAGTACCTATGCCGGAAACAGGCTGGAGGGTAATGCGATTGTCGGGAGCTAAGCCGGTGAGGGTGGGGTAACATTAGTAAAGAGCAAGGTGGAAAGAAGAGCAATACCCTCGTAAAAGGGCGGGGAGGGGGAGAAACACATCCAACATTCAGGAAATGACAAGGAGGAGTCATTCATTTTTTTTTTTTTTTTTTTTTTTTTAAGGCCCATATGGAGGCATTTGTCAACTGGGGAATGACATCAGCCGAAATGGGGGGGGGGGGCCCAGGGGGAGGGTAGGTCGGAAGGGAGGGGGTGGGAGGGGAGGGAGGCATGGGGGTGGCGGGTTTAGGCGGGGGGCCAGGAGCAGGAACGGGAACAGGATGATGGAAAATATGATTAGGCCCAACCACTGCAGCGCCCTTACTGGGTACCTTTTTCAGGAGGTGTAACCAAAACGTAAGTCCAAAATCGTACTCTGATTTATAAACACGGAGGCCCCATTTAAATCCACGACCCGTCCAAATGGCACGTTTACCGGGCTCAGTGAAGCGAATGGTCAGGGGGTTGCACCAGCCATTGGTGACTGAACGAGCTACATTGCAAAGGTCTTTAAGGGTCCCAAGAAGAGGATGGCTTCCAGTACGTGTCGCCAGTGGTCTCACACCCCCAAGAGGCACAGTAAAAATCTTGGGCCCCACCACAGCGATGAGAGGGTCCCGGGAAAACATAGAGCCCTCCGGCCCAAGCAATCCCATCTTGGTGTAAGGTTTTGTGGAGCATGATGCGCTCCAGGTCATTACAGCAGCCGGGACTGGGACCACCAACCGAGCGAGAGAAAAAAAATGTCTTCCACGCCCCAAGAAGAGGGGCCTCCCAGGGCCAGGGCACAGAGGTCAACCTGTAAATCGAGCCACTGGGGATTAATGCCCTGAGAGGAGGAGGAACTAACAATATCTCCCGCTTGGTTAATAATGACCCAGATAAAATTATAGATTGTATAAGGCTGAGGTTGGCGCAGGAATGCGGCGAGAATCACTTCAGGAAGGCAGAGGCAAAGGAGCGACGCGGTGAGTAGCAACATGATGAATCGGCGGTATCTTTTTTATCCTAAAAAAGAGCACAATTACATCTTTTCCTCAGGGGAGTTCCCTGGGAGAGGGGGGTTAAAAGGTTTGACTAGGCGCTCAGGTAACCAGCGCGCATTTTGTTCTTTCTGATCATAAATGCAGGCATGACCTTTGCCCCAAATAAGGACTGGGTCGGGTCCATGCCATCGGTGGGTCAGTGGATCCTTCCACAGAGCCTTGGCATAGGTGGAGGAGGTGGAGGAGTGCCAAAGGCGATCGGCCGCCGAATGGCCAAGATCATCCTTTTGTAGAAAATTTAGGATGAACAATGCATGATTGAGAAGCAGGCGAGGCCCTGCTGTAGAGGGATATAGGATTCCTTTGGAAAACTGTAATTTATTAAGCATTGCTTTAAGTGTCTGATGGGCCCTCTCGACAATTCCTTGTCCTTGGGGATTGTAAGGTATCCCCGTAACATGTTTAATCTGTAGTTGGGCACAGAAGGACTTGAAGGCAGAGCTTGTATACCCAGGGCCGTTATCAGTCTTTAAGGTATAGGGTTTGGGGGCAACAGTAAGGCAATATAAAACATGATCAATAACATCTCTAGTAGCCTCTCCAGCGTGCGGAGAGGCGCAAATAAATCCACTAAAAGTATCTATAGACACATGAATATACTTAAGTTTCTTAAAAGAGGAGAAATGAGTAACATCCATTTGCCAGACCTGTCCAGGCATGAGGCCACGAGGGTTGACTCCCGTATGTGGCTCGGGAAGAAAGGTGACACATGCCTGGCATTCTTTAACAATAGCCCGGGCTTGTTCCCGAGTGATGGAGAACATGTGGCGGAGGCTTTGGGAATTAAGGTGGTGGAGGGCGTGAGCCTCCCTGGCCATAGCAACGGGGTCACTGGCGGATGGAACGGCCAGCCCTGAAAGCAGGGGGCGCGTGGCTGAGTCCACCTGGGCATTAAGTGTAGTCAGAGGCCCTGGCAGGGTAGAGTGAGCGCGAATATGACCAACGAAAAAAGGCTGAGAGCGCAAAAGAATAAGCTGTTGGATACGGGAGAAGAGAGGAGAGGCATTAGTAGCAGGCTTAATACGAGGAACCGTCTCGAGGAGTGGAATAGAGGATGCTACATAGGCACTATCAGTATATAGATTAAAGGGAGTATGGGGAAGCAATGTAAAGGCGTGTGCAACAGCTTCCAGCTCAACAAGCTGAGCAGAGGTATGGGGGGTTTGTTTTTGCAGGATAGCTCCGTCCACAGAAAGGGCAGCAACCCCGGTAGAGGAGCCATCAGTAAAAACCAGGGAAGCTTGGGGGAGGGGTCTGGAGCGGGTGACTCTCGGGAAGATGACAGGTTGTCGCTGCAGGAATTGAATTAGTTTATCTGGGGGATAATGATTATCTAATAGGCCGCAAAAAGAAATACAGGAGACCGCCCAATCATCTGAATTTTGAAAAAGCCACCTTATTTGTGTGGCCGAGTAAGGCGTGATAATAGAGTGAGGGTCCCTTCCGAAGAGCCTGGTGGCCGCTTCCCGCCCCTGCCGAATGAGAGACGCAACCAGAGTAGGATAAGTAGGAAGGACCTTAGTGGAGGAGGAGGGAAGATGAAGCCAAAAAAGAGGGGCCCGTTGCCAGAGCAGTCCTGTGGGGGCAAAGAGGGAAGGAAAAATTATGAGCGCGAAAGGCTGGGTAGGGTTAGTAAGGGGAGGGGGAAGAGTGAGCAAGGTAGAGGAGGAAAAGGTTGGCACCGCGCGGAGGAGGCCATCATCGGAATGATATCGAGCAGCCTCCTCCTCAAGGGTGGCAGCAGCATCCGGATCCAAGGGCTCATCTGGGGCCTGAGAAAGGAAAATGGCGGAATGGCGGGAGGCGCGTGAAGGGGCGAACAGGAGAGGTTGGCGGACCGGACCGGACAGAGGGTGTCCTTTTTGGGGGAAAAACAGAGGCACAAAGTGGTGAACACCCACGTTCCATAGCGGAAATGGGGTCCTCATGGGTGGGAGGAAGCGACGGATAGAGACGGCGGGAGGAAGGGGAAGGCTTGGACGCAGGCGCAGGGGAAAGATTTTTTAAGGGCTCCGAGGATGTAGGAAGAGAGGAACCCTGCAAAGAGGAACAGGAAGGAACACGAGAAGGAGGGAGAGATTCGCGCAGGCAGAGTTCAGCCACGGAGAGGAGCTGCCTCTCTCCGCTTTCGTTTTCGCCGGACTCAATTATGTCCCGTATAAGGCCCCAATAAGAAAAAATACTGTTCGACACCGCTGTATTACCATCTTTTTTAATAAGTGCATTAAGCTCACGCCCCACCTTCTGCCACTTTTCAGAATGAATAGTAGGTCCATCAATCATGAACCAGGGACAGGTCTGGTCAATAAAAACAAAAAACTCAATCAAATGTTTCTTTTTTACCCTAATACCTCTCTCTCTGAGTACGTCCTTTAAGCCTTTTATGAACTTTGCTTCCTTGGACAGCGAATGGCCCATTCTTGAGATATGCGAACGGATGACTCACCTAATGACGAAGCCGGCCGGGCGAGCTTGGCTGGTCATGAAAACTCCTGTGGACCGGTCCCTTAATCCGTTCGGGGAGAAACCCGCACCTCGAGTCCCTTCGTGGTCGCCAGATGAAATTAATCCATGTAACGATAATTAGTCCACCAACCAGTCCAGCTGGTCAGTTATTGGGGGATCGAGGGGGGTCGCAACCTGTACATAAAGACATGGGCGGGAGAGAGACAGTAGCTCAAGCGAACAATTGCTTGTCAAGAGCTCGTTTATTAAAGGTAAGGGCAGGCTTTTTAAAACCTGCTTTAGTGAGGGCGGGGGTACGCAAGGAGAGTAGTGGAAAAGTACAAAATCTTCTGGGTTGAGCCCCGGGAACATTTGCAAGGGGAGGGGTCTTTCAGGTGAGACAAAGCAGGATATCTCTGTGGTTATCTTAGGATCAGATCGCTGTCTTCTCAGGACTAAGCCGGATGCCCTTGCATACCTAATGAGTGGCCCAGCAGGATGTTGGCTGCAAATACTGAATGGGTGGGGGTCGGCCTCAGGCCTTTTGGTCCCTGGCAAAAGTGGAGAAGTAGAGAAGAAAACAGTGGAGCAGTGGCCTGGCATATGTACGGGCCTGGACCCCATCCCTAGAGGCAGGTGAGGGAGGGATGAGAAGGTGCATGTGCCACTATGCCTGGCTTGGGGAAAATGCCTTTTAAAATATATATGCACATATATTTATAAATTATATACACACATATATACATATATGTGCATATATCAAAGTATTATTAATAAATTTGTTCAAAATTTATTAATGCTTTAATACCAACAAATATAGCAATGACAAAAATAAAGCCATACCCTCTTGGAGTAAACATTAGAGAATGAAGACAAGCAGGCAAATAAAGTTGAGGAAATGCTGCAGTTACAGTTGTTTTACAGTGTGAATACTGTGCAGGATGCTCTGCAATGTGAAGGGCTCTGCCCTGTCTTCATGCAGAGAAAACCCCCAGCAGAGGCACAGCTCCTCTATGGTTAACAGTTTAATGGTGTTGGTAATCCAGTGTCCTCTAGTGTGCTCATCCACTATTCTGTATCACTCCTTGTGTCCTCATCAGTTTTCCTGTGACTCAGACATGTAAATGGCAAAGATGTGTGCGAGCTAAAATTCAGCCCCACCCCAACCCCTGCAAGATAGTCTCACCAAATAGTCAAAGCTGGTCTTAAACTTGAGACTCTCTTGCTTTGGCCTCCTGAGCTCATTCACCATCATATCCAGCTCTGAAATTCAAGCTTTCTGGAATTCTGCCGTACATATAGTTTAGTCCTGGGCTGTGCCTCATCCTTTATTCCTCATGCAATTGCAGAAGATGACAATCCCACTATGTGTTACAACGAGTTTCACATTTACTCTAAATCAGTTAATAATCATCCCGGTCTTTTGTGAAGTTAATTCATCAGGGTGCCCCGGCAGCAAATATTTAATTTTAATATAATAACTATTTAATAGAAGCATCCCAAATACCTGGGACCCAACACTGCATTTTTCTCCATTTGTATCATATCAGAGTTCAGCACCCATAAATGTCAGTGTATCATTCACACTTGGACCCTGCCTTAGAGCAAATGCCTCCAATCCTCCAGAAAACCATCACAGATAAAAGAGCCCATGATGCTTATTTTGGGGATTTTAGACTTCACAGTTGAAAGAGTGGGTGCCGCAGAACTGGGGACAGGAGAGAGTTGAACTATGGTATAGTACAGCTGAGATTTTAGCACAGACCAGTGGCATCAATAGAGATGCCACTTACAATGTAAGGTTCCTTTACTTAAAGCCATTGGTGCCAGACTTCAGTAAGCCCAAATTGACTGCTCACTGGATGCAATCTATCTCTATTAATTTGATCACACACCCAGAGAAACAGCTCCTTCAGATCAAGGTTAATTATTAGAAAGAAGAGTAGCTCCAAACCACCGATAATCAATGCTTCAGCTGTGAGAAGATAAATATCTCCATCCTGGAGGAATGGCTCCTCCAGGACGTGTACCACAGCACCCACTACGACTGACTGGGGACCATCCCCTGCTGCCTCTCCCACTGCTGTTTTCCTCACAGCACATACTGAATTTCCATCATATTTTATTTCCTCGCTAAATTTCAAATTCCATTATTCTCAGAGTGATTCCAATTGCCTTCATCACAGCATTCAGTGTTTTGCAGGACTTGAACAATGAATATATTTATATATTTGTTTTTAAAATGTAGAATGTCAAAAGCTGCCCCTATTTTTACCTATGTGTGAGAGAGAGACAGAGAAAGAGAGAGAGAGACAGAGAGAGAGAGAGAGAGAGAGAGAGAGAGAGAGAGAGAGAGAGAGAGAGAATTTGTCTGTGTGCCTATTTGCTTCCTTCTAAGTATTTGCTGTTATAAATTTCACTGCCCTCCCAAAAGAAATCACTGCCCTGTGTGTATTGCCTAAAACCAGTTAGGACAGTACTGAGGTATTAACAAATATCAATCTATTTATAGGAAAAATTTTGCATCTTAAAGATTAAAAAACTCAATTCCATTCAAGCTCCAGCTCAGAGGTTGTCATCAACATGCTCTGTGACCTTAATGGCCTTTTGTTATTCTGAAATTCACTTTTGTGTCAATAACCACTGGGCACTGGGAAGTTTTTACACAAAACCAGCTTCAGGATTCTCAGCAGAGTTACAGGAGCTGATGAGTTAATGACACATGTTCTGGCCTCAAAGTCAAAAGAAGTGTTGTGTCTGTGGATATCTGTCTTCTCTTCTCCAAGTCTAAATTGAACCACAACCTATTTATTACTTTTCCTTATGACTAACCACAGATAACTTCTATATCATTTTATGGACTTGAGTATTTCAGTGGGAAAAAATCTATGATTTAGACTTGATTTAGACTCCTAACATTATATACTGCTAGCCACGAAGGTCACTTCGCCCATATCTTCTACTCCGCATGGGAGGCTACAGTGCATATAAAAGGATTCCATTTGGTTGTGCACTTATCTAATTGTAAACCCTGACTAGACAGTATCCTACCACTGGCCAGCACTTTAGCCAGAAGACCTCTCAAAATCTCTGTGCTCATTAAGCTGCTTCCATAATTCCACTAATTAGAGCCCCATGGAGCCCGTGCCTCAGCCTATATCCTTGTTCAATAAAATAATGGTAAAGAAAGAGACGTTTCACATATATCTGCGAGGAAATCTCATGATTAACTGATAAGCCCAGAGTTTCTGTGTTGTTGAATATGAAAAGGCAAAAGCCATAAGATATAAAAGTTGCTCCCAATGTTTTCATTAACAGTCCTTGCCTGACACAACCTTCCTTTCTCTTAGGCGTTAAACAACTCTTTCAATTAGCACATGTAGGTTTGCTTTCAAAGGCATCCCTTGATCCTCTCTTCTAGGGGTAGAATTATTCTGTGTGAGAATAACACTCGAGCTTAAATTTATGATTCTGTCACAAAGGAAATAATTGTAGCTTAGTTAGTTAGTTAGTTAGTTAGTTAGTTAGTTAGTTAGTTGTTAGTTAGTTAGTTGATGTGTAGATAATTGTATGTATATACATATATATGCACACATCATAATGTGCATGAGAAGATGAGAAAACAACTTGAGGAACTGGCTCCTCCTTTCATCATGAGGACCAATAAATGAAACGCAGAATATCAGGTTGCACAGAAGGCAGCTTTATTTACTGAGCAATCCTGCTGCCCCAGAAAAAAATGAACAATTATCTTTAAACATATCTATCTATTTTATATATTTTTGTGTGTGTCTGTGTCTGCGTCTGTGCATGTGTGTGTATGTGTGTGTGTGTGTGCGCACACAGCCATGTGCACCTGGAGTTACAAGTAATTGTGGGCCTTCAGGTAGATGCCAGGAAACAAACTTAGATTCTGTGTAAAAGCCATAAGTACTCTTAACTCCTGAGCCATCTCTCTAGCCCAAGCGAAAAAATGTAAAGATATGAAATAAGAAATGTCTTAGAATTCTGTGATTCTAAAGAAGTTAAAAGGGAAATCAAATTGTTACTCAGTTTAGAGTTAAAAAAAAAAAAAGGAACCAAGAAAAAGAGCAATTAACAGGCCCACTGCATGCCTCATTTACCATATGGCTCCTGATTTTGGTTAATTGAAGAAAGGAATTCATGTCCTCACCTGATCCAGTGTTGACTTAGTGTGAAAATAACCCTCAGGGGAGTTTACAGGGAGCACCAGCCTACCTGTCATGTAGTGTCATTGACATCAAGAGAGAGGAAGAGAATTCCAATAGAAAGCACGTGCAGTCAGTTGTGGTGTCCAGTTCAAGGAGGTCATGTGGTACATCAAGCAAGAGAGTCAAAACCATATCACAAGCCGCTTTATGTATGTATGAACACATTTTTTTTTTGCTACTAGCTCCCAAGAACATTTTAGGTTGCCAGCTAGAATTTTACATTACATTAGTTAAAGACTTATTTACTGAGTAATTCTAATAAAATGTGTGCCTATCACTGTAAAATGTGTGACTAGGGAAAAGTGGATATGTGTGGCATGCACAGGAATCTGTAGGAAAGGGGACACTAGAGTCACAGGACCCCTGTGTTTCTGTGGTCACCCCTCCTACTGCTATGACAGTAACTGTATAGACCAGATAACTAAGTTTTCTTTGCTGTTCCACAGACATCACCGGGAGCATAACCAAAGGCAAATATACAGATTCATTCTTGTTTTCTTAAGGAGTCTACCTTATAAAATAAGGAAGAATTTAAGTGGACCCAGGGCCAACATTAGAACAGCAACGTAAGCAAGCCCAGCAGGCCTTTACAAAATCACTAGCACTTTCTTAATACTATACTGTGAATATAATGTGGCTTTCATCTCTTAAAGGCCTGTTCTTTTCTGAGGAGGAAGTGGAGGAGTAGTAGATCTTGGGAGAGGGGAGGTAAGTGGGAGCTGGGAAGAGTAGAGGGGTAAACTATGGCCGAGATGTATTATACAAGAAGAGAATCTACTTTCAGTGAAAAATGCTTAACAATGAATGAAGCATGAAGCAAACCTTCACCTCTGCTGCCATAAAGGAAAGTCACTGTGTGGTGACACAGGTAAGTAGGATTCAGTTAGTGTGTAAGGAGGAACGGAAAACCATTAAATTAGTAACTATACAGTCTCCTGATGGTAGGGTGAAATTTCATCATCTCCAGCTGCATTGACGGTGGTGAGAGAAAGAGCAGCCCATGGGGAGTGAGTTACCCAGCCCTGAACGCAGGTCCTACAAAGAAGCAGTAGCGGCATGCACAGTCCTCTCATCATTTCTACTCATCTATCTGAACATCATAAAGAAAACAATGTTTCACTAACAAAAACTGTTCTTCAGACACTTCTTTTCTGATTGTTCTCAATATGCTTGAAAGCATATTTAATCTTTAAAATGATATGTTATATATGTGGCATGAAATGTTTAAACTACAAAAAAAAATACAAAGAAGAAGTTTTAGTACTCAAAAGGCAACCAATACAGATAAACGTTTATACATGTGGACATTTGTTTATATTTTCAAAAAATATTTCTAAGGACCAACTATGTGTTAAAACAAATAGCCTTGCTGATTTCTTCCTGGCACATCCATATATTAAAAACAGAACTTTCACAGAACCAGGGCCACAGTCTGCTGCCTGGAATATATGATTGCATTTTGAACTGTGTACACATAGCAAATACGTTCATATTTTCAAATGGCCTTGCTTGATCGTTTTTAAAGCCATGGTATTCTGTTAGTGCACCCCATCACAATGTAGATTATCCAGAATTATGCCAACAGGGGAGACAACGTTAAGCTTTACAATGTCAAGTATCTATTACCAGATCTGAAATCGCCATCACAAGGTGAGGAAGAAGCTCCTTGAAAACAAAAAGAATGGTGCTTGTCTTCCCCTTGTTGTCTGCATAACACGGAAGATTAAGTACATAAACACAGACAATGAATCTGGGAATTTCTACCAGCTTGTCATTTAATTTAGAATTCTTATTAATTCACACTGCTCATTCGTGCTGTATGTAGTGCGCATCTTGATTACAAATGCTGCTGCTTTATTGTATGGCCAGCAATTAGGCCATTTGGTTTTCCCTTGCTTCTCCATATTCTCAAGCAAGCCTTTTGGCTGCTCTCGTGCTTTAAAAAGTGGCAGCTCAGGCTTCATGTGGGTCCTCTAGTAAGAGGGCCAGGGGTTGTCTTTGACCTGGACTCTCTTGCCAGCTCCTGGTGGGACTGCCTTGCCTCACCACAGGGGAAGAGGCTCAGTCCTGACAGGACTTGATGTGCTGAGGTGCATGGGAAGGGTGGCTCCCTTTTCTGAGGAATAGGGGAAGCAGATAGGGTGGAGGGACTGGGAAATGAGGAGGAAAGTGATTAAAATTTTGTATGTATTTATTTATATATTTAAAAGTAAGGTACTCTCTTGTCTAATATTCAGATTCCAACTTCCTTAAAACCTTGCCTTTGGGTATGTTCTAAGCCACTCAGCAGCCCTGGCTACATTAAAGCTTCCATGAGGGCAGAGACCACACCCACATTAACCGTTGCTGCATCCCTGAGGCCTAGTGCATCATAATAGTCTAACAACTAACAAAGGTAGGAAATAGCAGTAAGTAGGTGGGAGGTGAAATGATCTGTGCCATGGTGGTACCAGATCCTAGAAAGCCAGTGTGGGGAAGATAGACTAGTGCAGTGTTTGCATCTGTGATAATTGTCTTGTTCTCTGTAATCCATCTTCAGAGGAATTACCTTACCAGCTTTCACTCCCCGCCCCCTTCACCGTAAACTAATGACCTTTGAGACAGGGATTCTCCCCAAAAGAATGTAAGCAAGACAATGAGATAAGGCTAGGTTCAGTTTCTATATCTGGATTGCTGATCTTTACTGCCCGTATGCATCAGTCATTCCTGACCCATGGATGCTTTGTAGGATGAGAACACTGTGCTTTCAGCATTGGTGGTCCAAACACTGGCTTGTAGTTATGCCCTGATGTTTCACAGCTATGAGTTCTTTACCTGGCCTATATCCTTCTGAAACTTGGGAAGTACAAGTGATGTGGGGAAAGAGAATGATTTACAATGTCACAGAGCCCTACGTGAATTTTGTCTCCGCCATTACCCACGTAGAGGGCACATTTATCAACTTTTCAGGCTCCAGCTTTATCATCTGTCAGATGGAGAGGGATTTCCCATATTTGCTGCAAGAATGAAAATACGCAATGTGTGTCTGACGTGTAGTTAGTGTCAAGTGTTATTAACCCACCATGGATGCCACAGTGACCCTCAATAGCAGGCTATTTCAAGTTCTGCCAGATTTGTCCTCTAAGTTATTATCAACGCTCCTAGTTTTGCTCAGGCCTCCATAAACCTGTAACTTACTGTTTTCCAGGCTTCCAGGCCAATACAAGCCTTGCAGATTGATTCAATACACCAAGTGAGTGTTAAAAACTTGGTCTTGGGGCTGGAGAGATGGCTCAGAGGTTAAGAGAGCTGGTTGCAGCTCTTCCAGAAGTCCTGAGTTCAATTCCCAGCAACCACACGGTGACTCATAACCATCTATAATGAGATTTGGTTCCCTCTTCTGGCCTGCAGGCAAAACATGGTGTACATAAAAATAAATAAATCTTAAAAAAAAACAAAAAACTTGGTCTTAGAAATGTGAGCAAATGAATAATAAATGTCTAGTGCACCAAAGGGACAAATTTCACGTATTTCTGCGAGTAGTCACAGAGCTCCAATTTGCATTATAACTGAAATAATAATTTTCAAATATATTTTAATTCAAATTGTAACTTTGCATGAATTTTTTTATCAGTTTTGTGACTGCTATGGGGTCGCAATTGATGACATAATTAATTGAGAAAAATGTGATAATATTCATAATTTTATGGTTTATTTACATCTTATAATGCCAGTGCTTAAAAATCATATTAATGTACAGATGAGTGATATCAGGTGCAGAGTTTAGTGGTGTCAATTGTAGAGTTAGTAGTATGAAACTTATAATGTAGCAGTGTTTTAAGTATACAGTTAAGTGTCAAATGTACAATACATGACTATCAAGTGTAGAGTTTAATAATATCAGGTAGAAAGGTAATGCTAAGTTTACAGTATAATACTGTTACATGTACAATTTGGTAGTGTCGAGTCTACAGTTTATTAATGTCTAGTGTACAGCATAACAGTGTAAGTGATTAGTAAAGGATACAAAGGATACAGGGTAGTATTATCAACTGTAACATTTTATACCATTTCATGGACAATTCAATATGATAGTGCCAAGTATATAGTTTTTAGTGTTAGGTAGACCATATGTTAATGTCAAGTATACAGTTCTATAGTGTCATGTGTACAATATGTTAGTGTTGAGTGTACAGTTCCATAGTGTCGGTATACAGTGTGGTACAGTATAGTGTAGAAGTGCTGCATATAATTTAGTTGTGTCAAGCATACATTCTATCAGTGTCAAGAATATGTACACCAATACCATAATCAAACTTGCTGATGGACACTGATGATAATACTGTAACATTAACTTTGTATTTTTCTTAAATAAAGAAAATATGATGAACTTTTTCAGATAACTTAACCTTTAAAATTCATATAAAAATTAAAACAGACTCTTGGAACTAATTACCACAAAGATTTTAATTATCTTATTAAATAAATATTAACAACAAAAACATGCATTTGGGATTTTGTTCTTTTGCTTTAAGTGTGTGTGTGTGTGTGTGTGTGTGTGTGTGTGTGTGTGTGTGTGTATGTGTGTGTGTTCATGTATTGCACATACAATATATGTGCATGTGAAGGTTAAAAGACGAACTTGGGTATCACCTCCAGGTATTATCCGTCTTGTTTTTTTAGATAATATCTCTCATTGGCCATTTATCATCCTTACCACACATACTGCATTTCCAACTTCATGTTCTCTCTCTTTTAAAACCCAGTGAGTCCAATGAAAGATATCTGTATGTACATGGATGTAGAAAAATATTCGTGTGTATCCTTTCAAGGGCCACATCCCAGAAGAAAATTGAATCTCAACACCCCCCGCCCAGAGCCTTTCTTTTTTTTTTTTCTTTTTTTCTTTTTTTCTCCTTTATTAATTTATTCTTGTTACATCTCAATGGTTATCCCATCCCTTGTATCCTCCCATTCTTCCCTACCTCCCATTTTCCCCTTATTCCCCTCCCCTATGACTGTTCCTGAGGGGGATTACCTCCCCCTGTATATGTTCATAGGGTATCAAGTCTCTTCTTGGTAACCTGCTGTCCTTCCTCTGAGTGCCACCAGGTCTCCCCCTCCAGGGGACATGGTCAAAGGTGAGGCACCAGAGTATGTGAGAAAGTAATATCCCACTCTCCACTCTACTGTGGAGAGTGTTCTGTCCATTGTCTAGATCTGGGTAGGGGTTTAAGGTTTACTGCCTGTATTGTCCTTGGCTGGTGCCTTAGTTTGAGCAGGACCCCTGTGCCCAAATCTGTCTATCATAATGTTCTACTTGTAGGCTTCTAGGACCCTCTGGATCCTTCTACTTTGCCATTCTCCCATGGTTCTCTCATCTAGAGTCCCACTAGAATGTCCTCCCCTCTGTCTCAGTTTCCTGGTAAGTGAAGGCTTTCGTGGGACATGCCCCTTGGGCTAATATGCAAATATAAGTGAGTATATACCATTTGAGTCTTTCTGCTTCTGGGTTAACTCACTCATTTCTAGCTCAATCCATTTATCCACAAATTTCGGGAATTCCTTGTTTTTAATAGCTGAATAGTATTCCATAATGTATATGTACCACAGTTTCTTTATCCATTCTTCTATTGAGGGACACTTAGGCTGTTTCCATGTTCTGGCTATTATGAATAAGGTTGCTATGAACATGGTTGAGCAAATTTTCTTGTTGTGTGCTGGAGCATCTTCTGGGTATATTCCTAGGAATGGAATAGCTGGGTCTTGAGGAAGCCCTATTCCCATTTTTCTGAGATAGCACCAGATAGATTTCCAAAGTGGTTGTACTAGTTTGCATTCCCACCAACAATGAAGGAGTGTTCCTCTCTCCCCACATCCTCGCCAGCATGTGGTGTCGCTTGAATTTTTGATCTTAGCCATTCTGATGGGTGTAAGATGGAATCTCAGAGTTGTTTTGATTTGCATTTCCTTGATGATTAAGGAGGTTGAGCATTTCTTTGAGTGTTTCCCAGCCATTTGATATTCCTCTATTGAGAATTCTCTGTTTAGTTCCAAGCCCCATTTCTCAATTGGGTTATTTGGTTTGGTGGTGTTTAATTTCTTGAGTTCTTTATATATTTTGGATATTAGACCTTTGTCAGATGTAGGATATGAATTCACACATATATGGTCACTTGATTTTCAACAAAGAAGCCAAATCCATTCGATGGAAAAGGGATAGCATCTTCAACAAATGGTGCTGGTATAACTGGATGTCTATGTGTAAAAAAATGCAACTGGACCCATATTTGTCACCTTGTACAAAACTCAAATCCAAGTGGATTAAAGACCTCAACATAAAACCAGAGACACTAAGTCACTTAGAAGAAAAAGTGGGGAAGAGCCTGGAACATATTGGCACAGGAGACAACTTCCTGAACAGAACACCAACAGCCCAGACATTAATGTCAACAATTAATAAATGGGACCTCATGAAGCTGAGAAGCTTCTTTAAGGCAGGAGACACTGTCAAGAGAACAAAGTGACAGCCTGCAAACTGGGAAAAGATCTTCACCAGAGCCTTTCTTTATCAGTAACTTCTCTAAGTCAGTGTGTGGCCCAGGCTGTCCTTGAACTTGTGACTGACTCTTGCCTCTGACCCCAAATTGCTGGAATTATAGGCTAGGATACTATGTCCAGCTGTGAAAAGATTCATCTGAAGGAGGGAAAACCCTCAGCAACTGTGGTTGACTTTTATGTGCTACCTTGAATGGGTTTAGGGACACTCATTTGTCTGATAAAACGTGAGTGTCTGTGAATGTCTTTCTGTAAGGGACTAGTGTTTGAGTGGGTAGACTGCTGCAGAAAGATGGTCGATGGGGGCACTACTCAATCCCATTAGGGCCAGAACAGGATGAAAACAAAGGAGCATAATTTGTACTCTCGATTTAAACAGAACTTCCCTCATCTGTCCTCTAACATTGAGCTTATAGGGTTTGCAAATCCAAATTGAGACTCGGGTTCACAGCTCGGCTCCTCCCCTCTTGATTCTGTTCCTCTTCCCTGTGCAGTTTTTTCCTCCATTGCTTTTGGGGCCTTTTGAGTGCCAGGTAATTACAGCACCGGTTGGCAAGCTTTCCTGGGTCTCCAGTTTGAAGATGACAGATTGTTCTACTCCTCTGTAATCCTTTGAGACAATGCATACTCATTGCATACAAGTAAACACACAGACACAGACACACACACACACACACACACACACACACACACACACTACTGATTATATATGTTTCTATAAAAAACATTGACTAATACAATTATATAATTCCAAGGATACTGTCAAAGTTTTTTTTTTTTAATTAATAGGATATTTTGTGTCGTCTGTAAAATTCTCACATATGCGTATGGTTTTATGACTGAAAATGACTGTTTTCTCAGAGTATGTCTTTCAAGTTAATGCAGCTGGATGAGAAATAATTGCTTATGTAGAAAGAGGTAGTGATAAAATAGAGACATAAACAGAAATACTTAATTTCTACTCATCTCCCTGGATTAGTAAGATGAGAGAGAAGCTGAGCTCGCCTTCCTGGAAGCATCCAGGCATCCTGTTGCTGTGAGCCTGCTGTCCTTTTTCTCACTCAAGTGTCAGTTGGAAATTCTTCCAAGAAGCCTTCCCCTCCCAGAGTTTTCCAAAGTGAAATTAACCACAAGGCTCTTCCTTTCCTGCTTCCAGGAGAAGCCATCTGTTGGGTTTTTCCACTTGATTCTTTTTTTAGGTCTTTTGTTCTGTGATGCTAGTGTAAGACCTGTTCACCTGGAGGAACAAGAGTTTGCAGCTTCTGGCACACTGCTTTTGCTTCTGCAGAGAGACTCCAATCTGCTCCATCATCTCACGTGGGCAAAGTTGGGGAAATATCCCAGTTCTGTCTGCTCCCTGTGAATTGTACATTTGTTTTCATTTTTCCCCTCCACGGCCCGGCATCATGTGTATGGTTTTCTTAACTCATTAGTTTAATTCATTCGTCCTAACTAACCTTGGTGGCTTCCCTGCTTCCACATAATAGATTTCTCCTCTAAGCAATACATCTCTCTCAACAGCATAATCAATTCTGAGAGCTATTTTCCAATCCTCCACTCAAATGGCTGCTTCATTTGTGTGCCCACCAACTGTTTAGAATAGTGTTTTCCTACGTTCTGCCAAAATTACATATTTTCAAACATTTAAAATTTTTGACAATCTGGTAGATAAAATGCAACATTCCATTAATGTAAACTGGACTAAACTTAAAGCAGTATATAATTCTAGGAAAGCGTAATATTATACCTTAGACACAGACACATATATTTGTCATTGAAAATTTCTTTTAAACGCCCTTCCTTTTCGCCGTTTTCAATTAAACAACTTTATTTTTCTACTTCTGCTTGTACATTTTTCAAAAATGAATGTAGGACACTAGACTTTTAATTTTAAGGAGTAAACAACAGATTGTCTTAGGATATTCTGTCTTGAATGGAGGATCCCTTTATAAAATCTACACTGGCTTTGGAATGTAGCTCAATGGTAGAACACCCTTAAGCTTCAAGGCCCTCAGGCCTGTCTCCAGTTCTACGAGGAAAAACACAGATTCTTCATTACTAAAATAATATTTTTCTAATATATTTAAATGCCTTTGCGTATAATTTTTGAAGACTTTTCTCCAAGTTCAGGTTCATTCAAAATATTTTAATGACAAGTCATTTGTCTTCCACAATCGTTGTCTTTACCCAGTATGCCTCTTATCCATTACTCTGTAGTTTTTCTCTCTGAATTCTATGGAATTATCCTCACACTTTCCTTCATAAGGAATTAATCATTCTATGTTTCTTTTCTGTCTCTTTATTATATTATGTCGTCTGTGTTGTTTTGATTTGTGTTCTCTTAGTTAGCCTATCTCCATATTCACTCTATTCTGCATATAAAACATATTTAAAAGTTCTTGTGTTTAGTGTTTAATATACTGTCTCATTAAACTTTGTAAAATGAAGAATCTTACAATTATGTCTCTATTCTTTGACTGCCTTCTTTGATTTGGTGCTAACTGAGGGTGAGCTGCCTATTTCTGGGTCTCTGATTTATTGTGTATACTTTTCACATCAGCCTGTGCTATAGCATACGCAGAGCGTGTTCACGATGTTGTACCTCTTCTCCTTTGCCAATCCAAATGCAACTTTACCAGCAGCAAATAAGGACTAAGACGAGATGGTAAATGTCAGATCAGCACATTGATAAGGAATAAAGCTCTCTCATGCTATGTTCACCCATAGCTGGGTACAATGTAAAAAGACTATGCATTCCTGACTTTGAGGTGAAACATCAACATGTGGATTCTGTTAGCTTGATTTTAGTCGATTGATTTAACATTTTAAGCATTATCTGGCTTCAATTCAAATCACTGAGGATCACTTCACTATCAATAGTGACATTTATATAATGTGTTAATTCCAATCTTAAAAAAATCCAAAAATTTTCTTGAGCTTTGCATAGAGAATATAGATGACTGACTTTGGTTATTAATAATATACTTGTGTTCTTTCCTCAGCACCATTGCACTCTGTCAAAGTCATACATTACTAACATATATATAGACCTCTGTCTACATGGAGGATGGCAGGAGGGACAATAGACATCTGAGAATTGGAGACATACTAAGGTTGGTTTCTTTCAGTGACTGTACTGTGTGCTTCATAGAGCAATTGAGTGCTTTCTCCTTTTCAATCATGGGATGAATTTAAGAAGTTCTTTTGTGTGTTTTTTATGAATGCAAATGCTGTGGTTTCATATGAAAGTATATTATACTTTCAAATTAAACAGCATGTTTCTTACTTACATGACTAACAAAGGACAATGTTTTGAAATCCAAACATGTTTACTATACTCAGTTGTAAATATAGGTGAGTTTAAATAATAAGAGATATATTTCCTAGCCACTTTTGAGAGTCTTATGTTCAATTGAATTGTTTATGGGGAGTTTTTCTGGTTTTTCTTTTTTATTTCTTTGTGTATTTCAGATACAAATCGTTGTGTTGGATGAACAGCAGGCTAAGATGTTCCCCATTCTGTGTGCTACCCTAAACTGACTACGGCTTCCTTCGCTGTACTGAAGCTTTTTAGTTTCATGAGATTTTACTTGTCAGTTGTTGACCTTATTCTCCATGCTGCCCGCAACTTATTCAGAAATTCCATGCTAAAATTGAAATATATTTTCTACTTCCTTTTTTTTTCCAGCAGTTTCAGGGTATCAGGTCTTATGCTGAAGTCCTTGATCCATTTGGAGTGGAGTTTCATGTAGGAAGAGAGATAAGGATCTAGGTTCATTTTCCTGCATGGTGAAATTCAGTTTCCCCAGTTTCCCCAACACTATTTGTTGAAGAATCTGTATTTTCTCCAGTTTATACTTCTGAGGCATTGTCAAAAATTATGTAACTGTGAAGTTCTGTCTGGATCCTCAGTTCTATGCCATTGATCCATATGTCTGTTTTAGGATCCAGTACAATGATGTTTTTAATACTGTGATCCTGGAGAATAATTTTTATTTAGGCTCTGTGGAAGTTAAACAGTAAGGCTACTGAATATCCAATTCTTAAAGACATTCTGAAGCTGATTTTCTTTAGAAACTGTGATTAATTCTTAGTTTAATATTAGTTGCTGTAACAAGACACATTGCCAAGGCAACTTATAAATGGAAGCATTTAGTTGGGGGATTCCTTATAGCTTCAGAGGGTTGAGTTCATGGTCATGATGGCAGGGAACATGGCAGGAGACAGGAAGGTGTGATGTTGGAGCAGTGTCTGATAGCTTTACGCTTATCTGCAACTTGGAGGCAGTGAAAGAATGAGTCTAAGCCTGGCAAGAAATTTTGGTACCTCAAAGCTTCACTTCCAATGACACCTTCCTCCAGAAAGTATGAACATCCTAATTCTCTCAAAAGAGCACATCAACTAGGGACCACATGTTCAGACACATGAGCCTATGGGCAAGTCTCATTCAAACCACCGTGATGCCCAATATTCCTTTTGTTCAAGACTGCTTTGCTATTCTTGAGATTTGGGTTTTGATTTTGTTGAGTTTGTTTGTTTGTTTGTTGTTTGTTTTATAGCTACTTGTTTATTTTTGCCTCCAAATAAAAGTTGGAATTGTTTTAGTTCCATTTCTATGAACAGCATTGAGCTTTTTATTGATATTACTTTAAATATGCAGGTACTTTTTAGTAGGATGGTCTTTCACAATATTGATTCTTCCAATCAATGAGCAACGGATGGCTTTCTGTCTCCTAGTGTCTCAGTATCTTTGGTGTCTTAAAATGTTCCTTATAGAGGTCTTCCCTTGCTTCCATGATGTTTATTCCCAGGTGCCTTATTTTCTTATGCCAGTTGGGAATGGATTGTTGTCCTGATCTCTTTTTTCTGTCAGTCTGCCATTGGTATAGAGGAAGGCTGCTGATTTGTGTGTTGCTTGTGTATCCTTCCACTTTGATAAATGAATGTTCAACAACCCTAGATATCAGGAATGTGTGACTTAAAACTACTTAAGTTTTCATGTCACTACATTAGGCTGTGATCTGGAAGACAAATGACAAGTTCTGGCATGGAAGTGGAAAACAGTGAGCACCTACATATTTTGGTGGGAGTGTAAATTAGAGCAGCCATATTGCATGTCATTCTGGAGGTTTCCCAAAAATCTAGAAGTAGAAATGCCATATGACTCAACTATGCTGTTCTTGGTAATATACCCAAAAAACCTATTATCATACGACAGAGGCACTTGCACACCCGTGGTTTTTGCCTCTCTGCTCACAATGACTAGTTCATGGAGTCCTGCTAGTTGTCCATCCATGGGTGAATAGATAAAAAAATGTGGTCCATATGCATAACGTAACATTACTCAGATGAAAAGAAAAAGTTATGAGATTCGTAGGTAAGTGGGTAGAACTGGAAAAATTATTCATACTGAGGTAACTTGGGCCCCAAATGTGTAGTACCATATGATATCTCTCATATGTGGATCCTAGTTCCAAGTCTTTGTTGTTGTTGTTGTTGTTGTTGTTGTTGTTGTTGTTTTTGTTGTTGTTTAACCTGGAGCTCAGACAAAGTCCAGGAAGGAGAAAGGGAACTCTGGGCAGTGGTAGGAGTACATGTTAAGCGAGGGGCATAGTCAATTATAGGTGAAATGAAAGTAAACAAGGAAAATACTAGGTGAAAAAAATCTAAAATAGAAGACACTTGGATAAATGGGTGAAACCAGGGGGATGAAAAAGAGGGATAACTCAAAGGAAGGTGACTGAAAGTCTTATGGAAGCCTACTATCTCATAACCAAACTTAAGATAAATTCAAAGATGGTAGAACACATGTGAAAGGAAAGAAAATAGGAGACATAGGAGTTAAAAGGGTTTAGTGAGGATAGAGCAGGCATGCAGGAGAGGTGAGTAATATGTGGATTAAACCAAACTATGACTGTATGAAAAAAAACATGAAAACTCACTAGTTAATAAGTTAACTTCAAAATAAAATGATAAAAAGAGTTCACATGAAGTTACTCTGCAGGTGGCCAGGCAGTGTTGCTCCCAGATACAAGAGTTATTAAAAGAAAACCACAGCACAAGAAACAAGATACATCCCTGTAGGTTATTGGTCATATTGATCCCAGAGCTCTCCAAAACAACACAGGTTATTGCCATTGCCATTGGTTACCCTCCATAATTTCATGCTAAGACTCTACTGCTGAGGACATAGAGAAATCGATCTCAAAATGACTGGGAAATCTTCCTGATAGCTAGGTTTCATAGTGTCAAGAAATGGTGCACATTACTGGAGAATAAAATCCATCAATAGTCGTACATGGAGCTAGACCCTGCAAGCTATAATAAAAACCTGTCAGGCAAAGTGTACCGACTGCCACAATAATAATATGACTGTTATGGGGTAACTCACAGATTTCTGATTAAATTTGAGACTTGCTCCATTGGAGGGAATTTTTGATCTGCTACTATAATCCTAATAAAAACTCAAGGGCTGGGGAAGGTCATAGGTTCTATGGTAGATTATGATATTGTTTTTTTAATGGTCATGGTTTCAAGATACCTTCTAAATATGTATGCTTATACTCTTGGACCTAGACCAGTGTTAGCTGGAGAAGCTTCTTTTTGCAGTGGACAGCAGTCAGTAGAACAATTAATAACTGGTCAAAGTGGTGAGAATAGGAGACTGAGTGCTCAGCCTTGAATGATCTATATTAAGTGACCTATGTTTAAGGCTCAGAGAACATTGTGGGAGAAGAGACAGAAATAATGTAAGAGCCATGAGATGAATTTCTGTGAAAGGCTGTCCTTTGGATATGGGATGGCTCTTGTACTCATGGACTTAAAGCAGCTGCATCTACATGCACAGGACAGGAAATGCATATGACCTAGCAGACAAAACTCCTGCATAGATGGATAGATAATCCCAAGACTTCATCACATACTAAGGAGCTATCGGGACTTGATAGCTGCCATGGAG
Source organism: Acomys minous (assembly GCF_964271855.1). Classification (NCBI taxonomy): domain Eukaryota; kingdom Metazoa; phylum Chordata; class Mammalia; order Rodentia; family Muridae; genus Acomys; species Acomys minous. The sequence continues at coordinate 93,674,417 of NC_140483.1, forward strand.
GAAGAATCATTATTTGAGTGTGTGGCCTCTGGAGGATTCCTTTGGTCCAGTGGATGGCCCTATGCACTTATGAGCCCTAATTATACTTAGTGTGACAGCAAAAGAAACAGAAAACATTGTCATATTTTATTGTGTGTATGTATGAAATTCTGAAAAATGTTAAATGATGGGGGGAAAAAAAGTAAAAATCCATATTCAGATGCACCTCCCCCTGTGACTGTGACTGAGGGGGGCTTCCTCCCCCTATATATGCGCATAGGGTATCAAGTCTCCCAATATTAATGTGTGTGGTTAGATGTGTGATTTAAGCTTTAATAATGTTCCCTTTACAAATGTGGGTACCCTTGACTTTGGTGCATAGATGTTCAGAATTTTGGTGGAATTTTCCTTTGATGAGTATGAAGTGTCCTTCCTCATTTCTTTTGATTAGTTTTAGTTGAAAGTCTATTTTGTTAGATGCTAGAATATCTACTCCAGCTTGTTTCTTAGGTCCATTTTCTTTGGAATGCCTTTTTCCAGCTATTTGTGAATATCTCTTACTGTTTGATTTCTTTTATTTATATTTTCCTTCAGTTTTAAAAATCATATGATAAGCATTTGCTTAAATCCAGAATATGCAGATGATAATTGAAGGACTATGTGATAATAATATCAGGGCATGATTTCAAAATTATATAACAAAATATTTATTTAAAAAATGTTACCAAAGTATTTAATACCAAGTTAACCAAGCCATTTTTGAACTTAGTTAATCAAAGATCAACAACAGGCTAAGTTACAAAACTATATTTGTTCTGGAAATATGCAAGGGTATCACCATTTGGTGTATCCGCTACTCTTTCCCCGCGAAGTGCTCTCATCACGGTTGGCAAAATCAATTGTCCACCAACTTGTGGTCAGTTTCTGTGTGATCAGTGAGGACCTTTCAGTTCTATCATCAGTCTTCAAGCCTAATCTAAGTAGTGCAACCTTCAAAAACATCTATACCTTACAGTAAGTTTGGAATCAGCAAAAATGAACTTTGAATACCTCCTCCTTCTACAAGCTTGGTTGCTATTTGTGACCCTTGAGTTTTCATGGGACTTTTACAACAATAATAGATTCTGCAAAGAAGTCCTCAGATTGCATTAAATTGATAGCTGTGGGGGAAGATTGAATTTAGCAATTATTGGGGTGTTTTTGGTTTTGTTTTGTTTGTTTGTTTGTTTGTTTTGATTTGTGAACAGTTTCCTTCCACTGATTTACATCTTCTTTCTCCTTGCATTCCTCTCAATAGCAATTTGTAGTTTTCAGTTTTCTGGTTTGGTATTTCTTTGGACCACTTAGTCCTCTGTAATTTTTGTGCTACTGTAAATTGAATTCTTTACATTCTATTTACAAATATTCATTATGACCATAGATACCTATGTGATTTTATGCTAACTTCCTGGTTGTTGTTGCTCTATCCACTAATGAGCTCTGAAGACTTCTACTGTAATTCTGTGGTTTCCTCTCAGAGAGCTCCTGCCACCAGCAAACGCAGTTGTTTTACTGTTTCATTCATAACCAGACCTTCTATTTTTTTCTTATTAATTGCATAATTAGAATTTCTCCTCTAGTGCAGAATAGAATTGGAGAAATTAGATGCTCTTGTCTTGTTTCTGATCTTAGAGAAATGCTTTGAGTGACTCAGCCTTAACCACAGTGTTAGTTCCACATTTTTCACGGGTGCCCTTTCTCTCCTAGATGAGGTCAGGAGCATCACTCTGTAGGATGTGCTTGTACATTGGAATGGCTCATGTGCGGGAGCTTTGGTCTGTACTCTGGTAGTGGGAGCCTCAAAAGGGATTAAAGTATCTTTTCTGAAGCAGGAATGCAGTCAGAAGAGAAAACTGCAGCAGGTTGTGCACTCCTATAATCCTACGATCTGAGAGGTAGAGGCAAAAAACCACAGCCGAGCCTCCATCGTAAGCTTCAGAGATGCTGCCTCAAAAGTATGAAAGGGAAAAGGAACAAATTGTTATAAGAGCAAACCCCATGGAGTCCTCAACTAGCATTCAGTTTTCATGTGCAATCTCCAACCTCTTCCTCCCACACATACTGTAAGGTCCTCAAGAGTCCCACGCTGCTGAGCTGCCACGCTCTGACTCTTCAGAACTGTAAACCAAAGAACTACTTTTCTCTGAGAAGTCACCTTGCCTTGTTACACTAATGCCGATGATGCTATACTAACTAGTCAATGCAGTTAGTGTGCCTAGTGTGCAGGTTAGATTTGCACACTGCTCCTCTGAATTGCTGGGAAGACGTCCTTGCTTTATTTTATTTCATTTGCGATATGCTACATTGCTTGATTTCATATCTCAAACTAACTGCTCCCTTTGCTTAAATCTCACTTGGCCGTGTTACATAATGTATTCCACACACTGTTGGATTGGGTTTGCTTACAGGAAATATTTTGCATCTATATTCACAAAGGTTACTGCCCTAAAGTCTTTCACTTGTTATATCTGATTTAGTTTAGAAGAACACCGACTTCATAAATGTGATTAGATATCACCCCTGTACTGGTATTTTTTCAAGAGATGTAAGATTAGGGTCTATTTTTATCTTATTTATTCACTTTACATCCTAGGCACGGCCCTTCCTGTCTCTTCCCAGTCTTACCCTCCTTCCTCTCTCCTCTCCCTTATTCCTCAGATATCACCCTGGGACTGGAATATTTTCAAGAGATATATAGTTACAGTCTATTTTTTTAACTTATTATTTATTCACTCTACATGCCAGGCATGGCCCCTAGTGCCTCTCCTCACATGCCCCACCCTCCTTTTCCTCCCCCATCCCTTGTTCCACATCACCTCATCAAGTGGCATCAGGACTGATTTTGTCCTCTTCCCCCTGTGGCCTGGCAATGCAGCACCACCAGGGAGAAATGATCAAAGAGCTGGCAACAGAATCCATATCAGAGAGAGCCCCGGTTCCCCTTACTAGTAGACCCACATAAAGCCTGAGCTGCCCATCCGCTACATCTATGTAGAGGACCTAGGTCCTTGGTTGGTGCCTCAGACTCCACAGGCCCCTCTGGATCCTGGGTTACACGGCTCTGTTGGTCTTCTTGTGGTGCTCTTGTCACCTCTAGGTCCTTTTATCCTCCCTCCACATTTCCGCTAGACTCCCTATGCTTTTCTCAGTGTTTGGCTGTGAGTCTCAGCATCTGTTTGGAACTGCTGCCGGGTGGAACCTCTCAAAGCACAAGTCTGATAGGCTCCTGTCTGATAGCATAGCAGAGTACTATTAACAGTGTTGGGAGCTGACTCCTTTCCGTGGGGGCAGGTCTTGGGTTGGCCCAGGGATTAGATGGGCATTCCCTCCATCTCAGCTCTATCTGTCCTATCTTTATACCTACACATCTTGTTGGTTGGGTAAGTTTTGGATCAAAGTTTTTGTGGGTGAGCTAGTGTTCTCCTCCCTCCATTGGGCGTCTTGTCTAGTTAGTGGGTGTCCTCTTCAGTCTCTATGGCCCCTGCTAATAAGAGTCTCTGCTAGAGGCACCCTTATATCCTCCTAGAGGTCAATTCTGACAGAGGTCTCTAACTTGCCACAGAGATACCCCCACCCACAGTTTCTTTTCTCTCTGCCGGCCTTCTGTCCTCCTACCCTGTTCTACCAGGTCTGATCTCCACCCTGGTGGTTATAATATCTTATATTTCACTTATATCTTAAGCTGGGCCTTTTCTTAGACAAGGGTTCCAGACTTCTCTTGGCCACATCAAGATGTGTCTTCTGTGATATTCTCAGTGAAGACTCAGTTAAATAGGGGAGTCTTAAACAGTACACGCATAAAGGTATCCAAATAAACGTTACTTTTTATCTAAACTGTTAGAAAATCTAGCAACAAAAAGGAGTCACCTACCCACCCTGTCCTTAAAACTAGGACGGACTCTAAAACATTCATTTAAATGGAACTTCTGAAATTATATTGAAGTGCTCCAAAATGGAGGATCAAACCTCAACTTCCAAAAGTCCTACGGAGCAATTAATCAACTAATATGTGATAAAAACGAAACTTTCCAACTCGTTAGACCCACACAAGTTTATCTGTTCGTATTAAATGAGAAACCTTTTTAGATGGTGAAAAAGACATTCAACCGGCTACTTCACCAACGATCAATCATTATGGACAAAAGGGATATTGATCCCACATTCCACCCTGAGAATTCCAGCTATGTTTAATGCTTAGCAGCATTTCTATTGACAGGAACGACCATGAACAGATAGGTGGCTTACAGATGCCCCTCTGCCTCCCTTACGCCAACACTCTGCCATGGATCCCATCATTTCCTGCTTGGCCCACTGACATAACCCTTAAGTTTATTTCAACAAATCTATCTACTGTTCTTTAATTCATCACACCCCCCTCCTCTTAAAGGTCTTGGATGATCTTTGGCCATGAACTGAATAACCCACCACTGCCTGTTTCCGGGTTGTTCACGTGCCACAGTGCTTTTTTTTTTCCTTTGGTTCCTTCCTTCCTTCCTTCCTTCCTTCCTTCCTTCCTTCCTTCTTTCCCTCCTTTCTTCCTTCCATCCTTCTGTCTTTTTCTTTCCTTTGCCAACAGGGTTGCAATATGTAGCTCTTGCTGACCTGGCCAGGCTATCTTTAAACGGAAAGAGGCCTGCCTGTCTCCTTAGTGCTGGCAGTAGAGACTACCCCGCTAGGCCTGGCTGTCCTTGTTTGGAGGCAGACTCATAGCCTCAGTTCCCTGCACATAGAGCAGTTTATATTGCCTTTGTTACCTCAGAGCATTTAACACGCCTTTTCCTCTACTTGCACTAGATCCCAATGTGCCTAATTAATCCTAGACCAGCTTTCAGAGACCATATGCAGTGTTGCCTCCTCAAGGCAGTCATACCTGCTAGCCTAGTACTCATCACAACTTTGTCCTTTACAATACAATTGTAGACCACTGGCAATGTAATTGGGTATAAATATTATGTTCTCTCCAAAATAACACTACTTTGCAACAGCTGGGATTTTACCCTACACATTACTATATTCCTAGTTCCCAGTCCAGGGAACTAACAAATACAGTTATTTTTAATTCATTGGTATAGAATTTTGTATATTGATACAAAAACAAATTTAATTTTGAAACATTGATATAGAAGTCAAACTTAAGATTATTCTACACACACACACACACACACACACACACACACACATTCTAATATGAGGTATTGAACCAATAAAACTCAATTATAATACAAAGTTTACTTACAGTACCTTGAAAGTGCTAATGCAGGCTGTTTAGGATAATTAAGTAACACAAGCTAATTGTTAGTTAATAAAATTATGGTCATGTCAGTTACTAGACATTAAAACAAAATATAAAGGGGTTAGAAGCTATAAATGAAATGAAAGGTAGAGAATTTTTAAATACTGTCACATAAATTGTTCAATATATTTCTAACAAAAACTTTATAATAATTAATAATGTTTCCATTTTGTAGATTAAAAAAATTGACTCTCAGTTTTAAAAGAATATATTTTGTGGTGAGAACAGCTGTTCTCACTGTCCAGATGATTTCTCATTTGAGTACCAAGGAATGCTCTTGCACTGAATATGGCTGTCTATCATACAATGGCAATACACAAACTCAGTTCCTTAGTAACTGAGAGTCACCATCATATTGTGGATCTAATACCATCATAAATAAATTGTATATGTATTTATTTCCTATAATCTCTTAGACCTCAGATTTAGTCCTACTTATCTGAAAGAGAACATCTTTTTAACTTTCCTAAAATATCATCTTATTTCATGATTTTAATTAAGTGCAGTAAGAACTCTTTTAATCTTCAAGTTTCTATTCTCAACAGACCCACCTCTGCTCATTTAGTAGTATAAGACATTTATTAATTTATACTACTATAAATTATTCATTCACATGTATGTTGACATATAGACCAAAGTGTTACAGATGGAAAATAAAAATGGATTCATTACGGGGTTACATATTTAGGGGTGTGTGTGTGTGTGTGTGTGTGTGTGTGTGTGTGTGTGTATACAGTCAATCTTTTTCATTTTGAATGTCACCTTTAAACATTTATGCTATTTACTCTTCTTCCTAGAGGGCTTAAGGCAATTTCTCCTTTGGTGCCTTTATCAGATGCCGTAAGCAACAGCTTCAGCATGTTAAGTCATGAAATTCTTCTTCCAGTTTACTGGAAAATCTGTAAGCAGAACGCTTGTAGCTTTGAACGCATAAGCCCTCAAGAAAAGATTTGACTTTTAAAAGTAGGTCAGGTGTCCTCACGCTGGTTTGGCATGCATCAATATAGCAAATAAAAGCAACTTTACCCACTAGGCACCCCAAATGAGCCTTTAAGTCTATTTCTAATACTTCTTGCATGCCTTGCCACTTAAGTGGACAGAGTTTTGTGCAGTGTTGAACAGGAAAAGCCTGACCTCTTTTCAATAGCAAATTCAAAAAAGAAAAAAAAGTTTTTGGAATTGCCTTTATGCTAAAGAAAGAACAGGGACTAAAAATTTAAATTTTATTTCTGCCTAATTATGTACACTTCGGGGGTATTATTAATCTTTATGAGATGATGTCTACATCAAAAAGAAGATAATTACACAAGCATGTCCAAGGGCAATAGTATCCTGTGACCACCCAAACACTAATGATAACCACAGCAGGAAATAAAATTTGAAGTTTCAAAGCCAACTTCTGAATTAGCCAAACTATTAAGGCACAATTAATGAGCCTGGGAGATTTCCATAGGATGAGAAAAGAGCTATGAAGCTATAGTGATCTTGGCACTATTCAGGGCTTAACCCCCCTACCCCCCAACCAATTTCATTGTTTTATTTATTCTATGTAATGTTTTCAAATAAATTGATGCTGTTTTCTAAAGTAATGACTATAAGCTAAATCTGTAACACAGACCAGTTGTCAATTTGGTATCATTTTTTCAGATCTTGGAATTTCAGCATGCATAAATCTTGTGGATGGGTTCCTAGTCTGAACAGACTTTTTCCCCCAATGAATATTTTTATCATGCTTAGCACTTTAATTATGACACATCACAAGTCACCAGCTGCAGAATTGTCCACTTTCAGCATCATGTCAGTGGTCAAGAGTTGCGATATTTTTTTTCCCTGGGAGATTTTGAAGTCTAACTTAGCGAACCAGTGAGTTTATTAAGGTTACTTACAGGAGTAATTGGTGCAGGTCCGCGTACTGGAAGCGTGGACCATTCAGAGGCAGCTCCACACACTCAGCATGGCTGTAAGTCATGAAAGCTGGACTCTGGAGACCTGCTCATGACTTGCAGACAGCATGGAACATCATGGAATCACCTGTTCTCAGCGGTCCTTCTACCTATGTAGCCGTGGAGGCATGGAAAGGCCTTATGAGTCTGCTAAGTTATAAGGAATTCCTGAAAATTGGGAATTGTCTACTTCCTGAGTCTTAAGGAATTTCCTGGAGGATGGAATGTTTTGGGTGGGAAGAGATTGCTGCAGAGAACCAGTCTTATCAAATAGGTGAATTATATGTTCAAGGAGACCTTGTCTCAAAAGAATGAGTTGTAAAAGACTGGGAAAGACGCCCATTTTCAATTTCTTACCTACACACACACACACACACACACACACACACACACACACACACACACACACACACGAGTAGAGACACCAAACCGTATTTGCATTTCTCTTGTAATTAATGCATTTATTTTCTTTCTTCTCTTACTCCCTCCCAATGTTTTTTTTAATGACTTCTCTAAGCCTATACGCACAAAAGGTCCACATGAAGAATACTGGTTTGTCCTTACAGATTTTGTTTGTTGCTTTTTCTACCATTATAAAAATTTTTCAACTTTATTAAAATAAAATCAGCAAGAAAACTATATATAAATAAAAATAAAGTGTGTGACTTTATATTTTGATATTTTTAAGTATAAGCCTGTGAAAAGATTACCACTATCACTGATTAGGATAGGATTAGAGGATGACACCTATGTACAAATATACCATTACCTCACAGTTATTGTCTTCATGTGTGTCTTCAAACAATATTGTGTGTGAGCATATATGAGGAGATACAGAGAGAGGAAGAGAGAGGGAGTGGGACACGGAGACAGAGTAACAGAGACTCTTTGAGTCATTTGGCTCAGTATTTGTGCTGTCCTAGAGTTGTTGATTTCAGCTGTGCCCTCATATTATTTAAGTTCTATTTAATATTTTTGTACAAGACTGAAAACAGTAATAGATGACAACATGAAGAGGACCGTTTTTTAATTAATGGATCATGTCACAATAACAATTTCATTTAACTTCCCAGTTCCCTTTGAACAAGATCTTAACATCATACAGTTATCAAACTTTTGACATGAACAGAAAATGTCTTTACATGCCTGTTTAATTGCACCTCTGTGTAAACATAAAGATGACTGTTGGGACGCTAGCTGATAGAGCCTTCAAGGAGTAAATTGGCTTAAACAGGCATGTATTTTCATAATATTTAGGAAAACAGGCACACAATGCACCTTTGCACCTTTCTTTTATTCTCTGTTTTTTCTAATAACCTTGTGGGGGACAAGGAGGTGACTTAAACATTCTTCTCTCTTCACAAGGTGCTGTTGTCACTGGTGCGGTCAAGGCTCCACTGTTACTACCTTGCCAATCACTTCATAATGTAGCTCTCCCTCACCTTCCTCCGTAGATAACCGTAGCTAGCCACTGTGGGGTGCAGTGCATGTCCTTGAGAATGCTCCCAACTCTGCAGCTTCTTTATGTGGCTGATGGCTTATTCGTTGGAATATTTACCTTTCTCTTCCAAGTGGCATTTCCTTGGCAACTGTATCATTTAGGAACATTAATGTGTTTTAATTCTATGCTTTTGCTCATTTCCTATCAGAGAACAGGTGCAGTACACCTAATAGTTTTGAATTGACAACACAAAGCGTTTCAGATATGCCACCAAAGAATCTACGAATGATTGCATTTAGTTCCTCTTTGGCAATTGTCATTATTTGAGTCTAAAATGGGCTCATTTTGTTAAGTTTCTGTCCACAGGTATGGCTGCCGAGTCTTTTGGGGTAGAGCATGGGCTTTGGGAGTAGGTCATTGAGAATCACACTCGCCTTGCTTCTGGATCTGCATCCTGACACAGTGTTAAGAAGACACCGCCTTATGCTTGTACTGCTACCGAGAAAACCAATCTACTCTGTTTCTCCCCTTTGATGGACTAACATCCCTCTGAAACAAGATAAAACAATCCTTTCCTCACTTAAATCATTTTTGTTTGGTAATCTAAGTGGTAGAAGTACTAAAACAGCAATATCCCTTTCACTATTGCAGCTACATCAAAAGTGATATGATCATAAAAGTAAATTATAATGTAATATTAGTTGATCTACTTCATTATTAAATTAAAGGCAATATTTTTCATATTCTATGATGGATTTTGATAAGCAATTGTTAGGAATAAAAATCTATTCCAGCTATAAAGAGTACAAAGCATTATAGAGCCTGTAATTCCAGCGCTTGGGAGGCTGACATAGAGGGGTTAACTGATTACGTTTAGTCTGTTCTACTTAGTTAGTTTCAGATGAGCCCAGGTCTGTATAGAAGCACTCTATTTCCAAAGTAATACTAATAGTAGTAACGTAAAGTAAAATGTTATTCCTGGGGCTACTTACTGAATCATAGCCAAGGCTTCCACTATTTCTTATAGAAATATCATTACTTTCACTCAATTATACATTAATTATAAATCAGCGCATATTTATGGTTAAGGGTTTTTTGTGACAACAGATTAGTTTATGATACAATGATCAATGAAAAGGGAAAGAGCTTTAAAATCCAGCACCCAAATAAAAGTCAGCACTCGTCCAACCACTTGATTCTTTACACACATTGCTTGTAGATGTCTCATAAAAATATTGTAGATCAATTCAATGTTCATGTTATGGTGCCAAATGTGCAATTTTGAGATTTCACCAACAATTTTATGGCCTAGTTCATTGTCCATCTCTAACAGAGATATTCAACATTTTAAAAAGCAATTCCCCCGGCCCCAGGGTAGATCCAAAACCAAGTTCAGCTTGTGCCTTACCATTTGAGCATTCCGAATAAGTTAACTAATGTTTATTAAGGAGAAAGTAAATTGTTTATTTTTATTCAGATTCCCTTGTGTTCCACACAAAAATCTGTCCTTAATTAATACTCTCAGCGAGGGAAATACATGCCAAATTGGGAATAAGAAATCATCTATTACTTTTAACTGAATTCATTTTCTCCAAACCAAGTTATTTGAAACATCAGCATGTGTTGCACTTCTGAAGGTCAAGAGTCTGGCATGGGTTGGGAGGCTGGATTCTCTCTGGAGGCATCGGGAGAATTTGTATCTTGGCCATTTACAGCATTCAAACACTCCAGCTTTCCTTAGCTTACAGCCTTTTTTTTTTCCTGTTGTTCTAAGTTTTGCTTCCAGAGTCTCTTCTCTGTCTCCTGCCTGCATGCTGAGTGTGTGTGCCTGTGAGTATATGCCCATGCGCTCACAGCGTGCTGAGTGTGTGTGCCTGTGAGTATATGCCCATGCGCTCACAGCGTGCTGAGTGTGTGTGCCTGTGAGTATATGCCCATGCGCTCACAGTGAGGATTTGACAATGCCTTCCGCATGGTGAAGTGGTTCTTTAGCTCATAAGAAGCCTTACGATTAGATTTGGTTTACACAATCCAAGATAAGATCCTGATCCAAAATCCTTGGTGTTACCACGCCTGCAAAGTTCTCTTGGCAATGCCAGGTAATAGAAGCAGGTCTTCTCCTGAAGATTCTATCTCCCCCAAACTACCAGGCAAAATAAGCCCTTTTTTCTTTAATATCTACTTGCTACATGCATTCATTTTGTCACCGAAATAAGAAAACAAACTAGGACACATATTAATCTCACAAATATTTAATCTCAAATATTGTCAAGATTTTTATGGTAGTTTTTCAAATGAGAAGCTTGATTTCTGAGACCATATTGTGTGCATTGGTTGCATACTCACTCAGGCTGGCATCTCCTGTCTCGGCACTCGGCCAGGACTCGGAACTCTCCCGGCCGGGCCCTGGTAGCAGAACTCTCAGTCCTGTCTCAGCACTTGGCCAGGACACGGAACTCTCACGGCCGGGCTCCTGGTAGCTACTTAGCTCCTGTGTTACACATTCCTTCCAATCTCCCTCAGGTGCTGGGTGTAGGGACTGTTTTCACGTTTAGTTCATATCCATAATGCTGATGCAATTACATGTAAATTTTTGGTGATTTACAATATTTTAAAGTTTCCACTCTAGGAAGAGAAGTTACGATAATATTGTTGCATGAAAACCATTTTGGAATAGCTGTATTAATATAGTAATATTTTTCTATGAGCTCTCCATCATATAAAACACTACATTAATTTAAATTATACCACTTTATCAGAATTAAAGATCGTTTATTATCATACTAATACAACTAGTTATAAGTGTGTGTTAAATGCATTGTTCTGCTGGCCTATTTGTATTTTCTAACTTGTCTTTTCTTCACATTTGCACTTAGTTGTTTTCCTAGCAAAGTGCTCACAATTTCTCACAAACTTATAATCAGCTTTTATGTGACTTGTTCATCAACTAGATTGAAAGCCCAGTTTCCCCACCCTCTTGCCCTACTCTGTCATGGAACTGTACACTGCTCCTCATGGAAAGACATCCACCCTACTCCTTAACACATGGCATACAATCGTGTGACTACCTGGCAAATGATTGCTATTAAAAGTGACACTCACAGAGACTTGAAACGAATGTGCATGAGTATTGATGTCACTGCCTCCGTGAGAACTTCTCTCTGCTGGTCTCCTGGCTCAACCATCCTCCCTCATCTCAGATGCATATAGTTTGCATTAAATGATAGCCTAATGACTCTCAGAACTCTCAGAACAGAAGAGCGCACATTAACATCAGCAGAAGGTCTCACTGCCACTCGTTTGATGACAGACCCATGAGTGAGCTCAGAGGGTATCAGGATGAATTATGAGTCTACCTTAAGGACAGGAAGTCATATACAATAACATGATGAAGCTGGAAGAAATTAAGTTAAATTAACTAGGCATAGCAAAGCAAATATGGAATACTTTCACTCCTATATGAAGACTAAAAGGAAATCTAACTTATCAAAGTAGAGAACTAAATAATGGTTGCACAGGTGAGGGATAAAGCTAGTTGATCCAGAACCTAAGATTTACATTATGTTAAATGGGCACTCACTAGAGATGTGGTGTATATTATGGTGATTATGACTAATGATACTGTGATATATACTTGAGATTTGTTGAGAGTGGATCTTAAATGTTCTCACTACAGACATATAAAAATGATGAGTATGTGAGGTGATGTGTGTATGTGTTAATTAATTTGACTGTGGTGGTCATTTTAGTACATGTATTTATATTACATTTTACACTATGAGTACATGGCAATTTTCATTTCTCAGTGTAAAGTCAATAAAGCTGAAAGAAAAGCAAAATTCAAAGTAATAGGAAAGGCTTTAATCACTTACTCTGGGTTAAATACATTTGTACGTCAGCAAGAAGCTGAGAACATACGTGCAGGTTTCCTTGCCATTTCCCTAAGGAACAATGGGAGAAGGGACTCTCAGTGAGGAGAAGATGTTTCAGAGACACAGTTCATTTTCAGGTAATATAGTAATATCCTCCAGTACAGGTATTTTACAAAATTAATATTTATAAAACTCAAAAAATGGTTATAAAATAACAAAATACTAAGTTTTCACATAAATATCCAGAATAAGAAACAAAAGATGCCCCGGGGAAGATGTGCCAGCAGGTAAAGCCACTGGTCACACAAACCCAGAACCTGTGAAACAAAAGCCAGACACACAGACATGTATCTGTAACATAGGCATCCTTCCCACCAGATGGGAATCCGAGACAGGAGAACTACGAAGAAACCCAGTGGCCGCTAGCTCACTACTATACACAGTGCAGCAGAGACAACGAATGCCTCAGCAAGACTAAAAGGGATTCCTCAAAAATTGTACCCACTGTTCCACACTCTGTTCCACACACTGTTCCACATTGCAGCACATGTGGACACACACACACACACACACACACACACACACACACACACACACACATTATTACAAAACCAGAAGATAAATACATTGCTAAAATGCTAAAAGCTCACTCGTTCAATCCTTAACCATAATTGACTTCATAAAAAAAAAAAAAAAAAAAAAAAAAAAAACAGCAGCAGCAATTCAGGGAGGTGGCATGCCTGTGCCATCCAATCTGCTGCATTTCTTTCACCAGTAGTACAAGAGAGTCACAGAGCTGGGCACTGGAATTTTATGAAAGACAAAAGGAAGGACTAGACTAGATTATGGTTATTGTGAAGGTCTGATTGACCTGCCAGGTGACTCACATGATTATTCGGTATTTCTAATCCTTGTGCACCTATATGCTAGCTGAAGCTACGCCACATTATACTAATATCCTTGGCCGCTGAAGGGAGGTTAAAAGCCTGAAGCATTTCCAGCTTGTTCCATTCCACTGGTGACAAGCACTAGACATCTTCTGCCTTTCCTTGAATGACAGGCAAGCAGAATAGGGTGTGACAATTCCTCTACACCACCCACAGGCAATGAACACGATGTGTGACAACTGCTACTCAAGGCTCTCCGCGACTCACTGTGTAGGGTCGAGGTGGGGCTGAAAGTCCAAGCCCAACCCTTCAACAATGGCCTCACTAATGAGGCTTAAGAGAGCGAGGCGGGGAACTACTGATGAGCTAATATCCGGACAGTGACCTAGAAATCCCTTGCTCATGGGTAGCATACACTTCCATTTGAAATCGATGTAGTGATTTAATGAGTTGAAGCAGTACAGAACTGTGGCTTTTGTGGTGCTTACAAATTCAAAGCATGCACAGTCCATCTTTTTTTTTTCCTTTTGTATGAACAGGTTTGTGTGTGTGTGTGTGTGTGTGTGTGTGTGTGTGTGTGTGTGTGTGTATTCATTTGTACATGCTTATATGAAGAATCCAGAGGTTAACAATGGGGGTATTCTGCAATCACTATATTATTTGAGACAAGGTTTCTCACTGAACGTGAAGTTCCCTGAATTAGCTAAACTGGCTGAGCCTTAGAGGTTCCTCTGGGTCCCCCTCCCCAGCACAGGGGCTATAAGTGTTCACCACTGAACTCAACTTCTTACTTTGGTTCTTTGGCTCTGGGAATATAATCTCATGTCTTTATGGTTATCACTTAGACAGAAAACATTTTAAACTCTCATCCTGTGTAAATGTAGTTGAGGTTTTTTTTTTTTCTTAATCAGATTTCCGTTCAGTCAATCATCTCTTCATCTTACCTGTGTCATCCTTCCTGAGGAAGTGGATGTGGTCCCCCTCAAAAGCAGAATCAAAACAGGTCATTTAAATCAAGAATTCGGTCATAGAGTTTTCAGAAAGCATGAAAACAGAGACACTCTGAAGGGTAGTGGATGAAGTGCAGAGGCTATGGTCCCCAACTGAAACCTCAGTGACTGGGCCAATCGAGACAGCACCAGATGGGCCATGCAGAAGGGTCCACCGGGAGAAACTGCACCCCCAAGGCCAGACCGCTGACAGCATGGGGCTCCCAGTGCCTGCATTTGGGCATGACTGAGACCATAAAAGCTGGTAGCAAGAGGAAGCTATCTAGAAGGAACAGGAAACATGAAGATTTTACTACTAAAGATTCCAACTGAAGTACAAAGAGATTTAAAGAAGCAGCCTAGCTGCCCTCACCTACCCCGTGTCCTGCCACTCGGGTTGACAGAATCTAAGGGAAGAAAAATGGGATGCAGAAGCCTAAGAAATAGTTTCCAGAGATGTGCTACATTCTATAGAAAGAATGAGTTGGGGCAGAAGAGAAGGAAGGGTACACACTGCATTAGTTAATTTTTTTTTAATGGCTGCGATAAAACACCATGATCAAAAACAACTTATAGAAGGAAAACTTGATTTGGGTGCATGGTTGTAGAGAGCTAGCTCTCCATAATGGTGTGGAAGAGCACAGCTGAAGGAGGCTGGATCACGTCTCAACTTCTCAGCTTCGTACACAGAGAGAGTGACAAAAAAAAAATAGAGAAAGGCTATAAAGTCTGAGAGCCCACTCGCAGTGATGCACTTCCTCCAGTAAGACTCCACATTCTAAAATATCTGTAACCTTCCCTAACAACACCAACCAGAGAAAGGTGTATATATCATAACCACACAACAGAAATAAGAGACATTGTATTTATTAATAGATGTGTGTACACATCTGCATATGTGTATGCACACAGGTGTCTATGTACAAGCATATGTGCCATGGGAGCCTGTCCGTTTGATCTAAAATTTTCATTTAAGATTTACCTGTTATTGGCTGATACTAGAGGGTTAGGGATAGCCGAAGAAACTTTTTTTTCCCTCAGCACTCTCACAGCAGTTGTTTGAAATTGGGTATTTATTACAGAAAATAGAAGTCTTTACCTAAGACTTTTTGACCTAGAGTATAAAGAAGAAATAGAAAAAAAAATTCAAGGACAACTGCACTGAGGACCAAATTATCAAGGCCTGGGGCAGAAGTACAGAAACCTGGCCCATCAGAGATCTGTAATTGCTCACTCAAACAGAAACCACCATGTACTGGCCCAGAAAAAGAACGAGTACATCTTTCCTCTCTTAACCTTTCGCCCTCAATTTTATCCTTGCTCACTTTTGGCTTCCTTTTGATGTCTGAGGAGCACTCAATTCCTTGTTCTCAGTGGGTTTCACAGGAGTGGAGAATGCACAGGGGCAGCTGTACACAGCACGTACAATGTCACTGATGGACAAAGACGGCTTTTCCTCCCGCTGGTACAGGAAGAGGGGTAGTTGTGTGAAGAACCAGAGGTGAAAACCACTGAGTTATCAAAGCCACAAGCACTTTCCGGCTTCCTGTAATACAGATATATGAGTCTCCATACCCAACTTAAGAACTAATGTTAACAGTCAAACGACTTAATATTCTTAGTTTATTCTTTTTCTTCACATTCATGATTATTGGTTTAATTATTTTTTTCTTCAGTGTACTTCATTTTAAAATTATTAACATATCTTTTAAGTGTAAATGAGCCCACTTTAAAAACATTGGACAATGGTTCTGACTATGCTAAAATGACTTCATATTACTCTCCTCGTCCCTATCATATCGTTTTTGAACTTGAGAATCTTGCAAGTAAGCTCTTACTCCACTTACCTGTTTTCCTTTCTTGATTTTATTAACAGTTACATTGAAAAGAATAAAAGAAAGCTATGGACCATCTGTAGGAATTTACATCTAAATACTCTTTGTACTCTTCTCCATAATCCTGAGAGAAGCATTTGTTCTTCCTGTTCAGTTTGTAACAAAATTAAGGGGAGTGGATGCTAAGACTCGGGATCTGTAAGTCTGAAGAAACCAAGGCTGTAGTGACCTCCAGAGATGCTATCCTCATCTGGATGCCGTGAAAGAGAAAAAAAGCAGAGGGGTCGGGGAGGGGGGGGCGGGGCGGGGGGAAGAGGTGGAGATTCTATGACTTGGTCCAATAAAGAATCAGTCTTCTGAGATCTTTACCTTAGGAATTCATTCCTCTGTTAGGATATACCTCTAAAATTCTAAGTGCTGTTTGTGTAGCACTCTGGTTGTGATGAAACAAAAAGCAAGATGTAACCCAAGGATTCAGTTTGTAGCTTCGCTGATGGAGAGCACAAAGCCGGGGTTTCTATGGCCTTCGTAGGCTCATATATTAAAACACTTGGCTCCCCAGCTGTCAGAACTCGATGGGAAGGATTGGGAGGTGTGTCTTGTGGAAGGGGTTGTGTCACAGAGCTAGGCTTTGAGGCTTCAAAAACCCCATGCCGTTCTCGGTTAGCTTTCTCTCTTGGCCTTGTGGATGTTGTCTCAAGACATGAGCTCACAGCTACTGCTCCAGCGCCATGCCTGCCCGCAAGCTGCCCTGTCCGCTGCAGTGATGCTCATGGACTCTCCCTCCGAAACCATAAGCCCCCACTCACTTCTTTCTTCCACTGCAGCAGTTAAAAATGGCTCCGTTCGAACAAAGCAACCACCCTAGAGGCCTTAGGCAGGCCCTGTCAACAACGTGAGTGTTTTCAAACACTTCCAGGAGGTTAAGCCTGGCAAGCTGTTCCAGGACTGCTGACCACCGGAGGCCTCTTAAGCCGTTTCCCAAAAATACATAACAGTCGTGAAATGATGAGCTCACTGTTTACTTGGCTTCTGTAAACTCGGTTTATCACCCCTTGTAAAAGACTGGGGTTATTATATTGCATCTGCAGAAGTGCATGCTTGCAGGAACAAAGCATCCTATCTGCAGATGCACACATCCACAAAAATGAAGTTAATTGTGGAATCAGGGCTTTTGCCTTTAAAAATCCACCTCCCCACCACCACCATCCAGCTTCAGACAGGACTGCACCTGCCTGAATCCACCCAAGAGACTGCGGTCAGCTGTAGCTTAAATAAAACTTGGTCTCTTGATAGAGTCCAAATGGTCTTTGGGTGATCTAAAACTCTGCAGCACTGTAAGTTGCCTTGGTCATGGTATCTTATCACAGCAAAACAAAAGTCACTAAAACAGATATTGGTGCCAGGACGTGAGCTATTGGTGTGACAGACCTGAAGGTGCTGGTTTTGGAGGAATGTGAACGATGCTGAGACTGTAGAATGGGCAATTGCTTGGAGGTTGTAAGCAGGGTTCAATGGGATCTCCTAGTGAGAGCTTGGAAGGTTGTAATCCTGAGAGTAATGTGGACTACAGAGCAGGCAGCTCAGGCGTTTCCGAGGGGAACAATATCGGCTCCTCTGCTCAAGCCCGTTCTTCTGCTCTTTTGGTCAAGTTCGTGACTGCTTTTAGCCCTCGTCCTAAAAGTCTACTTGAAAGTAAATTGAAAAGTTTTGGACTACTTTCATTCACAAGGGAGATTTCAAATCAGCCCAATATTGATTCTGTACCGTGGTTATTAGTAATCACTCGTACGGGTCAACAGTGGAAAAGAACAAGCTCGCCAGAAAGAAACACAAATTGTAATTTGAGGATAAAAATAAAAGCAGCAGGAGAATTAGCGATGGGGCCAAGGCTTGTGTTGCAGGAGATAAGATGAAGCCTGACACAGAACAGAATAAATGAAGTGGCAGCCTCAGGCCAAGACCCCACCTGCAAACTGTAAACCGAACCGGCCCAAAGGATTTCCTCCACCTAAAAAGCAACTACGTAGGTAACATTATGCAATCTGTACAGGTTGTACAGATTTAGAAATATGTGTGTATATAGCTACACATATATGTATATAACAATTAATGTAAAAGAAGCCATGAATGTGGAGGAGAAGAAGGACCATATGGGATGACTTAAAGGGACATAAAGGAAGGGAAAATGATGTAACTACTTTTGTAATGACAATCTCAAAAGTTAAAGAAAATGAAAATTGAAGTTAAAGGTTTAAAATCTAGAATACTCATGGGCTGAGGTGAAACTCAGATAAGAGCATTTGCCCAACATGAGCATGGGTTAGGCCTGGGTTTGATGGCTCACTGCATGGAAAGCAAGATCATAGGAAGAGATAACCCCAAACATTTCTCTAAGTAAGACTACCAAAGGATGACATAAGAAAATACATGATATGGCTCATGTATATGAGGCAACCATTTTGCTCCACATTTCTAAAGTTCTGGAAAGAATCCGTGTAACTCGTTCTTGTGTGCTAAGGTGAAGCAGTGTTGGATTCATCCTAGCCAGCTACCTCTTCCCATCAAAGGCCTAAGTCAAGAGGACAGAATGTAACTCAGCAACTGTTAGATGGCATTAGCTGTAACATTATAGGATTTTTTACATTTGTGAAAAAAATCAAGCTCTAATGGAAAAAAAATGTATTATTTGAACACACACAGAACACCCACATGCACCAGAATACTGTGCAAAAAGGAGCCATCACAGAAGTGACAGAAACAATTTAAATCAATCGCTAACATACACTCCAAGTGGACGTGAGTTTACTGAAAGCCTTTACTGAAAGACTGACTCTCAAAAGGAACTTGGTAGAAGCCTGTTTGTGAGCCTCAGTTACACTAAATAACAAGCAAGTCTCTTAGTGAACTGGGAGATAAGAGAAAACCCCACAGCACAGGGCTACTGTGAACTCCAGTGCACCAGAGCTGTGCATCCAGCAATCCTCAGATACAAGTAAATGCTGGTTCCCTGCTCAGGACTACAGCAGCCTTCCTCATGTCTTTGGGTTGTACCTTGAAGTGGGTACACAGGAAAGCAAAACTAAGTGTCCAGTGTGTCAAAAGCAGGATGGTGTCAGAAATGCCTTACTGAAATAGGTAGGAGAGCCTCCTCTCCTAGGGGCCAGCGAGCATCATTAAATTACTATTAAAAGTTATGCCCTTATTTATATATTCTTTCTAATGTCTATTTTTCCTCTAAGTAAGCCACAGTGTCGAAGAGTCTGGAGAACTGATTCCTTAGTGGACAGCTGCTAGACACTTTGAGGAGCATACTGTCACCCAAGCAGCCAGCAGTCCTATGACAGCACCAAGCGATCTAAACACATACCGTAGGAGGCTGAATGATAATCCCAGCTGTTTTCTGTGGAAACACCTCCCCAAGCCCTTGAAGGGCACTGCCCACATGACTGCATCAATGAGCTTATGGAGTTTAGGGTAGATTTCTTTTTCTTGACCATTTTCATCTGAGCCAGAAGGGAGGCAGGTCTGCTCATGGCCAAACACAGCAGGAACTGCTATTTCTGGTGAAAAAAGAGACGCTGCCAGGGATTGGTTCTCTCCTGTGGGATGGGTCTCAAGTCACCTATTAATATAACTGTACTATGCTAGCATGGCTGTCCTTGGAGAGGCTTCACCCAGCAGCTGATGGACACAAATGCAGAGACCCACAGCCAAACATTAGACAGAGCAGGCGAACCTGACTCCACAAGAAGACCTACAGAGTGAATTAACCTGGGCCCATGGAGGCATGCAGAGACTGAATCACCAACCAAAGAGCATGCATGGACAGGTCCTTGGCCCCCAGTACCACCTATGTAGCAGATGCACAGCTTGGTCTTCATGTAGGTCCCCCAATAAAATTGGAGTGGGGTCCCTCTCTAACTCTGTTGCCTGCCTGCCTTCAGATCCAGCTAACCTAACTAGGTTACTTGTCCTGCTTCAGTGGAAGAGAATGTGCCTAGTCCTGTGCCATGAGTTGGTACCCACGAAGGACCTCCCACCTCCCCCATCTCTGAGGAGAATGAGGTGGGAGAATGGGGGAAGAAATGTGCAAGTGGGGGGTGAGTAAATAAATAAATTAACGGAGAAAAAAGGAGGCCCTGTCTTGATTAGTCTAAACACAAAGTGCATGTGCATAGAGGTTCTCTATGATTGATGCAAACACACCCTTTTCTGGCTCTAAGGAGGCAGATTTACTTTGTGAGCAGGTTAGGAAACACTGCCTATGCTGGCTCGTTGCCATGGTCTCTCACCATTAGCCTCAATGCCCCACATTCTCTTGCGTTCTTTACTTTCATCACCTCTCTTGCTTTTGCCCTAGCCGCTTGCTAGAACTTCTCAGCTGCCTCTCACTGCTATCACGACTTCTGCCACTTCATTTTGCTGCCACAGCTGCAGCCATCGTCATCACCACCGTTCCACTCCTGTGGCTTCTGTGTCCACTGCCGGTGCCACTGCCCTGCTGCTGTGTTTCCATGGTTTCGGTGACTCCCTCCTCCTTTTCTACTTTCTGTATTTCCTCTGAAACTTCTGTTAGCCCCATTAAATTTATAACTAACTTATACAGTAATCATTGGGGATGTATACCAGGAAAACAATGGTGTGTTGGGGTGTGTGTGTGTGTGTGTGTGTGTGTGTGTGTGTGTGTGTGTGTGTGTAAAACAATGAAAACAGAGGCTGTGAATTTGAAAGAGAGCAAGAAGGGGTTTATGTAAGGGCTCACAGTGTAGAAATGATGTAATTAATTATATTATGATCTCAGAAGAGCAGTCACGGGGAGGAAAGGCACACATGACCATACAATATAGACTCTGCATAAGCAGCAAATGCCAATGCGCCTCGGTGCACAGAGCAATATTTCTTTTGTAAATGCTATGACTAACGAAAAGCCACAGCGTTAATGCTGTTTTCATGCACTGTTACTAGGGCACAGCTGCTAAAACAGAAATTTTAAAATAATGTGTAGAACAGTAAAGATCAGAAATCGGAGAACTTGATTCCACTTTAGCCCTTTTGGAATTTTTTTTCTATGTCAGTAACGATCATCACTAAGTTGGTAGCACTGCGCTGCTCTATATCATGCTCATCTATAGTGATTTGCAAGTTAACTGAGAATCTTTAAAACAATACTCCTCGCATCACCCGGCCTACCTCAAAGAGGATGATGAACATCAAAGAACCTCCTCATGGAGATGGTTTCAAATGTAGCAAACAAGACACTGGGGACAATGTCCTTGTTTCTACCACAGACAGAATTTTGCCTTTAAAAGAGGGCAAGCTTGGATACAGGCTGAGTCAACAGGCCAACTTTGCCAAGACAGGGTAAGCAAGTCCTCTATAGTTCCTGAATTATAAATATGTCGGTCAGGTATATTAGAACAGAAGGCTGAAGATGATACTACAGTGTTATAGATGGCTTTGAGTGGCTGTTCAGGCAGCAAACTGTCATGTTCTCATTTTGGAAGCTGCTAATCTTCACTTCCTGTCTAACCAAATAATTAATTTTATTTCTTCTCAAGACTCTGATGAGGTTGAAGACAAGGTAGTTTAATTTTACAATTAAGCTTAGTTGTTTATGTGTTAAGATGTTTTTAGGACTAGATAGATGGTTTATGTTGATACAATAGATATTGATTTACATTCAGAATTTTAGACTCACCAAGATAGGGAAGATGTTTTCTTCAAGGTTGCCAAATACAAATAGCAAAAACACTATGAATGTAATATTTATATAATTGTTTTTCTTGCTGTAGGTACTTTATTATATATGTGTAATAATATAAATGTACATGTAAAAAAAGAAAAGTAATAAAAATGGAAAAAAGGAAAGTTAACTGAAAATAGAATCAGTACTGTTGAAAAGAAGAGCCAAAATTTCTGATAATAGAAGTCTTTCGAAATTATTTTAGTTCCAAATATGCATGTTCTAGAATGCTTCCATTGAAACAATGCTATAATCCGTGTTTTACTTTCATATTCAAACATTAACCAAGCATCTTAGTTTGGCTTATTGCTGTGTTAAAAAAAATACTGAGCCATGTCAAAATGGGAAATAAATATTTTATTTCACCCTTTACAGTCATCATCAAGGGAAAAATGAAGGCAGAAACTCAAGACAAGATCAGGAAGCAGGACATGAAACAGAGACTATGGAGGAATGCTGCTTACTGGGTCTCTCTCTCTCTCTCTCTCTGGATAGCTCAGACGTTGGGTAGTGGTGGTGGCGGTGGTGGCGGTGGTGGTGGTGGTGCTGATGCTGCTGTTTTGTTTTGTTCTGTTGTGCATCCCAGACACAGTTACCTGGGAATAGTACTGCCAGGTGTGGATGGTCCCTCTGAAATCAGTTAGCAATTTTTGGAAATGCCTCAATGATATGGCCACAGGTCAATCTGTTTGAGACGAGTTCCTTCTGAGGATCTGTCTTCCCAGTATGTCGAATGGGCAACTAAAACTAGCCATCACACGAGCATCTTATGTCACTATTCTTTCTGAGGTTTACAATGTTTCCTATACTATTTAGTTGTGAACTTGGGCTGGGTTGATTTATGAAGGAAGATATTCTAAATACATTCTATATACCTATAAATATTATACTTTAGAATAACTAATTAACCATCCAAAATGTATTTTTAAAAATTTGATGACCATCATCCTCATTGTTGGTTTGTAGTTTAAGAAACCTAAGACTGAATTTGATTTTGACAAACTTTCTCTGCTTTAAATATAATCAGCCTTCTTTTATGTGAAAAAGGCGACTTCATACTGTAAATAATTGGATATAAGCCAAATTGGCAGGATTCATAATGAGAGACAAAATTAAGAGCTTAATCAGCCTCTAAACAGAGGAATAGGTTCTACTTAGTTGGACTATTTTCAGGAAAAGATTTTAAAATATCTACACTAGTAATCACAAACTAAATAAACAGGTGAGATAAAACTTCAAACTTATTTTTATATCACAAATTAAGGTTTTATTAGATGAGATAATGAGCAGGCAGAAAGATGATTTTTTGTTCTTTAAATATCATGAGTTGAATGCTAATGTGTGTTTTTATTTCAATGAATAGCTCTCTATGATGACTAGAATTTTTAGGGTACAATTATGACTTAACAATTATTACCTGGAATTCCTCATTTTTTTATATGAGCAATACCCTTGAAAAGTCACTTCCTCTTCCAAGGACACTGACCCAGCACAAATATTAAAGTCCCAGGTTCTATCTTGCAATCCTATCTTTCAGAGATCTATAGTATCTCTCATCCATCTTCACCTGCATCTTTAACAATCATATTATTAACATTAAAAACATCTCTGGAAACATTGGAACTGGATTTTATTAGAAGATACCATGGAGACAATTCAAAAAAAGAAAGAAAGAAAGAAAGAAAGAAAGAAAGAAAGAAAGAAGAAGGAGAAGTAAAAAGTTTCAAAAACTGAAAAATGGGTACTATCAGAGACATAAAGATCTAATCTGGGGAAGATAATTAAGAGAGTCAATCTTGTAACATGCTCCTGACAATGAAGAGCAACTATATGGTACAGACTGTGACATGACAGGATTTAGTTAACACTTTCAGGAATTCATGAAAGAAATTGTGCTCTGACAGAGGAAAACTTTACCTGCAAAGGCAAAGTAAGGCAAGGATGTTCTTGGATGCTGGTGAGTTGGTACAACTTTATGGATGAAGGAAGCTGCAGCTGCATTGGAAGGACGTGAGATGGGCCTATACGCTGAGCGTGACGGCTTCACTCTAGGAAAGCTACAAGATTAGTAGCATTGGAGTGGAGCTGGACTCGACCCATGTACTGACATTGTTGGTATACTTTCCAGATTATTGAAATAACAAAGTTGCCCTTGGTGTTGGGAGCTAGTCTCTTACATTACGTATGTTTGAGACAGATAATAAACAAATATGTCTTATATTATGTGTTGCCACCGAAGGTTATTGACTACATGGGCTAACCTGCCCAATCAGAACTTACCAACTCACAGACTTTCCCTTTTGTCCTTAAAAAGCCACTCCTTCAAAACAAACAAACAAACAAACAAACAAACAAAAAACACCTAACTGCTTGCTGTCTGCCTCTGCTCCAACAACCATAGGCATCCCCCTGCCCCAGCATTTCCCTCTTGGATAATAGATCTTCTCTGTGCTGAGAATTTGGCATCTGAGTGTATTCTGAGCTGACTCCAAGCCTTACCCCTTTAACTTCAGTTCCTGGAACTTGGATGAGCCTTCTTCTGTTCACTCTTAGGTACAGAGGAGGAAGGAAAGATATTTCTTTAATATGTATGTTACTTTCATCAACTCCAAAGACATTTTTAAAATGTACATAAATGAAGAATCATAGAGGGAGAAAAGATTACATTCAGCATAGAGAGACACAAAGCTTGACCAGCCTCCAAGATATAGAGAAATACAGACATGAGCAGAGAGACCCAATGACAGAGAAATACACAGATACTTGTCAGACACAGGCATGAAGACAGTAGAAGACAGGGAAACAAGCATTTGCCGAGACAATGAACAACTAAGAAAAGCAGAGAACGACACACAGATATATATTATATATCTGTGTATATATATATATATATATGTATATATACATATGAATAAACATATACAATCATGACAAAGAGCCATGTGTAAAAAGAGATGAAGAGAAACATACAGGAAAAACATGCAACTCATAGGCTGAGGTGTTAGAAAAAAGCTGCAACCAAGTGAGACACAAGAAGAGAGCAGTAGAACTTCCCAGTCACTTTGCTTTGTAAGGCTATACCTCCTGTACTGAAGTCTGTCCTTATGTTGTTCTGTGAGGGTCAGGCTGTCAGTCATACCTGCCTAATTTTGTTTTTATTCCTTCACTTGTTTTATTAATTACAGGTCAGAAACCAGAAGATCTGCTTTTAAAATCTGCATGGATACTTATTAGACCAATAAATTAGAATTTCAGATTCTCCCAGGATGTCTCATAGTACAAAATAAAATCTCTAGGTTATTTCCACCTTTTAAAAGGGAACACACAATGATAATATTTAGATTATGTTGATGACTCTGAGAATAGCTGGTTAACAAAAATGTCAAATGCAGAAAAATAACCAAAAGTATCCCTAATAAAAGAGGGGGAGAGAATAAATATAATGAGTTTTTAAAAAGTGTTTACTATGTTGCATAAGATAATATAGAATGTACTTTTTTTCCAATACTTTCTTAAAATTTTATTCACTTTACATCCTAATTGTAGCTCCTTCCCTTGTGCCCTCTCCCTCCCTCTCCTGGTCCTCAGAAAGTGGAGCCCTCCTCCCCTAACATCTGACCTCAGCTTATCAAATCTCATCTGGACCGCTTGTATCTTCCTCTGTGGCCTGACAAGGCTGTCCCAGGGGGAAGTGATCAACATGTGGGGATCAGAGTCCATGTCACAAGTACTCCCCACTCCCCATATTATGGGATCCACAAGGAGACTGTGCTGCCTATCTACTGCATCTGAGCAGAGGGTCCACACTACACACAGAGACCTAAGGAAACGAAATAACAAAGAGGACCCTAGGCAGAATGCTTAATTCTCATTCAGAAGGGCAAATAGAAAAGACACTGGAAGCTGTTAAAGAGAAGGAACAGCCGGGCGTGGTAGCACACGCCTTTAATCCCAGCACTCCACTCGGGAGGCAGAGGCAGGCAGATCTCTGTGAATTCAAGGCCAGCCTGGTCTACAAAGTGAGTCTAGGACAGCCAAGGCTACACAGAGAAACCCTGTCTCAGAGAGAGAGAGAGAGAGAGAGAGAGAGAGAGAGAGAGAGAGAGAGGGAGAGAGAGAGAGAGAAGAGACTGGAAGAGAGCTTACCACAGAGGTCTTCTGGAAGACTCTACCCAGCAGGAGATCCAAGCAGATGCTGAGACACACAGCTGAACTCTAGAGTGGAGCACAGGGAGTCTTACGGAAGAGTTGGGGAATAGAGTGACCTGGAGGGGTCAAGGGCTCCACAAGGAGACCAACGGAACCAACAAATGCAGATGGAGGAGGGGGGGCTACAGAGACTGATGCATTAACCAAGGACCATGCATGGTGTAAACATACAATTTACTTTTTTAAAGAATAAATAAAAAGCAGTGATATTTAACTCACTGAAGATAGAACTTATGAATATGTGTGCTCCAGGCACTCTAACATTAAAACAAACAATCCAAGTTATGTTTTACTAAAATTCATTTTTTGGGAATTTTTTCATTGAAATATTCCTATTAATAACTAAGTAATTTTTCAAATAACAGTTTTTTTCATACAGTGTATTTTTGACAAGTTTCCCCCTGCCTCAACTCTTCCAAGATCCACCCTACCATGTACTCTCACAGCTAAAATTCAGTTTTTTATTTTATTTTATTTTTGAGATTATAATATAATTATGTTTTCCCCTTCTTTGTTCTTCTCTCCAAACCTGGCTAGCACTGTGTTTGTTTATTTGTTTGTTTGTTTGTTTATCTACAGGTCAGGAACTAGAAGAGCTGCTTTCAAACACGGCATGGACACGTCTCAGCACCTCTCTAGTAAACTCCCCTCAATCTCCTCCGAATTCATGGCCCTCTTTTTACTAATTATTATTGTATGCAAATGCATATATGTAGGCATATGAGTATACATGACATATATTTGGGAATACACCCAAAAAAGTCAGACTTTGTCAGATAATAAAGAATTCCAAGACAATCTCTCACAAATTTTCCCCTGCTTAATATAGCACTCCTAAGCACTGACCACTCTGTTAAGCCACATTCTTATTTAAATGAACATGTGTGTGCGTGCACACACACACACACACACAAACACACACTGTTGTTTTCAAACCTTGTAAACATGCATTATTTCACAGGAGAAAGAAGGTATTGCTCTGGGGCTGGTTAAATCCCAACAAAAGCTAGTGTCTTAAACGATGGTGTTGGGTACAGAGAGAAGATTCAATGGCATCTGATGTGACACATACGTCAAGGGAATGGCCTGAAGATTGGAGGATTAAAGGCAGCCTTGGGGAAAACTGACAAATATTGTTTTTTTTAAATTACCCTCTTCCTGAGGTTATTGCCAACACCAGTGCCCAGGGAAGGCTGATACATTACACTGTTATCAAAATTTAGTTTTTCTAAACTATTATTTCCCCCTGTTCACTCTTTGTAACATAGTCACATTTCTAAGTGTAAAAAGAATGGGCTTTAAAAAAAAATATGTATGCCAATATGGTATACATATTTTATTTTTAAGCCAAATAACCTTTGGTAATTTTAATACAAAACTGAATCAAAGCATTGGCTCAGAGCATCCATTGACATTTCAACTGGAGCCATTTTTAGAAATGTTTTCCAGATTTCAGGCACCCCTAGTTGTTCACAGCTTAAAAGCTGTTCAACATACAAATATAAAATGATAGTAAATATCATCAGTATATATATATATAACTAAGTGGCCATATAAGTCAAAATAATATAATTTATTAAAAAATGAAAAAGGTTTTCAAAAACTTTGTTGTGTTTGATTTAATAAAAAATTAAATTTAAAATGACATTGTTTTTACATTTTTCAATAGGAGAAGGGGAGCTACTCCGGTCAGTAAGGAAACTGCCATACAAGCATGAGGACCTGAGTTGGATCCCTAGCACTTACCCTCAAGCCCTAGCACTTACCCACAAGTACTAGCACTTACCCACAAGCCCTAGTGCTTACCCACAAGCCAGGCAGAGTACTGTGAATA
The DNA here is from genome assembly GCF_964271855.1 of Acomys minous. Classification (NCBI taxonomy): domain Eukaryota; kingdom Metazoa; phylum Chordata; class Mammalia; order Rodentia; family Muridae; genus Acomys; species Acomys minous. The sequence continues at coordinate 93,702,484 of NC_140483.1, forward strand.
TGCAACCTCAGTGCTAGAGGCTAGAGACAGTTCACTGACTGCACAGCCTGACTGACTCAGTGGGCACCAGCTTCAGTGAGGTCTCTACTTCAACACTTAAGTGGAGAATGATTGGGAAAGATGCTCGATATCTCCCCTGGCTCTCCTCTCTCTGTCTCTGTCTCTGTCTCTGTCTCTGTCTCTCTCTCTCTCTCTCTCTCTCTCTCTGATGTACATAATACACACATACAAGTTGCAGTAGAAAATGGTCAGTTAATTAAGTAATTTAGTTCTGACAATATTATTAGAACTCCATATGCTCTAAATAAGAGGCAGCTCTTTAAACCCACAAGAACTTCTTCTAAATATTAAAGTGGAAAAATCACATCAGTTAATGGGAATCTTTTTGTTTTTAAGCAAGGTTTATCTATGCAGCCCTGGCTAGTCTAGCCCTTGGTTTAAAGACCAGGCTGGCTTTGAACTCCCACAGATCCACCTGATTCTGCCCTCTAGGGGCTGAAATTGCAGGTTTGACCCTCCAAATCCAGTTCTTTTAATCTTTTTAATCTTACTTGGAAGTACTGCTTGGCTTAAAAGCTCATTTTCATCATTATAATAAAAGAGATTTTCCCATATTCCCAATAACCTGGGTTATGCATCATCCTTTATATTCACAAGAGGCCGAAACAAAACCTCCTTAAGGCTCCATAACAAAACCTCAGCACATTTCAAAACTAAGAGCATCAAAGGTAAAGTTCTGTAATGGTGGTGCTATGAGGAGAAACAGATGGCATAATGTGGATAACAAGCTTGGGAGGGGTGATGTAGCTACAACCAAGGGTAAGAGGACCCTGACTTAACAGCCAAAGAAAAACACAAGAAACACACATAGATACCACAACACACATTTTCTTAATTTATTCATTCGTTTTACATCCTGATTCTAGGCCCTGCTTTACTTGGGGTCCCACTCTCCCTCCCTCTTCCCCCATCTCCTTTCCTTTACTCCTCAGATAAGAGGAGCCCTCCTCCCACCAACCCACACCAGCACATCAAGGACCGTGAGGACTGAGGGCATCTTCTTCCCCTGTGGCCTGGCAAGGCACCATCCCCTGCCACCCCCTTCCAGGGAGAAAAAGATAAATAATTTTGCACACACAGAAATTCATAAAGACAAAAATGTTTTCCACGGAGTGAGATTAAGAAACAGCATGGGGAGTGAGTAGGGACAACCTCTGACATGAACTTTGGTACCTGTCCTTTGATCACATCCTTTTGGTGGGAGGCCCTGGAGGCACACAGAGGAAGGGGATGCAAATTGTCCTGATGAGACCTAATAGACTCTGGTCAGACAGTTGGGGTTGGATCCACACCCACCAGAAGTTTAAGGGAGGGGAGTAGGGAGTGTGGGAATGGGAAGATAGGAGCAAGGAGGATAACAATCAGATACAATGTGAATAAATTATAATAATAAAAAGGGGGGAGAAACAGAATGGCTTTTTGCATGTGGGAAGGTGGGGAAGATTCAGGAGGAGATTGGGAAGGGAAACATATTGTATGGGAAAAAAACTACTTTAAATTAAAAAAAAGGACAAAGAAAAGAAAAGAAAAAAAAAGACCCTGACTTGGGTTCGCAAGGAAAAACCAGTATAGTCCTGGCATGAAGACACACATGTAAAACCATATAACAAAACTGTATTGGGAAAGACTACCTCACACCATGGTAAAAAGATTTTTTTCATGAGGACACCAACATGATTAAAAGAGGAGAAGTAACTGAAGATGTGTTTCAGTGCGTAAGTACTTGGTGTGCGAGATAAGAACGTGAGGTCAGATGCTCAGAACCCATGAAAGTGCCAGGTGTAGATGTATACACCTGCAATGGGTAACCCCAGTGCTAAGAGGTAGACACGGGGAGGGGAGCCCCTTGGAGCTTGCTGGCCAGGTATCGAGCCCAAAGGGTGATCTCCAGGTTCCGTGGAAGAACCTGTTCGAACCATAAGGTGGCGAACGTTAGAGGAAAGATGCCTGTTACGGCTCTCTGGCCTCCATTTAGACATGCCAGACATAGGCACACACAAACACACATGTGCATACGCATGTGCACACACATGTATACACACACATAATTTATTTGTTAAATAAATGAAAACGATACTCTTTACGGTAAATGGTAGTGAGAAAACTAAATGCCTGCATGCAAACAAATAAAGGTGGGACTCTCAATGCATAATACATAAAAAACTAGCTAGTCTCTGATTTAATTGCATCATCTTTTTCTTATAATTAATGTAACCTAGCGTTTTCCAGTTTATTTGTTGTCAAAGACCAGCTTCGACATCACAGGATAAACTGAGGCAGGGTGTAGATTCGTGACTAGCAGATCACCCAGCTGACTTTCTCTGAAGGTAAAAGGCTTAACTCTCCAGGCCAGAACTGATTGTTACTGACAGTGACTTGAACTGATAGTGGTGAGTGAGGGGTGGCAGAACTGATGGCTCCTGGCAGGGTCTTCCACTGATGCTGCAAGTGTCTAAAAAGGAAAGGAAAGGAGAAAAAAAAAGACCACACACACATGCACACACACAGACACACGCACACACACTTGATGGTGAAGCAAGACAGACTCCAGCAAACAGGTTCCAATAGCATCATCTACAATGTTCTTTTACTTTACACATGTACGTACGTACGTACATACATACATACATACATACATACATACATACATACATACGTACACAAAGCTCCAAGGAGCAAGCTCCAACCATATTCACATTGATCCATAGACACACATACACATCTTTGTGGATAGAAAAGGATTCCAACCACTTTATTTCTACTCCCACAGCTTACATTTCCCAACAAGATTTTTAAAGCATTACAAAAATCACGAGGTGGATACATTTCATTTTTTTCTTTAAGTGAATGATTGCAATAAGCATACGTAAGAAAAACATGTTCTCCAATACCCTCATATGATCAAAATTTGTATGTATTACGAGTGAGAAACAAATATGAAAAACAAATTATTTCCAAGAACCCATATGCATTTGTAACTAAGCAACGTGTTGTATATTAACAAAAGGTGAACAAGTAAGGTAATTTCTCAGCCAGCTTTTTCTTTACCAGCAAGCTGCAATTTGCAGGTACAAAGAAAGAATCAATTCTCTTAAAAAGTAATCTCATAAAAATCTTAAAAAATCACAATTCTAAACTTTTATATAAAAATAGTTAGCTGTCCAGGTGTGGTGATGCACAGCTTTAATCCCAGCACTTGGAGGGCAGAGGCAGGTGGATCTCTGGGAGTTTGAGGCCCAGCCTGGTCTACAAAGCAAATCCAGGGCAGCCAGGACTATTATACAGAGAAACCCTGTCTTGAAAAAACAAAAACAAAAACAAAAACAAAAAAAGGCAGCCTTTTAAAACTTTAAAATACTTTAAAATCTCAAGATGTGAATCTACTCATTAATGATTTTTATTAAATCATATCAGGAAGCTGAGGGCAAAAATGGGTACAGGAAATAAATCACCTTGAAGGCCAGTTTCAGTGGAAGAGTCACGTTAGCTAGTACTAGTCTGGGCTGTCATTCCTGCTCACCAACCTCACAAAGTTCACGGCTTAACCATTAAGCGTGCACTTTTCTGAATTTCAGACTGCTTCCTAAGATTTCCTACATCCGAGCCAGTAGCAAAACAATTTTATTCTGACCTTATCAAACAATCTGTTTTTCCAAATTCTTTCTTAAAGATGGTGGTCATTGCTAACAATCCACATCTGCAGGTTCTTTCCAAGGGCGGTGGTTGAACCATTAGTCTGCCCCAGCAGCAATGCCTGAAAGAGGCCAAGCATTGTTATTGTGAGTGCCAGTGATGCTGCCCAGTGAGGGGCTGGGAGCCCCCTTCAAGTTCTCGTACAACTCATATATTAGGAAGATTATAAAGGCTGCAAGGACAACAAGGAGAGCCGTGCTCCATAACAGAATGAAGTCCTCAGGACATGGAGCCTCAGAGCTCTGCCTCAACAAGCATCGCCCATCATGGTTGCACTAACTGGTGGGCTGCGCTCCATGAGTACCAAACCTGTTTTGCGGTTCCTCCTCCATGGCCCCTGATAGTTTGTCTTTTTAAAGAACTTGTCCATTTTATTGATATTTTAAATTTTTTTGTTAGTTTTTATCTTCTGCTCTGAAGGTTCTTTTTTCTTTATGTCTTCTAAATTTGAGTTTGGTTTATTCCTCCTGTCCTTGCTGCTTGGTATGCAGGGGTAGGTTGTTGGATAAAGTCCTCTTGATAAAGTCCTTAATTCCCATCAGTTTTCCACTTACTGCTGCTTTTACTCTACTCCAAGCGTTTTGTCATGTTATGTACTCATTGTCATTTGTTTCAGGAAATTTATTCTTTTCCCTCTTCCTTTCTTCCTTGATCCATAATTTCAAGTTGCTTGATTTCTGTGCATTCATATAATCTCCAATGCGTTTCTTCTTACTCACTTATATTTTTGTCATGCAAAAAAAAAAGATGACAAAAGAGTTATAATAACTAAAAGTAAATAAATGAAAATCATCATTAAAATTATCATCAACAAAGTTGAAGAGCCAAAATAAATAAACAAAACCCTGCACACACACAGCTTAAAGATTAAAATATGATGAAAGAGAAAACCTGAACAGACCAGGAAAGACTCAGTTATAAGTCTTTCCTCAAAGAAAAGCTTAAGAACAAAAGTTTTGCTATCGATTCTATTAAATATTTAGATAAAAATGAACACTGTTTCCTTTTCAACTATTCAAAAAGGAAGAGGACAGAATTATTCCAAACTCATTTTAGAAGGTCAGTATTGCCCTGAAGAGAAATCTAGGCCAGAATACACCACTAGCAGCAACAACAAAACAAAGCTTCCAGGCCAGTGTTCCTGGTCACCTGAGTTATAAACTGTTAAAGACTATGAGTACATCTTCAGTTTGATTTAATATTTTTGTATTATGTGGCAGACATGAGTGTATAGACACAAGAGGTAGAAAATAATGGTTGAAAAGTGTTATGCCTGGGTGTCAAGTTGACAAGGAATGGACTTTGGGTGGTTAATATTTGGAACATGAAAGATACAGGATTGCCTGGGAGACAAGCAGGGAAAGCATCTTGTCACTGGATGTGGCAATGATTTTCTAGGATTTTAAACTAAAACAAAACAAAACAAAAATAACCCACAAAGTAAACCAATAGATAAAGTTGATGTAACCAAAGTAATAACTTTTCTGTAATGAGGAAGGCTCTCAATACAATAAATACCCCTAAGAATAATCAATCTTTCTTATAATATAAGTAATAATGGATTAATACCCAAAGTGTGTAGAGAACATAAATATCTATATATATAACTCTACAACAAAAGCAAGTGACTGGTTCTTAAAAATGCCCTAGAGGTGGAACAATCAATCAGGTATTCGAGTGCCTTTGTGATCGACAAGTGGAAACTACCAACCATTAATCTTTTATAAAAAATACTTTATAAAATTGTTTCCCAAGTCTGACGAGATGGTTTTGTGGTTAAGAGAATTGTCTGCTTCTTCGGAGGACTGGGGAGAGGGTGTTTGAGTTCCCAGTACCCAGAGGGGCTCACAGCTTTCTGAAACTCCAACTTCAAAGGATCTGCTGCCCCCTCTGTCATCTGTGGACACTACAATGCACGTGGTAAGCACACAAACTTGGAGGTAACTTACATGTATAAAATAAATAAACACTTTTAAATTATTTTTAATGTACATCAGCATATTTGGAAAAGTTTATGAATTCTTTTAAAACTTATACTACATCCTCAAAATGTATTCGAAAATCCATAGTATTCATTATGGATATGGAAATATTTCAACTTCCATAAGTATAAATCTAAAGTACTTCCGGCCCCATACAGTTTAGACACAAGATACTCAACCTACATTTCAAACTCTGGGTTGGAAATATACAGACACCCATTAGTAAGCACCACTGAGTTAACAGCATTCCTAAGAAATGCCCTGTTCAAAACTCAGAGAAACGTGATGATCTTCCTTCTTTCTTTTGCTCCTGTCCCTGGAGGCCTGCTCTTTTCTGAAGGGAAGAATAAATAAATTGATGATAGATAGATGGATAGATAGATAGATAGATAGATAGATAGATAGATAGATAGATAGATAGATGATAGACAGACAGACGGATGGATTTAAATGCAAACACACATACATAGGAAAAGAACTACTATTATGAGTGATTCTAGTAGTATCAAATGTCAACATTTCTGTAAATCAGACAGATTTGTAGACAACCTTGGTCTACTAATCATTTTTTAAAGTGGAGATCTGTAGGGTGAAGTTTCCAAAGTAGTTTTTTCCCCTACAAAAGTTTGACCAAAGAGCAGCCATGTCCTTCAGCCGCTGGACCCAACTTTCCTGTGGACACATATCTTTCTTGCAAAGTGCTGTTTAGAGAAGCAACTGCATTCTTCTGTTGCCAGTTTTCCCAGAAAGCTCTTTCTCAAGGACTGGAAGTCATCTTGGAAGTCTCATCCTCTAAAAACCTAGGGAGGGACTTAAAAGAGAATTTGAGGCAATGATGTAACAAGGTAGAACTTACAACAAATATACCACATTTTTTTCTATCCACTCTTTGGTTGAGGGATATCTAGGCTGTTTCCAGATTCTGACTATTATGAATAAAGCTGCTATGAACATAATTGAGCAAATGTCCTTGTGGTATGGTGGGGCATCTTTTGGGTATATGCTCAGGGGTGGTATAGCAAGGTCTTGAGGTAAAACTATTCTCAGTTTTCTGAGAAACTTCTGATTGATTTCCAAAGTGGTTGTACTTTGCAATGGAGGTTGCACCAGCAATAAAGATGTGTTCCCTCTTGGTCCACATCCTCACAAACACATGCAGTCATTTGAGATTTTGATCTTAGCCATTCTGATGGGTGTAATATGGAAGCTCAGGGTCCTTTTGATTTGCATCTTCCTGATGACTTAAGGACTTCGAACATTTCTTTACATGCTTCTCAGCCATTAGAGACTCCTCTGTTGAGAATTCTCAGTTTATCTCTGTACCCACTTATTTATTTATTTGTTTATTTATTTATTCATTTAATCCACTTTACATCCTGATTGTGTCCATCTCCTTTCTCTCCTCCTGGTCCCACACTCTGTCCCCCTTTCCCCTATCACTCCTCCCCTATTCCTCAGGAAAGGGGAGCCCCCACCCAATCCACCCCAGCATAGCACGTTGCATCAGGATTGAGCACATCCTCTTCCATTGAGGCCAGGCAAAACAACCCAGCCAGGAAGTCATTATCTGAAAGCAGGCCACAGAGATCATGTCAAAGACCCCCTGCTCCCCTTATAAGGGAACTGCGTGAAGACTAAGCTATCCATCAGTTACAAATGTATAAAGGGCATAGGTCCAGTCCATGCATGGGCCTTCATTGGTGCTTCAGTCTCCATAAGCACAGCTGGATGAAGGTTAGTTGACTCTGCTGGTCTTCTCGTGGAATTCTTGTCCCCTCTGCACCCTTCTGTCCTCCCCTTCAACCTCTTCCACAGGACTCCAAAAAATCCTAATGTTTGACCGTGAGTCTTGGCATCTGTTTCAATCTGCTGCTAGGTGGAGCCTCTCAAAAGACAGTTATGTTAGGCTTCCCTCTGCAAGCGTAGCAGGGTAGGGTATCATTAATAGTGACAGAGGCTGGCTCTCTCTCATGGGGGGTGGGTCTCAGGGTAGGCCAGACCTTGATTGGAGATTCCCTCTGTCTTTGCTCTATCCTTATCCCTGCACATCTTGTAGGCAGGGTAAATTTTGGGTCCAAGTATTCTGTGGGTGGGTCGGTGCTCTCCTCCCTCCACTAGAAGTCCTGGCTGGCTGGGAAGTGACCTCTTCAGTCTGCATGACCTCCACTGCTAGGGGCCTTAGCTAGAGTCACCTCATATCCTCCCATGAGCCTACCTTGTAAATCTCCAGCTTGTCTCTGAGATGCCTTTGCCTTCACCTTCAGTTTCTTTTCCTTCTCTCTCTCTCTTTCACAACCCTCTGGTCTCCTGGATCCTCTCTCCCCACATCTGATCCTCATTTCCCTCCACACTCACTCTCCTCCCTTGTTCCCTCTCTCCATACACTTCCCACTGTCTATTCTATCTCCCCATCCGTGCGAGGATTAAGCTTCTTCCAGTGGGCCCTCTCTGTTACTTAGCTGCTTTGGGTCTGTGAATTGTCATATGGTTATCCTGTATTATATGGTTAATATCTACTTGTAAGTGAGTACATACGATGTGTGTCTTTCTGGGTCTGGGTTACCTCACTCGGGATCATCTTTTCTAATCCCATCTATTTGCCTGAAAATTACACGATTTCCTTGTTTTTAACAGCTGGGTAGTATTCATTATGTAAGTGTACCATATTTTAAAAAATCCATTCTTTGGTTGAGGGACATCTACATTGTTTTCAGTTTCTGCTATTACAGATAAATAAATAGACGAGCAAATGTTCTTGTGGTGTGATAGAGCAGTCTTTGGGTATATGCCTAGGAGTAGCATAGCTGGGGCTTGAGGTAGCTCTATGTCCAATTTTCTGAGAAAGGGCCAGATTGATTTCCAAGGTGTTTTTACAAGTTTGCAATCCCACCAGTAATGGAGAAGTGTTCCCCTTTCTCCACATCCTCGTCATCATGTGCTCCCACTTGAGTTTTTTATTTTAGCCATTCTGACCAGTGTTTTATGGACTCTCAGAGCCATTTTGATTTGCATTTCCCTCATGACTAAGGACTTTGAACATTTCTTTTAGTGCTTTTTGGCCATTAGAGATTCCTCTGTTGTCAATTCTCTCTTTAGTTCTGTATCCCATTATTGATTGGATTATTTGGTTTGTTGGTGTTTAATTTCTTAGATTCTTCATATATTTTCGATATTAGCCCTTTGTGGGATGTAGGATTGGTGAAGATCTTTTCCCATTCTGTAGGCTGCAATTTTGTTCTGTTGACAATGTCCTTTACCTTACAGAGTCTTTTCAATGTCATGAGGTCCCATTTATTAATTGTTGATCTCACTGCCTGAGCTGTTGCTGTTCTGTTCAGGAAGTTGCTTCCTGTGCCAGTGAGTTCAAGGATTTTTCCCACTTTCTCTTTTAATAGATTTAATGTATCTGGTCTTATGTTGAGGTATTTAATTCACTTGTACTTGAGTTTTGTACAGGGTGATAAATATGGATCTGTTTTTATTCTTCTACAAGCAGACATCCACTTAGACCAGCATCATTTGTTACTATTCAGCTATTCAAAGCAAAAACATGCAAGTTTTAGGCAAATGGATGGAACTAGAAAAGATCATCCTGAGCGATATAACCCAGACTGAGAAAGACACTCATGGTACACACTCACTTATAAATGGACATTAGCCATAATGTACAGGTTAACCAAGCTACAACCCACAGATCTAAAGAAGCTAAGGAGGGCCAAAGGGAGGATCCCCAAATCTCACCCAAAGGAAAATATAAAATAGGCATCTGAGGTATATGGAAAAAGGGAGCTGCCTGGGAGAGGGTGAAAAGGGTTATAGGGGTGGAGATGAGGTGTGGGGAAAATGAATGAGGTAGAGAAAGTTTAGGCCTTGGAGAGAGACCAGACATAGGTGAGGGGGGGCAATCTCTGGGATGAGAGTGTGACTGAGGTGTCTATAAGGGTGATCTTAGGCAGGACTTCTAGCAGTTGGGTATATGCAGCATGAAGTTGCCACCTCCTGTAGCCAGGCAGGACTTTCAGTGGAGGGAGAGGATATAAACCCACCCATGAAACCTTCAACCCAAACTTTGCCCTGCCTACAAGTAATGTAGGGATAAAGATGGAACAGAGATTGAGGGAATGGCAAACAATGACCGGCCCAACTTGAGACCTACTCCATAGGAGAGAGCCAACCCCTGACACTATTAATGACATTCTGCCTTGTTTGCAGACAGGAGACTAGCAAAACTATCTTATAATCAGCCTCATCCAGCAGCTGATGAAAACAGATGAAGAGGCCTGTAGCCAAGCAATAGGTGGAGCTTGGGGAGTTTTGTGGAAGAGTGGGAGGAAGGATTGAGGGATTTGGAGGGGTCAAGAACACCACAAAAAGACCTACAGAGAAAACTAATCCATAGTCTCATGGGGGATCACAGACACTGAACTACCAACCAAAGAGCTTGCATGGGCAATATGAACCGATGCACATATGTAGCAGATCAGATGTGCAGCGAGGTCATCATGTGGGTTTCCTAACAATGGGAGAAGGAGCTGTCTCTGACTCTGTTACCTGCCTTTGGATCCCTTCCCCCTAGCTGGGCTGCCTTGTCTGGTCTCAGTGGAAGAAGATTTCCTTAGTCCTGCTATGACTTGAGGTGCCAGGATGGGTTTGTATCTCTTCTCTTCACTCCTCTCACTGCACTCCTGCTTCTCTGAGAAAAAGTATAAGGGGAGTAAGGAGAGGGTGCATGAAGGTGGATATGGGTAGAAAGTGGGGAGGGGCCTGCTATCAAGCTGTAAAGTGATGGGGATATATATATCAATGATAGCTGTAATTCTTACAGCTGTAATATCAGTATAGTGAGGAGGATCATGGTTCATTGCCAGCCTCAGTTACAGAATGAGCCAAGCCAAAGGGGAGGAGGTTATGGATAAGTACATTAGTGTGCTGTTAATTCTTAGATTTAAAAAAAATTATTGGTCTAAAAGTATAAATTATTTTAAAATGTTATAAAGAAGGGAGAGAAGAAGGAACAACTAACCAATATATAAAACAGAAGACAACAGAAACACAATAGCAGTTTATGACTTCATTGTGTTTGTTTGCTTTGGTTTTCTTTTTTTTTTTTTCATCTGTAGGTCTGAAATATTTACAAATTTAAAACTTTCATCAAAATGAAGAGAGAGTTAGCAAAATTATACTGCTCATGAAATGTAGATACTATTTTAAGTAAGATTTTTTAATTTCATGTGAGTCACTAATCCTTATTAACTTAAATAATATTTAAGTTGCTAATAAAATATATTACTCTGTTTTGGATGTGTTAATTATTTAATAAAAGTTCTAGTGTTTTAATTTTCATTATGCTAATTAACTTGAGGAAAGAGTTGTGGTGTGTGTGTGTGTAGGGTGTTATGCATGCATATGTTTATGAGCATTAGTACATGTGTACTCGTATGTGCAGGCTGGCTGGAAATCTCTGTCTCATCTTCAGGTAAATGCTCTATTTCCTCTTTGTGACAGTCTCTTATTGTCCTGCAGTTCTCAAATTAGAGTAGATCCTGAGATAACAAGTCCCAGGAATCCTCCTGTCTCCACATCCCCAGCTCTGGGATTATAAATGCATGACATCACACCTGGCAGTTTTACACGGGCATGACATCACACTGGCTCTGGGGCTCAAAAGCAAGTCCTGTGGCTGCAAGGCAAGTGCCATTCAGACTGAGCCAAGTACCTTACAGACTGAGCCATCCCTCAGGGTTCTCTTGACATTTTCTTTACTATAAAAATTGTATTAAATTTAAATCAAAGTGATTTTATATAAATTTGTAGTGCAGATATCTGGACATGGAAGAAAGTGTTTAAACATTCTAATATCAATTGTATCTGTCAACTGGGAAATGGCTGTTTATTTTAACATTATTTTTACATAAATGTTCATTGAAAAAATTGGCCAAAGGAAAAGAATTTATTCACATATCCTAAAATAGATGTCTTCTTTTGAGTATAACTCTATAATCTACAGCTAAGCAAAATATAATCAATCTCAAAAATAATTTTAAAGTTCAATAAATGAATATTAAGTAGTGAGCTATTAATTTCTACCCATCTGTTTGGCAAAGGTTCTATTGACTGCTGAGGAAATAGGTCTGTGGAGATGGACAGCTGACAGAGTATGTATGACCACAGAGGAAAACAATGGAAACATCTCTCCAACCCCCTGAAACAGCCAAGAATTTAAACTAGACAAAAGTATGGAGGCTCGTGTGTGACATCTTCATCAGTATTGTGCAGAGAGCTTTGAATGTAATGGAACTGTATACAATCACTAGAATGAAGAAGCAGAGGGTTATTTAAGGACATACAAAGTATTTCTGATGAAGAACAAACATAAAGCAGTAAAATGAAAAAAATAAAATACACTAGAATCCTTAATTTGAGATTAAAGGTACATTTAAATGCATAGTAGTGATAGATGCTTGCAAACATACCTCAATGCTATCAATTATCTATGCCTGACAATTAATTACACTTACCTTGCACCATATTATAGCTTGATATTTTAAAAAGAGTTTAAAATGAGCTATTGTTGCTTTTATTGCCAGTCAATAAGACTTAAAACATAGAAAACTACAACATAGCAGTTTATTTATGGATTTTAACTCTAGTCTTGATATTCTTATATGTTACCACTTTTTGTGACTTTTGCATGAAGAAATTTGTTGTAAAGACTGCATGCCATTGGCTTTTCAAACATAATTATTATGTAGTATATTGACTCATAAGAACTTACAACCATAACAACTTTTAGGGTTTTATTTGAATCACTTAAATAATGTATATTGTATTTTATGCTTTTATTGTTATTCTCCACCCAAATTGTTTCAACTGATCTCATGTGCCTTTAAGAAATTTTTTGTGTGCCCTTTTCCTTAGAAAATGAAAAATGAAAGTTATAGTCATTATAACTACAATTTAAATATAGTTCTATAGCTCTATTCTTCCTCTACCATTTTGGCTATGATCCTGTCAGGCGGAAAGATAAAATAAATGCAATTCATTAAGATAAATCCCCCACTGGCCTTTCAACAGTTTAGAGAGAATATCTGAGAGACTTCCCTTTTCTACAATGCAGACTTAACAATCATTCACTGAGTATACATCCCCACAGCCTGATCCAAGCTGTAGTCCGTTGTCTTGGGAGTCATTACGACCTCCTGAAAAATTCAAGACTCCCCTGGCATTTTGTAATTATCTCACACAGGTTGCACACACTTACAGCTCTCCTCTATCAAAACCTGCTGGTCTCACAACACTGCAGAGCACAAACACCTAAATGTATTTCAATTCACGTTTGTCTCATGCTGCCTCAGTACCTTAAGACTTTTATTAGCCACATTAATGATGCTAAACAGAGTATCTAAAGGTGGCTCACATACTACAGCCTATCTTCCTAAGAAGCAAAGAGAAACAAAATAAGCTAATCCTTAGAAGACTTCAACAGAAAGGAGTATTGGTTGATTTGGGTCTGCAAATTTAGGAAACAAAAATGTCTGTGTGTGTGTTTACATTTTATGTGTCTTAAAAACAGCAACAACCAGCCTTGTTTTATTTGATTGACACCTGTGTTAAGACTACCTCCAAAGCAAGGATTATCAAATACAATATAGCAGAAGAGCTAGTTATTTACTTAGTTTCGATGTCAGACGTAAGTTAACAGAATTAGATTCATCTAAGACCCAAATTAGTATTTAGGTGAAGTTCAAATCATGATCAGAAGTCACAAGTCTGTAATTTAATGGTGTGCCTCTAGAGCATACCACTTGGGTCCCTCAGCTATCCAGCATGAATTGAAAGGCGAGGTGAAACTAAACAGTTCAGGCACACTTAGTTGCATCTACATGCCTGAAATATCTATGCAGTACAGACTACTGCGACACGGGGTTGATATGGATGAGTTTAGTATCAGTTCATATTTCTCTAGGAAGTTGTGGCCATGCTATTTCAACCCCAGAGCTTTTCCTCTTCAGTTTGTGGTGTGCATTCAGCACAGGCAAGTGTCCTGAGTCCTCAGCGTTCTGCCGCACACATCTTTCTATGTGCTCTTCCCATTCTCACATCGCTCACTCGGTTTGAAGCCTCCAGGGATGTAAGCGCTCATAAATCCTTGGCTCTCCTGTGGTGTCTGTTTGTTCATTCTTTTCACATCCTTGAAAGAAGAATTTTTCTCATTTCATTGAGACTGGGTTTGACCATGTGACTCGCTTTTGCCAATGGGCTGTTAGCAGCAAGATACAGCACTACAGAAGTGCTGAATATTTTTGTGGTTGAGCTTGCTCTGTTACTGCCTTAAGAAGAATATGAGTGGGTCGCACCAACAGCACAAAAGAGAGGTTGACTCAGACACCAAGGGTAAAGCACAGCCTACAGAAGAGGTAGAATATTACCTACCTCCTACACACAAGATAAACAAAGGCTTATTGTTTGTACTCAAGATGATGAAGTTCCTAATTATGGGACAATAGCTAACTGATCCGCATTCTCTGAATCCCATCCTTACCCTCGGGAAATTTCTGTCAAGAATGCTCTCTGCTGAGGGATCCTAATAGATGGGTGATAATTTTCTCTTACTTATGTGCTATGGTGTAAGTAGCTGTGTCTAAAACTCTTCGTGAGGCCCAATGTCAAGTCTTCTTAAGAGAACATTTAAGAACATGAGTGAAACTTTATTTGTATTTTTTAAACTTTTGACAATTTACACACACACACACACACACACACACACACACACACACACACACACAGATATACATACTCTCTCTTTGTTCTCTTTGTTAATCTTATGCCCTTCTCTCACAAAAACCTTCATCTCAATAATCCTAGTCAATTTGGATATTCCCTTTTTCTCTACTGAGTTTAAGATTATTTCCATGCAAAAGAGTAGAGAGTTACTTATTGAAACATGGGCAACTTATTAGTGGCTAGACCATTGAAGAAAAGCAGAGTTCTCACCCAGCACTCATGGACTGCCCATAATTCCTGAGGGAGGGGCAAGATTTCATTAGCTCCTTCTCTAACCATGTTGAAATGTTCATGGGTCCAGTCTTATACATGTCTAATGCAGGTAACACAGCCACAGTGAGGTTGTGAGGGCAATGCTGAGGTTGTGCCCAGCAAATACTTTCATAACCCTGTTTTCCAACTTCGCATTCTTCCTGCATCCTTTTCTGCCATGTTTCCTGAGCCTTCAGAGCATGGGTGACATAGAATCTTGTTTAGAATTCAGCACTCCACGATCACTTATAAGACACATTTTAATAAGCTGTAAGTCTCTGTATCAAGTGCTACCCAGAGTGACAAAAAGCAGCTTCAATACAGGATGCTGAGACCAGGATAAAGTATAACTATCAAGATGAATATGCAGGAGGCATTTTGACATAATGTACACTTAGGGGAGACAGGTTCTCCCAAATAGCATGACCTCC
This sequence comes from Acomys minous, assembly GCF_964271855.1. Lineage (NCBI taxonomy): Eukaryota > Metazoa > Chordata > Mammalia > Rodentia > Muridae > Acomys > Acomys minous. Next base: position 93,717,686 of record NC_140483.1, read on the forward strand.
CCACCTATAGTCTTTAACTAAGTATACAGTTCCAGACATTAGTTCCCTCCTGGAGAGTGGGTTTCAAATCCAGAGAGTAATTGGCTGGCACCTTAACAAGCATGGCATTATTGTATCAGAGTATATTTTACCAGGCAGGTCATTATAATAAAAACCAAGAAGATAAACCATCCAATAGAAAATAGGTTATGGAAATTAACAGAGAGTTATGACAATAAGAAATATCTAATAAATAATTTGTAAAATTCTCAACATCTTTAGCCACTTAAAAATATAAATTAAATTATTTTACTAGATTTTTTTCCACTCTCTTCCAAAAACACTTCCATCCTTGAATCTCATGGGCTCCTGTCCTACACACAATTTATTTACTCTACTGCATTTGCTACACTAAGACATTTGGTATGTCTGACACCTCAGTCTACCACTACTCACAGTCATTGTCCTGTATGTCTTTTGCATGAGAGGAAAGAGCTGTGAAGTTCCATGCACTCACAGACTCGCTTAAAGGTGCATCCTATTAACGCCCTAGACAGTTTTTCTTTTCTTGGTGTGTTTTGTTCTTTCTGTCTTTCTGCCTTCCTTCCTTCTTCTTTCTTTTCTTTTCTTTTTCTTTTCCTTTTTAAGTGGAGTGCCCTGGAGATAAGACAGGATCCTGCTATTAAGCCAGGCTGATTTTGAAATCCCTATGTAGGACAGCCTCACCCCAAATGTTCAGCTCTAGTCTTTTCTCAGCTTTGGGTGCTAAGATTACAGCCATCACACCCAGATCCATGAATATTTGACTATTTCTTTTAGTTTCACCACCACCACTATCATCATCATCACCACCACCATCCTCATCACCACCACCACCATCATCACCACCACCACCATCATCACCACCACCATCATCACCACCACCATCATCACCACCACCATCATCATCATCACCACCACCATCATCACTACCACCACCATCATCACCACCACCACCATCATCACCACCACCACCATCATCACCACCACCACCATCATCACCACCACCATCATTACCACCACCATCATCACCACCACCACCATCATCACCACCATCATCACCACCATCATCATCACCACCACCACCATCATCACCACCACCACCATCATCACCACCACCATCATCATCACCACCACCATCCTCATCATCACCACCACCATCATCATTGTTATTTTGTTATCATACAACCTATTGGGTTTCACTATGGGATTTATTTTGTCATTTATATGTTATTAGAGTTTGTTCTAACTCATCTCCCTCCTTGACAACATCCTTTTCATGCCCTCTAGCCTCCTTCCATCAGCTTTCCTTCTCCCTAATAGTACTCCTTCTGTTTTCATTCCCTATGTACTCCATTATTATCCTCTATTTTCTCCCTTTGTTTAAAGTTTCTTCTTAATCTCACAATCCCCTTTCTACTTTGCTGACTTCTTCACAAAAATAAACCTGAGTATATGTGTGTGTGTGTGTGTGTGTGTTGTTCTGTATAGGAGAGGGAAAAGTGGTATTTTTCTTTCTGAATGGCTTAGTTCACTCAACATAATTATTTTTAGTTCCCTCTTTTTCCCCACAAATTTGATTTCATTTCAAAGCTGGTTGTCTCCATTGTTTTGAACCCTGTTATAAGACAGAACATCGAGGAGATCCAAGATGGTGGCGAGCAGTGTGGACCATGTCTGGAAGCTCCAGTGAACAATTCAAAGAGTTGCACAGATTTCTGAGCCAGGAACACCGAGGTCCCCACACCATGGCAGCAGGAGTGCTCCATGGTTAAGAGGGACCAGGGTGTGGAGGACCTGCATGCCCTTGCACACAGGAGGAGCACAGATTTTCTCAGATCGGAGCAGCAGTGGCAGAGGCAGCAGCAGCACCACCAGCGGCACCAACTGCACCAGCGGCGGTGGCTGAGGTTTGCAGCTCAGAGCCTTCCAGTGGAGGCAATTGGTGTAGTGGCCAAAGGGAGTTGCTGCGGGAGAGGGGACTCTGGGCAGGATTTGGGTCACGTGGTGCCTTGAGACCCAAACTGGACTCGGCAGACAGTTCAGCCGATTCCCGGGTTCAGCTCAGTGCACAGTGCCGTGGAAACGCTGGCTCAGCTCAGCAAGCAGTTCTGCCCAAGGCACTAGCTCAGCTCAGCTACAGCTCCCCTGCTGTGACACAGGCTGGACAGAGCGTTCAGTTCCACACAAGGTGCTAGCTCAGCTCAGCGAGCAGTTCTAGGGCACTGACACAGGCTGAGGTCAGCATGCAGATTCGACCCAGAGTCCCTAGCTGGACTTGCCAGACAGATTGGGCCCAGAGACTCTAGCTGATCTTTGTGCACAGGCTTGGTGGCCCTAAGACTCTGGCTTGACTCTCCACACAGTTTAGGCCCAGAGGTCCGGGCTGAATTCAGCGCGCAGTATGGGTCCAGAGTCCCTCGCTGAGCTCGGTACACAATTCCATCCTGGACACTCGGGTGGAGTTTGGCAGGCATTTTGGGGCCAGAGTCCTTAACTGTGCTTGGCAAACAGGTTTTGTCCAGAGACTCTAGCTGAGCTTTTAGCATAGTACCAGCTCTAAGACTTTAGTTGGACACAGTGCACAGTTTGAATCTAGAATTCCTGGCTGAGCTTGGTGGACGGGTCAGGCCCTGAGTCTATAACTGACCACAGCACACACTTTGGGCCAAAAGTCCTAACTGACCTTGGTGCACAGTCCCAGCCCAAAAATTCTGGCTGGACTTTGGTGCATTTTGGGGCCAGAGTCCCTAGGGGAGCTCAGTGCTGGAATTGTGCCCAGAGTCCCTAGCTGAGCTTGGCAGATGGTTAGGCCCCTGAGAATGTACCTGAGCTCGGTGCATAGTTCAGGCCCAGTGACCCTGGCTGGACTTGGCACGGGATTCAGAAGGCTGTGGATACCTTGGCCTGACCCAATGCTCATTCAGAGACCCAGAACCCAGAACGATTGCAGGACCCACAGCACAGGGGAGCTGAGGATCACTATCTATGAGAGTCCAAAAGAACAGGGCTAGCCTACTGCCATCCACACCAGTGAAGTATCAGAGCTTCTGACCTAGGGAAATCATGAGAAAACAAGTGAATCTGTCATCAGACTCCCTCCACCCAACTCTGCAAGCTACCCAACAAAAACAGAGATGGCAAGATGACTAAAGGACAGTGAAAAAGCATATGCAAAAAAACCAAAACAACATGGCGTCTCCAGTTTCCAGCTATCCCAAAGAAAACAACCCAGAGAACTCAAACATAACGGAAATACAAGAAAATGACCTCAAATCCTTAGTAATGAGGATGATAATGGAGGAAACAAATAAAATTAGTAATCAAATGCAGAAAGAAGCAGCCAAACAGGTGAGAGACATAAAAGAAGCACACAGAGTGGAACTGGAAAATCTTCAGTAAAATGCAAAAAACCAGATGAAAGTAATAAATAAAACGGTTCAAGCTCTGAAGACCTATAAAAAGGCAATGGAAGAAACACAGGAATATACAAACAATCAGATGAAAGAAATAAAAAAATCAGTTCAAGATCTGAAGATGAAAATGGATTCAATGATAAACATACAGACAGAAGAAAAATGAGAACATGAGACCTCGGAGAAGAAAGCAAGAAACACAGAGGTGAGCTTTTCTAACAGAATCCAAGAGATGGAAGAATGAATCTCAGGTCTAGAAGATACAATCACAGATCTTCAAGCAACCATTAAAGAAAATGCCAAATCTGAAAAACTCCTGACACAAAGCATCCAAGAAATTAAGGACACCATGAAAAGAAGAAATCTGAGGGTAATAGACATTGAAGAAAGAGAAGATATCAGACTCCAAGGCCCAGAAACTATTCTCAACAAAATCATAGAAGAAAATTTCCCCAATCTAAAGAAAGAGATGCCTATAAACATACAAGAGGCATACAGAACACCAAATAGAATTGACCAGAAAAGAAAAACTGCCCGGCACATAATAATCAAAACACAAAACATACAGAACAAAGAAAAATATTAAAAGCTGCAAGGGAAAAGGGCCAAATAACATTTAATGGCAAACCTATCAGAATTACACCTGACTTCTCAGCAGAGACCATCAAAGCCAGAAGGGCCTGGACAGAGATCCTGCAAACCCTAAGAGACCACAGATGCCAGGCCAGATTACTTTACCCAGCAAAACTATCAATAACCATTGATGGAGAAAACAAAATATTCCATGACAAAAACAAATTCAAACAGTACTTATCCATAAATCCAGCTTTACCGAAAGTACTAGAAGGAAAACTCCATCCCAAAGGGTCAAGCTACAACCAAAACTACTCAGGAAATAGATAACTATACCATGGCAAAAACACAACTACACAAATGCTTGACTGGAACCAACATCAAAATTAAGACTCTTAACAGTCACTGGTCATTAATATCTCTCAACATCAATGGTCTCAATTCTCCAATAAAAAGACACAGACTAACTGAATGGGTGCATAAACAAGATCCAACATTCTTCTGTATTCAAGAAACACATCTCACCCATAACGATAGGCATTATCTCAGGGTAAAAGGTTAGAAAAAATATTCCAAGCAAATGGTCAAAAGAAGCAAGCAGGCGTAGCCATTTTAATATGGAACAAAATAGACTTTCAACCAAAATTAATCAAAAGGGATGCAGAAGAACACTTCATACTCGTCAAAGGTAAAGTCAACCAAGATGACATCACAATTCTGAACATCTATGCTCCCAATGCAAGGGTACTCACATTTGTAAAAGATCTGTTAAAAAGGCTTAAACCACACATTGATCCCCACACAATAATAGTGGGAGACTTAAACACCCCACTCTCACTAAGGGATAAGTCATTGAAACAGAAACTAAGCCGAGAAATAACATCATTAACCAATGCCATGGGTCAAATTGATCTAACAGATACCTATAGAACCTTTCACCCAAACAAGAAAGAATATACCTTCTTCTCTGCACCCCATGGAACCTTCTCCAAAATTGATCACATCATAGGTCACAAAGCAAGCCTCAACAGATACAAGAGGATTGAAATAATACCTTGTATCCTATCAGATCACCATGCTCTTAGGCTGCACTTCAACAGCAACAGAAATAACAAAAAGCCTACATGTACTTGGAAACTAAACAACTCTCTGCTAAATGACACCAGGGTAAGGGAAGAAATAAAGAAAGAAATCAAGGATTTTCTGAAATTCAATGAAAGTGAAGGAACAACACACCAAAATTTGTGGGATACATTGAAAGCAGTGCTAAGGACAATACAGGCGGTAAACTTTAAACCCCTACCCAGATCTAGCCAATGGTCAGAACATTCTCCACAGTTGAGTGGAGAGTGTGGTAAGACTTTCACAAGTACTCTGGTGCCTCATATTTGACCATGTCCCCTGGAGGGGGAGACTTGGTGGCACTCAGAGGAAGGACAGCAGGTTACCAAGAAGAGACTTGATACCCTATGAGCATATACAGGGGGAGGTAATCCCCCTTAGGAACAATCATAGGGGAGGGGAATAAGGGGAAAATGGGAGGGAGGGAAGAATGGGAGGATACAAGGGATGGAATAGTCATTGAGATGTAACAAAAATAAATTAATAAAAAAATTTTAAAAGACAGTACATCACTCCTGGGGAGCTAGCAGAGCAAAGCTGTATAGCCCATATCAGCCAGCAAGCAAGTGGATGGAGAGCAGGAACTGGGAGCCTAATATTCTACCCAAGAGCTCACCTGGCATGGCTCCAGTTCCTTCTTTCAGGCCCGACCATCTAAAGGTTCCATAACTTTACATTTTTGGATATTAGCCCTTTGTCAGATGTAGGGTTGGTGAAGATCTTTTCCCAGTCTGTAGGCTGTTGCTTTGCTCAGCTTACAGTGTCTCCTGCCTTACAGAAGCTTCTCAGCCTCATGAGGTCTAATTTATTAATTGTTGACCTTAGAGCCTGGGCTGTTGGTGTTCCGTCCTAGAAGTTGTCTCCTGTGCCAGTGAGTTCAAGGTTTCCCTCCACCTTTTCTTCTAACAGATTTAGTGTCTCTTGTTTTATGTTGAGGTCTTTAATCCACTTGGACTTGAGTTTTGTGCATGGTGATAAATATGGATATCCTTGAGTTTTTCTACATGTAGACATCCAATCAGACCAGCACCATTTTGTTGAAGAAGCTATGATTTTTCCATTTTATAGATTTACCCTATTCAGATCTAGCCAATGGACAGGTCATGGTCCACAGTTGTGTGGAGAGCAGTGACTGACTCTAACATGAGCTCTGGTGCCCCCTATTTGACCATTTCTCCTTGGTGGGGAGGCCTGGTGGCACTCTGAGGAAGGGGAAGCAGGCTACCTAGATGAGACCTGATAGTGTGATCATATGGTGAAAGAGGCGGTCCCCTTCTGTCACAGGCCTAGCTGAGGTGGATAGGGTGAAAGAGGGAGGGAGGGGGAGCAAGAAGATGCAATGGAAAGGATAACAATCTGGATTTAATGTGGATAAATTTTTTTTTGGTTTTTCGAGACAGGGTCTCTCTGTGTAGCCTTGACTGTCCAGGACTTGCTTTGTAGACCAGGCTGGCCTCGAACTCATAACAATCCATCTGCCTTTGTCTCCCAAGTACTGGGACTAAAGGTGTGCACCACCACCATCTGTCTCCATAAATTATTTTTTAAAAAAGTTTCTATAACTTCTCAATGAAACAAAAGGGAGCCATTCAGGACTTTCACACATGGTCCTTCAAAGAACACTTAATATCAATAAATAAAATACTCAGAAGCATTCGTTATGAAAGATGTGACAAGGAAATGTGCTTCTTTAAATTTGGCCACAAGAAGTGGGATTTGACAGAATGCTTCACCCACACGTCTCTGTGCTTCAGTGTTATTTTTCTGTATAAAACAGCGTGATGACTACTCCAGTGTGCGATCTTGTGAGGGTCGCGTGTGCTGAGGACTCAAGCCCTGCAGCTGTCATTCCTGCTGTTGGTCTTTACTCTTAGCTCTATACTTTTGTGGTGTATGAGGTTTATCCTGGGGAGACACAACACATTTATCCATTTGCTCCTTAATAAGGAGACAATGAGAGACCAAAGTAGCAACTACACTAAAATCCAACTCGGTGAGGCAGCCGCTGTTAAGGTTTCCTTCCAAGAATATGGGTAAGGGGTTGTTTACTAAGGCAGAATGACTCAGAATCAGCTGCACCCCAAAACTTCACCTCAAAACGGAGTATAGCTCAAAACTGCTGCACCCTAGAGCTCTGCAGAGCAGGTGGCATGGTGACTGTTTTGCAGGCAGCACAACTAACCACAGGGCAGCTAGCTGGTCAGTCTCTCCCCTAGTAGGTGTTTTCTGTTTCTGTAACTTTGAGATGGAGCCTTAGAGGCTTCAGCTTTCTCAGACACATGTAGGGTTTGTTTACTCCACAAGCGTTATGAGCCTCCTACTCCTTCCTGGAAGGAATGTTAGAATTCAAAAAACAAAAATCACCGCGGTACACAGTCTTGCTATACTCACATCTTCCCCAAGGATGCTGAAAGGTAAACTGTATGACATACTATTTTTCCTTTCCACCATTCTTTGGGCTATTCTCCTTAGCAGTCTGGTAAAAAGGCATTCATTCTTCATCCTTCTCCCTGTGAATATGTGGGAAGACCCGAGTTCACCTTTCCCCTGACCTCACGAGACCTCAAGGAAGGACAGACAAATAGCAACTCAATATATGCTTAAGATCTAGCACCTAGTACAAAGAAGAACAATAAAGAAAAGCCAAGACTTTGAAGAATTGGTAACTATCAAATCCCTTCTGTGTTTGAATAATGCTAAAATTATACTTGTTTCTATGTTTATTTAATCTTTAGGGGGAATATACAGTGCGTGTGTGTGTCTCTGTGTGTGTGTGTGTGTGTGTGTGTGTGTGTGTGTGTGTGTGTGCGAGCGCGCGCGTGCGCGCGCACGCGCACGTGGGTGGAAAGAGAGAGACAGAGACAGAGAGAGAGGGAGAGAGAGGGAGAGAGAGAGAGAGAGAGAGAGAGAGAGAGAGAGAGAGAGAGAGAGAGAGGAGAGGAGAAGATCAAAGAGTGACTTCAGTGAATCAGCTCTCTCCTTCCACCATGTGAGTCCAGCAATCACACTCAGGTCATCAGGATTGGTTTTAAGTGACTTTACACACTGAGCCGTCTAGCTAGTCCATGAGTCTTTTAAACTAATCATTTATTTTATACTAGAATATTGGCTCCCAAATTTACCTGCCTCCTTACATTCCAGGCATCATGCTAAACACATGAAAAGTATAAGAGATATTTAGTAAAGTTTTATTAAGTTTGCTCATGAATCCTTGTATGAAATAACTGTATAAATTTGATTTTTTATTTATATTCTATTTCAGAATCTAAAACTTAGCAATCGTATTTTCATGATGTGCCTTCCCTTTTATTTCAGAGGTAGTAGAATTCTTGGCTTTTATTTTTTTTAAATTAACATAAGTGCAAAATAATGGTTTTGTTGTAGGGTTTTCACACAGGTGTGAAAAATGTATTGACAAAAATGAAACTTAAATTCAAGTTTGATATCTCTCTCTTACTCTGAAAAGTCTGACTCACAGCAATCTTTTTCAGAGATGTGACTGGCAGCTTCACTTCTGTCTCCTCAAGGTTAGGTTGCTGAGGGAGCTCTTTGCTGCAGAGAAGTCACTCTAACCACAGTCTACCCAACAGAGATAGAACCAGGAAGATCTTCCAGCTTATGGGATCCATTCATGGCTGATATACACAGTGTCCTGGAGAGGTACTTGGTATATGATTTCTGCATACCACAAGTGGTTAGACACCTATTTTCATGTTTAATTTGATACATTTTGCATTGAATTGTCTTTCCAAATGCCCTTGAGCAACCTTCACCACTCACAGTGAGATTTCTGTAGAGTAGTCTATTCTTACTGCCAACAAGCACACGAGCAGTAAGGGTTCTGTTTCTGTGAGAGTTGAAGTTCATTGCCACTCAACAAGAATCACAAAAAAAAAATGGGAAGAAGAAAGAGAAAGAAAGAAAGAAAGAAAGAAAGAAAGAAAGAAAGAAAAGAAAAGAAAAGAATATCTTCTCCACTCAGTTCTCCCTCCAAATTCAGTATCCAGTTTGGTTGCAGAGACTGTCACAATGCCCAGGACACAGTGGGCACTTGATAAATGTTAAATGAATGAGGAGTTCAATTCTTACAATAAGAAAGAAACACTGAAGGCCACTTCAGAGTTTTCAGCGCTGTAGTAGTCAAGGTTCTTTTACTTAAAAATTATAGCAATTCTCTTCATGATAATTTAACTACTGTCTCCAAAGGGATAAATTGTTAAAAGACTTGAATAACCTCAGAGAAAGAAATCAACATTTCTTAGGGACACAAAGGTCACAGGACCGTGGAAACCTCATCTGTATTCTCTGCTGGCTTTTTTCTCTCAGAACAGCACACTCCGTGGAGTGATCAGAGGCGCCATGCCACCCAAACAAGGTTGCCCATATGGGCCTTTCCTTTGTTTTCAGGAAAATGTTCTGATTCACCCATCTTGATCCATGCACTTTTTCAAGATGAACTAAACTAATGACTCAAAAATGTATTTAATTGCTTTTTTTCCTCTCCCGACTTCCAAGCCATCATGTTCCATCAACTTATTAGCAAACAAATGAAAGATGATGCTAAGTTAAAAAAGCGTAAGTGTAAATCCATGCTCATATCTCTTCCTAAGTGACTTTTCTCTCTTTTCATCATATTTTAATGCCATCATAAAGTAATTGATCTCCTAGGCAACTGGACTAACCTTATCTTCTTTTCCAAATTCAGATATGTATTAGTCATTAGCTTTTGCTTCTATCAGACTTTCCTTTATCCCTTCCCTCATTTTTCCTTACCCCTAGCTCTCACACTTAAGTATGCTTTTCCCTCTTCCTGGACTAACGGGGTACCCTGGTATTAGAGTATTACTTTCTCATTCTTCATGCTAATGTAGACTTCACATTGCTATAGACTACTACAGCACAATAAAACTTAACATCAAATCTGCTCCTTATTCAGGGCCTCTCAATAGTCCCTAATGGCAACTTAATGCAGCACAATCATCACCTTGACACTCAGCAGCCACTGCAGAAAAGGAATCTCCCAGGCCAGGGAGGCAGCTCTCACTACATTCATGACCTTCGCTGGTGCACAACTTTTCAAATGTCAACCACGTGTCCCCAACTAGAGCTTCAACCTACTGGAGATAGAAAACTGTCTTTCTGCTGAGAAGACCTGTTCATTTTCTGTCTTACTAACAGTATTCTTGTGAGCTTGATAATTTTCATTACAGTCTTCATTTTCACTACATGCAGTGGCTCTCACCATACAGCTAGGGTGTGTTTCATTTTTTCTTTTTTTTTTAAACTTCTTCGATGACTAAGCGGGATGTTGGGAAGCAGAGTTGCTACTGGTTTTCTTTGTAGATTATTCTGTAAAAGGATTTTACTTTTCTTAAGATGGTTAGGGTACTGATAGTTTGACATAAGTAGGAAGACTTCAAAATCCCTCACAGATTTGCATGACAAGCATATCCGTGCTTTGCAGGTCTACCCCTGAACTTTTGCAGATGTAGAGAGACAAATAATAACCATTTCACTTTATGTTAAATATGAGAGAAGACCTGGAAAATTAGAAGCAGAACTTGTGTCTACTGAATTATGTATAGAAATTTTGCAATATCTTCTGAAACCCTGTATACCATATAGCTTGCTCTGAAACAGAGGGAAGTAGGAACTTGCTAAAGATTAGAGGAACACTGAACGGCCTAGCGTGGTGTCTCTAGCTCCAAATTTACACAGCCACATGGACCATCCAAGGGAGCTATAACAGCAAAGAGCATGAGACTACCTTGTTAACCAGTGCTTCCCTCTTAGTGTGTCTGTCTGCCTGTGTGTGTGTCTGTCTGTGTGTGTCTGCCTCTCTTTCTCTCTTCTTCTCCTCTCTCTCCCTCCACTCTCTCTATGCACGTGTCTGTGTGTGTCTTCTTCTCACACTCTCCTCTCTGTGTGTATGTGTGTCTCTGTCACTCCTCTCTTCTGCCCCTTTCAGTGTTTCTCCCACTCTCTTCTTCTCTTCTCTCCCTCTCTCCTTCTCACTCTTTTTCCCTTCCCCTTCCCTCTATCCTTTCTCTTACTCAGAAAGCTACAACATAAAACTGACAGAAAGAAGCCAGGCATGGTGCCATACGCCTGTAATCCCAGAACTAAGGAGGCAGAGGCAGTCATATTGCTGTGAGTTTGCAGCCAGCCTGGTCTACCAAGTGATTCCAGAACAGCCAATGCTACACAGAGAAACCCTGTCTCCTGAAAAAATCAAAACAAAAACAAACAAAAAAAACTGGAAGAAATCAAGAGACATCCCTGGAGGATATAATGTTATGAGGTGCTTAACTACTTGAGAAATAAATATGTTGGTATTAATCTCAACTAAGAGACTGCTAGATATTTTAAAGCCAACACATAAGGCGCTTGTGGAAATAGCAAGATGGTTTTCTAGTGAACTGTAAGAGGAATGTAGACTATAATAGTTCAAAACAGCTCTCTTTGACCTCCCAGTACAATCAGGCCGTAGAAACATGGAAACACATCACAAGAGGCTAGAGGTAAGTTCGTAAGTAGGGAAGAGTCATGGGTACTGGATGTAAACCAAACTCCCAATTGCCCAACAGTGAGGAATTCAGCCAAAACAATTAGTGGAGTGGCTCGCCCTGGGACACGGACTCGGAGGAAACAAGGCCAGCTCTACCCTCAGGAAGGTCTCAGTTCCGTGTGACTCTCCTATCACTTGCTAATCAGTGTTTAAGTTCCTCAGTTCCTCCCAGGATGGAAAGTCCTTGGGAATCCCTCCTCTCAGTCACTCCCCAGTCTTCTTCTCATTCATCACTGTTTGTGCTTGAATAATTGATATCCCAGCTCTCTAATTGTACTTATCTGTAAAAAGGAGAATTGCAGGGTTCTTTCCCCCCTCCCCCTGGGTTGCCATGGCACTATAAATTAATAAACACAGACTATTTATCCATGTTTTTCTCTCTTTAAAAAAAAGTTAGCCATTAATCTCCCTGGCCTGTGTTGTTTATACCACGGCAGAAAGTGAATTTAATTACTCTGCCAGTTCTTATGCATGGAACTTCGTCACGTGACAGCATTTGGCACCTTTGCTCTCCTCCCACAGGCCATCACTGACTCCACGGAGGCCTCGTCACACTCCCTCCCCACGCTCCTGTGATCAGCTGATTATCTTGAAGAGAATATTGATTGATGCCTACACTTCAGCAAGTAAATCACAGTGGTGCAAGTGGCTTATTTAACATACGCATCCAGGTACAGGTGAACTCATTCAGAGTATCTATCCTACGGATGATGAAGGCTTGACAATCAAAACAATTTCATCATCGCAAAGCAAAAAGACACTAAAGCTCCTATTGCATTTGTCTTCAGTAATAGAGTTTGTGACAGGCACTGATCTGATGGGAGTGAAAGTCACCCAGCGTTTAACCCTAAGCTCCTCTTTCCCCAGGGTTCACATTCAAGGAAAAGGCAAGGTGACCAGTGTGTTCATCGGCGAACATGCCTATGAGAGCGGTGGGGTAGGGGCACAGTTTTAAGCTCTGCTGGCTGAGCTTCGCTGTTGATGTTCAGTGTGTTCAAAGTGAGTTTCTCATCTGAGCCACTCTATTTGCTGCCTCTTTGAGATCAGCTCTTGCACTCCCTTTATTCCCTTTTATTCTCTCTTTTTCTTTTTTGGCCTTGAACTTCAGATCATTTATGCTAGCTATTTTTCAGATTAATGAAACTTTCATATACAGACATTGTTTCTGTTGGTTGATTTTTTTTTAACAGAATGAAGGAGATATGGGGGAGGGGTTGAGGAGGCCCCCCCAAAAAAAGCAACAGAGAATTGCTGGGAGATGAAGGCTTCATGGCATCTCTCACGGTGGTGGTTAAGCATGTGTGCTCTTGCCATGTTCAGAACTATACACTTGAAACCAGTACCTTGCCCTGTAAGATTACTGTACAACTGACTTAAAAATGTTCCAAAACAAGTAAAATAAATAAATAAAGATGGGGCTGAAAGCTAATGCTGTGCCTTTTAGTAAGCTTAACAAGAAAGCATTATATTATATAATTGGAGCCCTGACCTGGAAATAATTTGTATCTTAGGATTTGTGACTAGAAAAGTCATTGACTTTCATTTAATTCAAATATATTTTATTTTATTTGCTTTTTAAAAAATATTTAAAACATTAGTAGAATTATGTCACATCCCACTTCCTTTCTCTAGGCCCTCCCAACTATGTTCCCTACAACCCTGCCAAGACCCCTGAGAATCAAGTTGATAGCCTCTTTTCCTTTTAATATTGTTGTTACATACATTTTTGTGTGCAAAAATATAAATAAGTACAACCTGCTGACTCTGGTTGTATTGTGTGTGTATATAGTTTCAGGGGGATCATCCCTGGAAGAGCCTATTCTCCTAACCCAGCAGTCATTTGCTGTCTGTAGTTCTTTGTGAAGGAGTGAGACTTTATGAAAGTTTCCCCTTTTAATGTTGCCAGTGTTTCTGTCTTACTTTTGCAACCATTTCTATGATAGACGGTTTCACAGCAGATTTTATGGCTTTCTGGCTCTTAGAATATTTCTGCTTATATATGTGTACATGTATTTCGGAAAATATGCACACACACACACACACACACACACACACACACACACACACACACACATTTTCTAGAAACATTGGTGGGTTAATTGCTGATTATGCTGTTTCTTTCTTTTATCATCTTTGCTATATTAGGTCCCCTGTTACTATCACAAAATAATCAATGCTTGTAGAACAAAGCACTGGGTCATTTTAATTACCACCATCATCACAGCTATTAACTAACAGTGACTTTCTATTTCTTCCTTTTCTGCTTTCTTTCTATCCTCCCACAAATATAAGTAACAGCCACAAGACGCTGAAGACAGGGGGTTTATAAGAAAGCTGGTACTCAGCCTGAGAGGATGAAAAATTGTTGGTAGGAAGTCATGACACTTGTGATTTCCTGTGTTTTATAAGCATGGTTCCTGTGGGACTATGGTATCGAGGTTACCAGAGTCATGACTGACTGGTAGCCTTCATTAACAAAATGACATTTTAACTGAGGTCCGATGATAAATGTACTTACTATCCTTGCGTGTGTGATTTTTGATGAAACTGACCCTGCTCTCACTAGGATCATATTAAATCCTCCTGGTTACTTTGTAAAAGAAAGCCTTCATCTCTTACTCTCTTGGGACTTCTAAAGGTGGCCCAAGAGCAAGACAGTGTTCAGGGCTTTGGAAAGAAACCATTAACCATGTTTTGCTGTCTTCTGTTTTGTCTTGTTCTAGGAGAACTATAGACACTCAATAGCAAACAACATAAAACTGTCTGACAAAAAATGAGCCACTGACCTAAAGAGATATTTCTCAAAACAAAATGCACAAAAATCCCACATGTCTGTGAAAAAGTCCCAGCATCACTAATCATCAAAGAAATAAAACATTGCTTCATCTCAGTAAAAACGACCATCATTTTTTAAAAGAGACTTTGGTAATATGTACTAGTGCAGATGGGAAGAAAAGAAAGTCCTTGAACACTACTAACAGGAATATAGCTAATAGGGTCACTGTGGAAAACAATATGAAATACCTCTTAAAAATTAAAAATAGAATTACCATATGACCCAGCAACCCTACCACTAGATATGTCTTCAGTGAAAAGTAAGTCTGGATATCAAAGAACTATCTGAATTCTTATAATCTTATAGTGCTGTTTGTGCCCAGTAAGAATTGCAAATAACTTACATGTCTAACAATCAATAAGGAAAACATGATACATATACAGCACGGCCTACTATTCAGTCATAAAATGTAATCTTGTCTTTAATGACATGAATGGAAACAAAGATCATTGTATTAAATTAAATCAGCCAATCACAGAAAGACATGCAGTGCTTGACTCAATCATATGTGAGCTTTAAAAACTAATCATCTCAGACATTGAAAGTAAAATGGTGGCTATTTTGAGATTGGAAGATTAGAGAAAAGTGAAGAAGGAAGAAAATGTAATCAAAGTCTAATAAGTTACAGTTATATAGAGAGAGTAATAATATGTTGCAAAGATTCTGAATTTTTCACCATAAGTAAATAGAAAAAATAATAAAGAAAGAAATATCCATGGCTTGATTTACACACCACATAAGTATGTAGTCATTTCCCAGGAGTCCCATGCATGAGTCAGCCCCTGAATTAACTGACATACATATCACTGGGACCCCATTGCCAAGGTCAGAACACCTCATGCTGAACAGCCAGGATTGGAGCTGAGCAACATCCTTTTATGTGCACTCATCAGCTATAACCATGTCCATACCACACCAACGCACCGTGAAAGCAAATGTTAAATGAGCAATATCCTTCTATGTGCACTTAGCGGCTATGACCACGTCTGCTAGTCCATGCCACACCAACGCACCATGAACGGGGACATTAAATATGATGACAATTCCCGTCCTACTTCACCGTGGTAGAGGCTCAGTAAAAGTTTGTTGCAAAATTGCCCTTGATAGCCTTGGTCCTCCCCAACTCTAACCACATTCAGACTGTTGGTTTTCTTTTCTTTAAGGAAACAATACATCGTTAACTTCTGTTCTCACGAAAATCTTAACAAGATTTGTACACACCTTTTCTAAGAGAGATGAATCTCCCACCGCTGTAGCAGATAGAATGTTTGCTAACTTCCTCTGAGACTCCTAGTTCAAAATTCCTGCCAACTTACTTTTCAATGTTAGCCTCAAAAAAAAGGGGGGGGGGAGGAGGGGTCTATTTATTGAAGCCAACGTATTTCTGTCCTTGGGAATAAGAAAAAGGGTTGGAAAACAGTTTACTCAGAATTATCATTACAGTAGGCAAATTTATCTATGGGTGTTTACACACAAAAAATGGGAAGAAATATCCAATACTTTAGAAAGAATTCTCTTCATCAACAAATGACTAAACCCAGCATCCTGATGTCTGACTGCAGTACAACGCTACTGGGAATAGGGAATAAAAAGAGAGCAGAAGAATTCTGTGACTGGTTTATGCCACACTTGGTATTCTAAAATTTCCACCCTGCTACATATCCCAAACAAACTCAAACCATGCCCAGATAAGACAAGGGACTTACTCTTCACTTTAGCGAGTCATAATGAGCCAGCTGGGAAAAGACCCCCTACCAAGCCCCTACTAATGAGGCAGAAAAAATGGTTACCATAGGTACAAACTCAGGTGTTCAGTGATGCTGCTGTCTAACAGGCTCAACTGTCCAAGCCCTGCTCCATGTAATGATCCGAACACAGGAGCCATGACAAGATGCTAACACTCACTGCAAGGTTCTCCACTGCATTTCTGATATTTTAGACAGCCGGTGCTCTAAGTATGGCTGTTATATTTTTCCTATTTCAGTTGAGAAGGAAGAGGGAAACCAAGTGTTTTGCTCTAACAAGTAGGTAACTTGGGATTAACAACAAGACAGTCTGACTCCAAAGACCGTTTTGAAACCCTCACGGCATTGGCCCTGGCTGTTATTGCAGGACATGCTTCCCACACACCCAAAGGACAGGTGCTACATACCATTTGACAGAAGCACATTTCATAACTCCTATTCTAAGTCTTTGGTGAGATTGGTTAAGAAGCTATTAGAAAATTATTTGATGCCTTGGGTGAACTTTGAAGATTTCTGACAAGATTTGCTAATTCAAAGACCTCCCATGCCTGTGCCCTTATATATTGACTACTTCTAATATATTTCTTTTTTGATGTACTCAAAATATATCTTGGCCTATTTTATTACAAACATTATCAGGATCTTTGTAGGATTCCATCCTGTAAGGAGTGGCCTACACCATTCCCTCTGGTGTGCTCCCTAGGGCACGTTAGCTTATCTTTCGCTGCAGTGAAGAGATCCAGGAAGTATTAGGAATCAAAGTATGCGTCTGTGCCTCATGAAATTACGGTCCCCTGCAGCATGAAGAGTATCTACCTGGTAGGTGAGTACTGGCCGCATCCCCTGAAAACCAGGACTGAACAGTGCATGGAGCTCTGGGATTAACATGACTGCTTTCCCAGATTTCTTCCAGAGTTTCAAGTTAAACTACTTGCAACTTTTTCTATCTATCTGCTTGCTCCCATTTTATAGACAGAGCCATTAATTTAAAATCCAGCACATTGTCAATTCTTCTCCAGGAGACTCCACTAGCATAACAGACGACCACAGACTGATTTAAAAAAAAAAAAAGGAAGTGAATGTTTTATTGATGGGGATGAATAATAACACCTGAACCATGACTCCAATCTTCCAGCCACAAATTCTAGAAATGAACAGGTTAGGTCACTGACAAGGAGAACAGAGAACGGACCACTAGCCACATAGCTCCATCATTACTGGACGGTCTCTTGAGTTTCAACACTCAGCTCTTTCAGCCCAGGAATCTTTCAGCGTAGGCCTCCAAGCGTGACTCACACTCTGGAAAGGCATGCAGCTTGAGACATTCATTTTCTAGTATCTTTGTATTTGCCACAAAAGAACATGTTGAACAAGGAGCAGGGAATGTGATAATGGCCCAGACACTTCAAAAGCAGCTTTACAGAAGAACATGAAGAGGCCAAATGTTGAACCGTTACCTGCTTCGAAAATGTAAGCCTAGTGTGTGCAGTCTTGGCCTATGAATTTTGCTTACATGTATCTACATTATTAGCCACTCTCCGCACCACATTATTAGTAAGGGGACCTCCACATCCATATAAGATATCTGACCCTATTCCAGCATGGATTTGAAGCAGATGTTGATCAACGTTCTGGATGGATGCAGAACTGAGACCACACCTTGTCCTTCAGCCACGTGAAAAGAAGAATTCATTCCTAGAAGCATGCATCACAAAGCACGCTGTCTCAGCTTCGGCAAGTCACCGCAGATGCTAAAACCAAAGAGTGAATTAAGAGACACTTGGCTTAACTTATGTGACCATAGGATTTCAAAATGAGCATGGCCAATATTGAGAGGTGCGAAAGACAATATCGTACCCCATCAATCACTTTTGGTGCTTTTGTGAGAATTTTCTCCCCGGGTGTTGTCGGACTAAACAAAGTCTGTCCTCTACCTCAGTCATTGTCTTCCCAATGATAAAACAAAGTGTGACTCCACCAAAGTTAAGCCTAGGAAACTACTGTGCCTTGTTTTGTTTTATTTTGGGGGGCAGAGAGGCTTGTTGACAGAGCAATAAAGTGAAGGGCTATTGGCAGGAGCATGGGTGAACTTAAGCAGCCATACAAGGAGGTCTTCACTCAGCATGCATGATGTCTCCCCAATAGCTGCTTAGATGAGGCCGCATTCCCCTAGGCTTCCCTGCTTTATACATGCGAGCCCTTACCTGAGACCCTAAGGTCATGTGCAATCAGGGCAGAAGTGCCTACAACTGGTTGCTGGAAGAAGCTAGTTACTAAGGTGAGAACCTCTTCATCCTCTTCTTCTATGAGGGAACATCAGCAGTTAAAAGCCCTGCTGTGGTGATATTTTGCAAGGCCTTACAGCTGAACTCATAAAGATGATGACAGCTTGGCTTAGAGGAGAGTCCTGCACAACAGAAGCACTCACACCATTCATGTAGGCCTCCTGCTGAGTCCAGCAATCGCTTTGGCTTCACACACCTCTCATTTGCTCACCGCGATCCCCTCTTGATTCTATTAAACCCCTGGGAAGCTCCCTAGAGAAACCTGAACTCTGATCGCCTTGCTATGGGATGCGCTGCAAGGAGGAAGTCAAAGGATTGATTTTGTAAGGAAACCTTTCACATACGAGAGCTGGAGTGTAGTGCTTCCATTAGCACAGACAGACTGCCTTGGAGAATTGTGCCTTCTCTTATCCTAAGGCTGCATCTGAAATCTGACTCAGCTAATGATTTCATTAAATCTTCTTGACCCACACAAGAAATCCTTCTCCATGTCTGCCTTATTGGAGATGAGCATTGGATTCTTCCCTTCAGTTCAATGCTGGCTAATAGTCATGAGGCCCAGGTGTTTCCTGGCTGGTGTTGCCCAAACTGCTTTGTTTCTATAGCAACTATGAAAGAGATGGCTTCTTTTACAAGCTTACCCAGTTTCAATTCAAATATTAACTATCAAAAGCAACACATCCCTGCAGCTCTCCCTTTCGTATCATTGAGCTTTGACCTTCATAGTTTGATAAGCTCTACCATCCCTCACTCATCCCTCTCACTTCCTATTATTTTTTAGCACCCACGAGGAATTAAATACATGCATAGTTTGCTGAACTGAGTTGTCGTCCATTTCTAATTAAGAAGATATTTCCCTTTCGTTTTCTTAACAGATCGGTCCCGTGGCTACAAATATGACAAAATCTACCCTTTATCTTCTGAGACAATTTGTTCCTTGAAGACCTTCCTCTGTGTCCTTGCTTTCCCAGGTCCAGCAGGACCACCATCGTTTTTAATACCCAAAGCAAACAAGAGTACAATGATCCTTCCATTTCATCAAGGCAATTGACAGATATCATAAAACACTTCTTTCATGAGTGTGCGCTCGATAATCAAAGGAGCTCTCAGGGATATAATCAATAGTAATTTTGACTATAATTTGTGTTTAAAGCATTAAGAAAGAAAAAAAGTGCTATAAAATATGCTTTAGCTCTATAGCTGTATCGTTTTGTTGCTTTTTAACATTATATACACATGAGCTGAACACAGAGTTTGTTGGTTCCAAAGTGTGTTGACTGTTAGTAATGGCTGACTGACTTGCTTATATTCAAATTTGAAAAGGGAGGCAGTTATAATTTTTATTCTATAGAACTAAATAATTCATGAAGCCCAAATATTAATAACAAAATCTTGTCTATTCCTGATCTTGTGCCCATTAGCGCTGAGCTAGATGGGATGGAAAGCAGGGAACTGTAATGTGCGATTCTCATTTGCTACTGTGTAAGAAACACTGACCTCAGACTTGCTGAACAGAATATGATCTTTCTGATCCATCTATTCTAAATAAAACAAGACTTAAGCCCATGTTTTAGCTACTGTGTAAGGAAGGTGGAAGGACAAAAATGTTCCAATAAAAGTCATTTACTCATACAGTGGTTGAAAAATAAAACCAATTTGGGCAAGAGGCAAGGATTTGTGTGTGTGTGTGTGTGTGTGTGTGTGTGTGTGTGTGTGTGTGTGTGTGTGTACATATATGTATATATCAGATAGATAGATAGATGATAGATAAATAGATAGATGTACATTGTTTTTTCTCTCATGTAGTCTGAGCATGAGACAAGAAACAAGGTTCTCAAACATCCTTATCCCAATAGACTTTAAATAGCAACATTTTTAATGGGAAGGATAGTGTATGGCCAATTTCATGAGGAAGTCAAAGACTTATGTAGAGTAATTCAAGTTTCACTTATTTTGAAACTAGAATTAAACATGGGAAGTGAATTGCATTTGTTTGAACTTCTGATTGCAGGATACAGCATGAACTATCACCTACAAGCAAGTACTGTTAGAAGCTCTGTAATTTCCACTCTCTAATCATGGCTGGAGACTAACTACTAGAGCATGAGAGTCAGAAGACTTCTCTGGGGTCTGTGTCATGTGACACCGGGGCAGTGAGCATGGGTAGGAGCAAAACCAACTCTATCCGGGTGCACTTTCTGAACCCTGTCTAACTAAGTCCCCTCCATTTAGTCAGTCAAATTCTTGTCTTGAACTCGCATGTTCCAGCAAACACATGATGTGTGTGGAGAGAAAGCATGTTCCTCTGGGTATGAGTGGAGGAAGAAAAATTCTCCTATGTCACCAACGTGGCATGTGAACTCCAAGTATTAAAATCGTCCTATCAAACTCAGTAGTTTATCCGTTCAGAATAATTCTATCTTCTCAACGGCAATGATTTCTTTTTTGATGTAGATAGAGTTTCTTTCTCTAAACACCAGGTGGAATAATTACTTTACATAGTGTGACCCTTGAGTGTTTAAGTAAAGGAGACGCTGAGCCAGCTTGCCAGAAATCAGTGGGGCTAGCTAAGTAAAAAGTCAAAGGATGCATTACTTATCTGAGTATTTTACCTTAATTACATGGTTCTACAGTATAAAGACTGTATTCATAGCTGACTTCTTTTGTAAATGGGTCAGTTCTTTGTTTCTAAAAAAATTTTTTGTCTGTCTATTTGGTTCCTTGATAGTTCTCTTTCATATAATGAATACTTAGTGTAGCCAAGATCTTTTTTTTTCCATAACTTCGTTTACTGTGTATTGGTCTCCATGAAAGTTTACTGAGACAATGCATTCCCAGCATCTTTTCCTCAACAGGTGAACTGCCCTTTTCAGGCAGATTCAGGGATGCTGAGGGCTTCTTATTCAGCTCTAATATTTAACAATGGAAAGTGGCCAGCATACTTGTCCTGTCAATTCTTACATATAGGATGCTATTGTTTCCTTCTTTCTTTTTATGGCTCCATAGACACAGTGACTCCTACAGCAAGAATATGACTATATCAACCTCCCATCCCCCTCCACATTGCCTCCAGCCCAACACTTCCCAACTTCATGCCTTTTTCTCTCCTTTCTTTGTTTCTTTCTGTCTTTTGATGACCCATGAAGACCATTTAATGGTGCCCACATGTGAATCGGTGTGGAGCCACCCACTGGAGCATAGGCAGAATACCAGTGGCCACACTCTCAAAAATCATGATTCTTCTTTTCACATCATCCTCCAGAAACTATCTACAGGTATAAGATAGATCTCTATGAGTTCAAGGCCAGTCTGGTCTACAAAATGAGTACATAACAGCCAGAGCGAGAAAGAAAGAAAGAAAGAAAGAAAGAAAGAAAGAAAGAAAGAAAGAAAGAGAGAAAGAAAAATTCAAGTGACAGCACACTCTGTCAAGGATGTGGAGAAAGGGGAACATACCTTCATTGCGGGTGGAAGTGCAAATTTGTGCAACCACTTTAGAAATCAATCTGGTGCTTTATCAGAAAATTGGAAATAGTGCTTCCTCATGACCCAGCTATTCTACTCCTTGGAATATACCCAGAAAGATGCTTCACCACGCAACAAGGATATTTGCTCAACTATGTTCATATCAGCTTTATTCATAATAGCCAGAATCTGGAAACAACCTAGATGTCCCTCAGTCGAAGAATGGGACACTTACTCTATGGAATACTATTCAGCTATTAAAAACAAGAAAATGTTAAGATTTGCAGGCATATGGATGGAACTAGAAATGATCATCCTGAGTGAGTTAACCCAGACCCAGAAAGACATACATGGTAAGTACTCATTTATAATTGGATACTAGCCCAATATAGATGTCCTCTGAGAGTATTCATTCAGCAGGAGATCAGACAGATGCTGGGATTTGCTACTGGGACTCCAGGTGAGAGTGGTATGGGAGAATGGGGAGATAAAAGGACCTAGAAGGTTTAGGAACCCTACAAGAAGACCATCAAGGCTGGCAGATATGGACCCAGGGGGCCTGCACAAATTGCTGTGCCAATCAAGGACAATGCATGCAGTGACCTAGACCCCCTATTCAGATCTAGCCAATGGACAGCTCATTCTCCACAGTTGTGTGGAGAGTAGTGATGGACTCTGACATGAACGCTGGTGCTCCTACTTGACCACTTCCTTTAAGTGGACAGCCCTGGTGTTACGCAGAGGAAGGGAAAGCAGGCTACCCAGATGAGACCTGATAGGCTGTGACCATATGGTGGGGAAGGAGGTCCCTTTCTGTCACAGGCCTAGGGGAGGGGAATAGGGTGAAGGAGGGAGGGAGGGGGGATGGAAAGATACACGTGAGGGGATAACAATTGTGATGTAATCGGAATAATAAAATTTAATAGATAAAAAATGCTTGACATCAGGGAAATAAATTTAGAACTAGGATTCTAGTTCACTTGCATTTGAATGGTCACCATCAGGAACAAAAAATGACAACAAATGCTGCCAAGAGTGTGAAGAAAACGGAACCCTAACACACTGCTGCTGAGAGTGTAAGTTAGTCCCTGTTGGACACCCATAGGAGATTAGTCAGGATAGGGGATGAAGACCTTTTTAGACTCAGTTCCTTCGGTCGACTCTACTCTTCATCACCAGGATTTCAGAAGTCCAGATAAACAGCAACAGCAACAACAGAACAAGTCAGCAGCAGCCTCTTTGAAATGTTCACTGGAGCTTTTAGCTCTAGGAGAATCTTGAAGTGAAGCTAATTCATATTCTCTCTCTCTCTCTCTCTCTCTCTCTCTCTCTCTCTCTCTCTCTCTCTCTCTCTCTCTCTCCTATGTATATCCCCTCATAGTCTGTCTCAGATGTTTTCCAGTTGTCAAAGACCACCAATACCAGGAAGGGGGGGGCAGGGCAGAGGGCAGAAAGGATGAGGCAGTTCCCACTGACAAAGATCACACATCTTCTCAGGAGGCTGTTTCCAACTGACAAGTATCACATGTCCTCTCATGAGGCTAGAAATAAACTAAAGGTATGTGGGATGAAAACAAAACCATATTTATATGACATAACCAAAACTTCCAAACAGACAATAATCTGGAAGTTTCTCAAAATACTATAAATAAAATTGCAGTATGATCTAGGCACCTGGCTATCCATGTTTGTTGTTCTTCCATCCTCAATAGCAGAGAAATGAAAAAAACATGGGACATATACACAATAGAATGTTACTCTGCTGTAATAAAAGTGCAATCATAAAATAAACTGGTGAACATACTGAACTTGGGGCGAGGGGAGTATACTAAGTGAAATAATTCAGTTCTAAAAAGACAAATGGCATAAGTTCTCTCTCATATTTGAATACTAACTTCAAATCTTTTGTTTTGAATGTTTGACATGGCACACATGGAAGCCAGGAAACTGGAAAAGATCCTTTAGGGGAGTATTGTAAGAGAGAGAAAGGAAGTTAAAATAAGGAGACTATAATTGAATTATTTCATTTATTCAGCATGGGCCACCCAAATAGATGTAGCTTGACTAGGGATTCTAACTTGTTTTTACAAGGTCCAAAAAGAAAATTAAGTTATTTAAATCACTATAAAAATAGTTTTATAAAACTGAACTTTCATTGTATACAGAACAAAAGTAGAAGATCATTTCTTAAATATGATAAAATGTTTCTTCTCTGAACTGAAAGGACGCATCATGGTTAATAAAGAAATTCTTGAAAAAATTTAACCAATATTAAGGAAACAAAACAAATTCAAAAACACTTCATTAATATTGTTCTGATCCTACTTAGCCGAAACCAAGTTACCTCATCATTAATACTGTTCTGATAATGCTAGCCTAAACAGCAACAACAAAAAAATAGAAAGTTAACTCATACATTTGCAGGAATAGGAGACATGCTGTTTATTCACAGATGGCCTATTACCTACAAACAACAAGAGAGCTCAGTTAAAAACAAGTAGAACTACTGAGAATGTTTCACTGCTTATTCCATTTTGAAGAAAGACACAAAACAAATAATCCTCTTGCATATGAATAGCACTGCTTTTACCAGTTCAACTTTGAGGGCGCCTTACCTGAGGGGAGCTGCAGTGAGTCTGTAGGTTGGAGAGAGTAATTGGACTACAAAACCAAACCACTGCTGACACAGGCCTGTGATGCTTCCTACTGGACAGACTGAGGAAGGAGAACAGCAAGTTTGAGGCAACTGAGAGACTCGGTGAGATAAAAGGGGGGTAAGGGTGTGTGTACTGCAGTCATAGCATGGTGGCCTAATCTGTGCCTCAGTCACAGCGTGGTGGCCTAATTTGTGCCTCAATCATAGTGTGGTGGCCTAACCTGTGCAAAGGCCTGAGTGTGGTGGTCTAACCTGTGCAAAGGCCTGGGTTCAATTCATAGCACAATATGGAGGAAAGGTACTGATTCTGTACTTAGTTCGTGACTTTGAAAAAATCTACTCATTATTAAGATCTTTACCTCAGAAGGTGACCAATAACAGACAAAGTCGAAGAAAGAAATTCACTGCCCATTAAGAACACATGACCCATAATGGAGGGAAGAAAATAACATTTTCATATTACATATGAATATATACATACACATATACATGTATAATATACATAGTCTGTCCCGACAAACACCCAAAATCATTCAAGCTTAGAATTTAGTCTACATTTCTTATAAAAGCAATTCTTACATAATACATTCAGTCTGCCTAGAGAGTCAACATGGACTTGTAAAGGCTTTTATTCTGCAAATGTGATTTCCCACACACAAAAAAAATCTTGTTGGAGTTAAGGAAAGAACACAGGGGGAAAGGTTACTTCAAGCTACAAAGTAAACACATGTGACTTTTCATCAAGAACAGTGTCAATCAAACTCACCCACAGAAAGAAGGCTGAGAGCGTTTCCTTGTGAGGAGAAATTTGCCCCATTCCCCACAGTTTACGCCGCTTGAAGGACTAAGTCACATCAGAAATCCTATTCTATCACGAAATGGGATGCATTAAACTCTGGGCATGGATCCCATCTCAGGTCACTGTTTTCTGATCATCCTGACATACTTCAGGACAGCCTGTATAATATTTCTAGGGTTTAGTTTGCCTAGGTGGAGAACTTTCAAACAGGAACAAGAAGGAAAACACAAAAATAAAATAAAACCAGATATCATCTGACCCAAAACTTCAGAGATGAAGGTGCTGTTTTTATTAACCTCTGGAAGCACAATGCCAGTCACTTCCATACTGACTAAAGCTAGCATGAAGAATCCTTAATGGTTTTTAATGACAGGTAGACAGAGTCTGTCTCAAGCACTGCTTCTTTGCGGTTGGGGAGAATGTTAAGCCCTTCAGCTAGTTAACCCACTTAACCCACCCTTACTCCCATGTCACCTTCCTGGCAGGCACCAGGGGGGACCAAGCAGAGGCAAGTGTTTTGTTTTCATTGTTCATGGCTGTAAGTGGCTCATTTAGGGTGTTGAGGTTACAGCCCGTATTTGAATGGGAACACCATGTTCTTCCCATAACTCAGATTATAGATATTGCTGGACATCTATTGTTTACTAGTTTCTGGGTCATCTGAAACAACTTGGCTGAATCAGCAAATTCTCTGCTGTTTTGACTGGTTTTCACTTTGTTCTATGTGGATCAGTGTTTTTCCTGTGCTAGATATAGAAACTTGTATTTATATTTTCATGAATATGTGTGGCAACTGAAGGGAGTTATGGCCTTTTCCCCTTTGGGGACATGGAACAAAGCAACTTGTGCCTAATTTTGACAGCAGCCTGTCACAGGAGGTTAGGTCCCTGGAACGTTTCACGCAAAAAGCAGCTTTAGAACTGACAGTTTCCGATTTTAACACTAGAGGGTTTCACCATATACTATCTTAACACATTTTACTAAGACTTGGGGTTTATGAGAAGGAACAATTCATATTTGTTAGGTAAAATCAACATTTGGCTGGGTCAAGCTAAAGGGAAAATAAGTTAAGTCAAAAAAATCACCCAGCCTTAAACAAACCATTGGAGGGATGAACAGTTCTATACCAGAATTCCTCCTCCACTCTCTGTTCCTTGCAGCGCTGCTGGCTACCCAGCATTGCATCGGTCCACTAAGGCACTGGACAGTACTCAGTGGACTGAGGCCTAGACCTCACATTCTGGCCCTGCAGGTGGTGCCTAATAACCGTGTGGGCTTGAGCCAGTCACATGACCATGCAGGAAGTCAATCCAAACAAAGGATTTGAGGGTGACAGTTTTATAGAGTACTTACACTCACAATAATCATGTTTCCTATCCAAACTAGTGTGTTTAATAGGATGTTGTATCAGTAGGGCATTTAAAATAGGAACCCTTAAATGTATGTAAAAGGATCTCACTGAAAATAGTCAGAAGGAAAGGACACAGAAACTCCCTGAGGGCCAGTGAGAAGGCACCGTCAAACCACCAAGCCTGTGCAAAACTAAGATGGTATGGGCATACCAACTCTCACTAATTACCCTCTAAGTTCTGAAAGCAGCACACACACACACACACACACACACACACACACACACACTAAATAAATAAATAAATAAATAAATAAATAAATAAAACATATTTAAAATCCTTTTGAAGCCATACCTTTAATTGATCTCATGCCAGAGTTAAATCTTGTTGAGTGTACTTGGATCTTTTATGAAAATTAAGAACAAACTTTGTCATGAAAATATGATAATTCACATAGATAAAAATGTGAGCAGATGAGTATATCTAAACTTTTAATTTCATGGAAGGAGAATCACCATAATGAGAAGAAATGGAACTTTTCTGATAGAGCATTAAATGTTCCCCTTCTGTCTGGAATTAAATAACTAAGAAATAAAATTATTTATTTATGTAAATAATTTGTGGAAAATAGTCCTTCAAGTTACTTGTGGTAATATTGGACTTTGAATTATAATTGTAAAATTATTTTAATAAAGCTGTTTTGAAAAAACATACATAGCTTCATTCTTTAAAAGCGAGAATCCTATTTTCATTATATGCTGCATTTTAGAACTTTTAGCCAGTGTAAATACATATAAAAGCATTTGAGAAATGGTGGTTCACGGGTATAAATACTATTGTTTCCATGGCTCCTGATTGAAGATGGACCATAGTAGAATAATCATTGTCTTGAAGGTACAGCACAGCTGTGTTTATTTTCTAACCTCATGCATTTTATGCATAGTAAAGCGTAAGCTCTGCATTTCCATAAATTTGGATGTTGAGCACTTTATGGCAAACATAAATGCACTGGAAGATTCTGGTAAAATTTTCATGAGACAATATTTTTCTGACTCAGTCTCTTCCAATTCACTGCTAAAATTCCATTGGAGCCATTAAAAACAAAGCTTATATTAATATTAACAACAGATTAAAGATTTAGTCTAATGGCCATCCGAGAGGCAGCTTTGGAGTTGAGGTGCCCACTATAGACTCCATCAATCGCAGATGAGAGAAATGGAAAGGCAGTTGCCCCCTTTCCAACTCCTTGCTCCTGTGTCATATCAATCCAAACCCAATCAGCCATCTCTACATTATGTCATTATGTCACTCTTTCTTATCCCTTGCCTTCCGGGTAGCATCCTACCTCCTGAAACCAGGTAGAAGCCACAACTGCCAAACAAGAAGAAGAAAATCAGGAAAGAGTGTAACCTCTGCATGGTATCTCCCATCCTAAGACTTAAAGATCCAACAAATAAGTCAGACTAGAAAAGAATGTGTGAAATCCTCTACAAAAAAAAAAAATTCCTGATGGTTGGAGATGGTAAAATGCTTGCTGTTATTACTGAAACAGAATTTAAGAGACAGAAACACTCCACATCTATCACTGACAACTTCTTCAAGTGCCCTCCTCTTAAGAGATGGACCTGTGCTACCATCTTTACAGCCCTTGGTATGGGAAAGGAGTTGCCACGACACCACAATAATGTATCAGGGACAGCGAACCTAATCCAGACATCCTTAGAGACTACCTGTTTGGCTCGCTCCTTGCTTGGAGTGAGAATGGGTATGTAGTAAGAAGGAATATTGATTGTTCAGTAGTTAATTAAAAAGCCAGACAGGGATCAATAGAGGAAACTCAGTATACACTTCACCATCAAATAACTGGAGGAAAGGGGCTGAAGAGATGGCTCAGCAGCGAGGCGGTTATCCTGCTCTTTTAAAGAAAAATCATTTTTCCATGTCTTTCAGTGTATCGGTGTATGGTGCTTAGCTTTAACTGTCAACACAACACAGTCTAGAGTCACCTAGGAGGGAGGCCTCTGGGAACATATCAGGTGGATTGTTTTGATTGCATTCACTGATGTGAAAGGCCCCACCCACTCTGAGTGATACCACTCCTAGGGCAGCGGATCCTGAATGGTGCAGGACTGGAGAACGAGGACCAATTATCCTTCATCTACGCATTGTTCTCTCTTAATGGTGGAACTAATAGGGCTGGGAAGACAGCTCAGTGGGGAAAGTGTTTGCTGAGCACACATGACAATCTGAGTTCAGATCCCCCAAACCCACATGAATCCAGATGGAATAACTTGTCTATGGAATCTTAGGAGTCCCCTAGGAATATGGTGAGACATGACATGAAGAGAGGAGAGCCACCAGAAACTCATGAGATGGCTAGCCTATTATAGGCAGGAAAGAACAAGAAACTTTGTCTCAAACAAAGAAGAAGCTGAGCAGTGACATAGACTGTGCTCTGATGGACACATACATACACACACACACACACACACACACACACACACACACACACACACAATGTAAAATAAATTAAGGCCAGAAACTATGATAACAATCATGTTAATAAACATTCAACTTTATTTGAAATTAGAAATACTGACATAAAATATTATCATTCAAGTATGAAATTGGCAAAGGTTTAAAAAAATCATTGTTCAGAATATGTAAACAAGCCTTCTTAAGGAAATGAATATTGGTGAAATCACTTGGAAAAGTAATTTTGCAAAATATATTAAGATAATTAAAATTAATAGTATTCGGAACAAATAATCTTACCTAAGGCTTGACTCTTAAAAGGCACTAAGAGAAATACACAAACATTTTCTTAAAGTTTATGCAACGTTAAGTATAATGGTAAAATTTTAAAGTAATATTTAGCTATAAGCAAATAATTACCTGTTAGATAGCCATGTGTTGTATCTAAAAATAATTAGAACTTATGTTTTCAAAGTGAAATAAAGTTCTTTGAATGCAACAAGTTATATAATACACAATGTCATAAAATTATAAAGATAAAAACAATGCATACAACGTAGTTTCTATGTCCTGAACTTTACTTATATTTCAAAAATACAAAGTATAAGGAGCAGCCCTTGGTGCCAGTAAGATATAAGAGTGGGATTTTTTTTTCTGTGTTCATGCCTGAGCAGAACCGTCAATTATAACTACCCATGCAGGGCAGTACTTCTCAAAAGCCCAAAGAACCAGGCAAGGGCTAGAGAAAAAAGTTGAGTGGGAGCCTGCATGGAGCACGCACAAGGTCTGGCTTCCATTCCCATCATTATAAATAATAAGAATTATGAAAAAGAAAAGCAAGTGAGAGACTAAAGCACCTAAATGTAGTCCAGAAATAAGCAAGTGTGTACTGATGAGAAGGAAAGGACAAGCTCAGGAGGATCAGCATAACTTCCACTGGGAGCAATGGGTCTCAACCTTCTACAGTTCCTAATGCTGTGGCGACCCTCAACCATAACGATATTTCATTGCTACTTCATACCTGTAACTTTTCTACTGCCATGAATAGTAATGTAAATATCTGATATGTCAGATATCTGGTATGGAGCCCCAAAGGGATCACAACTCACAGGGACCCAACTCACTGACCTGGAGAAAGCAGAAGGCAGTGGTCACACACCAAGCATATCTACTGTTTGGCAGCCCGATAGCCTCACAGTCCATATTCCTACCTGCAGAATGAAATTACAGTCTGTTCTAGCAAGAAGCACCTCTAAAAGACACATCCTCACTGGCACCTATGAGCCCAGGCTCCAGGCAGGCCTCAATGATTTAGTCTTTAATGTTTGGGATTCCAAACTCCATACAGCCTAAGTTTCCAAGCCAAACTACAGCTGCACTAACCCATAAAACATCAATCATGTCCGATCCAGGTCAGCATTGCCGACATCAAACCCCAGGCTAGCAAGTATAAACTTAGGCCAGCCGATTTGACCCAACAGGCTCCACTGTGTCAGTGTCCAGTCATATCCTAACAAACTGCAGTACCAAGCAAAGCCAAGTCAATTTTAAAAAAAAACTCTGGAAATGTCCCCCCTCAACTCAGTTCCCAGTGTCCCCGAGGACCTAGGTTCCCAGAAGTCAGACCACCTCTTGGAGACCCAGTTCAGCATTCACATACTTACATCATTAGGTCATATGGCTCCATGACATGAGAACTTATACATTTGTTCATTCATTTTTGGTCTTCGTGCCTGTTCTACTACTACACAAGCCTGGGACATCAACATATGTTCTAGAGGCTCTAGTGGACTCAAGGTATGTCCAGTCCTATTTGAGAAGAGCCAAAGTCCATAGCCACCAGGATAAATCCTACAAATTTGGTCCCCGTGTACCAAAGCTCCATAGCATACGTTGCCGATTCTGCCTCCAACGCAGCTTCCAAGGAGCCAAGACCCAGACCTGGCCCTGCACTCAGATCCCAGGTCCACCCCTGTGAAAATATTCTAGGACAAGCTCTCAGAGTTCTAGATACAGACCTAACCCAATAGACACAGGAACCAGCCCACTCACATGCTGACTCAGCACAACTACATGGGTGTCCAGAAACACGCCTCTGCCCACCAGGTGCTATGGCCTTTCCAGAATCCATAAACCAGCTCAGTACTGAAGGCATTTTCCAAAAAAGGAAAAACTAAGTCAATTGTTTGCTAAAACTGGAATAAATTAAAGTGCACAGATACCAGACAATGCATGACAACCAAGACCAAGAGTATGAAAGCATTGCATTCTTAGTAACAATATAAAAGTCCAGAAATAAGTGCACATATAAATACTGAAAGGGTGTGTGAAGGAAGTCTTCCACATCATTTGTCATTTATAGGGAAATGCAACTCAGATCACAATGGAGGATTGCCTCACCCCTATGATATAAGAAAAGCCATGTAAGTGCTGCAAGGATGTGGAGAAAAGGATTTTATATAAACTCAGTGAGAAGGCAAATTAGTAGATCCACTGTGGAAAACAGGATGAGAGCTACACACACACACACACACACACACACACACACACACACACACCAGCAACAACAAAACACTGCCATGTGAGCCACCAATCATACTAATGAGTGTGCAGCCAACAGAAATAAATCAGCATGTTGAACACATACTTGCCTTTCTGGGCTCAGTGAATTATAATTGCAATATTCAAAATAGGAGTCTGAGATAAATGCTTATCAACTGTAAAACGCATTTGTTTTTAATCTATAATAGAATACCATTGACCTTTTAAAACAAGGGAGTTGCATCTTTATTTTACTTTTTAATTACTTTTGATATTATAGGTTAATTACAACATTTCTCCTTTCCCTTCCCTCCTTCCAAACTCTCCAATATACCTCGCCCAATTTTCTTCAGATTTATGGCCTATTTTAAAAATTAATTGTATATATAGTATATATATATATATATATGTGTGTATATGCTTAATTATACATATAATATATAATATATAAGTATATATTATTTCAAAATATGATACCTTTATGTATTTTTCATTTTTTGGAATATAATTTTTATTTATTTTTTCATTTGCCATCCTTGTCAATAGCCCCATCCTTTCTCTCCTCCCAGTCCCACTCTCCCACCCTTTACCTCCACCTCTGTTCTTCACAGAAGGGGAGTCCCACTTTCCATCCCCCAACCCAGCTCATCAAGTTGCATCAGGACTGAGCACATTCTCTTCCCCTGTGGCCTAATTCAAGTCCATGTATGGTCCTTGGGTGATGCTTCAATCTCAGCAAGCCCCTATGGGCCCTGGTTGTTGGTTCTGTTGGTCTTTTTGTAGAGCTCCTTTCTCATGAAGGTCCTTTTTTCCTTCACCCCACTTTACCACAAGACTCCCTACACTTTTCCCATTGTTTCTTTCATTGTTTTTCTCTGTAAGTCTCAGCATCTGCTAGGTGGAACCTCTCAGGGGACAACTCTTACTGGTTCCTGTCTGCAAGCATAGCAGAGTATCCTTAATATTGTCAGGGGTTTGCTCTCTCTAATGGAGTAGGTCTTCAGTTGGGCCAGGAATTAGTTGGACCTTTGCTCAATCTCTGCTCTATCTGTTCTATCTTTATCCCTGCGCATCTTGTAGGCAGAGTAAGTTTTGCATTAAGGTTTTTTGTAGGTGAATTGATGTTCCCCTCCTTTTACTAGGAATCTTGTCTAGTTAGAGGGTGTCCTTTTCACTCTTTATGACCCCTGCTACTGTGAGTCTCTGCTAGAATCTACCTCATATCCTCCCATGAGCCTAACCTGACTTAGGTCTGCAGTTTGCCACAGAGATGCTCCCACTCCCACTTTCTCTTTTTTCCACAGGTCTTCTGTTCTCATGTCTCTGCTTTCTCCGGGGCTGATCTCCCGTGTCTCTCTGAGCTCATCCTTCTACCTTGTTCCTTCTCTTCAATCTATACCTCTGTCTATTCTGTTTCCCCTTCTGGGCAAGATTTAAGTATCCTTCATTGAGTCCTCCTTATTACTTGTCCTTTTGGGGTCTGTACATTCTAGTATCCTGTAAATTTTCCTGTACTCAATGGCTAAAATCCACTTATAAGTGAGTACATTTATAAAATCCACATGTGTGTGTGTGTGTGTGTGTGTGTGTGTGTGTGTGTGTGTGTGTGTGTGTTTCTGGGTGTAGGTTATCTCATTCAGAATAATCTTTAAATTGGTAGGATTAAAAGTAAAAATGATGATCTTACCTAAAGCAATCTGCAGATTCAGTGCAATCTCCATCAAAACACCAATGAAATTCTTTATAGACCTTAAAAGAATATTAACTTCATATGAAAAACAAAACCCAGAATAGCTGACAACATCCCATAAAATAAAAGAACTTCTGGAGGAGACCCAGGAATAAACCCAAACAGTTATGGACACTTTACTTTTGACAAAGGAGCTAAAGACCATACAATGGACAAAAGACAGCATCTTCAACAAATAGTGCTGGTATAACTGGATGTCTACATGTAGAAAAATGCAAATAGATCCATATTTATCACCCTGCACAAAACTCAAGTCCAAACGCATCGAAAAGCCTCAACATTACACTAAATATACTAAATCTATTACAAGAGAGAAAATGGGAACTCATTGGCACAGGAGACAACTACCTAAACAGCACATCAACAGCACAGGCTCCAAGATCAACAAATAAATGGGACCTCATGAAACTAAAAAGTTTCGGTAAGACCAAGGAAACTGCCAATAGAAGGAAATGACAGTCTTGAGATTGGGATCCTACCTTGGACAAAAGGCTAATGTCCAAGATATATAAAGAACTCAAGAAATTAAACACCAACAAACACAATAACTCAATTTAAAAATGGGGCACATAACTAAACAGAATTCTCAGAAGAGGAATATTGAAGGGGCAAGAAGCACTTAAAGAAATGCTCAAGATCCTTAGTCATCAGGTAAATGCAAATCAAAAGGGCTCTGAGATCCCACAAAACATTGCCCAGAATGGCTAAGAACAAAAGGTCAAATGATAGCACATGCTGATGAGGATGTGGAGAAAGGGAAACACTCCTCCATTGCTGGTGAGAGTGCAAACTTGGACAACTGCTTTGAAAATCAATCTGGCAATTCCTCAGAAAATTAGCAACAGCTCTACCTCAAGACCCAGCTATACCACTCCTGGGTATATATCCAAAATATTCTTCAGCATACAACAAGGACACTTGTTCAACTATGTTCATAGCAGTGGTATTCTTAATAGCCCAAATCTGAAAATACCTTGGCTGTCACTCAGCTGGAAAATGGATAAAGAAACTGTGGCACATTTACACAATGCAATACTACCCAGCTATTAAAATCAAAGAAACCATGAAATTTGCAAGCAAATTGATCGAACTTTATGTATGTTTTCGAGGGCGACCATTTGGCAGTGAGGGACAACCAATTGGT
Organism: Acomys minous; assembly: GCF_964271855.1. Classification (NCBI taxonomy): domain Eukaryota; kingdom Metazoa; phylum Chordata; class Mammalia; order Rodentia; family Muridae; genus Acomys; species Acomys minous. The sequence continues at coordinate 93,752,428 of NC_140483.1, forward strand.
GCGTTCTTCCCTGTGGAAGGCCAAATCTTCGGTTCCCAACTTTCTTCAGACCTCTGTGAGGGGTTCAGACATTGTCTGCTTTTTTCTATCAAGTTTAGCATATTCGCTGATGTCATCTTTATTCAGTTATTATTTCGGTAATCATATTGGTGATAATTTATGGGTGTAGATTATGATACTACTGGGCACAGTCTTACAGCAAGCTCTGATGCTCTGGCTCTCACAATTCTTCTGTCCTCTCTTCAACTGAGGCTCTGTTCCCTGAGCCTTAGGTGCAGGAATGTTTTGAGGAAGTATACATTAAAGGTGAATTCTATAACTCTGCATTTTTATTCATGTGAATTTCTGTAGTGGACTCTGTCTGTTGCAAAAGAAGTTTCCTTAATCTTTAGGTATAAGGACAAATGTCAAAAGATTGTTGTTAGGGATTTTGCTGGTTTGATAAATTAGTGGTAGTAGATTCTCCCCCATAAGCATAAGTTTATTAGCACAGAGTAGTTATCTACATTTTCACTACAATGTGTGGTTTCCTTCTTGTTGAATAATTCTTAAGTCCCCTTAGAAAGATCTTGGTTACCCCCAAGTTATGTGTGCCACTACTGCAGCCATAGAGTTATCATGATAACTGGTCATTGCTGTGGTTCATAGGTGTCGTAGCTGGCTGTCTACCCCCTTTATAATATGAATGGTACCTTTTGGCACTATGAAAGCCTAGTCCTTAAGGAGGGTGTGTCCAAGTCAGTCATTTCCAGCACAGGGGTCTCTGGGTCCTGTTTTTGTTCAATTATTTAATCAATTTGTTCACTTTACACCCTGATCGTGGTCCCCTCCATCCTCTCCTCCAAGTCCTATTCTCCTTTCCCCCATTCTTCCTCTCCTATTCCTCAGAAAAAGGGAGCTCCACTACCCTCTACCCCAGCTCATCCACTCTGGTCAGGACTGAATTCCTCCTCTTTCCCTGTGACCTGGCCAGGCAGTAATGCCAGGGCAAGTGATCAAACAGCAGGTAACATAGTCTGTATCAGAAACAGCCCTCACTCCCCTTAGTAGAGGACCCACATGAAGCCTGAGATGCCCGTCAGCTGCATCTATGTAGACGACCTAGGTCTACTCCACGCATGGTTCTTGATTGGTGCTTCAGATTCCAGAGGCCCCTTTTGGGCCCTGATTAGTTGACTCTGTTAGTCTTCTTGTGGAGATCTTGTCATTTCTAGATCCTTTTATCCTTCCCCTCATGTTTCCACTAGATTCGCTATGCTTTGCCCAATGTTTGGCTGTGAGTCTTAGCATCTGTTTCGAACCACTGCAGAGTGGAGCCCCTCAGAGGACAACGCTGATAGGCTCCCATCTGGAAGCATAGCAGAGTATTGTTAATACTCAGGGATTGGCTCTCTTCCACAGGTGGAACTTGGGTTGGGTCAGGCATTTGTTGGACATTCCCTCAATCTCTGCTCTATCCCTGCTTGTCTTGTAGACAGAGTAAATTTTGGATCAAAGTTTTTGTGAGTGGGTTGGTGTTCTCCTTCTATCCCTAGGAGTCCTGTCTAGTTAGAGGGTGTCTTCTTCAATCTCCATGGCCCCTTCTACTAGGAGTTCTGAGCTCTGTTTTTGAGGTACATGTTACTTCAGCAATAGGGACTTAACTTCCACCTGGACACCATCAATATGTTATATGGTTGGGAGTCTCCTGGACAACCCTGGGCAACAACTCCAGAGAGGGTCTTTTATACTTGATATTGGTGTTTTTGTTAGGTGGTCTTTGGCTCTTGGTGGGAACACCACCAGCCTAGAAGAGAAAAATTAGCAAACCTAGATATGTAGATTTACATTTATTATATGGTTTGTTTAGATAAATAGTTAATGTTATGATTTCTTGTAGCTTTTTCAGACACCCTTGGTGCATATAATTTTGAAAGGATAGATGAATATGGAGGATATTAAATAAAATAACCCAGACACAAAGAGGCAAATACTCTCACATATATGAAGTATAGAATCAGACCATAAAAGTGGTTTGGCAGACAGTGTTGAAAAGACGCAAATTTTTACATAGGTTAAGTTCAAATGATCTATGCTACACCAGTTTGGCCTCAGAGAACAATTTATTGTAATAGTAAAAACAGCTTATAATAGATATGTATTCTTCTCAACACAAAAATATATATGGATTTACATACATGCTAACTAGGTTAATATATTCCATTGTATGATCTCTATGTATTTCAACGTACATTGTATATGATAAATGTGTATGTCTTTTGTCAATTAAAAATTAGTTTCAGGGCTGGCGAGGTAACTCATGAAGTAAAAGCACTTGATGCATATCAAATGTCCTGAGTTCGATCCTGGGTACCCACATGGTGGAATGAGAAAACTGACTCCCTTTATTATCCTTTGACTGCTACATGTGCACAAGCACCATGGCTCATATGTAAATACATGAACAAACATATACACAGGCACAGATGTACGCATACACAGTAAATACTAAATAAATTTAAAATTGCACAAATGTTTTAAAAAAGCAAACAGAAAGAATGACAACTGACATATACCAGCAGTTGTCACTTGGTAATAGCTTTATATACAGTTCACTTTGATGTATAATCAGCAAAATTTTTCAAAACTTAGTTTTAATTTTTATTATTAAAAAATAAATAAAAAATAGCTAGGGCTGGTAACACCCACCTTTAATCCCACCACTCAGGAGGCAGAGACAGGCAGATCTCTATGAATTTGAAGCTAACCTCATCTCCATAATGTGTTACAGGCCAGACAGCTCCAAATAGTGAGAACCTGTCTTGAAAAACAAAAATGCAAATTATAACAACTTAAAATTTTAGAGGGCTCCAAGTGTCATTAGATATCCTGTATGTATAAAAGAAGATGGTCCACAAAATAATCCTGTTTGAATCAGTCACACAGTGAGTTAGTTCCACACACTGGCAACTTTCAAAGTAGTGAAAGCACAGATGCATGTATGCACATACAAAAGCAAAGATCATCTCTCATGGGACATATACTGAAAGCAGTGAGAATCAGCAATCTCATTAATTCTAACAAGATGCTCTGTATTGTATCAATTGTACAGCACTAGGAGGCTAAGGCTCAGAGAAGTAAGCAGCTTAAAGTGTCTTAAACAACAGGAACAAAGGTGAGATTGTAGCCCACCTCACCCTGGGGCCAATGCCTTTTATCTCATCCACTTCGCTGTTTGTTTCTCATGCAAAAATGTATCTCTTATATTCAACAGTGACCCCCCCCTCCATCTGTGGGCTCTCTAATGCTTATAAATCATGATCAGAAATATTCCCAAATGAGCACAGAATCTCATGCCCACAGGGAGTTTTGTAAATATGTTTGAATTACCCTTCTTTATCTGAGTTTTCTACACATGAAACAAAATTCAGAAGCACAAAGAACATCCTGATAAATTTGACTTGTAAGACTACTTTCCACATGAAGAAACATAAACAAACACAAATATCATAAGAGTTCATTGAAACATGTTTTTCAAATAGATAACTTCCTATAATAATTAGTAATTATTTAACAAAAATGTACAAAGTGTACGAACTGAGTTAGTAAGGGATACATTTGTAATAACCATGAGATATAGTTCATCTTTCTGTTCAATTCACCTCCTCATTCTATCAAGAATTCTAGGCCGCATAGCAAATAACCAAATACTTCAGCCCATTACAGAAAGGGGAAAAGATATTTAAACAAGCGATCAATATTTTACCACCAAAAAAATTAACAAACACAGGGAAAACTGAATTGATGTCATATTAGAAGACATGAAGACATCACTGTTCATCCTGCTATGTCTGATAAGCAAACATCTAAGTTAAAGGAAAAATGCATTGATGGTCGGAATCATGGTCAACAAAGTTCAGTACAATGAGAAAACAGTTGAGAAGGGGGAAAATGATGGTCAGGCTGGAAAAGGAGAAGAAAGAGGTTGACTTTGCCTCACTCCCTGCATTTACACATACATGTATGAAAGCTTCTCAAAACCCAGCAGAAATCCAGGGAAATTTGAAGTCTTGATAGTTTTGACATGAGGAGAAGAAATAGAAAATAAATCAGTGTGCAGAAGATGCTTACACTGACACTTTTATACATCTGCTGTGTGTGAACTCTATGTGTCATGCAAATTTCACTCATCTTTATCTTTTGTTCACATATGCATTTAACATAATATTTTAATGGCTAGAATTATTTAATTCCCACTGACACTTACACTTGTACCCCACTCACGTCCAGAGCATTTCTTGACAGAACTGTTTTTTCAAGAGGATATCCAGGACTTACGCCTTGGTCTCTCCTATACTTCTCCTATACCTCCTGTACCAGGATTATCTGCAATAGCTATTATTTAACTTCAATCTGACACTTCCTAGTTGAAGTGCATCTTGTTGTAACAGGTAATTGTACTTTTCTGCAATCCCATGTGCAAGTGTTATGAACACCGTTTCTGTTGTTTGCATGACATTCTTACTCTGAGAAAGGAAATGAATCTAGTCTTTGGTAATTAGAATCTAGCCTAGAATATTTGACACAGATTATTGAACAAAGATATAAAAAACCATTCCAAAGCCCAGACAAGCATTTCTTCCACTAATATCTGTCAGTGTTAGATTGAACACCTCCTAAATGCATAATTTAATTTCACGGGCTAATGCTTTTCATGGGAGTGCAGATTTGTGATGCTCGTAAATTTAATCATTAGCATCTCTAAAGAACCAAAGATTCTATTTTTAAAGTTTATATATTCTCTTTTTATTAATCTTTACGAATTTTGGAAAACGCATTTTGAGCACATTTACCTACCTTCTCCTATCTCTTCCCAAATATACCCCGTTCCCTTCCCACCCACCTTTGTGTATGTATGTTTTATTCCTCTGTGTCAAGGCCAATTTACGCTGTTCAAATAGTCTTGAATGTATGGTCTGCCAGTGGAATATGTTCAACTTGCTAACAAGTACACTCTAAGAGAAAACTGAGCTTTTTTTCTCTGTGTAGTACCTGGCAGTTGTCGGTAGTTCTTTTGCTAAGGGAGGGACTCCATGCCCAGTTCCCTCTTGTTCAGATTATGTGCGTTTGGTCACAACCACTATGATCTCATATTGTAGCTACCTTTTTGTTTCCAGAAGACACTTTCCTTGTACCACTTCCAGCTCTTACCCTCTTCCGCAATCATCCCTAGGCCTTTGGAGGAAGGTATGATGTGTCTGCCCCACTTAAGGCTGGGCATTCTGAAGTCTATTATTGTCTGCACCTTGGTCAGTTCACCATCTACCCAAAACAGAATCTTCCCTAATGAGGGCTGAGAGATATATTAGTCTATGAGTATAATGATAAGTCATCAGGAATTGGTTTAATACCATATACATTTAGCAGAATACTAGTATTAGATCCTCTACTACCGTCTATTATCTGTATAGCCATATTTTCTTGGCACATTTATGATGCTAGGTATATGATTAATCTTATGAAGCTGGCCTTAAATCTTATCATAAAGTGGTATAAGGACATATTTACAGTAGCAACTTAAGAGGAAGAAAGGTCATGAGTTTGAGAGAAAGGAAAAGGAAAGGAAGGATGATATAATTATATTTCTAAGTAGAAAAGTAAATCATAAAATGGTTGGTTTTACTCACAACATTCATGCCACATTTCCACCAGTGGGCACATACTGCCAAGCTGGTTGTTATCGTAGTGCACAGGGTCGACAGCTGCTCGAGACTGATGGTAACAGCACTACTCTGGTACTATGCACCATGCCTCCCGCAGGGAGGAAAGCTGGGTGGTTAAGGATAAAGCTTCCAGGTCATTTCCACTTTCTTCCTCCATATTCCAGGATTCAAGTATGTGAATCTTCAGCAACATGGTCTAATCGTCTAGTTATCAATAGAGATTCCCTTTTCCTATTGACTCTAGCCCAGGTCAAGTTCACATAAGAACCACCCAGCTAATATTGAAAAGAGAGTTTTCATGGATTCCCATCACTGGACTATAGAATTAATTTGTAAATAGTGAGTGCTGGAAAACAAGAATTAGTATATCCCTGAGATAAGCTTCTTTTTGGTTATCCAATGAGGGGTGGTCAGCCCTGAAAGCATATACTCACAAACTACAAAGCAAGACTCTGAAGTTTCTATTTCTATATATTTTTTCATGCACATACATAAATACATTATACATGTAAAGGAATTTTAATCCAGCAACATGGCTGCTCTGGCAAGGGATTATATCCAAAGACCTTCTAGATCTGTGTGATCCAGCTGGAAGGACACATCTTTATTTCCTCTGATTGGAATACAGACATGATCTTAGTAGACATCTTTAATTTCAAACAATGATGTTTAACTAGGGACTGATAAACTGACAAATCAGAAAGATATATCATAATGAGTCAGAGATAAATACATCCTACTCTCATGAGAAAAGACAGGAAAGAGAAGCTATTTAAGAGCAGTGCAGGGGTGGGGGCTGATTCAGGAGTTCAATTCGGTGTAGTTCAGCTGACTTCAGTACAGTTCTGGTTAGATCTTACAGTTAGAGCAGTCAGTGCAATTATGGAGTTCACAGGCAGTTTTTTCCCAAGCAGAGAAATTCAGTGAGAGGCAAGAAAAGCCATTTTGAATTAGTCATCTTGAAAAGGAGTCTTGAGCCAGAACAGCTGAGTTGAACCAGACAGCCAAAGTTTAGAAAGAACTAGAAAGGGTGAGATTATTCCACAGTAAGTCTTGGAAGTTGAAAACATTCTAGGTCTATGTTAGCAAACAGAGGCTTGAAGCTGAAGCCTTCAAGGTCTGGGCTGGTAGTAGATTGCATGGAGGCTAGAAGCTTCTAGGCCTAGGCTTAAGGACTGTTAGAAGAGAAAAAATAATTCTCTGGTCTCAGCCAAAGCCAAGTATTTGTACAGCTTGGATATGACTCATTGCTTCCTCTGACGAAATAAAAACAACATAAACATATACATACATACGTACGTACATACATACATATATACAATATAATCAGAGAAAAAGAAATTATAACCTAGAAGGGGTGAACGAGGTTTGAAGTGGGGGAGACTGAAGGAAATAAAGGAAAGGGAAGGTGGTGTAATTCTATTTTAATTAAAAATATAATCAGCAGCCAGGCATGGTGGCTCATGCCTTTAATTTGAGCACTCAGGAGGCAGAGGCAGCCAGATCTCTGTGAGTTTGAGGCCAATCTGGTCTACAAAGTGAGTCTAGGACAGCCAGGACTGCTACACAGAGAAACTCTGTCTCAAAACACACACACACACACACACACACACACACACACACACACACACACACACACAAAACCAAACAGCCCCAAAACAGAAACATAGCCAGCACACATATGAAATCTAAAATACACGATTTTAAAATAATTTAGAGTAACACAATTATAAAGTTCTCTGGAAAAGATACCTGCGTTGGAAAATAAAAATAATATTTTCTGGAAATTGACAACTGGAGAGATCAACTAATGAGGATAACAAAGGCAGAAGACATTCTCAAAGGGAATATCCAAGTCTGGGAGATGGTTACTTTACAAAGGCTGTAGGCTATTTGTTCGATGAATTAACAACCAAGTGAAAGCTTGCTGATCCTTTTCTATTTTTTTCCTTTTGAAACTGTTATGAAAATAAATGCATATGTGCTCAGAAAAGAGCATGTAAACCTTCGTTGATGAATACCTCTAAGATGAGAACCTAGGGTGCCATCCACACTCACAAGAAAAAGCCTTTGCATCATCCTCTTCTTCCTCCCAATCATAACCAATGTGGCAACTCTAAGCACTTCCTTGCTTCTCTTTATGGTTCTAACCCATTGGCGCACCCTTAATCAAATGGCTCAGCTTCTCATATTTTAATTTTTGTATGAATAAATACTCTCTACCGCATCTGGAATCTTGTAGTATACAGTCTGGGAAATCCACTTGTCCTATAGCATGAAACTCTAGTGAATTTCCTTTCATTAATGACATGAAATGAAAATTTCACTCATAGGATTCACAATTTACTATTGATGCACAGGGCCTATTTCATACCTATAGCAAATAATGATGCTATAGAATTATTTATATAAACCTCTGCAATATGAAAGTGACTTCTTTATGGTATAGTCTCATGCATAAAATTACCAAATTTAAAAATATTCATATCTTTAAATTTACCACATAATGCTAAATTTCTGTTTGGTATTTTTGGACCAGTTATCCAGTGGTAAATGAAAGCTGTGTGTTCCCATGTCTCCATCGACTCTTGCTGTCAGATATTTTTCATGTTCACCCATCTGGTGGCTGTAGTTTTAAATTTTTTACATATTATTATGGCTTAATTCTCCCATTGGGCTTACCATTTGAACTTTATCTTTTATGAAAAAAATACTCATTCAAATATTTGGGTATATTTTATAGCTTTTTCTTCATAAAATATAAATTGGTAAATGCTCTGAATGTTTTTTTTGTTTTTATTTTTGTTTCACTTATCCCATTTGTTTGGCTTATATCCTTTCATGACATATTTTGATAAACTGAAAGAATTAATTATAGTTGGACTTTAAATACCTGGGTTTATTTTTTATGTAATATGTAGACATTTAAATCTTATATTCTCTATATAATAAAGGTAATCTTTGATATGGTCATCTAAAGTCAAAGTTTGCATTTCTCATTTAAGTCTATACATATAGCCACTGTTTATGTATATAGTATCATGCTTGATATTAGTATTTTTCAGAGAGTCAATCTACTTCACCCACCATAACTCACATTAAAAAAGGCCTTTTGGGTATATCAGAGATTAGTATATGCACTGTCACTTTCTTATTCTTTATTCTGTGGTATCTAATACTACAGTAATACTACACTGTTTATGCAACTTTAATTTTGTAATATCAAAAGAATAAACATAATCATTCTGCCTTTTGATAATTTATATGTGCATATACATTTAGACTATTGTTAGAATTTAAATAAATACATGATGTAGCTTGTGATTGAAAACACATTAATAATGTACTGTTAAGTGTGTCTACATCTTTTCTGCTAAGTAGAAAATTTTCTGTTCAATCTTATGTTTTAAAACTTCAATCAAAAAGGAACATTAATTTCTCTCTTGATGTTATAATTTTATATTTCTCAGAGTCATCTATAAAAAGAACAGGTAGGGTTTTACATAGCTATTTTCGTATTGACACTATAAAATATTCATCATCTTTGGAATGAATTCATTTTATTTTAAAATGCTTTTACAGTTTGCTTGGTTAATAGCCTTGTGGAAAGAAACTTTATCAAGTCCTTCAGCATGAGTTTCATCCCCCACTTATTCACAGTTCAGTGTTACACACAATGACAAGTCATGGAAACCGTTACTTAGTAGGCTCTGGAAAGCATTTCAGAGTTAAGTTTGCAGGAATATACATCCTGCACCCAAGTGTTTAACTGTTGTAAGTAAAGGATCATCGTAGACAATTCAGTAAATAGAAAAGTATAAAACAACAGATATGGAAAGCAGCCAACACGCCATCATCCCAAATCAACAACTGGCGACATTACTGGGAACTGAATCTTATTTTGGTTTTATGCACAGACACACATTTCTATGTGTGTGCATATATCTTCTGAGTAGTGTAAAACAAGTCACTGAAATAAACTGGTACCAGGTATTCTTTAATGATTTTAACAGCAGTTTATTTCATATTGTCAGAAAAAATAGGCATATTTATTGTAACTTTCTTTGGAGCATAGGAAAAGATGAGAGACTACTCAGCTTCTTTTATGAAACTGTAACAGATATTGGGAGCCAAAATGTAAAAATCAGCACAGATAAACAGACAGAACTCATGAATGTAAAAGCAACATCTGTAAATGAAATCACACAGAATAGATTTAAGCAGCACATTAAGGACAAATCTAAGAAAGTCAGGAGGAGTTCAGCTCAGGAGAACAGAGCTCAAAATCAGGAATTGTACAGATACATTTTTCATCATCAAGTAAAATAGAGAAACAATTAATATTGGCTAGTCAGTGGATTAAGTGGCAAATCACAAATTCTAGATAAACATAAGCAACTATCATGATAATCTATCCAAAACCTGTAAAGGCAAATAGTATATTTTCTTAATGATAGGATGGACTCAGAGAAGAATTAAAAGCAGAGAAACCAATAACAGGACAATCTGGTTACTCCTTGGCAGAAATCAGCAAGGAAAAGCAAAAGTAATGAAAGGATAATTTACATGAGAAACTGGAAGGCTTATGAAGCTGCAATAATTTAGCTACAATATTATTTAAGAAGTTACAAGAGAGTCACTCATGACTGGAGTCAGACTTGGAAGAAACTCCTTGTAGGTTTCCATAAATCCTTAGGAAATATGAATTTTATCTCATATGAAATTCCCAGAACTAGAGTGCTTTTGAAGTTGCTATTATTTAACTACAATATTATTTAAGAAGTGACAGGAGAGTCACCCTCTACTGGAGTCAGACTTGGAAGAAACTCCTTGTAGGTACCCATAAATTCTTAGAAAATATGAATTTTATCATTTATGAAATTCCCAGAAGTGTGGGAAAAATGTAAGTCAAGAAGTGACCAAGGAAGACACTGTCAGTGAACAGAGTTCAGAAAAAAATGCTGGCTTTGCCCAGCAGGTCTTCATGTTCACCTGGAGGCAGCTAGGTGTAGGTAGAAGCCTGTGCTGTGTTTAAAAATAAAATCTGTTAAAAGAAAGAAACAAAACAATAGGAATGTATTTCTGATGTTCGTCCTTAATGGTCTTTAGTTCCTCCCTTCCCTTGAAATAGGCAGAATGTTCATGTCCAAATAGGACTATGGAAGAGAAAGGCAGGTAAGCCCAGAAGACTAATAAATATGACATCTGCATGCCAGTGTCTCTCTGGTACTCTCTCACACCTCAACTCCCTTGCCCACAACTTCACCTTTGCTGACAAGCAGCTGGAAACCATCAAACACACACATCTGGGAGATCCTACCTACCTACACCCACCTGAAAGACGAGATGATGCTGTAAAGCAACATTGCCAGTTTGGTACTATAAAGGGAGGGAGTCTGGAAGGAAGATGTACAGGATTAACACAAGCCCCACTTCTCAAGAACAGGCTAGTGGCCCAGAAAGAAGCAGGCTTAGAAAAATTTCACTGACAGCCCATAATGTGGGGTGGTGCCTGGTGACACGGAAAAAGAAGCCTTAGAAACAGCAGTGAGAAATGGTCACATTGTAATGTGTGACCCGCAAGTATTGATGCTATGTGAGTGTGGAGAAATCATAAAACATGTCAACCTTTTTTCATTTCTAAAATATATACTCTGCCATTCCATTCTATGTAGCACCAATAAGAGTTTTTGGAGGTAAAAAATAAATAAATAAACTTAATATTTAATATAAATATTTCAGCAAGAATGCCATGAAGCACATCAACTTCTCTTTATGAGATATTCTTTTGTATGATAAAGTTTAAATCCAGGCTGCCTTCACCACAAGAGATGACAGACATTGCATGACTCCTCCTGGCCACAATGAGAAAAGCATGGCTAAGGCATGCTGTGTCTCCTCACTCTCCATCAGAGACTTGACCCCGGGGCCTTTCATGCTCAGTGCCATAGATTTCCAGGAAAATCAAACTCTGTGCTTCCCACACCATTTCCAAGCTTATTAAAGGCCTGCTGATGCTGGCTTTGTTTTATTTTAAAAAATCGAATACAAGCACAGAATGTTAAACCCTCCAACAGGTTAAATAAAATAAAGAAGTTTTCTTTGTAAGTCTGTGTGAGGTGTTGGATATTCTAGCATTTTTTTTTCTGAGTTGGTAGCTTCCAACATCTCTAATGGTACTACTGTGTGTGACAGGACATGCTGTTTGAACGATAACTTTAATTTTGATGTTTCATCTCAAACAATATTTTGGAAGATTATTTTTAGCAGCAATTAAGTGTGCATATTTAAAATTTAAAAGCCCGAGAGGCTGCCCATGAGCACAACTGAAAGAATAATGGGTCAGCAATGTTCCCTTGCTACACGGGATTCCTATTCCTCCTGGAAACTGCAACTGCACAGCTGCTTAAAACTTTTGACATCACTCATAGCACAAACGGGATTCTGAAATGTGGACAAGGTGTGCACCTTTGAGTGGGAAGCCAACAGAGAAACCCCTACAGGTTACTCACCAGCATATACAGGGGGAGGTAATCCCCCTCAGGAACAGTCATAGGGGAGGGGAATGAGGGGAAAATGGGAAGGAGGGAAGAATGGGAGGATACAAGGGATTGGATAACCATTGAGATGTAACATAAATTAATAAAATAAAATAAATAAAAAGAATACCATTAGACGTGATTTTTCCTTATGGATTACTTTTTTTACTTTCTTGCTTATTTGTTAATTTAAAAAAGTTAGAACACTAAGCAATGGATTTAGATATGCCTGTATCACCTTCCTACATTGGCCTTGGTAGGCTTTGATCTGAGTCTCTCTCCTGCCTTACTGCCTTCAGCATTGATGCCTTCCCTCCTGTTGTTTGCCCTCCTCGCTGGCCACCACACCCCTCCATTAGCCCCCTCCTATCCCTTTACTCTCTGTACCTACTACTTCCTGAGGAATCACTTCCTTGTGATTCCTTCTCTAGTTTTATGGCACAAGCACACATTTTTAATCTGAGAACGGAGGAGGAACTGTGGTAATTGCCTTTGTGAAATGACTTCGCCTTGATTCACTTCACATGGTGGTTTCCAGTTGCACACATTTTCTTGAAAATGTCTTGATTTCCCTTTTCTTTACGGCTCGGTTCCCTTGTGTATATAGACATGTAGACAAGCTCCATTCTCTAGTCTGCAATAAGCATGCAGCACAGTAATCTCTGTGGTAGGACTTGGGGTCCTTGGGATGTGTGCCCAGGAGTGCTGTAACTGGGACATATCGCCACTCTCCTTTCAGTTTGCTCGGGGAAGCTCTAAAGTGATTGCTACACTGGCTGCACACATTTGCATCCTCACCAGAAGCAGGTAAGGGCTTCCTTTACCGTGTCTCCACCAGCCCTAGCTCTCATTGGTTTTCTTGCTGCTGGACAAAGGTGAGAACTGTCAAAGCAGTTTAATGTGTATTTCACTAGTGGCTAAGGATGTTGGCACTGCTGATTTTCCTGGCCATTTGCACTTCTCTTCCTTCCTTTCTTTTTTGAGCCTTAAGAGGCAATTCTATCTTTTTTTTTTTTAATGAGTCTACAGGTCATCTATTTAATAAGTTTAATAAATGCAAAACATAGTAGGAAAGTGTAGCTATTTTAGGTGTATATAAAAATCCTTTGAAATCAACATAGAGAAAGGACATTATTTTTTTTAATTTTTATTTTTTTAATTAATTTATTCATATTACATCTCAGTTGTTAGCCCATCCCATGTATCCTCCCATTCCTCCCTTCCTCCCACTTCCCCCCTACTCTCCTCCCCTCCCCTATGTCTGTGTCTGAGGGGGACCTCCTCCCCCTGTATATGCTCATAGGGTATCAAGTCTCTCCTTGGTGACCTATTATCCTTCCTCTGAGTGCCACCAGGCATCTCCATCCAAGGGACATGTTCAAATATGGGGCACCAGGGTTTGTGTGAAAGTTAGATCTCCTTCTCCACTCACCAGTGGAGAATGTCCTGTCCATCGGCTAGTCTGGGTAGGGGTTCGAGGTTTACTGCCTATTTTTTCAAAGAATTCAAGAAATTAAACACCACCAAACCAAATAACCCAATTGAGAAATGGGGGGCAGAACTAAACAGAGAATTCTCAACAGAGGAATATCAAATGGCTGAGAAACACTTAAAGAAATGCTCAACCTCCTTAGTCATCAGAGAAATGCAAATCAAAACGACACAGAGATTCCATCTTACACCCATCAGAATGGCTAAGATCAGTAACTCAACTGACACCTCATGCTGGCGAGGGTGTGGAGAAAGAGGAACACTCCTGCATTGCTGGTGGGAATGCAAACTAGTACAACCACTTTGGAAAGCTATCTGGTGCTTTCTCAGAAAAATGGGAATAGGGCTTCCTCAAGACCCCGCTATTCCACTCCTTGGAATATACCAGAGAATGCACTACCACACAACAGGGACATATGCTCAACCATGTTCATAGCTGCCTTATTCATAATAGCCAGAACTTGGAAACAACCTACATACCCCTCAATAGAAGAATGGATAAAGAAACTGTGGTACATTTATACTATGGAATACTACTCAGCTATTAAAAACAAGGAATTTCCAAAATTTGTGGACAAATGGATTGAACTAGAAATTGTCATAATGAGTGAGTTCACACAGAAGCAAAAAAAGCTAAATAGTATATACTCACTTATATCGAGACACTAGTCCAAGGTGTACGTCCCCATGAAAAACTGTACCTACCAGGATAGTGGGTAAGAGGGGAGGACATCCTATTGAGACTTTAGGTGTGAGAAGCCTGGGAGAAAGAGGAAATAGAAGGATCCAGCGGGTCCTGGAAAACTACAGGCAAGTCTGGACCCTGGGGTCCTCCGCAAGAGGCAATTCTCAAAGAAGAAATTATGAATTCAACTTCATTAGGCAATTTGTTGATCATATGATTTGGAATTTTACTATTTAACATTTCAGTTCTTATTACATCCTAGATAAGAATCCCTTGTCTGATTTGTAGTTTCCAAAGAATTTCTCCCATTCTGTAGGCTATCTCAGCACTCTGATCATTTCTTTTTGCAGAATAAAGGCTTTTTAAATTGCAAACAATTCCATTTATCACTTCAGGGGATTATTTTCTTCCTACTATTGAGTCCATTTTAGAAAATCCTTGGCTGCACAAATATTTTGAAATGTTTTCTTTTCATTTTCTTCTAACCTTTAAAGGAGTTTTAGACCTTACAGAGAAGCATTTTGTTTATTTTTAACTTATTTTTGTGCAGGGTGAAATATATGGATCTAGTCTCATTTTTCTACATGCAGAAATTCACTTTTCTTGGCACCACCTTCCACAACCTTGACTCTTCTTATCTGTGTCTTTGACATCTTTGCCAAAAGTTCAGTGGCTTTGTCTGTGGGGGATTATTTCTGAGCGCCCTCTCTCTGTTTCTGTTACATTTTCCTTACATGTCTATACTATGCTTTGTACATGTTGCTTCTATGTCTCTGGAATATAATTTGAGACTAGGTATTATATTAATCCAGTATTACACTTTCTGCTAAGGGTCGCTTTGGCTATCCGTAGTTATTTGTACTTCCATATAAATTTTAGAAATTTCTTTCTCTTTATTTGAAAAAACATCATTGGACTTTTGACCAATCGAATTAAATCTGTACATCATTTTCAGTAGCACAGTCATTTTTACAATAATAATCCTGTCTTCCTTTGGATGCATCAGTTTGACTTGATTTTTATGTTCTTATATTTCTGTGTTGTAATTTGCACATCTGTCAACACTTACACTCAGATCAAAAGGGAAGGTTTAGCCATTCCCACCCCCCATGGGTCTGACTGAGGTTTTTGAGTTCTTGACCTGTTCCATGTCAGCAGTGCACATTCACTCAGGACCTCATTCTTTCAGAGATTCTCCATCAGCAAAATAACAACAACAACAACAACAACAATAATAATAATAGTAACAATAATAATAAAAGTAGTAGTTGCAGTAGTAGTAGCAGCAGCAACAGCAGTAGCAGTAGTAGTAGTAGTAGGAAGAAGAAGGAGGAGGAGAAGGAGGAGGAGGAGGATGAGGAGGAGGAGGAGGAGGAGGAGGAGGAGGAGGAGGAGAAGAAGAAGAAGAAGAAGAAGAAGAAGAAGAAGAAGAAGAAGAAGAAGAAGAAGAAGAAGAAGAAAATGCTATTACATTCAGAGAAAGGAAAAGAATGAAATACAGAGATGGAAAAAGGAGACTAAAGAAATGGATGTAAAATATCCCAACTGAAAAAAACCCACAAAATCAAAATCAAATGAATATATTAAAAAGCCATGAGATTACCCGGGCGTGGTGGCACATGCCTTTAGTCCCGCACTTGGGAGGCAGAGGCAGGTGGATCACTGTGAGCTTGAGGCCAGCCTGATCTACAAAGCCAGGCTAGGACAACCAGGGATACACAGGAAAACCCTGTCTCAAAAAACCAAAAAAAAAAAAAAAAAGTAAAAATAAAGCCATAAAAGGACTCCAAAACTTCAATAAAATAAAAATTATGCTGACTAGTAAGTAGAAAGAAAGTGAAGGCTCACAGATGGTGAATTTTTTTTTTAAATGATGAGGCGCTGAAGCCACTTCTTTCAGAATCCTCGAGGATTAGAAACTGCCAGTTACAGGCATGGGGGGTGGAACAGGGTCAGCTTGACTTATGAGTTTGTGTTGGAAAGTGTTTTATTTCCAGAGCTGTCTCACCCTGGGGCATTCTTTCTTCTGAACAAGAGACATCTGTTGGCCACAGTTAGCTTTGCAATCTATGAGCTGGGAAGACTCTCTCACTCTCCAAAGACTCCCCAGACTGGACCCCATGGACTGGGCAATGTTTTGTCGTAGAATGCTTACCAAGTGCGTTTGGGATGAGGAAAGCAACCACAGCACTGTGACTTCGCAGGCTGAAGACTGTATACTATCGACTCCCTGAGCACATCATCCTGTGGGAAGGATGCAACTGTAGATATTGTGGATACCCCTGTAACCCCAGAGTTCTTAGCTGTACATGTAGACTCATTTCATCCACCCACTAGCCACAGGCACAAGACCTACCAAGCGATGGGGTAATTCTCAGTTGACGAGATTTGTCTCTACCACTATGGTGATAGGGTATCTATTGATCTATTATTGTAATAATAATAACCATGACCAAAACCAAAAAAAAATTGGAGAGGTGTTTTATTTCCATTTATATATCCTCATTATAGTCCATCATGAAGGAAAGTCAGGGAAGAAATTCAAGGCAGAAGCTAGAGGCCAGAACAGAAGTGGAGGCCGTGCAGGAATGCTGCTTGCTGTCTTGCTTTTCATGGCTTGCGCAGCTTTCTTTCTTCTGTACCCCAGGACCATCTGCCCAGGAATAGCACCATGAAGAGCAGGGATAGTGGGCTGGGCCTTCACACGTCAATCACTGTAAATCCTGTAAAGGCTTGCCTACAGCCTGGTCTTAAGAAGGCTTTTTTTCCCCAGTTGGGATTCTCTCTTCTCAAATGACTCACACTTATGTCAAGTTGATATAAAACTAGCCAGAGCATCAACTAAAATCTAGTAGCATAGGATGAGTTAACAACACATAGGAGTAAAGATGAAATCAAACATATAAAAAACATGTGTTAATAAGCTATAGACGTAAGCAGGCAAAAACGCATGCTTTATATTCCCTTCCCAGTGGGAGCCAGTCTCCTGTAACCTGTATTTTGGCTTTCCATAGTCTGTTCTCCTCTGCATAACTGTATGCTGAGCTTTCTTCATGCAAGGACCACAGGAGGCAGGACTCAATCTCACCGATCTGAAGCAGTGCCTACTGTGACATAGAGCATGAGGTCTTTCCACTACAGACCTGTCCACGGTGGGCATCACTGCAGCATCAAAACGTGTGTCTGATTTTTAAGATCGTGAGGACTTAGGGTTTGACCCATTCTTTATCTGGCTTTTGGAAGTGTCTTCTGTTTCTCCTGTCCCTAAGAGGGAACCGTGGCTAGGGTACACTGGCTTAGTTTGCTGACTTGTGAGCCTTCCTGTTAGCTCTTTTTCAGTGTCCTTTCACTTCTTTCATGAGCTTTCTGAAGTATTTTTTCTATTGCTTTCTTTGTGATGTACTCTATTCTTTTTTGCTCTGACTCTCCTATACTGGCTCACAGAAAGCCATCCTCCAGTCTTCTCTCTTACCTAAAAATCCCTTACAGACATCTATTGGGAATATTTTCCATATAATAAGTCACTCCTTTCAAATATCAGTGTGTGTATGTGTGTGTGCATGTGTGTGTGTAGTGTATGTATATGTGAGTGTGTGTGTGTGCGTTTGAGTGTGTGTGTGTGTGTAGTATATGTATATGTGAGTGTGTATGTGTGCATGTGCATGCATGCATGCGTGTGTGTGTGTGTGTGTGTGTATGTGTGTTTCAGGTGAGACAACCTGGTCATGCACATGTGAAGGCCAAAAACTGACATTAGGTATTATTTTCCAATTTAATTTTTGAGACAGGCTCTCTCACTGAACCCAAAGCTGAGTGATTATACTATCGAGAGACCTCTAGAGCTACTCCTTCAGGAGTAGGGCATACTAAACTATACACAGGAACACTGACAATGTAAACTCATGTCCCCAAGCTTGCCCAGCAAGCTACTTACCTGCTAAGACATCTCTCCAGTTTCCACAAGCACCGTTTTAATAATAAAATAATATCCAATAAGGTAACAAAGAAATATCCAATACATATATTTTCAAAGTACTTAATTTCATGTCATTCACATGTATTTTTGCTGATATTAATAACAGTGAAATATAGCTAAATGTTTGTGAGTATTCAATAGATTTTTCTCTGGGTTAAGTCCTGAGGAGCAGAGTTTGAGGGTCAAAGAATATGCATGTCCTTGTCAATCTGAATGCACTAGGCCCTGTGGTCCTGCAGTGTAGTGGTTAGCACTCTGGACTGTGGATGCTTTAGGCCTATGTAGTCTGTAGAAAAACCACAAACTGTGCTCCTCAAGCAGGCAGCATGTCAGCTCCTCCCCACGTCCTTCCTGGTGCCCTGGGTCCTTTATTTGAGTGATTCCTTATGATTAAACAAACTGCAGTATGGTCTGTCCCTGAAGACAAAAGCCCATGTGTGTCATTTGTCGGGATCTCTTCTGTTTTGTTTGTTTTCTGAAAACTCCATTTTTTCAGAACATGGCTGAGAGCTTTGATCTGGTCACACCTATACGCTATCCAGCACAATATCCTCAAAGGCCTGAGTCTTTGGCTTTTATTTCCAAGATAATTTTTTCATTTGCTCTATCAATATTTTGAGAAGTGGGGAGTTTCAGAGGATTTATTCTAACAACTTTTTCCCAGTCTTGCTCATTTGCTTTTTTGCGGGAAGACTATATATCATTTCTGTAATTATATTGTGAAAAACAAATGGCTGAAGATGCAGAAATTCTGCACGTAGCCTTGCAAATGGCACACCTCGGGTCCTTCAGAGGCCTGCATTACTCACCTTCCATGCATAGTCAGTGCTTAAGAACCATGACGGTACACATGAACACTGAACTGACAAGCGATTTTATAAGGAGAATAAGTACATCTGTACAAGGGTCCGTGACGGAAACAAGACACACGCTGGCATGAAGGCTCCTATGGCCGGATTGTCCCCAGAAAGGAACCTGCTGGCAGAGCCGTGTGGTGCACCCTGACTGCCTTCTCACATT